>NW_022631026.1:10623784-11223784 GCF_010015895.1 Lontra canadensis | reverse complement strand
CTGCCAGAGACAGCCCTGCACCAAAGTTGGCCCACTGCTCAGTCAGTCAGCTGCTGCATGGAAAGATGAATCCAAGATTAAATGGGACCAAAGACTCCATGGTCAGAAACCGGGAGAAAGAACCATTGTCCTGTATAAGGTAAAAAGCAAAACACCTGGGGGGGCAAGGACAGACTCAAAGCTGTGGAACCCTGATATGCTGGGACCAGCAAGGTAATCTCTGCCCGGACCAGGACAAGCCACAGATTTGGGCCCAAGACGCAATTTGAAGAGGAAGGTCTACTGGCTGGGAGGGGTAGGGGGTGAGGTGGCAAGACAGCTGAGCTGCTCCGAAGACCTGACAGCTGCCAACATTTAAGGCCACCCTAGGCCACATGAACAGAGGTCTAATGTCCAGTTCCGAGGAGGTGAGGAGCCTGCTTCTTTCCACACCAGCCAGACCCTACTTGGAGCATTGTGTCAGTGCTGGGGTCCATCCCTTGTCATTTTAAAATTCAGAGCAAAGTGACCGGGACAAAGAGGACCTTGAAGTCATATTAAAGAGACACAATTGAACCGTGCTGGCTCTTTGGTCTGAAAAGCAGCAGCCCAGTGGGAGGTATTTCTGAAGGACCTCCAGGGGAAGAGAGTTATGTGGCTTGGGGGTGGAAGAGTGAAGAGCAATGGAGGGAATTATGGGAATCCGTATTTCAACACAGAGCTATAATTTGTCCAGCAGTAAACTCATGGCCTCGCACTAAGTGAGCTCCCCATCCCTGGGAGCATGCAACTGGGATGTGCAAATACCACAGGCATGGTTGGAGGGGTGAATCCCTGTGTCTTTCCCTGCATCTTTGAGGTAAGATTCTGTGGTTAAATACAAATTCTTCCCCAGGTTGCAATGCAAAATGTGCCCGTCCGGATGCAGAAACATCGGCTACTCCTCTCCTTTCCAACAATGTGGGCTGTACATGCTCATGAGGTCCAAGGCGCCAAGCCTCAGGTCCACAGCAGAGGTGATGTCACTGTGGAAACACGAACATTCCGGCCCACACCTTTCCAGGTCACGGAGCTGTCCCTACAACAGGAAGAAGCACTTCCTGGCTCTGGTCCCTCTCAGGGCTCCCCGGCCTGGTATCCTGTTTCTCGTCTGGCAGGGCATCCTGTGATGGTCACTGGGGCCGCTGGAGCCTCTCAGGGGTGCAGGCCTAGCAGAGCCCTCAGTGCCGACCAGAGACATCCCAGTGCTTGGAGCGGCTGGAGACTGGGCAGGAGCTGGCCCCCGAGGACAAGCTGGGGAGCGGCCGCCCCACGGCGCGAGGAAGTGCCGCCCCAGAGAAGACCCTTCTGCCTTCGTGGCACTGCCCTCGGTCTCCCTGAGCTAACTCTCTAGTAAAACCCCTTTCCCAGTGTGTTGGATGCTGCCCCTGAACACAGCCCGGCTCCCGCCATGTGCCAGGCCACGTGGCCAGCGGGAAGGTCACCACAGAGCAGGCGAGGACAGAGGTGGGCTCAGAAACTCAGAGGCCTGGGGGTCTGTCCCTGAGGAGGGCTTTGTGTGGAGGCAGCTCCACATCCAGTGCGGAAAGGGGTGTCTGTCCTCCAGGAGGAACAGACACGGGCCTGAGCACAGCCTCAAGGAGCCTGTCCACCTTGGAGCCCCTTCCTAAGGGAGGACTCAGAGGTCTCTCGGCTCCAAGTTTAGGGAATTTAGAGCCTGACTATATGGGGTGTGGCTTCACTGGCCACAGGTCATGAAGTGATCAGGATCATAAAAGAAAGTGGGGCAGACCATTCAAAGGACTGTGTCCACTGTGCCGATGGGGAAACTGAGGCACTGGTCAGGCTAGCTGCTTCTTCCTCTCAGTTCTAAGGCCCATCTCAGTAATGTCCCAGAGCAAAGCCACCAGGCTATAGGTCTCTGCGGTCTCAGCCATTCCCGTCCGGCCAGGACAAGCAGTCACCCTTCTGTGAGGTGCCATCCAGCTCCTGAGGGCAGCGGGGCTGTCCTCCCTGACTGCCCACCAGCGCTAGCGCCTGGGACTGGCCCCCAAGCTGGGGTGTGATTGCCTCTGGGTCCTGCATTTGCCACGTAGTGTTTTCAGGGTAGAAGGACGGCCTTCGCCTATTCCTAACCAACGTGCTAATCCCCCAAGAATCCGGTGTCCTGGCCAACCACCCCCTCCCTGAGGCTGACTCTGCGCCTCAGGTCCCGCGGGCGGCCACACTCGACCAAGGGCAGCCGGGCACTGCTTTCCTCAGCAGCAGCTGAGGGAGATGCCTCTTCACCTCAAAGGTCCAGGGACGCCTGGGTGGCTCAGTTGGTTAAGCAGCTTCCTTCGGCTCGGGTCATGATCCTGGCGTCCTGGGATCGAGTCCCACATCAGGCTCCTTGCTCTGCAGGGAGACTGCTTCTCCCTCTGCCTCTGCCTGCCATTCTGTCTGCCTGTGCTCGCTCTCTCTCCCTCTCTCTCTGACAAATAAATAAAATCTTTAAAAAAAAAAAAAAGGTCCAGATAGAGATGGACATGCCTGGATGGACATCTCCCCATCGTGTTGTGTGGAAGGAAAACGGACCAACAGCTATGGGTGCTTCAGGACACAAACCCCATTTCACCTTCTGATGTCTTCCCTGATTTCCAGGGCTCAAATCCCAACTTGCTACTCACCAGTCATGGACCGTGGATACGTTATCTAACCTCTGTGAACCTAATCATTTTCATCAGTGAATGTCCACACCCCCAGGGCCCATCCAGAGTAGGTTTGGGTCTATGTCACCCAGGCCCCAGGCTCCTCCTTCCAGCTCTAGCAACTTCTCTTGGGGGACCTTCTTCTTTCCTCATCCCATTCATTTACAGGGGGGCTCTGACCCCAATATGCCCAGATATTAAGAAAGGAAGAAAGGGAAGGTGGGAGGAAAGAAAAAAAGTGGAAAATGGAGAAAACTTACATATTCTAGCCTCCGTTGCAGAGGTATGGCCTCAGGTTCTGGCTGATGAGATGTAAACAGAAGTCGTCGGGTCAGACTTGGAGAAGACTCTTCAAAAGGATGACAGGCAGGGAGTTCCCTTTTGCCCCCCCCCCCCATTATTTTCCCCCTTCCTGCTGTTTTTAGTGCACATACGATGGCTGGAGCCCCAGCAGCAAGCTTAGACCATGAGGCATCTTTGAGGATGAAAGCTGTGAGCTCAGTATGGCAGAGCAGAAGGAAGCTGCGTCTCTTGAAGATAAAGGACCAACTACGTCAGCTTCAGACTGCCTGCCTCCAAAACAAACAGCGATGCCTCCTCTGTGGTTAAGCCACCATTGTGAGCATACTGCTGTATGTAAAGGAACCTAATCCGGATGTCTCACCGAATTTTTACATTAATATTCGTTGATCATAGGGATTTATTTTATTCTAGTTATAAAATAAAATTTTAAATCTATGTCCAGCATTCTGGATAGTGCGTGTGTGCCAAATATTCTGGTGGCAAAACAGTGAGAGACACGGACATGGAAGGAGGAGAGGGAGACATTCTACAATTCTATCACTTTTTCTAAAAGAGAAAAGAGGGGGGAGAGGGAGGGTATTATTTTACTGATTTTATGGTATGGAAATGAGAGGTTGTTAATTTTCAAGTTAGAATTAAGGCTTATATTTCCTTATGCTTAATTCTGGCCGCTTCCGCCCCATCAACAGCAGGTGGGAGGGCTCTAGGCGATCAGAGCAATTCCTCCACGTCTTCCTGCCACGGAGCCTGAGTGGATCAAAAGGCCAAGAGAATGAGGAGACTTTTCTCCTTGAGAATAGCTCCTCGGCCCCTTGAAATGAATGAGCAGCTTCTTTATCACACTATCCCTCCAGCTCACATTCCCCACGGTTGGTGAGGCAGAAAATTCACAAGAACAAAGCTCTGGCCCTAAAAAGATCTTCTTTTCAATTTAGGGTCAATTCCACATTTGGGGCTTCCAGGAGAGTCACCTTTAAATTAAGAAAAGAAAAAAAGGGGCTGTTGCACGTAAGCTGGGGAAATCACACACATCAATGTGCACAGCACCCGCCCTCCCGCCCCGCACCACACACACGCCCTTCATGGGAAACTCACAAATGGCGCTCCTCGAGCAGGCTTCCAGGAGGCAGGGGCGTGCCAGGAATCACGGGACCCGGGAGTCCCCAGGATGGATTCGTTGCCCTCCCCGCTACGAGTCCTTGGGCGACTTCTAGGGGACTCGTCTAGTACTTCTCGAAAATGGGCCAACTGCCTGCCTCCTGCCTTCATCATGTAGCAGTTCTCCAGCCAAGAAGATGTGCCATCAGTGAAGGCATCCCGCTTTGTCCCCTGCCCCCAGGACAGGTGGCCCTGTCACTCCAGCCTGAACATGTGGTAGCATTCTGCCATATAATCTATCTGGGATCACAGTCCCCCCCTCCGCCGTTCAGGACGTATCAACATGCACTTGGGTTAATTAAAGTCAACATTCTTTACATTTCACCCCTTGTAAAATGTCAGAAAGCTAGACTCCACGTGGAGGCTGGTCTGGCTCAGCAGGGGTACGACTGCTGAACCCTTGTTCCTAACCTATCAGCATGGGGCGGGATTCAGCTCCCGGTGCTGTGGGACCGGCTGCCCGCTCTGAGCCAGCCAGCCCTCAGCAGGGCTGGTAACCGGGGTGGAGAAGAGGGCGGCCAGGCAGCCAGTCCGCACCCAGGGGCCAGGTCAAGGTGATCGAGTTTCTCGCCCCAGTCAGAAACCCCATCACCCCTGGCTCCAGGGTCATACACTCAATCTTGGGGCTTGAGCTGTAACACGGTTCATTTCTGGGCCAAATCCCTGAAGCTGAGGGTTTATTTTTAAGGACAAGCAGTTTGCTGTTTTCAGCGTTTCTCATCAGAAATAGTGCAATTCAGCCCGATCTGCATGGGAAGCATAATTTATCATCTCACACAGATGGTTGACTAAGGGTGGGGAGGAGGTTTACTTTCCATTTTAGTTCAGCAAACATTTCCTGAGCCCCTGAGTGTGCCAGGCACAGGCCAAGGCAGTGGGTCTCATAGACCAGGCAAGCTCCTGATCCTTGAGACACAGTCTAGGTAAGAGGAAACAGTGTCACCCCCAACCCTGCCCGGTCCAACCCCAGCTTTGTCATCAGACAACCCTGGCTGGGAATCCTGGCTCTACCATTTATTATCGGGGTCACACTGGGAAATTACCTCACCTCTTTCTAACCAAGGTTGGTCAACTCTGTTGATCTTTTCAAAAACCAACTTTGGTTTTATTGATCTTTTGTTCTCTATTTCACTAATTTCATTTCTAATATTTATTATTTCCTTTCTTTTGCTTGCTTTGGGTTATTTTTCCCCCAGTGCCTTACAGTAGGTTAGGTTGATTTGAAACTCTCTTCCCTTTTAATATAGTCACTCACAGCTATAAATTTCCCTCCAAGCACTGCTTTACCTACATCCCCATAAGATTTCCTATGTTGTGTTTGTTTTCATTCATCTCAAAGTACTTTCCCTCTTCCCCTTTGATTTCTTCTTTGATTCATTGGTTGTTTAGTAGTGTGTTAATTTCCACATATTCATGAATTTCCCAAAGTTCTTTCTGTGACTGATTTCTAGTTGCATTCCAATGTGATTGAAGAACATATTTTATGTAATTTCAATCTTTTCAAATGTGCTTGAGGCTTGCTTTATGGCTTAGCATAGCATATGGTCTGTCTTGGAGTGTTCCCTGTGCACTTTAGAAGAATGTGTGTTTTGCTGTTGTTTGGTGGAACGTTCTGGAGATGTCTGTTAGGTCCAGTCAGCTTATAGTGTTGTTCAAGTCTTCTATTTCCTTATTCATGATTTGTCTAGTTGTTCCATCCATTGTTAAAAGTGGGGTATTGAAGGGCCCGAGCACTACTGTCAACTTGTTAGATCACGTCTTTGAAGGAATAATGATTCCTGCCTTGCAGAGCTGTAGAGACCAAGAATGCAAAGCATGGTGGCACAGCCTGCCACACAGTGGCTATCGCTGCTGCGTCGCAGAACTACTGGACAGAGTACAGCACGGTGGTACTGAGGATGTCCTCCAAAGGTGGTTCCAGGTTAAGCCAGGACAGCTTCAGCCCGAAAAACATAAGCTCTCTCAAAGAGAAAGATGAGGCTCACAGCCTGTCTCTTTCTGTGGCCTTCTAGTCAAGATATGCAGATCTCCTGTCCAAAACACAAAAACTGAGTAGCAAACAATCTTAACTTCCCAACCTTATATCGTTAGCTAATGTCTAAAATTCCTTCATAGAAGGTTCTTGTGATAATTCATCCATCCGTCCATCTATTGTTCCTTCTCAACACATGTTTGTGAACCTTGTCTGGGCCAGACTCTGCCCTGAGGACCGAGGATACTGAAACCAGACCTGCTGTAAAGGGCCTACCCCGCCTGGGGAAAGACACGGATATGTAAGCAGGTGAATAAAACGTAGGCATATAAATTGCTGTCATGAAGGAGCAAAAGGTTTGCAGGGCCCAGAAGAGGGAAGCGACCTGCCTGGTGTGGGAAAGAGAGGTCGGGATCAAGACAGCAAACAACAAACATTAACAAAACTGACCAGATCACCAGCGGCGGGAGTCCCATAACCCTCCCTACCCTGCCGGTCCTCTCAGGTAGGAGGGCCCCTGGGAGGAAAAGGAGGAAAACAAGAGGATGTTACACAAAGTGAGTCATCAACCTCAAATAACCAAGAACTGCAAAGGCAGAAAGTTCTTGACTTGGAAGTTTGCCAACATCAATGCTGCAAAAATAACCATGATGAATTTACATATTTCTGTGTGAGTATCGGTCCGCCATAACACTGAAATCTTAGCCATAGGAAATTGGAGCTTTTGGCCCCATATGTTCAAAATCATGCTCATATTTTGGTCAAGATTTTCTTGAAGAAGCTAAAAGCTCTACTTTCCTGTTGAGAGTGGTGCTGGTGTTCCATCCTGGCCTGGCGGGGACCACAGAGGAACAGTTCCTGCTCAGGGTTGAAAGGTAGGAGGTTTCGGGTCCCTGTCTGTTCGGGGTCTCAACCCCTACGGAAGAACTGCTGCCACCAGCTAAGTCGCTGGACACTTGTCATAGCCTAAAACTTAGCTAGTCACTAACACTTGTTGTATGCCCACTCGGTACACGGCAGGGAGAGGAGGAAGCCCAGACGCCCACCCCTCCCTGGAAGAACGGCCAAGCCACCTGAACACACTGGAGAAAAAGAGTCATAAGACAGTTTTTAAAAATTAAGAGCCACCTAAAGTGTAAGGACGACCCGAAGGCTTCCTAGGGGCAGAGCTTAGGATGGAAAGCCACAGGCGCCGGGCCTGAAAGACAGCTTAATGGACTTGGACTCACCTCTCTGGGCTTTGGGTTTCTTATCTGCACACAAAAAAAAATTTTAAAATTCAAAAAATTAAAAAGAACTTTGGCTCTTACATGAGGCTGAATATAAACTATCGGGCTCATGGCAGGCATTCAAAAACGTGGTGTTCTCTTGCCCCCACGAAGGAGGTAGAAGTGACTCAGCCCCGTAAGGATGGGTGGCATCCTGACAGGCAGGGGGGAGGTGGGAAGGTCTGCCCGCAGGGAACAGAAGCCCTGCAGTCCCAGCTGCGAGAACACAGGGGACGCAGGGGGTAAGTGCTTGCATGCAAACTTGGGCCGTGCCGCTCACTTCCCAGGGCATCCTAGGCAACCACTAAACACTGCGTGCCTTGGTGTTTTCATCTGTAAAATGGAAGAGCTAATAGAACCATTCTCCTGGGGTGGTTAGGAGAATTCTTCAACATGAGTAAACACGGAACAATAGCTAGCACATAGTGAAGAGTCCACCGATGTCAGCTATTTTTCTTACGTAAAGAGGGGGGTGAGGAGGCCCGATTCGGGAGGAATGGCAGATATGGGAGACGACAGGAGGAGGGCTGGTACCAAATTTTAGAGAACCCTCAGTGCCCAAGGTAGTCTGGACTTAATTAAAGCAATAATGGCCCATTGCAGGTTCCGGAATGGAGGCTGTCATGGATTCACTGCAAGCTGAAAAGGATAGACTCAAACGAGTTCCTGTCACAGCTTTACATGACACCAGAAAAGGCTGTTCTTGAAGAGTGACTCAAGTCTCCTCCCGCCTCTACCCCTCAAAGACGGCATTCTTTGTGGAAAAAAGCAGAAGACAAACGACAGATCATGTGTCTGCTCACTTTCCTGGCCTCTCATTTGCAACCCCAAGACATCACTTGGTCAGCAGGGAGACTGGCACTCGGGGTGTCCGATCATCATGCTGACTTCTCAAATTCAACAGCCATGAGCTACTTTCTGAAGTGACTAGGCTCATTGTTTGGGCTGCCTGTCTAAGCCCACACATCCTGCCCGCATCCCCACCCATCCCCACCCACGGGCAGGCTAAGTCAACTGGGATCATTCCGCAAATCTCCACCATGCTCTCAAAGGGCAATGCTGTAATTCCTGGGATCAGCGGGTAAGTGGCAGGAAGATGAGTGGGCGCTGACACGCTACCCCACCTCACTTCATTCAGATCTGGGCCTTTAGAGACAGGCAGAATCAAAGGAAGGGACTGAGGAAGTGCATTCTGCATTCTAGAGATGGTAATGAGAATGGCAATTAGCATTAATGCAATTTTGACGTGTGTGGAAGTTCTTTGTACAGAGAACTCCAAATGCTGGGTTGGAAAGAAAGTGGGTGCTGTGATCTTATAAGTGCTTTGTAACAGAAGAAACCACTGGAGCACAAACTGTGTGCAGCCAACTCCTGGGGAAAATCCTAATGCACATTTCTTGGCCTTCAGGATCCAGAAGAAAAGACCACAGACTCTGACAGATGTAATGGGAAATAATTCCTTTGAATCTATGACTTGCCTAGCAGAAGGGGGGAAAAAAAAAGGAAAGTCAGGTAATCCTTAACTGACCCCAAGTGGTAAAAATATACCAGCCCAAGTGTTTAGGGCTTTGTGGGTATTCACGGTGTGACATTAGCGCCACCTGGTGCACGTACCGGGGAAATGACAAACCATAGAACCACAGGAGTGAGCACAGATGGGTCCTGCTGCCTTCAATCATTTTGTAGAAAAGTATTACTTTGGTGCAGGGTGGTGAGCTGACAGTGGTAAAGTAAATAACAATTTATGGACAGAAGGATATGATGGAGTTTGTTACTACAACCAATAGAACTAACGTTTTAAGTGAACAGAATTTAATGCTATGAGTATAATCCAGCGTCTCCAAATTGCTAGCCTTCAAGTGCCAAACAATACCTCAAAGCTTCCAGCATGTATGACTACAGGTTAGCCAGTCCTGCCCCAAATATGTCCAAGAATTCTTGGGAGTGCCTGCTAAACCTGACTGCCACCAAGCCGGACTGTCATTTGGTTTAGACAACTGCTCAGGGGTTTTCTGGTCCCTCACCCTAACCCGGGCATTTAGGGGTCCTAACCAAATCCCACACCCTCCAACACCATTTCGTCAAAACACAGCGCCCTCCCTTTAATACCCAATTCATACTGACATACCTACTTGCTAACAAGACAGCAAATTTTTGAGGATTTCAAGGGGATCCCCATGTAGAAAAGGAAACCCCAAACTCATTATCAGACCCCATTGCTCCCACACTTAACTGACCCATTCCTCCCGGCAATCTCTCTCTGACTCCAACCTCCAACCAGGCAATTCCTATTCTGATCAGGATATCCCGTGCTGGACCCTCTTCCCGGAGACCCTGACACACCACAAAAAGCTGGGAAGCCCTCAACACCCAATCTATCGCCTGCAGAAAGACAACCTCTGGCTGCCTCTTCAGAGTCCTACTTTGGCGGTAGCCAGTATTTATGCTCTGATTGGGATTTAAGGAAACATACAGCTAACAGCCAACCAGAGCCTTTTCTGGTGAGCAGGGGAACAAGATTAGAGGTACAATAATGGGTTGAACCAATGATTTCAATAAGTCTATAAGGTAGCTCCGTTTTTAGCAAAAGCAAAGTGGCAATGCCAAAAACAGAAGGAAAAGATTAAAGCATCCTTAAAAGACTTGTCTGAATCGTCAAAATCACTATTTTGAAGGAAACATCTGGCTACAAAATTTATTTTTAAGATAATCTCAGTTTCTCAAAAATGATAGGACACCATTTTTATATATATTTTTTTCTCTACAATAACCTCCACCGCATAACACAATACGCAGGGTTCCAGCCTGAACCTAAACTCTATTTAATCTTACAACATGTTTCAGCTTGGGTGTATGCAGAGGGCACACCGATCTGCAAAGGAATCAAGAACTATCCAGAGTCAGGCTCCATTTAAAGCAGAGACTCTCGAGCCTCGAGCCTCGCAGCGGCTCACCATCACCTGGGGCAACAGGCCCCACTCCAGAACAATAAAATCGGAGTTTCTGGAGGTGAAGGGCAGATATTGGCATTGTCTTCCAGAACTCCCCAGGTGCTCCCACTGTGCAGCCAGGGCTGAGAACCACCAGCCTACAGAAAGAAACAAGGTATCATTTTTTGTATAAAGGCAGCCGACCAGCACTGAACCCCAGATGATTCTAGTACAGCAAGCCTCTCTCTCAGCTGTCCTTCTGAATTATCTCGCCTGGATCTTAGGGTAAAAGACTGTAGTGAGAATTACAGCTCTAAGAGCCATTTCTCTGGAACGGTGTTTCTTGATCTGTGGTTCAAGGTGCATCTGTGCCGCAATCTTCGGAGGAATGTGTTAAAATGCCGATTCCCAGGTCCCACCTGAAACCTAATGATCTGTGCATGTGATTAGCTAATGACAAGTCGGGGACTGTTGCCAGGGTCAGATCCAGGCCTGTCCGACTCCAGGTTCTTTCAAATTCCCCTCAAACTATTGACCAGTAAGAGTGGGATCTCTGTCAGGAAAACCAGAGCTTTAGATGACTTTAAATGAAAGGTAATTATTTAAAGCAATAGAATGGAAAACAACAGCAAAAATTCCCCTTCCACTCCTCCCTCCAAAGGAATCCTCTATCAATTACTTTAGAGGAGCCAAATAATATCCCTCCCTTTCCTTCCTGTTCCACCACATTCTTTCCCTTCTAACGAATATTCCTTTTCCCCCAAATAAGGTCACTTGGAAAAATCCCTGGTAGGTGTCAGCATCTATAGGAAAATAATAAAATGTCTACGTAAGTGAACCTACCCCAGATCACATTTTATATTTACCTACACAGTTCTCCTATCGTACCTATCTCATTCAGACTATAGTGATGTGCATAGTTCCCTCCTAAGTCCGAAGAATAAGGTAAAAAATGTTACCAAATGGTTCTACCCATTTAGAACTGACTGGAAACACTTTTTTTTTTTAAATCCAGGCTATTATCAGTCACCGCTACACACAATTCTACCTTGGAAAAAAAAGCAGTTTTGCACCTGATTTACAAGCTGGATCATTGTACAACAATGACGGTAGTGGTGAACGAGTGTGGTGAGAGGAAGGAGTCATGTGAAGAGAAGCCACATGTAAGATTTGGGTGACCTCTGCCCGCTGGCACCAACTCACACCCACACCAAGAACAAGTATGAAAACAAACTTCCAATGCAGTAAGTGCCATGTGTAAAATACACTGTGCAGAATATTCTTCCTGTCTTGTGAGTGTCCATGTCAACCAGTACAACCCTTGCAGGAAGTGATCTGGTAATGAACCTGAAAAATGTTCATAAGCATCACGCATTTTAATGCAAGAATCCAGTTTCTCGAATCCAGTAGCAAGCAATCCAAAAGAGATCAAACATGTTCACAGCAGTGAACAGTATAAATACTATAAAATATGGGACGAGCACCTCTTATGTGCTGGACTTCACTGAATGCTTAACACAACCCTTGAATGATGAGAATTACTTTCACCATTTCTATAAAGAGAGAAACTAAATCTCAGAGAGGCTAAGGAACCGGCCTCTGTCATCTGGCTCGTATGGGTTAGGGCCAGAATCACCCCCTCGGGTTCACACCCGCCTCAATCCCCTTGGGGCTCATGAGCAGTAAGAACGCAGCAGTCATGTAAATAACAGCACATTCCACAGATTACGGAGCCATAAAGTATTTATAAGGGAAATACTATGTCAAATGAAAATACAAAACTGTGTGTACAGTAGGACCTAAACAGTATACCAAAAATTTCACGCACAAAAAATGAACTAACATGTTAGTAATTTCCTGAGAGTGGGAACAGAAGTCAAAAGGATGGAGGGGTAGGCAGTGTTCAAACTAGAAATTTTCACTTCTGTTTATAATAGGAAAATATGTGCTAATGAGGTAAGCGAGGTTTTGGCAATTCTATAGCTAATGCCACTGGCTAGAGTCCTTGAGACTCAGTTCTCTTTAACACAATGGATCCATAAAGAGACCAGCTCACTTAAGTTTATTAATATTTGAAATTGAAAAACAAAAAAGCCCCAAACACAAAACCAGTCACTATGAAAGTATAACTCTACCATCAATCAAAGCCTGAAGCTAGCTTCGAAGAGAACAGAATGAAAGACTAGATAATGAGGAGGAATGTGGCAAGACTGTTAGGCCCCAGGCCGTGCAGGGTATGTTGAAGGTGGGGCAAGTCTTTGTACTTCTGGGTAGCGGGGAGACTGACAGAATTCCAGGCGCAAGGTATGTGAGTGTACTTACAAGCTCTTACACGGTAAAGGCTGAAGCTATGAGTCAGAAAGACGAACAGGTGATGGTTAGTATTTAGTATGTCCCGTGCTTTCGTGCACCCCTCGTGCTCTGTATTAGCTGGGGTAGAGGCTTAACCATACGGTGGCTCGGAGACAATAAAGTTACATGAACAGGTGGGCCAGCCAGAGAGGGTAGCACCTCCCCTACAAGGTCCTCCAGGTTCCTTGTCCCTCTGCCATTCCCAAAGTAGGACACTTTCCTAACGTGGACACAGGCTCACTACCACCACCTCCGAGGTGCAGCTTGAGCAAGGAAAGGGAAGGCAGAAGACGTGAAGTTGTCGCATCACTTCGACTCATACCCCACGGACTAGAACCTGGGGAAGGCAGTCCCTAGCTAGGCAATCCTACCGATGAAAACTCGGGAGGTTCTGTTTCTAAAAGGAAGAAGGGGGGCAAATAGAACCCTCAGGGCTCAGTGACCACTTCTTTAAGGAGACGTTCAACAGTTCTTTACATCCTGAGGCCTGAAGGAATGGGTATCTGGAGGCAGGGACTAAGAGTAAAGGGAAGGGTTACCGGTGATGTGAGTAGAAAGGGCCAGCCAAGTCTCCCGACAACCCCTCTGCTGGTCTGGGCACACAGTCTGCCCTCAGAAACTATTGTGCAGGTCACTGCAGTTGGACAGTAATTTGCATTAGAAGAGCCAAATACCCACTTCCAGTCTCCATGCCTCCCTGGTCTACCCATTCGGACCTGAGGATCATCTTCTAATGGGAGACAAGAGCAAAAGCTGAGACAGGGGAACCCAAGTTCCAGCTCCACTTCTCCAAACCAGGCCACGTGGGCATGCATTCCTCCAAACCGTGCTTCTGCCTCTATAAAATTCCTCCAAACCGTGCTTCTGCCTCCCCCAGCTCCAGTATTTAAATGGTCCAGATCTCATTCTTTTCCTTGCTGTTATATTGGTTAAAATTTTCCTTGCTGTTATATTGGTTAAAATAACCCCTTTCTAAAGCAGTGATTAATATGCGTGGACGCTGTGGAGCGCTGTCATCGCACAGTTCCAAGATCAGCTGGGGCGGTTCTAGGACATCTCCAAAGAACGTGGTCTAAATGTGAGAGGATGCTATTCTCATCATTTCGCACAAACTGCAACTCAAAATCTACGCAATGGTTCTCCCACTGTCTACCCTGAGTTTCACTCAAGATTTTGTTTAAAGAAAATATTTCTGTGCTAAAAGGTTTAGAAACCATCATACAAGAATTTATAATAGCCTGTGTTCTTAAAGAATCCTAGCACAGGAATAAGACTTTATTAACTAAGAGTCAAAAGGCACAAAGTAACAATTCAATTTTATCTCTTCTCTTTTCCTTTTGGTATTGTGGCAAAAGGGACTGAAGAAACATATTCCAAGGACTATGTTTAATTTTACAACATAGAGGAACAGGGTGCCTGGGTGGCTCAGTAGGTTAAAGGCTCTGCCTTCGGCTCAGGTCATGACCCTGGGGTCCTGGGATCGAGCCCCGCATCGGGCTCTCTGCTCAGCAGGGAGCCTGCTTCCCCACTCTCTGCCGACTTGTAATGTCTGTCGAATTAATAAATAAAATCTTTAAAAAATTAAAAAATTAAAAAAACATAGAGGAACAGTAAAGTAGTTTTATCTTTATAGCAACTATCCTCTGGAAAGAAAGGTTCTTAGAAATAAGACAAACCTTCCAAAACACATCCTTGCTGTAACCATCACACACTACTCCTCCTCAATCCTTAGACACGGAACCTTTCCTACCTCTCTAAAAGAAACTCCAGGCCCCCTAAAACTAACCAAGTGGTCCTCCTGCCTTAGGATCATCCAATTTTCTTTCCTGTCACGAGTCTCCTCCAGCTTCAGCGTACACCTAGGCAACTATAACCATCTCAAGAACATCTGCATTTGGGATCGCTTCCTATAATAAATTCTACCCAAGATAACCACTGGTGGTTCCACACACATCCTCTGCCAAACTCACAAACCCAGAACTTTACTTCGTCAACCCACAGTTTTCTTGAAAAAGAAAACCATCAAATGTAAGACACAAACCTTCATAAAAATATAGTCATCAAATTTATTATTCTCATTAGGTTGCCATTGTATGAAGAATTCCTAAGATTAACGTTTGTTGACATGCAAGAGTCAGCATTAACAGCTCCTGTTACTATAAATACTACCACTTGGAAGCAGGACAGCTGTTCTAGAGTTTGAAGACTACAGACTTCTGCTATTCCAACCTTATCCAGTGTCCGTTAAAATCAGAAGGTTCGGAACAGCTGGTTAGGAAGGTAGCCAAGATGCAGGAAAGACGTCTGAGCCTCCTTCTCAAGGGCAGCCAACTCCTGAACCGTAGGTGCCAAAATATCCACATGGCCTTTATAGCTTCCACCTGCATCACACACACAAATTATAAAGTAATGTAAATGACATGCTTGAAGTAACTTGTCAGCAATACTTTGACTCAATTACATCCGCTCATACATTGCTTCTAGCAGTAAAAATGTAGCACTGGGCAAGTCATCTCCACAAGTGAGTCCTAAAGACGTTAAATCCATAGAAATGAATGATCAGGCCTCACTAACAGTGTCCCAAGGCCCCTAGCGACCCCTCCCCCTCTCCTTTTTGTTGGTTTGGAAACCACTCGCTCAGTAGCCTGAATCTTAAAAAAAAATTTCAGAAATGAGCTAAGGGCATTCCAGGCAAAGGAAACAGTATGCTGGGTTACCACTTGAAATTAATCAAATGTTTTCAATTCTTTGTTCAAAATCGCCATTATACTTGTTTCCTAATAACTCTAAAAACGTTCAACTATTCTTTGTGACATTAATACCTCAAGAGAAACAGCTATGCTTCTGTCCTTCATTCACATACAAATCACACAACCCCAAAATGCTACAATACACATATGGATAAAGTGCTATGAGAATAATGAGGAAATGATTAATAAACTAAAAATAGACACTAACCATGATGAGATGAAATTACTTTCAGTACACACAGGCGCCCAAGGACACATTCACATTTAGAATAGAAAAGAAGTAATTCAAAACTCACCACCAGCAGCCCTTTTCTGACCGTAGGTGACTTTCCCGTCAAATTCATCCACTGGTACCTTTATATCTGGTTCAACCTGAGAAATGGTGCAATTCAGATGCTCTTCTATTTCAGACAGCAACTAAGATGGGAAAGGAAATATAAAAAGCATTTTCAAATAAAAATCTCATTTTGACAGAGTTGCACTTTAACGATGTCCAATAAAACTAGGAAGACTATAATAGTATAAATGGAAGTTAGATTTCTGAAGAGATAAAACTCACAAGTTACCACTTACAAACTATAACTAACATTATATTCAATTACTACTTTTCCTCACATCTAACAAATAAAGCTAAGGTATTACTTTTATAATTAATTGTGCTCTATTGTTGCCAATTTCAGTACATTTCTTAGGAGTCTTACCTGCATCTCATTGTACCATATAGTACAGCCACCGTCTTCCTTGAGTCTTGTGTTGTAACACCCTTTTCCACGGCTGCTACATACATGGTACCAAACCTACATGAAATATGGAAAAAGTATTAACATATATGGAGATTGCAACCTGCTAGATATTTTTATGCTCAATTAGTTTTTTAAATATTTTCTATCCCCAAGGACAAGAAAAACAGACTGCAGTATTGTATGTCATCCAATGACTTCCACCATTCAGGAGCTCATTAACTAGGTCTTCTAAAAGACTTCTTTTTGAGAATGATCCTGAAGTTTTCCTAAAATGCATGCCAATTACAGAAAGGAATTCTCAGATAAAAACAAGGATGAAAAAGTAAATACTGGAGAATACCCTATCAAAATTATATCAAAAAGTAAAGTCCAAATGCTTTCTATAATAAATACCAAAAAGCAAAATGAACAACTATTTTGGACAATGAGCTTATGCGAGTTTCTTATTCTTGCAACTGTTCGGTAAAGGTGCATCAAATTATACTGCAAAATCCTGAGTCACCACCCTCTACCACAAAAGTTCTCGGTGGCATGATGTCAGGGAGGGTTTAAATAGTTTTTGGTGAAATCAAGTACACTAAGGCTATTAGTGAAAATTATATTTTGCATTTTTCCTTTCTAAACTACATCCAACTGCTGGTCCATACAAGACTATAGAGAAAAAAGATGCCATTAAAACGTTCACTTCTATCCATATGCAACTGAATTCAATGTAAATGGAAAAACCAAACTGCTCTTACTTCCAACATCTAAAACGAAAACACAAACAGTGAATATAATACGGCACTGAAAAGATTACCTTTTCTTTCTCTGTTGCTACCAAGGAAATGGCCAGACCCATCCTGAAAAGTTTCAGAAGTCTTCATTAGACTTTATTCCTGAAGCATAAAAGCATTAAAAGAAAGAAAACTCGGCAGTACCTTTCAGCTCTTCCTACTCTGCCGATTCGATGTACGTAGTTTTGCTTTTCATCAGGCAAGGTGACATTTATAACTGCAAATGAAAGTAATTATTACCAATTGCCGTTAGTTTCTAAAATCTTCAACCATATTAGATGCTTGATGTTCTAAATATTTCAAAAACACTAGAGGGTTTACTTTGAATTCCATAAAATTTAAACTGCAGTTATAAAAACTTCCTTTTTACCATAAGGAACACCATGAATATCAATTCCTCTGGCGGCTACATCTGTGCAAATCAAGAATCTTACATCTCCTTTCTAAAGAGAACAGAGAGGGGAGAAAGGAATTTATTACGACATATGCTGAAAAATAAATACAAATTCTACCATTCCACTGAGACCACTAACTAAAGATTAGAGGTCCAGATACTCCTAATTCACTGGACCTTGTCTTAAATTTTTAAGTTATGATCTACTAAAACAAGACATTTAAGGTAAATAGATCAGTAATTGGATTCATTTTTATTTGCTTTTTTCTCACACCAAAGATAAACTGCTTATAATTTGGATTTATCTTTAGAAATCCTGACTGGTAATGCCAAAGAAAGTTTATAAAATTTAAAAAAAAAGGGGGGGGGAGAGAAAATAGGAAAAAAATGTTAAAATATAAACATTATCTTTACCTTGTATTAAAATAAATTCAGAATACCAGGCATTTCACCTTGAGGTTACACTTTTTGTGACAACAGACAAAATTCTAAGACAAGGGAACAGAGAGTGGGCCCCAGTGCTCTCATCAAGGAAATACAAATTAGCCTTTGGACGTCATTTGTGCTTCAAGGCACAGCAAAGTTAGAGACAAAGTGGGGAAGGAATGCTGACCTGGGGTCCAGCGTACGAGCCTGGGTAGAGAAGGGCAGACATACACACACTGAAATGCGACCACACAACATGCTCCCACAACCACTCTGCTCACGTGGAAGCATAATCCCAAATTCCTAAGCTCAGTACTTTCCAGCTTCTATTCACACAATGGGTCTGAGAGAAAATGCTATTTGTGCTCTGCACTGGGGTGAACACACGGTAAACAACGAGAATGCTGTGGGTGGAGGCTCCTGCCCTTGTGTTCGAGACGGCTCAAACCCTCCCCACCTCCACCGAGAGCTAACCCACCTGTCTGTGGGCTGCCAGCATGAAAGTGGGACAGTGCACCCCAAACAGTTACAAGTATTTTTAATCCCACAAAACCGTACTCTTGCTACCTCTCTTAAATTAATCTACAAATTAACTTTGCTATGGGTATTACTACGAACTGTTAAAAAAAAAAAAATAAGACTCACAGACATGGTTTAACTACCCCATGACACTTCTCTTAAAAATACCTACCTGAAAGAATTCAACTAAGACTTAAGTTGAAAATTCTTACCATAGCAGTGTTGCACGGAGAACATATAACTGACTGTTGCGTGCTAAAGATGACTAAGCCCTGTCATCAAGGATATATCAACAGACCAAAAATCTTTTGAAATTTCTAGAACAAGAATGGCTTTAATAATACTAACTGTAACTGGTTAAAACTGGCTACGATTCCCCCCCTTAACTATTAAGGAAATGCAGTCAACTAAATAGCAGTACCTTAAACCTTTCCAAATTTTGCTTCCTTTCATGAGGCTTTCTGTCCCCGTGAAGACAAACACATGAGAACTGATGTCCTTTTTTATCAGGTCCTGGTGAAAAGCACATTAAACAGTTAACCTTGGAAAACAATACGCCAAAGACTGTATGAAAAAACCAACAGCATTCCGACTACAATGGTGCCATATAATTCCACAGAACTCTACACCCCAATTTGCCACACACCACAGTTAACACAATTTCTGTCATAAGTGAAATGCCATTAAAATAAACTCCAGGAGCATTAAAATTGATTTACTTTGAAGGACATTTTTAAGTCACTCTTCCTGATGTATAGCAGACAGAACACTATACCAGATGTGTTACTAAAAGGAAAACCTATGTGTATACCAGGAACCTCTCTTATCCCATATAAAGAAAGCTAAGAACCAAAAAAGTAGACAAGAGAGATCAATCTTAGAAGAACCAAAATAGGCATGATGAACTTCAGGCCCTTACTAAAGGCCATGCCCATGAGCCTACCCTCCTCAGAATGTCCTAACAGCTTCATTATCTGGTACCCTGGCCAAAGCAGATTAGGAACAGCAAACTGGTAGGATGGAGAGGCATATACACTGGAAGCCAATTCTAAAAAAGAAACTCAAGTAGATACAGTAAGAAAATCCATCCAGTCCTGATCTGAGTAAGGGGAAACAGCCATCTAGAGCTCAAAAGAACCCATAGGCTCCAGCAGGAAGGCAGAGTAACAATTACACCTTACCGATATGGCTGTCCAGCAACAGTGTGAGTATTCCAGCTGCTCCACAACCCCGCCAAAAAGCGGCCTTGGACTTTTAATCTAGCCATTATAATGAGCGTACAGTGCTACTACGCTGTGATTTTGCATGTCCCTAATGACTGAGATGTTTAGCATCTCTTTATGTTGGTTTATATATTATAAGGAGCATAACACTAGAATAATCCTATACTCATTGTAGATTAAATATTTGATTACATAGTGACTTTATTTCTAGTTAATATTTTTGTCTTAAATTCTACTGCATCTCTTGTTAATATAGCTAGACCAACTTTCTTTTCACTAGTAGTTTAGATGATACATATATTTCTTCAGCCACTTTCGATCTCTCCATGTCCTCAGGTTTTAAGTATATCTCTTATAAATAGCACACAGCTAGATTTTACGCAGTCTAACCATCTACACTTTTTAACCGAGGACTTATATAGTGTTTACTTACTCAGATTTTTCCACCAGCCATCTTACTCTGTAATTTCTAACCATTCTGCTATTTCTTATTATTTTTCCTCTTGCTTTATAGCCTTTTTAAGATATTTTTTCTCCATTTATTGGCTTAGAAGATATACATTCTATTATTTAATGATTATACTTGAAATTTTAACATTAAAGTTAATCAATAACATTACCCTTCTTCCAAATGGCAGCAGGGCCTCAGAACACTGTAATGCACCTGTGTACCTACGTGGAAAGCCCTCACTGTCTGCCTGGGGCTTATCCTATGAAAAAGTACTAGATAAGCACAGATACTTACAATGCACCATTGCTACTTTAAATTCTGTGCATGCATTCGAGACTGTATCAACATGAGACTAATAATCTATTAAATGAGGAAATAAACACAATTTATTTCAAGTGAGGAAACATTACCTCCTCCTTGTTGCATAAAATATTGCTCCAAGTTATCACAGTCAATTTTGGTTCTACAGAAAATAATTGCTTGATCCATCTTGTGTTCCTTGATCGCCCGGACAGCATACTCCCCCTTCAGGATTTTAATAGCTTCAGACCACATCTCTTGAATACCATAACAACAACAAAAACAGAAAAAGAATTTCAATCTAAAATTGTTATAAACACACATAATTAGAGTCACTGACTTACTGCTTAACTCACCTACAATACTTTGCTTTAATAAAAAATAAGTGAGATTAAGATAGGATGAAATGGTGAGAATATCCATTTACTCATTTATTCCTATTTCTGTTAATGTGCATTTGTGCCACCTTATGGGCACCAAAACATCTATAATCATACCTCTTATGAGGGAAACAGACATATAACCACAAGCAAACAGAGCTTCGTACCTACAACAAAACTCTGTTCCTATCTCTCATAGACAACTAATCATATTCTGCCTTGCATTAACATCCCTAACTGCTCAATAAATGTTTACTCAATTATTTTAACCCCTTTTAAAAATAATCAATGTACTTCTTAAATTTAACACCAGAAAGTTCATACTTCTAAGGAATAAAAAAAACTGTGTCAAACTAAGTCATTTCTTAGCCATCACCCCCCATCTGTTTCAGTGGGAAGCTAATGCTACAGTTACCAACTATCTAATGGGAAATTTTAATTCTGTAACCCACCATATTTCTAAAGTCTCTCTAGTCATATCTAATTGTTATATAAACTAAGCAAAACATTTACAAGAAAAAATACATGAAGTAACAATTTTTACTTTATAAAATGTATTCTCAAACAGTAGAAGGATACATTATTTTGAATCATCAGTGTCTCTGCCCTTCTCCAACAAAAAGGCTATTTGAGCATGCACTTTATAAATTTGGAACTGCACATAAAACTGAATTCAAAGGGACTCTATTTAATCAAGATTTCAGAAAATTCACCTTTCAGATACTTGTCATAAACCTACCCATGAATCCAACCGTGAAGCAAATGCAGTCTCACCCTTCCCAATGAGCCATGTGAGACATCAGACATCAAACATGCAGCCTAATGGGTCTGAGATCTACTCTACGTTCGACAAGCACTATCCTTGCAAAAGAATGTACACTCATAGATCTTTAAAATATTATGAACCTGAAACAAACGGTCTCTGCTCTGCAAATAAATATCTTCACTGAATTAAATGTTCACCTTTTTAAAAACCAATAAATATTTAATGATCTAATGATATTCAGTTTAGGAGGATGAAAATGGCCTAGAGATGGATGGTGGCCATGGATGCAAAGTAGGAACTTTGTACATGTACTTCATGCCACTGAACTTGATCCACTTGAGAATGGTTAAAATGGGCAGTTTTGTGTTAGATATACTTTACCATTTACAAAAAGAATAGATAAACTATTTCAAGATAATTTCTGTATCTTTCACAAAGTTGTAAGCTAAAGACATTTTCCTTTGTTACTTAATTCCCTCAATGAAGAATCTATGTGACATTTCTCCTGGAATTCAGGACCAATATAAAATCTGTTGCCAGAGAATTTTGCTAATATCCTATGATAAAAAAGAATTCCAAAATCCAAAGTATGTGCGACCTAGCTGTCAGGAGACTAACATCTGAAATTCAGCGATTAATGCTGCTCTTAGCTGACTGGTATCAACATTTCCTTCATTTCCTTATTATTTTTGGTGCTTTTATCTTCAGATTTCCTGTTCTAATTTTATAGGTCACCTCAAATCCTTCATGAGAATAGATGGGGCATAAATTCAATTAAAACAAACCAATTCATTTTCAAAATCTTTCAAAACTATTCATTAATTCATTCACCCATTCATTCATTCACTCACTCACTCATTCAACTTACCTGGACTATTAGCACCAGGCCTTGTGTTATCTTTTGCATGTACATCATCAGTCTATTAAAAGAAAAGGTTAACAAAGGGTAGCAAGTGGCTAAGTAAGGATTCCAAATAGGTATCATTTTTTTAAAGGGAAAAATGTATCTAACTTTAGACTGCATTTCAGATGTACGTCTTTAGAGTATGTAGGCAAAAACATTCTTCAGATTTAGAAAACCCTTTATTAACTGTAAGTCTAAGACTAAGCAATTTTAAATGTAATAAAAATGCAAAGGTGGCTTTTAGATTATATACTTATAATATACAACACACCCTTATTTTATAAAGGTAAATCTAAGAACAGCGGAGGAAAAAAACACTAGGTAGACACATGAAATTTATTTTTAGGAAAATAAGGAACCTCAAGAAGACACTAAAATATTATTGAAAACAGCATCATTGTATCTGAAATTAGATCTAGGTATATATATTATCCTACTCATTTATCAAAATTACATCAAGGAAGATGATCATTAAAAGTAACTCTTATAGAGGGGGCACCTGGGTGGCTCAGCGCCTTCGGCTCAGGTCATGATCTCGGGGTCCTGGGATCAGGTCCCGCATCAGGCTCTCTGTTCAGCAGGGAGGCTGCTTTCCCCCTCTCTCTGCCTGCCTCTCTGCCTACCTGTGACCTCTCTCTCTCTGTCAAATAAATAAATAAAATCTTAAAAAAAAAAAAAAAAAGTAACTCTTACAGAGAAAAAAATAAAAGCCCATCACTTATTCTGTGCTCTCATGGCCTAACCTTTTGCGGTCACTGGGTGGACTTCTCTTTTCTCAGGTACAGTATCTGGCTATAAGTATCACTAAGAACCCAAGGTTAAGCTAGTTTATGTAAGTTTTATTCCCCACAAATGTTAACAGTGTAAAGTACTCACTCTAATGTGGTTTTTCCCAAGCCTTTCCCAGAGTCTGTCAGTTTTGGGATTCACCGGGACAACCACATGGTGTACAGTGTCCGGAACAGAGTCTTCTCCTTTTAAATCAACCCAGGTGGGAAAATGCATTATCTTCTCAGACAGCTTCTTCACATCAAAAGAATGCAAAGTAGCAGAGCAAACAATCACCTAAGAGGGAAAAAAAAGTTTAGATCAACTTTTATTTTACAGTAATAATTCTACCATATGAATACTAATGTGGGCCCCAAAGTATGTTAACCTGGAATCTACAGATGAGTTTAATACCGAACCCTGCAGCAGCAACTGGTGACAGAACTCTGGGCCGGTTAATCTCTCTGAACTACAATCCCCTCGCTCACAGTCCGTCCCCTGGCTCACAGTGAGTCCCCTCGCTGCTACAGAAATCATGCCATCGATTCCACGAGGTCCAACGAAGACTAAGATGAAGAGGTTACTGTTTGTTCCCTTCTCTCCCCCTTAAAGCCTCTTCTACCTCTCAAATTCTTCCTAGGAACTAAGGGTGAGAAAAATAAGAGTAATATTTTAAGAAATAATGACAACAGCTGTTTTCAACAGCTCACGATATTGCCCCCTCAAACAGGAAGCAGCCCTCACAGTCCAGAATATAAACTCTAAATGCTCTGTAGAAAAAAAACAACTAAGAATTTTTTACTTATCATCTTCTGTGGCACCTTATTTCCTCAAGTTCCCTTCTCCTTCATTTCTATGAGCAGCTTTCAAGACGTTTCTTTGTGTGTACTATTTACTCAGGTAATAAAGAAAATGTTTTATATAGCAGTTAATGTAATCAGAAGACACCAAAACAAAATGTAGAACAAAACAAAATAAGCATTAACATATAACAACTGTCCACATGTATTTTAAGATGCATCGGTCATTTCATACCTGAAGTCTTTTCCCATCAGAGGTAATTTGAGGAATCTGATTATGAATCCTATTTATAAAATCAGAGTAACCTTGGGAAAGAAGCCCATCCTGAATGAGAAGCAAAGAAAAGCATAAATTTTTTAATCAATACCTGAATCTTTCTTTTGTAAATCAAATGTAGAAAGATAATGGGAATGTATTCATAAGCATACATATCCCCATATTCTCAAAATGATTATTTCCCATCAGATTAAAACAAGTTATAAATTCAACTTTAATTCCATGTGACTAGAATATGAAAAAGCCGACCATAAACAATCCAAAAACTATACTCCAGTATTCTAGAATGAATACTAGAGATGACAGTTTCTACCACATATCCTTAAACATATGATTTTAATATGAAAAAATGAAGACAAAAATCCTCAGTACTAAAAAACTACCTCATACTGAAAATACTTTGGAAGTATGTCTCAAGAGGTTCCAAGAAGATGGAGAGGAGAAGGGAGTTGAGGGAAATTGGAGGGGGAGGTGAACCATGAGAGACCATGGACTCTGAAAAACAACCTGAGGGTTTTGAAGGGGCAGGGGTGGGAAGTTGGGGGAGGCTGGTGGTGGATATTATGGAGGGCACGTATGGAATGGAGCACTGCGTGTGGTGCATAAACAATGAATTCTGGTACACTGGAAAGAAATTGAAAAAATAAAAAATTTTAAAAAAAAAGAGCTTCCAAGACATTATTGTTCTTAGACTTCACATTGTGCAACTATGACATGAAAAAATAACTGTAATGTGTAAAATAATCTATGTAGCAACAAAGATAGCTATTTGGAGTAAAAAACAAATCTACATATCTAGTGATAAGAGTGGTTAAATAAACCATGAAATATCCATATAATAGACCACTAGACAGCCTTTAAAAACTATTCACAAATAAGGACATGAAATACTTAAGAGACTTTATTAAGAAAAAAAAAGTTTTCCTAGATTCACATAACTTGATTTACCATGTAAAATAGTATTTATATAAATACGAGGAGTGGATGAAAATATACCAAACTACTAGTAATGATTATTTCTAGGTATTGGAATCATGACTGAATAGTGTTTTTTTCCATCATTTTACGTATTTTTATCTCCCAAAACACAAGCAAAAATTTTTTTTTAAAGTACGACTATATTTCAACATACAGCTTCATCCAGGACCAGGAATCTAACTTGGGATAAGTTCAGCTTTCCAGTTGACACCAAATCATCTAGTCTTCCTGGAGTGCCAACGACTATATCTACCTGAAAAATATCAAAAGCACCTAATGAAAACCAAACCACTATTCTGATCACTGTAAAAACAGCAACAAACGGTTGTTTACTTACGGTGAAAACACTCACACTGAAGCAGCCATCATCAGCTCGAAATTCTCAGAACAAGAACTGCAGATAATGCCCTATTACCAAACCTGTATTTGGTTTGGAATTAATGTAAAGATTTTGGATAACTAATTTTGACATCCTTAACCATTACGTACAGTCTAATACATAAAATTTGTATTATGTGAGTGAATGAATTTATGGGAACTCTGAAATCCAACCAGGATTCAAATGCCAGCTCCACAACCCAGCTGTATAACCTCATCTCTTCTACTTCCAACTTTCTTTTTTTTTGAAATGGGCAACACCTTTGGCGATGCAAGATGGCTCTGACAACTGATACAACACCATGCTAATGTTTTAAAACTACTGTTATCATCTCATGACCACGAAAGGAAACACTACTACTATTATTATTCCTTTTTTTTTTTTTTTTTTTTAAGTAGGCTACATGCCCAGTGGGAAGCCCAAAACAGCCCCAGTGGGGCTTCAGCTCATGACCCCAAGTTCAACACCTGAGCTAAGATCAAGAATCGGATGCTTCACTGACTAAGCCATCCAGATGCCCTAAATATTCATATTTTCACATGAGGAAACTGAAGTTTAAAATACTGAAATCACAAGAACTTAAATGATACAGCTTATAAGTATCCAAACTGGAATTTCAAACTTGGTACAAATAAGAGAAAAGGTCTAACTCAAGAATAAGGTTTATTTTAGCTTTTTATTATAAAAATTCTCAAATATACTCAAAGGGAAGAGAATAATAAACCCCACACCAGTACAAACAATGAACAGTATTTTACATTCACACATGCATCTTTTAATCAAGTTCACAGTGATCAGGAATATGGGTTTTAAAGTAAGGGCTACCTAGGGGCTGTAAGATGTTGGGCAAGTGACTTAATATTTAGTATAAGTCCTCTTCCTAATCTATAAAAATGGGGAGAGTACCATTTCATTAATACTGATAACTATAAGAAAGCTCAGTTCAATGTAGAGAATATTGCCTCAAAATATGAAGATAAGGCCTGTTTAATGTATTAAGAACCAGCTATGTGCCAAGCACGGTGACAGGTCCTATACACAGCAATGAACAAAATATCCTTCTGATTCTTTACTCTTTACTAGAACATCTCCTTACAATAGGATTCCAATCCACATGTGAGTCTCCACTCTCTCAATTTCAGCAGCTAAAGTCAGCATGAAAACTCACTTTATGTGAAATATATACACTAGGTCTCTCCGGTTTAAAAAATGGTAAGCTGGAAAAACCTGTATAATGGCACCAATTACTCCTCTGGGCCTCAACTGCACATGTTGCTTAACTGTGCAACCTTTTAAAATTGTAAAAATTACACAGTTCTACTCTCTCACTCCAAAGCTGACTTTAGCCCAGGACAAGACACAACACAGGACCATGGCTAGCCAGAGGATGATGGGAGATCACAGGAGGAAAGATGGAAAGAGCGGAAAGAGAATGTATTAGATTTCCTAAGCAGAATGAACCTGAAGGTGTCAAGAAAGCCACAGAATAAAACTACCATTGGATTTAGCCAGTACCAAATTTTAGATATGAATGACAGAAGCATACAGAATTCCCTAAAATCTCCACAGCTGGAAAACAGGAGTTAAGAAACTTAATAACTTCTGAGGAAAATGGATTTGGGTTTGAGGAGCCAAGAATGGAAATGAACATTAAATCTCTTACAACCACTAAAAAATATAGCACAGCAAATAAGAACATATCAAAGCAATATTACTATCTTAAAATAGTATTAACAAGTACAGTAATAGGATTCCTTGCTTTTAATATGTCATACCAGGTCAATCTAAACCACACAGCATAAAATTTCATTTGATGGGGGCACCAAAGGAACTGAAAGAAGTGGACATAATTCCTCGCCATGACTCAGTATCAGGTGGGTTAGATTAAATAATAAAATATTTAGGGAAGGAAATGGAAGAGAAATTTGAAAGGGACAAGTTACTTCATACATATAAAATATTTTATGAAGTCCTATTTATATCTAGCTCCACAGGATTGATGAGCCCAGTTAAGAATATTACCTAATAATAAGGATCCCAGCCCTAGCTTTGTCTTCTGTAACTGCATGCCTGCGCACCCTTTGTAAGACTCCCCTGACCCATATCTGAACTCATCTCCCTCATCCTGAAGCCAGAGCTTATCACTTTTCATCCTTCCCTTGGGTCACTGCCAAAATGTCCACATTCTCTGCAATCCACTTGATTTCCATTTCTATTCTTAACTCCAGTTTCTTTATCTCCAAAAGAAAGGATTCTTTTTTTTTTTAAGATTTTATTTATTTATTTGACAGACAGAGATCACAAGTAGGCAGAGAGGCAGGCAGAGAGGGGGGGGGGAAGCAGGCTCCCTGCTGAGCAGAGATCCCGATGTGGGGCTTGATCCCAGGACCCTGAGATCATGACCTGAGCCGAAGGCAGAGGCTTAACCCACTGAGCCACCCAGGTGCCCCAAAAGAAAGGATTCTTAATTCATGAGAAAGCAAGAAGAAAATCCTGAAGTACTCAAAAGGTAAACCAAAAAAAAAAAAAAGGTATGCTGAATTTTGCATGAGGGGTTTGGAAGAAACTACCGTGCTGTATACTCTTGGGAAAAGAAAAGACATACTTGCAACATGTTTTTGAACGAATTTTGTTTTGATCTTGTTCTAATTTCAGACTCACTTGATTTTTCTTGAAACACAACAGAACTACAACTGCCAAAATGACAGCTCATAATGTAACCTCTTAAAAATTAAAAGTACAACTTACCCCATTATCCAAAACAGAGAGCTGATCCCGTGCCGCAACACCTCCAATTATCAGAAGCTCCCTGAAATAAATACCATAATGATAACATAGAAAACGATTCAAGCTGGCTGTATTGTTTGACTTGTATCCATTTCTTTTCAGTGGAAATTAAGGGTGAGTTAAGTAACTGAGAAAGAATATACAACCAGAGGCTGGAGAAGGGTGGAATTTAAGGACGTCAGTTGCAGCAGCCGCATAAATGCTAGAATAGGCCGTGCAGAGGAGCACGTGAACACTCGAGACCCAGAAGACACCAGTTCTCATTCATTTCCGTGTCCTCCTGTACTAGGCTAATTCCCAGGGCTCCAAAATCTGCTTCCAATCTACCTTCTTGAACATTTGTGGTTGCATGTGTATAAATTATATCTCTGAAATATATAAGTATCAATTGTTAAAAGTGGCCTCCAGATGGGATAACTAAAAACTGGGGAACTAGGTGAAATACTTATTTTTCACAGGATATTCTTTCACATTGTTTGAATTTTTCTCATTCCAAATAAATTTTTTTTTTAATGTTTAGGTTAAAAAAGATCACGTTATGCCAAGGCAATTCTATGTGGGGGAAAGAACAGCCTTTTCAACAAATGGTGCTGGGACAAACGGATATGCACATGCGAAAGAATGAGGTTAGACCTCTTCTTTATACTACACACAAAAATTAATTCAAAATAAATTACAGGTGCAATTACAAGACACGGAACTGTAAAACTCTAAGAAGAAAACATGGGGGTAAATTTTCATGACTCTGGGTTAGGCAAAGTCTCATCATATGGGACACCGAAAACAAAAGCAACAAATGAAAAAAATAAATCAGACCTCATCAATATTAAAAACCTTTATATTTCAAAGACACTATCAAGAGTGAAAATATCCACAAATCCTACATCTAATAAATAATATCATATGCATATCAGAATATATAAAGAACTCTGATAACTCAACAAAACAACAACCCAAATGAAAAATGGTCAAAAAATGTGGACATTACAAATGGCCAATATGCATAAGAAAAGATGTTCAACATCATTAGCTATTAGGGAAATGCAAATCAAAACCATAATAAGATACGATTTCATACTAATTAGGATAGCTACAATCAAATGAGAGATAAGTGTTGAGGATTTGGACAAACTGGAACCTTCACACATTACTAGTAGGAACATAATAATACCATGTTGTCACTTTAGAACACAGCTGGGTGGTTCCTGAAAACATTGAACATGAAGCTACTATATGATCCAGCAATTCCATTCCTAGGTATATATCCAGAAGAGATTAAATGATGTCCACACAAAAACTTGCACACTAACGTTCATAACACAGTGGCCAAAAAGTGGCAACAAGCCAAACGCCCTCAGTTAATACGCATAAGTAAAAACATGGTCCACGCATATAAATGGGATGCTTTTTGGCAATAAAAAAGAAATAAGCACTGATCCACACTGTGTCATGAACGAACCCTGACATCACGCTAAGTGCAAGTGGCCAGTCACAAAAGAACATGTATCACACAATCCCATTTATGTAAAATGTCCAAAACAGGCAAATCTACAGACAGAAAATCAATCAGTGGCTGCCTCGGTATGGTGAGGCCAAGAGGAAACCGAATGGCTGTTAACAGGTACAGTGCTTCCTTTGAGAGTGAGGAGAAAGTCTAAAAACGGTTTTGGTGACAGCTGTACAACTCTGTGAATATAACAGAAAAACTAAAAGCAACCAGAACACTTTAAAGAGTGGGTTGTAGGGTATGTGAATTAGATGCCACTAAAGCTATTCACGAAAAGATTGTCTCCTCCTTATAAAGCAAGCAAAATCACTTCCTGATATAGCCAGTAACTTCCGATCAGAAATATCTACCATGTATCTTCCTTTATTAATTTTATTCTTAATGACCACAGTCTTTTAAAAAATCCTAGAACACACTAAGAAAGTAGATGACCTTAACACTGAGTCTTGTAACACTACAACTACAAAAGTTGGCTTTATGGCTTCCTATCCTCATCTTCAACAATTTAGACAGAAGAAATACAAAACACAGAGTGCTTTCTCACCTATGAATGTCCATTACCTTGGCATATTGCCTAACCACGTACCATTCTAGAGCGGTTATATTTCCTAAATATGATAATATTAGATGCCAGATTATCTATATAGGAATCACCTGGAAGAGCTGCCATTCTTCCTAAAGAAAACAAAAAAAATTCTAATTCCTAACCCCTGGAAATTCTGATTCAAAATATCTAAGAGAAGAATAAATATCTAATATTAAATATTAGATATAGAATAAACAATATGTATCTTTAAATAAAGTCCCTAAGTTGTATCTTTAAATAAAGTCCCTAAGTTCCCAGCTTTGGAAACTATGATCCTTAAATCTATCATTTCTTCTGCTACAATACCAATACTCTTTTCCACTTTCCTTATCAGTCATATTTATCCCTATAAATTTAGCAGAAGATACACACATAGCCCAATCTATCCTTGTGTACAAAGCACTGTAGGCTTGAGGAATATAAAAGAACAGCCCTTGACTTAAGGACTACAAAGCTAAGTTGGGATGAGCAAAACTATGCATATTTAAAACAAAAACACTAACACGTGACAGTGTATAAGGATTAAGGTGAAGCACACAGAGTCAGTGGTATCCAAGGAGGGAGAAAGGATTGCGCTGGTGCAGCTAGGCTAGCCTCGCAGACTAGGACTTGAGCTGGGTTTTCAAGGAAGGCTCATTCATACAGAATACCAAAATAAGTAAAACATAATTTTACCTTTTTTTTTTTTTAATTTTAAATTTTACCTTTTTTTATTTGACAGAGAGAGAGAAATCACCTACGCAGAGAGGCAGGCAGAGAGGGGGAAGCAGGCTCCCCGCTGAGCAGAGAGCCTGATGCGGGACTCAATCCCAGGACCCTGAGATCATGACCGGAGCCGAAGGCAGAGGCTTAACCCACTGAGCCACCCAAGCACCCCTACAATTTTACCTTCTTAATAAATAGATTTTATTATTCATCTTCCCTTCCAGTCCCTGACAATAGGTATGTTAACCTTTACACATAATTACAGCACAAAAATCCATTCATGTTAGCATTTTACATTCTTTCAAAACACACTCTCTTATGAAGAATTCCAAGTCCCTGACATAAAGCAGGGTTGTTTTCCTACAGTGACTTTCCCTATCATATCTCCAAGGCATTTTACCCCATTTATTCCATTGTTTCTCTCCCTTTCACACAATCCCCACACTCCCACACTTAATCCTGTGAAAGCAGACTGTCTCACTGTTATGCCCCTGATCCAGAGCCTAAGACCCCACACATAGTAGGGTATTCAAATAATTCCCCAATGAGTGACATATGCATCAATCCTCAAAACAAAACTAAGAATTATTTCACCTAAAAAACTGTATCAAGTATAATTTATCCCTAAGTTTAACTTATAAGAAAGATCAGTATTAAAAAGATGGTCCTGGGGTGCCTGCGTGGCTCAGTCGGTTAGCATCTGCCCTCAGCTCATGTCATGATCCCAGGGTCCTGGGATCTAGTCCTGCATCTGGCTCCTTTGGCAGGCAGGGAGCCCGCTTCTCCTCCTGCCCGCCACTTGCTCTCTCTCTCTCTCGTGCTCTTTCTCTGACAGACAAATAAATAAAATATTTAAAAAAAAAATGCCAACAATTCCAAATTTCTGAAATCAGACAGCGGTGATGCTGGCACAACCTGACTGTGCCAAAAACCAATGAATTGTACATTTTAAAATGGTGGGTTTTATGGTGTGAGAATTATGTCTCAATAAAAAAGGTAATTAACAAAAATCAAGTAACAAATCAACTCACACAGTAGTTTATAAAGCATGGCCTTCCTCAAGACAAAAGGGACTGCTACTGAGCAAGGAGCTCCACAGATCACTTCACTTACGGTCTCCTTCCAGGGGTTCCGGGAGCCCTCCGACTAGGCAGTGACCAGGGAAAGCCCAAATGGAAAGTTCTCATTCCTATGAGACAGGCTAGACTCAGCTTCCCCAAACTGTTTACCAACATGTAGGAAACAGTGATATTTTCTATACAAATGAAGTGATGGATCTAACAGTGAATGAAATGTTCCCTTAACAAAATTAATTTCTGGGCATGGCATAGTCAGTTAAGCCTCCAACTCTTGGTTTTGGCTCAGGTCATGATCTCAGGGTCATGATCGAGCTCCGCTTGAGGCTCTGTGTTCAGGGAGGAGTCTGCTTAAGATTCTCTTTCCCCTCTCCCTCTGCCCCTCCGCACCCCCCACCCCTGCGTGCATGCATGTACTCTAAAATCTTTTAAAAAATACAAAATAATGGAGTGCCTGGGTGGCTCAGTGGGTTAAGCCTCTGCCTTCAGCCCAGGTCATTATCTCAGGGTCCTGGGATCGAGCCCCACATCTGGCTCTCTGCTCAGCAGGGAGCCTCCTTCCCCCACCGCCCTCTGTGTGCTGCTCTGCCTACTTGTGATCTCTGTCAAATAAATAAATAAAAATTTTTTAAAAATACAAAATAAAAAATTAAAATTACTGATATTGTTTTGCAAACCATGGCATTTCACGTAAGAGAAAAATCTCAATTTACTCATCTTTGAACAAACTTATCAAACAAGAGTTTTAGGGGTGCCTGGAAGGCGTCTGACTCAGCTAAGGTCATGATCTCAGGGTTGTGATGTCCAGCCTTCTATCAGGCCCTGGGCTGGGAATAGAGCCCGCTTCAAGAGTCTCTCTGCCTTCCGCCACCCCACCTCTCCCCAACACCGACCCCAACGCGGGAGCACGCAAGCTCGCTCTTTCTCTTTCAAAACAAAACAAAACAAAAATATATAAAAAAAAAGTTTTATATAAAAACTACTTGCTACTATATATCAAAGTTAAAGTTCCACACTCACACCTGTGCGTATGTGTGCATACTGAATTTCTACCTCATTTTTTTTCTTACTCTTCTTCCAAAACACCTCAAACCTAAAAACAACAAGGCATTTGAGCACAAAAGGAAGCTTTACCTTAATTTAGGATTATCAATGTACTTCTTAAACTGCTTGACGTTGTTCAAAGTTTGCTCAGCTAACTCTCGGGAGGGCTCGACGATGAGAGCTTTTGGAGCGTTGGGGAGAAACTTCGTTTGTGCCACCTGTGCATTACCTTAAGAAAATGAAAACGATGGGAACATGTTCAAATCACATCTCAATACCTTTACTCGTAAAGCATGAGCACAAATATTCCAGTATCAAAAATTCCAGTAACTGTCAAAAAACTACAGGACATGGTCATAAAACAAAATAAAGCTAAGATTCCTAAAATCAACTATAGCTTCTTTAAATTTACTTGCAGTGATTGCAACTGATCATATGTTTTGTGATAAAGTAAACAAGCTATGAAATGTTATTTACTTTAAGTAACTGAAATAGATTAGCCAACACAATGGTAAGAGTATGAGCTTTCAAGTCCAACTGCTTGGGTTTAAATTCAGTTCTACCACTTACTTGCTGTGTGACCTTGGGCAAGTTACGTCAAGTCCCTATTCCTCGAGGTCTTTGTCTGTAAAATGGGAAGAGTACTACCTTATAGGGTTGTGAAGATTAAATAATCTATGTAAAGAACTTAACACAGTGCCACAGCACTTAATAAGCACAATTTTATAAATACTAGATACCATCACCATGATCAGGCTCCCCAAAATGCCTAAACAAAACCAAATACTCAAGAGTTTATGAATCAGGTTTTGAAACTGAATTTTACTGACGTGTTAAGTAAAGATGTGTGACTAAACCAGCACAGGGAGCACGTGTAACTCACTCACTAGGAGAAGCCTCCTTACTGGAGTTTTTGCCAGTACCCCATTCTTGCAATTCTTACCCACTCAGAAGCAATACCTGTGTGCTGTGATTTGACAACACAACTATCCGGTGCCTTGGAAAGAGCAACAAAACCGTCTTTTGGTGGAAACTTAAATTCTTCTTCACCGAAGTTAAATTTTAGTTCAGCATTCTACCACGGAAGAAAGGGAGAAGATGAAAATTCTTAACCTAACAGCGAACTAACCAGTGCAAAATAAAGCAGATCAAAGTAGCTTATAATCATAGCAACATTTTTCTGATTACCTTCAAAACACAAGCAGGAAAGAGGGCTTGGTTCTTCATATGTGGTGGTATTTCAAAGGCCAGACCAAGGTCTTTTCCTAAAGAAAAAAGAGGGAGAGAAAGAGACTGAGGAAAACAAAATGATCAGAAAAGAGCATCCGTATGCTCACATCATCAAATCTCTCAACCCACCCACACTCGTGTGTTTCCGTCCTGCCCCCACGGCTAACCTGGGCTGCGTAATGGCAAACTCTTCACTTTTTACTTCACTCCGACAAGTGCCCCTTCTCCCACTCTACATTTGTCCCCTGATAATGGATCACTTCCATTAGGCACTTCGACGAGACAGCCCATGGCACACAACCACACTGTAACATTAAAACACAGACAACCTCCTTGAATCCACATCTTCCTCTATCTTCTATTTTTCTTCTCCCATGTGTAGTAAAACTCCCTGATTTCCACTGTCACTGTGTCATTTCATTTCATCCCATTCTCATCACTGAAGTGACTCCCAGTCACACTCCCCCAACTTACCCATCAAGCTCACCAAAACAGAGATCATGAGTGATATGCACTTGCCAAACCCAGTGCTTAATGTTCCTCTTTCTTTCTAGGCTACACCCATCGGAAGCACTGGATATAATCTGATTCTTCCCTCCTTCAAATACTTTCATCACGTGGGCTACAGGACTTCAATCTCTCGATGCTCCTCCTCCGTCACCTCTGCTAAGATTCTCCTCAATTTGCTGAGTTCTAACCAAAAGAATCCCCAGACTCGGATCCTTCCTACTCCTTATCTACTCTCATTCCCTAGGTAGGGAATCCAGCCTTCTAGCTTGAAGTATCATCTATAAGCCTTTGTCTCCCAAAGCTGTACCGCCAACCCTGATCTCCTGCCTTACACATCTGGCCACTTATACTTGACTTCACCACTTAGATGTGTAGTAAGTATCTCAAATTTAATATGCCCCAAATACAATCCCCAGCAACCCACTGGCCCCCTATCTACCGCTACCACACATGCCATTCTGTTTTTAACACAGAAGCCATGAAACAGTGAAAGTGAAGAGAGAGGATATCAATTCTCTCTCTACTCAAAACCCCAGTGGCTTCCAATCTCACTTAGAAAGTTTGTATCATGGCCTAAGAAGGCCCTGTATGGCCTGGCCTCACTACCTCAACTGACCTAACATTCCACCGCCCTGATCCATGCTCAGTGTGTTCCAGACCCACTGGCCTCCTCAATGTCACTCAGACACCTCAAGCACACTTTTATCTCAAGGCCTTTGCATTTACTGTTCCCTCCGCTTGAAATACTCTTTGAAGATTTTTGTACAGCCCACCACCAAACTCATTCAGATTGCTACTCAAATGGCACCTTATCAGAGAAGGCTTACTGACCACCCAGTACAAAGTAGCATACCCCTAGACTATTAGCACCCTCCATCCCCTTACCCTGATTACACTCCTTTCAATGTACTTTTTCCAACCTAACATATCCTGCATCTCTCTTTCCCCACCAGTAGGTAAGCCACAAGATGAAACAATGTTTGTCTACTCCATCCTCTGTTCTAGATAGAGCACCTCCTGGTGTGCCTGGCATTGAGTAAATGCTCAAAACATACTGGTTCAAAAGAAGGGCAGGGAGGGAGGGAGGACTGAAGAAGAGGGTAAGAGAATTATAAATCACAAATATTGGGTATCTTACCTTCCCTAACAAGACAACCCATTGAAAGCTTACCATTTTTGGAGAATTTGACATGCCCCTTATCTATATCGAGGTAACATCCAATGGTATCATGCATAGTGAATTCCTAGAAAAGCAGAAAGTGCAGTGCTATTAATAGAAAGAAAAATCGTAAATTAAAGCTAAAAGTTCAGGGGTGCCCGGGTGGCTCAGTGGGGTTAAAGCCTCTGCCTTCAGCTCAGGTCATGATCTCAGTCAGGATCCTGGGATTAAGCCCTGCACCGGGTTCTTTGCTCAGCAGGGAGCCTGCTCTCTCTGCCTGCCTCTCTGCCTACTTGTGATCTCTGTCTGTCAAATAAATAAATAAAATCTTAAAAAAAAAAAAAAAGCTGGAAGTTCAGTACAGCTGCATCAAAAGCAGTCAGTGCTTCAAAATAGTTCCTTGAAGCCCTAATGGAGGTGTTAAAAAGAGCCTATTGGGGAACCTGGCTGGCTCAGTTGGTGCAGCACATAACTCTTGATCTCTGGGTTCTGAGTTCAAGCCCCATGCTGGGAGCAGAGATTATTTAAAATAAAGTCTTTAAAAATGAAACAAATTGCTTATTATAGCATATCATATATCATAGCAGAGGCATCTTGATAGGCTTTTTAGAATCAACATGATATCCAGGCTTATCCTCCTTACTACAGATTAAGACTTGACAAAAAAACATTTAGATTCACCACAATTAAAAACAAGAAAAGAGAAGAACATATACATTCAAGTCAAAGTCAATATCAAAATAGGTGAAAATAGAGACAAAGTAATATACTTTGGAAAGATTAATAAATGGCGTAAGAAAAAAATATGCAGCTCATTTTAAACATTTCTTCACAGAAATCCAAATCTGAACTTTGTGTGGAAAATGTTCAGAAAATTCACCTGAATTTCACAGTCCCTTTTATACTCCTAGACACGTCACAGTGATCAAATAAGTACACAAGAAAAGTTACTAATGCTACGATTAGGTCGATAATACAACTCACCTCTCCGTAATTATCAAACTGTTTATTATGGGATTTCTTTCCTGTTCCACCAAAGCCAAATCCGAACTTGTCGGTACCTAGATTTTAAAATGTATTTTATTTATGTGGTTAAGAGTAAAGATAAAACTAAAAGCTCCGTACAAATCTAAAAATCTACAAAAACTCTATGCATCTATGCAGTTTTGTGTGGTACATATTGCTGCATACTAACTGTACTGTGACTTCCCTCATATTCTTAACCTTCTTCCTCCTGTTTTACACTGTAATAGTATATATTTTTTAGTACTTCAAATCTTTTTGGAACACAGTGAGGTATACATAGATTTATTATTTCCAAGTCTTGAAAATAGCAACTTGTGTAGTTAAGATTATTTTGCTCCCTACTATCATAAAATGTCAATAATCCACAAATATAAACCAGGAAATTCAGTTTATTTCAGAAACACTCACCTAGGTCTAAGGAAGCCTGCATGGAAGACCACCCGACTCTGCATAATCCTTGGTCATGACAGGACACTTCGTAGTAGTGCTTCCCTAGAAGGGCAAAAATACTGTGAGATTTATACACACCTATGAACCATTTACCATGAAGCCCCTTCCCCACGATTTGAATTACAATTTGTTATGTTCCAAATGAAGAACTATAGATCTTTTTGTAACATTAGAAATCTTTTCAGATCCTTGATTTAAAGCTACCTGAAGAAAGTTCATGTATTAATACATTACTTCACAAGTTGATACAAGTGCAAATGCTATTTAAATACCTTTCGTTAACCCCTTAGTCGCTCTGCATCCATGCCACTCCTTCACTTCTCTGCTCTGACAACAAAGACCATCGGACCCAATTGCTGGATTTGAGAAAAACACAAAAAACCATGTCAGCACAGAGTATATAAGTTAAGCATCCTGAAACGAGTATCATTCAGTCTCACCAATAAAATAATTGCTTCACTTGACTTGTTGCCATGTTCCAGACACTGAGACTTACTGATTCCTGAGTAAAAAGAGCTTCCCCAAAAGTATTTGCGCTTATTAACCTCTTGGAGGGCCTTGGCCATGTAGCAGACTAGTTCCTGTACTGTTATCTGTTAACTAGGACAAGATTTTAGGGCATCAAGTCTGGAAAGGAATCAACACAGAACCCAGTCTCACTCCCACTGACAGTGTAGCTGTATCACCAACACAAATGTGTCTAGACAACCATTCTCTAGAGTTTTAAAGGAACGGATCCTCAGATGGGACACAGCACTCACTCATCAATACCTGTGGCTTTGATTTTAGGCTTAAATTAGAGCTTCAGCGAATACTACACTAAAAGGAAAACAGGAAGTATCTCTGGCTTGTTTCCCAATCCACCAATCCAGATCCATTAAGAGAAAGCAGGACAAAGACAAATAAATAAAACTTGTTGTTATTTGCTAATATTAGGACACTAAAAATTATGTCCTATTTGGCACCTCGTGGTCAGTCACCACACTTATTAGAGCTTACTGACTCTAAAAGAAAGCACACGGCTTTTGTCTGTACTGGAAAGAAACTCTAACTTCTGTCCTGATTCAGGCTTATAACCCATATTCAGCACCTGAATGTAAAACAAACTTTCAAGAAAAGCATCTCATCACACATCACCAGAAATTAATTTATTCAAAGTATAAATCCTTATTCATATGGGTACTACATTCCATAACTGTGAACTTTTTAAAAAGTTCTCCAAGCAATGGCAAATCCTTAAAATTCTTATACTTAAAATTCTTATGCACGTATACAGATATACACCTGATATAAATTGAGGTCATATGGTGGACAGCAGCAATTTGCATGTTTTTGTCTGTTTTGGGCATGATTCCTCTTGCCCACTCTCTATTTCTTTGCATTCTGCTTTTCTGACTCACCAACACCTGGTGGAAATTTCTCCAAGTCAACACTGCAGTTCTGGCTCACTCTCTGTAGCGGCTACACAGTAGTCCTCAGATACAACCTCATCTGTGTCAACCAATCTTTTAGCAAGAACATTCATTCTGTTGTCAGTTTTTTACCATTACAAATAATGCTGCACCAAACAACTTGATATGTGTAGCCTTATATACTGGCACGCTTATTCCAATGGGCTAGACCATCCAGAAATAAATACGTATTTTTAATTTTAATTGGTAATGCCAAACTGCTTTCCAGAAAGGCAGTAATTTGTTAGGTTGGTTATCACTCTATTCAGTTCTTACCAACCAAATGGGTATAAAACGAAATCTCACTGAAACGTTAACTCCCATTTCCCTACTATCTATAAACATTATTTTTGGATGTTTATTGCCATTTGGATTTGCTCTTCGGCGAGCTGCCTATTTGTATCCTTTGCCCACTTTCATTATTGGTGATCTTCTTACCAAAATAAGTACCTTAATCTGCTACCTATGCAAGAACCCCTCACCAGTTCACAAGTATTCTTTATAGTTCATCAGCACTGCAAGTGTTCTCTCTGTATTTTTTTTTTTGTGAGCTATCTTTTCCACATATGTATTTTTTTTAACTGTGTACAAATAAACCTTATCTTTTACAATTTCCAAGTTTCCTCTTTGGATTAGGAAAATTCCCCCACCTCAAAATTATACATGTACTTTTCTATATTTAAATTATATACATATGGGCACCTGAGTGGCTCAGTCCGTTAAGTGTCTGCCTTTGGTTCAGGTCATGATCCCAGGCGCGGGGGATCCAGCCCCATGTGGGCTCCCTGCGAAGCAGGGAGTCTGTTTCTCCTTCTCCCTCATCCCTCTCCCTGCTGTGCTCTCTCACTCTTGCACTCTCTCTCTCAAATAAATAAAATCGTGTTAAAAATAAATAAATAATACATGTATGTATATTTAAATCCTAAGTACACACAGAATTTGTCTCCAATTACAAATTAATTTTACATTGCTCCAGACGGAGCATCAATTATGCCAGCATCCTTACTGAATCAATCATTCTTTTTCCCACTGAAATATTGCTTCCTGCATGTCAACTTATCACATATACTAGGACATATTTCCATTATATTCCAATGACTTATTTGACTATTCCTATGTCACTACTCAACTACTCAAATACAGCAACTATATTCTAGTATCTGGTAAATTAAATCTTCATTTAATACTATTTTTTATTTTCATTTTCACCATAAATCTTCATTTAATACTATTCTTTTTCATAATTTTCCTGGTATTCTCAGGTAATATTAAAAACAAATTTCTCGGGGCACCTGGGTGGCTCAGTGAGTTAAGCCTCTGCCTTCGGCTCAGGTCATGATCTCAGGGTTCTGGGATCAAGCCCCGCATCGGGCTCTCTGCTAGGCAGGAAGCCTGCTTCCTCCTCTCTCTCTCTCTGCCTGCCTCTCCTGCCTCTCTGCCTACTTGTGATCTCTGTCAAATAAATAAATAAAGTCTTAAAAAAAAATTTATAAAAAAAAAAAAATTTTCTTACAAATAAGCTGCTAAAATCTATCTACTTACCAAAAGCAGATCCTCTGTCATATGGGTTCATTTGCCATTTGTTGAGCACTAAAATTAAAATAAGTCACACACAATCATACGAAATTAAAAACACTCTCTAAAAAATAAAATATATTTTATGTGATACCGAAATTCAGATTTATACCTAGATTTAATATGATTTTACAAATTATTTGGAACATACAAGTAAACATTTTGCTCTTTTTAGTAAAGGCAAAATTGAAAGTGAAAGCCAATAATTATTGCCCTTGGGCTAAAGCCTTTTCTCCTCACTTGCTTCACAGCATTTGGTAGTAGATGGCACTGATCTCTGTCGTAACTGTGAAGGAACGGATAAAATGAAGCTTTGGTAACTAAATACGTTGAAATAAACGACCAAGTTGGGCCCCTGGGTGGCTCACTGGGTTAACCCTCTGCCTTCAGCTCAGGTCATGATCTCAGGGTCCTGGGATCGAGCTCCGCATCGGGCTCTCTGCCTGCCTCTCTGCCTACTTGTGATCTCTCTCTCTGTCAAATAAATTTTAAAAATCTTAAAAAAAAAATTTAAAAAAATAAATGACCAATGTATCAGGATCTAGTTAAGTATCACTGTGTCATTTTTAAAAGAAAAGCAAGTCCTTTACGTCAGTATCACATTCGAAAGTCACAATTTTTTTCCCTCCTCACTTGCATGGAACCAGCATTTTCCTTCTCTAAAACATCTTAATAGTCTATGCATAACCGAAGAATTGTATTAGCTAGAGAACTCTATATATACTCTATATATACTTCAGGCCTAACTTCCTGCCCAAGGCAGAAATCTTTTCTTGATTACTTGTGGCCCAACAATATCTACCATCTGCTTAAACACTCTGATGGGGAAATAACTTACTCTTGAGGTTCTCTCTCTCATTGCTCCTTCTAATTACTAGTAAGTTCTTAAACAGAAATCTTCATTAAATTATTTCTAATTAGTCCTGGTTCTTTCTGAAACAGTTATTTTCTCTCCAGATCCCTTCAATGATTTTACAATCATCTCCTCTCTTCTGTACTTGTTTCTCTATGTTTAGACCTCTACCGTCTTTACTCCTCACAGGCCATGATTTTTGAAACTACTACCTCCTCTGGAAGCATTCTCTTTTACCGCCACCTTTCCTAAATGAACTATCCATTAGCTCCTAACTATCCATTAGCTCACAATTTATTTATGAGTTTATTCTATGAACTATGCAACATTGTTACTTTCAAATTGCTGAGAAATGTTGATCTGGCAAGTTCATTCCACTTAAGCTTGCTATTTTGTCACAATTGAGTTCTGTACCATGAAACAAATGTGACTTAAAATACAGAACAAATTTTGTCAAAATATAACAAAATAGAACCATTTAATGAAAGCAACACAATTTACAGATGAGGAAACTGATGTAACATTATCCAGGGCATAGACGGGACTGGAAATCCTAGTAGAAGGATGGATCTCCAGGTAAACTGGACTAAACACAATGCACTTTCAAATTTACACTTTACATTTTAACTTCCTGGACTCCTTTCTTAAAGGAAAAACAATGCATGCCTCCTTCCCCTGTGGAAGAAATAGGTCCCACCATCATGGACTCTAATTCCACCAATTTTTTTTTAAATCCTCAATACTTATGTAAAATACTGTACCAATTTATCTTCAATATTAGACATAAAAGGCATTAAGAAAAACATTAAAATAACTAAATATAATTTCCAAAATGCCAGAGTTTTCTCAAAGAAAGCACTGTTAGTATTTTAGGAGAGACAATCTTTCACCATTTATGCTGTAAATGGCATTTAGCATCCCTGATTTCCAGGGCACCAAATGCCAACAGCCTTATCCCCAAACACTGACAATAAAAATGCACACTCTCACCTCCCATCTGTCAATCCCAGGAATGAGCATTACTATTTTTACATCGAAGGGAAATATTAATACACAAAACTTACCTGAAGCACCAGTTTTAATTGTTGTTTTTCCTTTTTTGCCTTCCTGTTGGTCTTTCAGAGTTTCATATACTATCTGGATAACTGGAATACTGAAAGCCTAGCAAAGAAACAATAGTTCTCTACATTAGTATTCAATATTAATGACAATTTAACAATCAATGTTACAAAAGTTACACATGCGCATTAAATAATTACATATTCCAGATTGCTACTCTAATTTCATTTGCCCAAGTCCAAAATACCAGCAAGATTAACAAAAGAGTTGATTAAGTGAAGGAAACAGGAGGCAGCTGACAACGTAAAACCATAAACAATGGGGACTTTCAGAACAAACCTAAAGAGGAAAAATACTGTCCGGTCTGACGAAGCCTGGTCCAGGCCAATAAGAGAGCCACCTCTATTTGCAGCCTCTTTATTACTAAAGCCATTGCATTAAAATTCAGAAATAAATACAAATACTAAAGATACTGCAACTCTTTATCCAAGATCAGTTTATATCTGTACTAGTCTTAAGCCTATACTCCTGCAGATCTTATTTCAGAATTAGCTGCCAACTAAAATATCATTCTCAGTGGCAAGCAATCAATTCCTCACATTTTGGAAATGGTTGTTTTATTAAGTACTCAAAGTAAAAACTACTGTTCAAACTCGCTTTAAAAATCAACTCTTACAAAGTAAGTCAACTTAAGTTCATTACTTACACCAGTTTTTCCACTTCCTGTTTCCGCAGCCTAAGTGGGAAAAAAATAATTGAGCTTACAAATTAGATTGTCAATTTAAAAAGTCAAATTAACATGACAGTATGGAGAAATCTTTAAGACTTGACCGGCTACTATAATTTTCACAGTGCCTCTAGATTCCTCAGGTTTCTTCAGTCAACTGTGACTACTGCCAATCTTGTCACTTCTCCCCCATCCCTCAACAATCTGCTCTCCTCTCTTCTTTCCCATTGCTACCATTCAAATCCAAGCCCTCATCATTCTAATCTAGATTATTACAAAAGTATCCCAGCAGAATCTAATCTCTAAGCTGTACTACAAACTGCTACCAAATCAGCCTTCATAAATACATAGTTCTAACGATGTAACAGCCCCACTTAAAAATTTCCAGTGACCCCGGATACCTGGGGAGCTCAGTTGGTTAAGCGGGCTAAGCATCGGATTCCTTGTTTTAGCTCGGATCATGATCCCAGGGTTGTGGGATGGAGCCCTGCATGGGAATCCAGTCTTGGTGGAGACTGCTTGAGATCCTCTCTCTCCCTCTCCCTCTGCTCCTCCCCCACCCACAGCTCATGCAGGCATTCTCCCTCTCTAGAATAATTTTTTTAAAAAATTTCCTATGATTCCCCCCTGCTAACAAATACCAATTCTTTAACGTGACACTTGAGAAAGAGTCCAAATAATCGGACCCACTACATACTTCCCATCTTATCTCAAGTTATACACGCCCCGCCCCCCCCACATTTTATGCTACATCTGATTGAATTACTCTGGGATCATATCCTGCATTCTCCTACTCACAGTTTTTACTGATATAGTCTCTACTTTCGGAGCATTTCTCTTTCATCTTTCCTTTGTCCAAAATATACCTCCCCCAAATAGAGCCACTTGTATGACAGACACTTCTCTGTGTACCTGTCTTAATATGCTACTGGATTTAAGCTTCTCAAGGGTACAGACTGCATCTTATTCATCTCTGTGTTCCCCACAACTTCTGCCTCATTACTCTGAATACTGTGTATGTATCCTCAATGTGAATAAAAGTAATTTGGTGAAAATACCATTTCTAAGCCTATGGAGCTCTTCAAGTGGGTCACAAACTGCCACAGAATTGTGTGTCCTCAGCTCCCAAATACCTCCCCAAAAGCAAACATACCATAAGTACATCACCGCCGCCAAGGATCAAGGGGATAGACTCAGCCTGGATATCAGTTGGGAGACTAAAAGAATATTTTGAAGAATTTTAGTTAGTAAAAAGAGAACCACCTATGCTAAATAAGTTATGTTAAATGATAAACTTAAAAGAGAATTTTATTTGGTAAACAGCACCAATCTCTTCCAGCTAAAAATATATCAAAGTTGAAAAAGGAAGCTTTCTATAATTTAGAGAATCTTAAAAACTGAATTTTAGTTACTCAACTAGATTCAAAAATATTTGGTAAGATCACTAACAACTGTTTAAATTACTGAACACTGTTGTCACAGGTACATTTAAGCTTTATGTACTTACAGCCAATCCATCTCTTCTACGGCTTGAGCAATCTCGGGCATAACACCCATCTCTGAAAATAAAAACGCACTTTAAAAAACTGAACATACTAAATGTAAATAATATTGCTTTTAAAATTACTGTCCAAAGAAAAGGGAAGAGGTTTTGGAGCGTAGCTGTTATTTAGTACCTCCAGAGTATGGCACCATTGAAAAGAGTACATAGTTAACAGAGAAAGACTTGCGTTCAAATACAAACTCTTCCTGGCAACATGACCTTGAGCAAGCTCTAGAGCTTACGAAGCTATAAACCTGTTTTCTTCTGACAAAATCACTAATGTGATCTAGGTTGTAGAGCCACAGGAAGATTGTGGATAGTGATATGTGATGCATCTGACACATAGTTGTCCCTCGATACACAGTAGCCACCTGTGAGTGTTTCCTTCCTGTGACTGGTGAAAAAGCTGGAGAGGTTTCTCAACCAACACTTTGGTTGTTTTATAGAAAGGTAACATGGAAGTCATGTGCCTTGACTATTCCAGGACCACCTGATTAGCCTCAGCGATCCGAGAAAAGTGAGCAGACAAGTGGAGAGAGGGGCCCAGCCTTACTGGCAACCATAATCTAACTCTGGCTAACTAAAAATGGAGGCGCCGGGGTGAAAACTCGGGTAACTGGAAATCACACCTGAAGAACTATGGTTCTTCACTGTTCAGGTATTTGAATAATTAATTCACTTTGAAGCCAGTCTTAAGATTGTTTCTGATTGTATTTTGTCCTTTCTCAAATAGTTACACATGAAGTAGGTGGACTGTGTAAACCTCTTTTCCAAATAAGTGATTTTTTAAGTCTGCATTTACAAAAATGAAACTTTTATTATCACAAAAATACACATTTCTATTAAAAAATGAACAACACTCAAACATTCCTAAGCCCCAGAGATAGCCAATTTGGAGATGTTTTATTTCTTGTAATGTGAAACGGCACAAATCTACACATTGAACATATGCACTGGAAAAACAGCTTTTTTGTTGCACATGAAAGGAATCATACTAGCAATTAACACAAGAGGTACAACACTAAAACTTCGGTACCTAGTCAACTCATTAATACAAATATTAACGATAGGGGAGAGTATGAAAATCTTTTTCAAAAAAGGCTTTCCTACCTCTAAATCTCCTCTGGGAAAATCCACAGATCAAAAAACTAATGAAGATCTGAAGCTGTATATCCAAGCAGGCCTTTCTAAGAATTGGTCCCATTAGATCCAGCTACAGCCTCACTCTAAAATCCACAGTGCCTGAAAAAAGGTAAGTGATGCTCTTAAAAAAGCTGCGGAGTCTACGGCAAGCCGAAGTCGCTCGTCAAACTGTTGGACGGCAAGCAGCAACCACAGACGCTTTCAGCAAATTCTAGATGCTCTGTTCCACTCTGGTCATGTTCTCTGCATGCCTGCTTTGGAACCATGTTTTCTCTAAACAGAACACTTTGGGGTGCCTGGGTGGCTCGTCAGTTAACCGTCTGCCTCTAGCTCAGGTCATGATCCCAGAGTCCTGGGATGGAGTCCTGCCTTGGGCTCCCTGCTCAAGAGGGGTCAGCTTACCCCCCTCCTTCTGCCTCCTGTTCATAATCTCTCTCTCAAATAAATAAGTAAATAAAATCTTTTTTAAAAAATAGAACACTTTACTATTTAAGGGAAAAACAGGAAAGCTCATGTTCTGTGATTCCATGTCTTGACTTCCTATCACAGACTCTTCCAGTCCTTTACCCTAATAGTGGATAGTGATATGTGATGCATCTGACATCCTGAAATCTGGGCATGCCTCCGGCAGAAGCAAACCTATAAAGTGACCATCTGGAACAGCTCTGCACACCGGGGCTCTAGAATCTTGTTTTCGGGGGAGCTGGGGAAAGAGAGCCAGGCCAGCACTCCAGGTGGGCGCCGCTTTGCCTCCTCTTCGAAGATCCCACACACACAAACCAGAAACCCTCCCTGGTGACTTAAAGGTGTGGAATTCCTCGTGTTTTTATAGGAGTGAAGGGAAGAAAGTACAGCGCCCTGCTCCATCTCAAGTCCCCCCAACAGGCTGAGGCCACGGGAAGATCACAGGCCCAAAGGGATACAGGCCTGTTGCACACACTCCGCGCCCTTCCTAGGCAGGACGCCCGGGGCAGCTCCGTAAAGCTGCGGATGTAAATAGGACGACGACGAAGAGGGAAAGATCACGACTCCGGGGTGAAAGAAACCACCTCGAATGACCGCTGGGCATCGAGCAGAGGGTCGCGGAGCCAACAAAGAACACGTGAACTTGCAAACCGTCCGCTGCGCCAGGGGCTGCGGGCGACCATGCTTCGGCCCGTCACGTTACCGCGGCCGGCTCGGCGTTTAACAAACAGACGCCTGGCGTGTGCCTGGGGCTCTCGGTCCCGCAGAGGCCTGGATCCACCCGGGCAGAGGCAGGGCGGCCCGGTCCGCGGCGCCTGCCCACGCGCGGCCGCCGGTCGGCCGGGCCGGGCCGAGCCGAGCCGAGCCGAGCCCGAGCACCGCTGCCACGTCAGACCGGCAGGAGGCCTGGCGCGGCGCCGCCACCCCGTTCCGCGGCCGCGGGTCCCCGGGCCTGCCGGCCGGCCGACAGCGCAGGACAAAGACGACGGGGAGCCGGGGGGCGCGCGGCCGGGACCCGCGGAAAGAGGCACTCGCCAACCCCGAGGCGCACCGGCCAGGCCTCCCCGAGGCCGCCGCGGGTCCCCCCCGCATTGCGGACACCGCTGCGGACAGCTCCCTCCCGGACCGCGCCGCACCTGTCCGCCCCCACGGCTCCCGGCCGGCTGCCCCCGGCGCCCGAGCGCGGATGGAGCCGCTCGCCCCAGCCCCTCCCCGCTCCCAGGACGCACCAGAAAAGGCCGCCATCTTCGCCGGGTCGCGCGCCGCTCCGCTCTCCCTCCCTCCCTCCCTCCGCACAGACACGCTTCGCAGTGGCAGCGCGCGCTTCCGGCTTGCGGTCTGCGGCTTTCCGAGTCCGGGCAGGACCCCAGTCCCGGGAGAACGGTTCCGGCCGAAGAAAAGGGCCGCCCGGGAGCGCGCCGCGCGTGGCCCGAGGGCAGCAAGACCTCTTCGCCTTCCACCGGGAGCCAGGACCGGTCGTCGTCATTAGCCGTGCTGATGGTTACCGTTTACTTAGAGCGTGCCATGGGTCATCAGGACCACTTTAACACACATGAGGAAACAGATGTTATATGATGAGGGGCACCCGGTGGCCCAGGGTGATCTGAGGGTAAAACAGGGCCCTCTCTGCGGCCCGCTTCGTCACCCCCAGCCTCTGATGATCAGCGGGGCTTTGTGGCGTGTGAAGGATGGAGGAGACGCACTGAGCTCATTGCCCAGAAAACCTACACCACGGAGTGCCTGTACCCAAGACATCCACTCGGTGCCTTTAATGGAAGGTCCCCAACCTCCCTGCCCCGGTGTTCCACGTGGTCCCGAGCGTTCCCAGGTTATCTGACCGCCCTGAGGCTTTGACTCCTTCCTCTTTGCAGGGAGAGAAGAATGAGTGAGGGTTTAATGCTCCCCACACCTCCCTCAGGTAGTGTTAGTGCTTTTAGAGGAGGACAGAAGAGTCAGGAAACTTAAGGAACTCGTCTGAGGCCACACACAGCCGCTCAAGGGCCCGTGGGATCTGAGCGCCCTTTGCTTCAGGGCAGGTGCCAGCTGTACCACCGTTAGGCTGCCCTGGGATGACACGGAGGAAAGTGAACCCCTCGGGCAAGATGCGCGGATGGAGTTAGAGGTGCTGCTGCAGGACCCCCGCTTCCTGAGCAACCTGTGTAACCTGCACAAGTCTGGGCTTCGGGGCACTCACCTGTAAAACAGCCAGGAATAGTAGCACCTGCCTTACAGGGTTGTTAGGAGGATTCCATAAAACAGGTAAAGCACAGCGCATGGTAAGGATTGGCAAGTATTAGTGTTACTGTTACATGTGCAGTGTTTGTTACATGTTACATGTTCAGGGTTTGCCTGAAGCTCCAAAAACCAAGGACAATACATTCGGCCCCAAGCTTCACACCTCCACGGGGCACCATTTACATTATATTCTATATCCGCACACGTTTTATACATAATTCTGCAAAAGATACCCCCGAGGGTTATGCAATGTAGCAATTCGGAATAGATGTCACATTCTAAAGACAGACAGGAGATCACCCATCACCCAGGACTTGCCTTTAGCCAATCCTTGCCTTAGCCAAGAAAGGATTGAAGGTATAAGAAAAAGAGATTTCTCTGAAGAGAGTTGCTGACATCCTATGGCATTTTTCCTCTCTCAAGACAGAAAGCGTTTTCCGGGGGACTACTCAGAATGTTTGATCTCTGGGCTTTGGGAAGCATTAGACGTGCTGTGAGTAGCTGTGGCAGGCTGAGACAAAGGGAAAGACAAGGTTGCTGACAGAGCAGGTCACATTACCGACACCTGTGGGCGAACCCGTGTGACCTTTCTCCCAAGGGCTCACTGGACCTGTGGGAACGGATTTGAAGTGGTCTTCAAAGGAAATGTGCTGCAGAGAGCTGCCTGGAGAAGCTAAGTGACACTGCAGGCAGGCTTCCAAAGAGCCCAGTTGAATTCATACCTTCTAAGCAGTGGAGAGATATCACCTACCTGCCTCCTGTGAGTTGTACCTGGAAGATACCAGCAAAAGAATCTCCAAGATAACCACAGAAAGCACACCCTTAGAGAATCAACCTTGCACATGACTGAACCAGAGAGGACCGGAATCAGATCACACGGCAGCAGACAGGTGAAGGTAGGTATCTCCCCCACCCCCACATGACTTTATCTCTCCCCAGACCCCAGAGAAAACAGTTAATGGGAGAGGGGAGAGCAGAGCCTGACCCCACACCCCACCCTACTGCCAACCCAGGGAGGGAGGAAGCTACAATTTTGGTTCAAGTTGTGAATTTTGATCGTGACACTAGACTCAATAATTTAATTACAGAAATGAGGCTGTCATTGGGATGGAAGAAAGCAGACAAGTTTTCATTATCCAGAAAGCTTCAGAACCAGAAAAGCTTCAGAAGATGCCAGAAGTTCTATCTAGGTCAGGAAAAGAAATAGCCCGCAGAGAGGGTTTGAAGGGAATGAATGATGTTTTCAGCTTATGCCCTATCAAGTTTAGCTCTAACATACTACTTTGATAAAAATCAGTGTGTGGGTGTGGGTGTGTGAGTGCGCGGATGTGTGTGTGGTAATACCCTAAATACTGTGCACTGGGATAAAATGTGATTGACTGCCCACTTTGGCAAGTAAGGACAAGGCCAAGCAAAGAAGTGGCAGGCAACTCCTTCGCTAAACCAAGAGGCAGAGGATGGGTGCCTTCAGACCAGTATGCTCCTGGTCTACTCTTCCCAGAACAAGCTGATAACATGGAAGCCTCCTATCAGGGAAAGTCCTAGAAGCCCAGAAATCCACCCACTCCCTAGATGGGTGGGTGGGACGACAACCACCACCAGGTGGCGCCAAACTGCAGCTAAGCCTGGTGAAGTTTGCACTGGTTTTAAAACTACCAGCTGGGGCATCTCCTGGACATTTATTTCTGGAACCTCACATAGAACCCCACATCTTATACACTTGGGTCTTTTGAACCTCACTAATCATGTTGTGGTGGAATTTTACTACATGATCCATGTACCCAGAAAGACTGTGCTGTATATATTCAAGTAAGCTGTGCTACAGTCCTTGCAGAACATATGGTTGATTTTGCAACTACTGAGACAGGCCTAGGAAACATGCCATTCAGACACCAGGACAGTGGTAAGAGAAGGAGTCTAATGAAGGACTCTGTAGACTGGCCACCCAAAAGTCACACACAGTTCCCTTCCCTCTTGCTGTTCTCTATTACACAGACTGGAGAAAAGAAAAAAAGAAAAGGAAAAGAAAAGAGAAAAAAACCCATCACTTTTGCAGACTCCCTTGTAGAGAGAGAGAGAGCCATGAGCCCTGGCTCTGCTTGGAGAAGTGTAAATGGAAGTTCCATATAGGGGCTCCTTAAAAGAGAAAGACCTAACTGGCATGGCTCTTCTTCCTTCTGGGACATGGACGTGGTGCCTGGAAAGGTAGCAATGCGTCTTGGAGATGAAAGCTTCATGCTGTGGCTGTTGAAACAAAATAGGAGGCGACTGGGTCCTTGATGACAATGACAATCCAAGTTGCCATCCCGCCTCTGGCTACCTCTGGACCTCTTGCAGTTTGAAAATTCCTTATGTATTTAAGCTACTGATAATTCTCTCCTGCTTGAAATCCAACCCATTGCTAATAGGTACAGAAAAGAAGAACGGAGATGCAAAATTCACCGGTATAGATTTAGTGTAATGTGTCATTCAGAAGACTTTTTCAAGGGGCACCTGGGTGGCTCAGTGGGTTAAAGCCTCTGCCTTCAGCTCAGGTCATGATCTCAGGGTCCTGGGATCGAGCCCAGCATCGGGCTCTCTGCTCAATGGAGAGCCTGCTTCCTCCTCTCTCTCTGTCTCTGCCTGCCTCTCTGCCTACCTGTGATCTCTGTCTGTCAAATAAATAAATAAAATCTTAAAAAAAAAAAGAAAGAAAACTTTTTCAAGTGATCTGGAATAGAACAATAAGCAACCAGTTGTGGCTCTAAGGCAGCATCAAAAACACTCCTTGAATACATGGTCATCTCCTCACAACCAAAAATAAGAATGAAATGTGTCCTATACAGTGGAGGAAGTGACCCTGAATCCAGCCCGGGAAATAGAAGTCCAGTCAGCTTCTTTACTTTGTCCTTTCGATTGACACCCAACCCCCTCCCCAGACCTCAATCTGGTTCCTGATAAAGATAAAGCAAACTGCCTAGTTCCTAAGGATCCAGCCCCCAAGAAGATGGAAGCAGTGGGGAGAAAAAGTCGTCTTAATGTAAAAGAAGTAGATCAGAAAATGTGATGTCTTCATGAAACCCAAGTCCTTCCCCTTATGATACAAACCTACCCATCATTCCAGCCATGAAACCATAAGCTTCTGCCTCAAATGCAGCCCTCCCATCCACAGGTTAGGAGAAGAGAGAGCTCTAGAGGACTTGGCTTTGGATCCTGAATCCTGCTTTCAGCATACCTGATGTGGTCAACCTTCCATTAGGAAACCCCCTTCCCTTTGATATAGTTCAGGGTTGGTAAGGCTCCTGAATCCGCCCTCCTTAGGATGGCACACACCAGAACCTCTGTGTCTAGTGCCTGCTTAGCGCCAGCTCATTACCTGGAGTCATTTCACCCTCCAGCTTATTAAATGCTGTAGGATTCCTTACCTACACCAGATTGCCTCCTGCTGCTATGTGTTTGCTTATGCTCTCTCCTCTCCCTAGCTAGCAAAACCTTTCTTTTTTAGTGTCGGTTACTTATTGCTGTGTAATATCCTCTCCAAAACGAATCCAGCAGCCAATGTCTTTGCTCATGATTCTGTGAGCTGCCTTCAGCTGGCCTCTGGTTGGGCTGGGCAGTCTGAGAAGACTTCGCTGCTATGTGGTACCACAGCGCCCCCATACATGGTTTCCTCTCTCCGGAGGCCAGCTAGGACCTTCTCACAGCAAAACTTGTCCTGGGAAGACAGACTTCCTACATGGTTGCTGGGTTCCGAGAGGATGTGTTCTAAGGATAGAAAGCAGACCATGCATATTTCTTAAATCAGCCTGGGAAGTAGTAACTGTCACTTTGGTCACATTCTGTTGATCAACACAAATCACACGGCCAGCCACGATTCCTAAATAGGGGAAATAGGCTCTGTCTTTTGAGGCGTGCTTGGTGAAGAGTTTACAGACATACAGAGGATAATCATGCCTGTCTTCAGGGCAAACTCCTGGTTGTTACTGAAATTCAGCTAAGCTAGTGCCCAGCGGCAAATCCTTTTTGATGCCAGTCTCCAGCTAGTTTCCCCTGATATTTATTTCTCTTTTTCCTTATATTTCTAACTCTTAGCTGTATGTATGGCTTCCCAGAATAAGGACTCCCCAGCCTCCCTGGGACCTAGGTATGGCCATATGCCTGTGTTCTGGTCAATGGCATATACACAAAAGGGAACTTAAGGGAGTGATACATTCTTCTTACTCTTCTTCCTTTCCGTTGGCCGGACTGTGGTTGTGATGTCCGGAGTTGGAGCAGCCATACTGACCTGAGAAGAGAGCCATATATTTAAGATGGCAGAACACAGAGTAGTAGCTCGAGTCCTTAATAAGGACTTAATAAGGTATCTCTTGCTACAAAACAAGGTGCCCCACAATATAGTGACTTAAAACAGTAACCATTTATTCTCACTCACAGTTTCTGTGGAACAGAAATTCAGGAGCCGCATGGCTGGGCACTTCCGCTGGGAGTCATATTGTCAGTCTGCTGGCGGGGATTGCAATCATCTGAGGCTAGGGAGAGAGGCTCAGTTTGTAAAGGTAGCTTTGCTCTCATGACTGTGTGGCCATTAACAGGAGGCTTCTGTTCTCCACATAGACCTCTTCCTTGGCTGCTTGCAATGTTCTTGTGGTATGGCTGCTGGTGTCCCCTGCCGAAACCCACTCCCTTACCACCAGAGCAAGTGGTCTTAGAGAACAAGGTAGGGTGAGGATATCTTTCACGCGCTAGCCACCAAAATCACACAGTGACTTCTGCAGTATCTTATTGGTCACAAAGGCGTAGTCACTGTGGAAACACAAAGAGGTGTGAGTGTCAGTAAATAAGGATCATTTGGGGGCAGCCATCTTAGAGGCTGGCCACCACAACCCCTTGCTTTCCTAACAGACCCCTGTTCTATTCAAGTAGCAGGTGGTAATCCCTCAAAATCAGGAAACAATATATTCATAAGGCATCGTCTGGGACAAATCGAGTTCCTTCTAGACCCAGGCACTGTTGTCATTAAATTTGTTGATGTTAGCTTATCCTGTTTTTCTCCGTTTGCCTGACTCAGAAAGTGGTTTGGAGAGAGGGAGGCTCACATTTAAACATCCTCTTTTTTTCCCTCTGAATTTCCTCCAGCTTCTAAGCTGAGCAACAATCATTGAATTTTATGCTTTTGTCAAAATAAGCTGTCAGAAACTGGTCCAGATCTATTAGAATGCAACATCATTCTCGCTGCCCCAGCATTCACCTTATGGTGCAGGGACCAGAGGGGGCCTGGCAAACACACATAAATCCAGAGATCTATAATTCTCTATCCCCTGAAGAAGTAGCCATAAAGTCCATCACTCCAGATATATGGGGAGAAGGAGACAAAGGACAACCCGGATGAGTTTCAGAGGGACTGTAAAACAGAAAAAGAGATCTCACTAACTGTGTCAGTCTCATTATAAGCAAGCCAGGCAGGGACATGATTTATGGTTGGGGGCTGACTGGCCGGCAGGCATGAATGCCACTCTCTCTCCCATGCCCGCCATCTTGAGCGCTCATCAGCCCCCGTAAGCGATGCTGATGGCTCTGGGGGAGATGGTGCCGCACTTGGGAGCCCGAGCAAGAGAACATGGCCTGGAGGTTATGGGTGTTTAAGAACAGACTGTGCACCAGAAAAATGCTCTGAATCCAGCTGCCCATGATCCGCCAGGACCCCTGAGTTCCATTACCCACAGAAGAGAGCCATTTTACATCTGTACACAGGCTTCAGGCTTGCTTTCTCAGCCTCCCTCCCAGTGTCCTTGCTTCCCTGCCCCTCCTCTTTGTTTATGAAACCGATCACAGGTTTTCTTATTAACAAGGTCTGTGGTTTTCATTTAAAGCTGGCTGAAACAAGACAACGTGCTTTATTTATTTATTTATTTATTTATTTATTTATTTTTAAAGACCAATAAGAAAGATGGCCGAGAAGTCTTCAAAATGCCTGGGGAAAATAATCACGAATACGGAAATTTATACTACCTGGTCATAGGTTCCTATGATATTGCTATAATAAGGCTGGGAATTCATGGAGGCTGCCTTAAGTAGAGCTCTGAATCATGTTGTTCCAGGTACTTCGGCTGCATAACAAATTACCCCAAAATGTGGTGGCATAAAATACCCATTTATTATGCTCATAGATTTTGTGGGTGAGAAACCTGTGAAGAGCACAGCAGGAATGACTTACCTCTGTTCCTCAATACCTATCACTTCAACTGAAAGACTTGAGGACTAGGCACTGGAATCACTTGAAGGTTCCTTCACTCACATGACATAATTGATGCTTTCGTGTCATTAACGCCCTGGCAGGGGCAGTTGGCCAGTTGTGGCCTCTCCATATGACTTGGACTCTCTCACAACATAATGGTTATATTCCAAAGGCAGCATCACAAGGACCAGGTCATCTTTAATGACCAAGCTTCTGAAGTCAAGTCGTATCCCCTCCTTCGTGTCTATGAATTGAGGTATTTACAAAGATTTGTTCAGGTTCAAGGAGATTCTAGATACTATCCCTTGAAATGTGAGTGGCAACACTTCATTACAAGAAAAGCATGTGGGGCAGAGTGTAAATTTGTGTGGCCACATATTAGAGTTCTCCAGAGAACAGAACCAACGGGATGTAGACATATAGATAGAGATAGAGATAGCTATATAGAGAGAGACTTAAGAAATGAGCTCATGCAATTACAGAAGCTGGTAAGTTCAAAATCTACAGGATGGGTTATCAGATGGAGAACCAGGAACGGCTGATAATGCAGTTCAGGTCTGAGGGCTGTCTGCTGGCAAAACCTCCTCTTCCTTGCCGGAGGTCAGCCTTATGTTCTATCAAGGCCTTCCACTGATTGAATGAGGCCCAAATTTACCCAGACAATTTGATGATAAAATTAAGCACCACGAATCCACTCCTTGTCAACTCAGCCCCCATAGGTATCTTCTTAAACTACATGTAATCTCCAAACAAAGACCATGACAAGGTTACACTCCCAGCTAATATGATACAACTATCCTGTGCACAACTGAAAACTCACTAACCCTTTCCCCAGATGAGGATGCAAGGTCCTTGCACTCTTTTTAGTATCTTGTAATTTGAATACCATGATGTTAAGTTAACAAAACTTAAATACTGGGACATAAAATAAATCCATCTTATGTTATAGGATGAAGGGATAATAGAGGGGAGGAAATAAAGATATTTGCTTAGAATGTATATAACACACACACATTCATCACAAAATGGGGAAGAAATTCTCATGACAATTGCAGTCACATTTCTAAAGTGGTCACATAGTCATAGCTGTTATTTACAACTCCCTTCTTCCCCTACCCACTCCACATTTCCCTGCCTGTACCTCATGCCATCACTGAGGCAATATCCTACTGGTTACATGGACAAGCCCTCTTCTCTGTGGGGGGGCTACACAAGGGCATTGGATAAAAGGAGACTGGAATTGTTGGAGGGCATTTTTGGAGATGAGCTCCTACACCTGAACATAACAAATATTTCTCCATTCTTCAGATGTCAAGTTCAAATACTCAAATGGATACAAATAAGGCCACAGCAGTTGGATCTGGACTAGATTAGGTAGACTGTGTCTGTCAGATGAAGAAGATTGGTTTAATCTGGGAATTCAGTGGTTCCCAACCCTCAGTGTGCATCAGAATTACCTGGACGGGTCACTAAAATGCAGACATGGGGCTCTCCTCCCCAGAGTTTCAGGTTCTGTGGTTCTGGGGTTAGTAGACCTCTCATTGGCATCTCTCACAAATTCCCAGGTACTGCTGCTGCTGCTGCTGCTGGTGGTGGTCGTGGTGGTGGTGGTCTGGGGACCACAGTTTAACAACCACTGTTTTGGGTGAAGCAGATTTAAAGCAATGAAGGCGGGGACATGATCAGATTTTCCTTTTCTATAACTCTTTCCCGTGGTCTTGTAAAGAATGTATTTGTAGATGCACAGGGGATCCCAGTAGCACACAAAAGAAGTAACCGAAACTTGAACCAGGACCATGAAAGAATGTCGGTCCAGAAGGGAGAGATAAGGGCAACATCTTTAAACTGGCAGCGCTGGATTTGCCTGGGGGCAGGGTGGCAGGGAGAGGAAGTGGGATACACGAGAGAGGAAGAAAGGGATTGGTACTACTCCCAAGTTTCTGGAGGGGATAACTGGGTGAATGGTGTTAGTATCAATTGAGAAAAAAGATTAAAGGTGGGGCAGCAGGTTGGCAAACAAGTCTATTTCTTTGGGATGCTGCCAGTTGCCTCCCTTTAGAGCCTTTCCACTGGATCTCTCTCTCTATCCAGTAGCATAGCCCAGGCTTCTTGGCAGCTCAGAAATCTAAGAGGGAGAAAACAGAAGCTACCAAGCCTTAAAGTCTAGGCTCGGATGTAAGAGCAGTCACATACAGACCCAATTCAGATTGAAGAGCAGGGGACATATACGCTTCATGCATTCATTCAGGGAACTATATCCCCCCCGCCCCACGGAAGGACTGGAAGACTTGTGGGCCTTTGGCCTAGACCTCTCCTATTTATATAGGCTCTGATGGAAAATGGGCAGAATTCCATACTTGTTTCTCTCCCTCCCCACCCCACCCCCCAATTTTTATTTGAAAAATCTTACGTAATAAATGCTAAGGTCAAAAGAATATGTACTATGCCCTCACTGCTTATTTAGAAGAAATTTTCCACCTGCACATTTATACTTAATCGATGAGGCCACTGATCTTTAAACCCAAGTAGATCAGAATTACTCCGGGGAGCTTTTTCAACTGCAGATTCCTCAGTCTCGCCGTGAGGAATTTTGATTGCTCCCATCCAAAGTGGAGTTCAGAAATGTGCATTTAAACACGTTTTGATGTATGCGGGCATCCATGGACCACATAGGTAGAGAGATGATTTTAGAATTGATTTCTTTATTCGAGTTTATCTACTTAGTCATGTCGAGTTTATGGCTTTATTCTTAGATGTCTATTTTATTTATTTTATTTCATTTCTTATTCTATTTTTTAAAAAATTTCTTTTCTCACTTCTTGAATTGTCAAAGATAGAACAAGCCAGACACTGGTTAAAGTGGTGAGGACAGGTTTTAGTCAGTAATACATTGTTGCATTAGGGAAGGAGGTCCAGAATGAACTAGGCTCAACTTTGATTTATACAGACTTGGCTGAACATTTTAAAAGGAAAATCAGAGACTAGGGAAGGGAACCAGTGGAAGGTTGAACAAAGTCAGGGAAGTGAAAAATTACAAAGGGTTGGTCCATGTAAATGCGTATTAGGCCACTTATATCACTTAGTTGGCTATCATGGAAGTTAGGATTCTGTCCTCACACAGACACTTCTGAGACAGAGGCCCTGTCCTTTTTGAGGATTACATTTCAAAAGGAAGCTTTCAGGTCCTTGAAAAAGACACTCCTGAGTTACAGTAGGTAATATATACGTCTCAAAGGGATAGAAGAAAGAATTCACAATTGTAAACGTTTTAGGGAATGTGAATGGGTGGTCAGGGACCTATGCCAGGTGTTGGCTAGAACAAACAGTGGTAGCTCTTTCTAACTGGCACTTTGGGGAAGAGGGGATGCTGGGACCATCGTGGGAGGTATCTTGAGCTGTTAGAAACTTTTATTAGTGTTTAAGCCTTTAAATGGTGGGGGGAGGGGTGGACAAAATCATTTGTGCTGAGAATCTACATGTTTTAATGTAGACTCAGAGGAGGCACCTGGTTGGCTCAGTCTGAAGAGAGTAAGACTCAGGAGAACATCCAGAGTTTGGTCAAGGAGAGAATTTTTGTCAGAACAATGCCTTACTCTAGGTCTTCCTACTTTAGTGAGGAAACCAAGACACAGATAGATTAATTAATTTGTGCAAACCAATAGTAGAACTAGTCAGTAACAGCTGTGATTCAAAAGGAAGTTTTTCAGAATCTAGAGTCTAGGCGCCACCTGTGTGGCTCAGTTTGTTAACCAACTGCCTTCGGCTCAGGTCATGATTCCAGAGTCCCAGGATCGAGTCCCACATCGGGCTCCCAGCTCCATGGGGAGTCTGCTTCTCCCTCTGACCTTCTCCCCTCTCATTCTCTCTCTCACTCTCTCTCTCTCTCAAATAAATAAATAAAATCTTAAAAAAAAAAAAAAGAATCTAGAGTCTATGCCAGAGGCAGAGAAGACATTGGAAGGTTGTACAAGTCAAGATTCCCCTGGGGTAGAAGAGATGCCATTCTACACATGTGTATTCACTGCAAAGCTATTGAGTTTTATCTCCTAGGTTCAATGTCAATTCCAGATCAATTCCTAGCATATCAGTATATTTGACTTTAACATACTGTGTTCTTCCTCAGTGACCTAACTTTGGTAAAGATTTGTGTCTCGCCTCAAATGCCTTTAATTTTTCTTTTGGTTAATCCCTTTAGGACTTAATTAGGTTGGGAAGCTTCTTTCAAAATCATTAATCTCATGTCTGTATCAGGGTATAACAACTTTAACTTAAAAACCTTTGAGAGTTTAACATGGAGTATACATTTTTATCGAAAGAGAAACCTAAAATGATAAGGACTTCACCAGGAAATGGTTCGCTGCCTGAGATTCCACTGAAGAGGTAACATTATTTAAATTGGAAGACATTTAATAATTCTACCTCAAATGGTTCTTAATCCTTGGTGTTTAATTTAGCTTTGGAGAGTGTGTGTGATCCTATGTAATAGCTTCTAAAAAGTTAGTGCTTTGCTCTACCAAACACATTACTAATCCCTAATCGGCTTCATTGAATCCTTGTTCTATTGGTTAATATTCCCAGTGTAGGTTTCCATTAGCAGTAACTCAAGGATAAACTGGACTTGACCATAATTTCAATACAACCGTAGAAAAAATACCCCTCAGACATGTGCTATCCAGAGAAATTTTCCTTGAGAAAATTACTATTTTATTGGAGAAAATAGATGACTTTTAAAAGTTGCAGTTTCTCCTTTAACCAGAAAAGGGTTAATCTACAACAGTGGGAACATAACCATGAATAATTCATGCAGTCAAGAAAAATGTATTCAGGGCCAACCTTCAAGCTGGGTTTGTGGAGATTAAAAAGCCATTGTTCCTGTCCACCAAAAAATTATGGTATTTTGGTTCTGTAGTTGCCATTTGAATTCTTGAATTATTGGTGTTTTTTGAGACCCCCTAGGTGTCTCCAGTCTGTGGACAGGAATGGTAGTCATCATCTTAACATGAAGCACTGTCATGTCACTGGTCTTGCTTCTAGCTGGTAACAAAGGCCCCCTCAGCCATTTTTAAACTCCCCTCCCAAATATTTCTGGGGAGCCCCAGAGGAGTCCTCTCCATGTTGGCAAACAACACCGTTTCTTTTGGATACTGACAGTTGCCTCCCTTTGGAGCCACTGTTGCGTTGCTGTCTGTGCTTTGTGCATCCCAGCTGCACGGCTGTTGGTGGCAAAGCTGGGGAGAATGCCTTCCCCCACCGTGTTTCCCTCTGCGAAGTTCAGGAGGTTCATTTCAGATAATTGGTCAGACAAGACATCCTGAGAGACTCACAAACACTGAGAGTGCTGGCTAGAATATAAAAGCAGAAACACAGCTTTAAAATAAGTGGGTGAGTTTGTGAGAAGGAAAAGAACCTCCGAGTCCTGACAACAGCCAGGAGAATTCCCAGAAGAAGTAGTGATGTCACCAGCAGCCTCAGGGATGAGTTTCGGCTTCAGGGCTGGTGATGGAGGTGTGGTGGGATGGAGAGGCTGGGTCAAGGCCTCAGACTTGGGATAGGAAGGGGAGTTGGAGCACCGATCAATCTACAAAAAATTAGAATGCATGATGAGTGACCCTATTAACATAAAGTCTCCTAAAACAGAGCCAGACAGCAAATAAACTTGTCTGCTCAGCCTGGAATCTGAGTGGCTACAAAACTCTCCTTTGAGAATTTGTGGCCACGGCCTGCCTGAATTTACAGAATTTGTAACATCGGAAATAATTTAGAGTCTTAATTTAAAGGGGATCCAAGACTCATGGGTGCCTTGCAAAAGTGAAGGCAAGTCTTCCCAGGGGAAGGCACCATCCAAACCAGGCCTCTAAACTCCCAGAATGGATTCCAACTCACAGTTATGAACACACGCACACACAGTGCACAAAGAAACAAGTCACCATGAGCAAGAGTCAGCAGAAAATTTAAGAAAGGCCCTTGAAGACTTTAGGTATTGGAAATATCAGGTAAAGAATACAAATTATATTTGATGTATTTCTAAAAGTAGGAATGGAAACATAAGAAGCAACACACTAACAAAATGACTAGCATACTTGATTTTTAAAAAAAAGGACTTCCAGAAGTAAAATATCTATAATAATTGATATTAAAAACCTGATGGGAAAATTACACATAGATTAGCCTGAAAAGTGAGCCGGAGGGAACTGGAAGAGAGAACTGAAGAACTTATCCTGAATGTAGAGCAGAAACACAAAGAAATTCAGGGTGTGGGAGGGAGGCTCTGGCTAAAGGGGCTATGACGTCCCTCTTGGCTCTAAGGACAATGGTGCACAGGCAACTTTTGAAGATGTAATGACTGACAATTTCCAGTAAGTGGTTCAAACAATTGAAAGGAGCAGGGAAGAAATCCCAAACTTCTGAAACCACTCTTAATAAACCAAGGTGAGACAGGCAGGGAGTATGCTGGATGTGCTTGCCGTATGTGAGGACACACACGTGTGTATGTGTGTGTGTGTGCTCCCATGTGTGTGTGAGTGATGTTAGCTCCATGATTATTGTACCACCTTACTCCAGTGGCAGGATTTTCTCTTTACATTGGTCTATATTTGCGCATTTATTCTTTCCCTGCCTCAAATTGATAGTTTAAAAATTTCCATTATTCCATTCCATCCTCTGGTTTGAAAGACGTATGTCTTCTTTCTTTCTTTTGAAGGAAATATATAATAGCAGTAGGTTTTCCTATTGAAATCTGGAGTTATTTAATATCAAATCCTGCTCCCAAATATATAATAGCAGTATGTTTTCTTATCAAAATCTGGCGTTATTTAGTATCAAATCCTGCTCCCAAAGGACTTTATCACACTAGTTATTGGACTCCCTTTCCCCATATCCCTCGTTCGCCCTATGTAAAGTGGCGGATTTAGCCGCTTCTCAATCTTTTATGGTAAGAGTGTTCATAGGTAGCACAGCTGAAAGGATTTTACACTGAACACTCGTGCACCCAGCCCTCAGATTCTATCGTTAGTATTTTCTACTCTTGTTTTATCACATCTTTCCATGTATTCATCCTCAATCCATCCATTAATTCATCTTATTTTTGATGCTTTCAAGTATATTACAGATCATCTACCTTTGTTTTTAAACCAAATGAAACAGAATGGCCAGTTACTTGTAAGTCAATACTGACTAATTTACCAAGGTAAATGAATTTATCTAAATTAAATACATTCACTTTTTCTTTCTTTCTTTTTTTTTTTTAACCAATTTATTTGCTTGCTCTCACACTTCCTGCCTGTGCTACATGTGGGTCTGGTAAGGCCTATTGCCCAGCTGGTTGTTCCATATGATTTGTGAGTGAGGAAACTGGGGGGGGGGGGAGTAATGGCCTATATGAATTGTGCAGCAAATTAGAGGAAAGGAGCTTTAAGTAAGGGGCTAGAGGTTTTTTCTTAGGTAATACCATGCATGAGCTTTATGATGTCTATTTGGCTGCCAAGAGATTTATAGAATTGACTGGGGTTCTCCAGGCTTTCTGGAGGAAATAGAATGTTGAAAGTTGCTCTGAATATTATTTTATCATTACGACTAACATTCTCTTCCTAAAGAGCTAGTTTACCATTCAATCAAGTACAAATGTATGACACTTGTAATAGGTAGCATTTAAATGCCCAAATTCAGGGCTCCTGGTGGCTCAGTTATTTAAGTGTCTGCCTTTGACTCAGGTCATGATCTCGGGAGTCCTGGAATGGAGTCCCTCTTGGGATTGGGCTCCCTGCTCCGTGGGAAATCTACCTCTTCCTCTGCCCTACCATCACCTCCCATGTGTGTGCACGCTTTCCTTCCCTTTCAAATAAATTAATAAAATCATTTTTAAAAATGTCCAAATTCAATTTTATTATGCAATTTCAAACTAAAAATGGAAGCAACTTCACATGATGCATTAATCTCTTTAAGTCTTCAATATGCAGAAGCATAATGGGTTAAATGCTGAATCATTAATGGCTTTTGGATTAATAGGCTTTTTAGCTGATACAAGCTAAAACACAGAGCTCCTACAAAATGAACCTATCAGTTAATGATGGCTCTACATGGAAGAATTAATAGGGAAAAAGCGATTCCTTTATATAAGGTAGTGTTAAGTAAATTTTGTTTGGTTCTAAGGTAGAAATGTCTATTTCTATTTCAGCAAAGTGAAGGAGAATTACATTTTAGTTCCTTTGAGGTGTAATGATATGATGTGAAGAATAGGAAGAAATGAAACATTTTTTTTATCTTTTTCCTTCCCCTCATCCAAGGCTTATAAAAACATCAAATCACTTCTCTTTAAAATGCCTATTTTGGAATTGTCTCAATTTTTATTTCAGTCTTATTTCTTTAAGCCTCTCACAGAGTTACTATTTGTGTTGGTAATGTGGAAAACAAATTTTTCTTTTGAGAAATAACTTATTCATGACTTAAATTATATTTTATTATTTTTTAAAAAGATTTTATTGATTTATTTGGCAGAGCGAGAGAGAGCAGGAGAGCACAAGCAAGTGGGGAGTGGCAGGCGGAGAGTGAGGGAGAAGCAGTTTCCAGATTCGGGCGGGGCTGAATCCCAAGACCCTTGGGATCTTGACCTGAGCTGAAGGCAGATGCTTAACCGATGTGCCCAGGCTTAAACTACCTTTAAACCAGGCCTGGACTCTCAGCTAAATTAAGAATTTGTTGGATGACCACGGTAATAAGTGGCAACCAAACTCTCATATATAATATCCTTAATATCTACCCCCCTCCACCCCCCCGACAGAACACGTTGACAATTCTCCCACTCCACGTGTTGGTACTTGTCATCCAGAACAGTTCATTTCCACTTTCAACCATCTAAGCGCTCCATCTGTCTTCTCAGTGACATGCTATGATGTGAAGAAAAGATCAGAGGATCAAGACTTGAGGAAATGTGTTTGAATTTTGGCTCTGTTGTGATCTGGCATTGCCCCAAGCTTCAGCCACAGTTACTATCAATGTATTGATGTAATAATACCATTTATGTTTTATTAATACTAATTCAAATGTGTCAGAAGCAACAATGCAGAGATCCATACCCTAAATAAGGATTCTAAATGAGGGAAATTTGCAAAGTCTGTTGTAGGAATGTTGACAGAGGAGTGGTTTGAATGCATTGACATTCAACTCAAATTAGCCTCAGGTGAACTCCTTGGGTCACGAAGGAAGGATGCAGATGTCACTTATCTCACACCTGTTAATACCAAATGAGGTCTTTATCTCTTCTCTGGTTTTTTGTTTGTTTGGTTTTGTTTTTGTTCTCATTGGCTTCATTCTCTTTCCCTGCAGAGAAGGTTCTGTACACGGTGAGTAAGAGGGCTGCTAAAACTCCCAATTTGTCTTTTTTAAACCCTGTGATCTGAAAAGGAACAATGATTTTCCTCCACTTCCACTGTAAAGTCAATCAGTCCAGGCCAGGGAAGAATTCTCTGCCCAGTGCTAGAGGTCAGGGGAATGGGGCTTTCTGAGTGGGGAGGTTTGGATCAAGGAGGCAGAGTTTGAAGGGAGAGCGAGGGAAACAGTTTCTCCGAAAACTAATGGCCTGGGCAGGCAAGGATGGTCGCTGTCACTCCGTCAGTCACCCTTAGAGAATCAGGAAGAGTCTTGCTGTATTTATGAAATACCCATGCCTTCTTCACAGTGTTGCCACTCTCTTGTTCTAGTTTAGTGTGCCCATCATATCAGCTTGCCCAAGGTAGTCCTGTTTCATGCCCGTTTTCCTAGGTGAATTATTAAAATCATTCCTTTTCATTCTCAAAGTGTCTCAGTTTGGACAGTTAATCATATAGTTACTGAAAATAAGATCCATTAGTGACTTGACTTGAGTCCCCACCCCCCATCTGTCTTAAATCATCCTGACCCTTAAACTCAGCTGAATTTTGATTTGAAATATATCTCTTCTCTGTAGATCTCCTCTGCGGAAGGTCTGATGCTGTAGATTTGGAGCTCTTCTCAGCACCTCTTTATTTTTCCCACCTTCTTCCCTTTTAGTGGGCACCTCACCTTCTTCTTTTTCCAAGAACTATTCCAGAGTTTAAGTAGTGGTGAAGAGGGCTTCCTAACCTGCTTATCCATCTGCTCAGAGCATGTCTGGGGGTAGAATTTTCCTTCCAGAAATTGCTCCAATTTAAATGTGCAGTCATGTGGTGTGGTTTCAGCCCATGCTTGCTGTTTCTTTAGACCAGGAGCTCCCATGGATCAGTCAGGCGTGGCCTTAGGTCTCCTGTTCTGCTGTATAGACTCTGGCAAGTGGGGCTGCGTGAGGACAGATAAAGCAATTTACAGTGTGATGATGCTAAAAGAAAACCATTTTCTTGGTGGTATGTTTGCACCTGTCCCCTTCACATACCAAGCTGTGTCAGCTTGGCCAATTACCTCCTGGCTGTTTGGGCGCTGATCCGCTGAAGGCGGTGCAGGGCACGGAGGAAGCAGAGAGCAATCTCAGTCTCTGGATGAGCCGGGGAGGAGAGGAGAGCCGAGGAGACTTGGTGTGCAGGACGGGGTGAAGGCAGGACCAAGGAGGACTTGCAGCTCCAGGGGCCACCCTCCCCGTGTATTTCCACTGAATGGCATTCCTGCCTCTTCATGCTCTACCGCATGCCACATCTGCGTGCAAATGTCTGGGGTCCGCGGTTGAGAATCTGATCAAAAAACACCACTGCTCTGAAGAGAAGTACTTTGGGGGAAACAAAGTTTGAAAAAGGTTCTGGGGGAAGTTTTTCATTTATTCAACCAATACATATATATCTTGTCCTGTGCTCTGTGCCAAATACTGGTGTATATTCTGGGGATATAGCAGCGAGGTATATGGCATTTGTGAGATAGAAGGAAAATACAGCTATGGGTCTTTTCCCCTGGTTCCTGGCACAGAGCTCCTAACATCCTTGTATTCCTTAAGGGATAATACTAGGTGTATCTCTTGTTCCAATATTTGTCTTTGACCACATGCCTGACCCAGGGCTTCTAAAACCTTTGTAAACTCCTAAGTGATAACAGCGCTAGGAGTGTCTTGTTTTAGCAAAGCGACTCTGAGTGGGCTTCTAGATGACTCTTTAATGGCAGCAGGTCACCAGACAGGCCAAGCCATGATTAGAAGCTTGGACTTTTCAGCCCCTTTCTCTGGAGGGAGGAGAGGAGTTGGAAATGGAATTAATCATTGGTCATGCTTAAGTGAGGAAGCCTGTATAAAATTTTCAACAGTCGGGGTGGGGGGAGGGGTTGGAGAGCTTCCCGGCTGGTGAATACAACCACACGAGGGGGGTGACACTCCCCAGCTGCGCAGGACCGTAAGTTCTTGCACTTGGAACCCTCCCAGACCTTGCCCTACGTACCTCTTCATCTGGCTGTTCATCTGTATCCTTTATCATATTCCTTAATAACCTGGTAAACCTGTGTTTTCCTGAGTTCTGTGAGCTACTCTAGCAAATTAATCGAACCCAAGAAGAGGGGTCTTTGGAATCTGACCTGTAGCTGGTAGTCAGAGGCACAGGTGATAAGGTGCTCCCGTGGCCCATGTTGTTAGCACGCACTGCTTACACAGAAGCACCTGGGCTTTCCACTGGCATCTGAAGTGTATGGGAGTGTGCATGTGTGTGGGGGCAGTGTTGTGAGACTGGGCCCGAACCTGTGGTATCTGATCCCATCTCTGGAAGAGAGTGTCGAACTCTTGGGACATTCTGCTGGTGTCTGAGAATTACTTGATGGTGTGGGGGAAAACCTCCACACATTTGGTAACCAGAACTGTCAGAAGTGTTTGGTGTATCACTGCATTTGTATATTTAGGGCAAATACCCAGTAGTGTGATTGCTGGGTCATAGTGTAGCTTTATTTTCAAGTTTTTGAGGAACCTCCATGCTGTTTTCCAGAGTGGCTGCACGAGCTTGCATTTGGAAGGGGCATGTACACCTGAATGTTTATAGCAGCAATGCCCACAATAGCCAAACCATGGAAAGAACCTAGATGTCCATCAACAGACAAATGGATAAAGAAGATGTGGTATGTATATGTGTGTGTGTGTGTGTGTGTATACACACACACACACACCACGGAATAATATGCAGCCATCAAAAACCCCTGAAATCTTGCCATTTACAAGGATGTGGATAGAACTAGAGGGTGATATGCTAAGCAAAATCAGTCAGAGAAAGACAATTATCATATGATCTCTCTGATATGAGGAATTTGAGAGGCAGAGCAGGGGGTTGTTGGGGAAGGGAGGGGAAAAAAATGAAACAAGATGGGACCGGGGAGGGAGACAAACCATAAGAGACTCTTAATCTCAAGAAAAAACTGAGGGTTGCTGGAGTGGACGAAGGTGGGAGGGATGGGGTGGCTGGGTGATGGACATTAGGGAGGGTATGGGCTATGATGAGTGCTGTGAATTGTGTAAGACTGATGCCCCGAAGCAAATAATACACTATATGTTAATAATAATAATAATAATAATAATAAACTGTTTTGTGTAGGTAGGAGGTTCATAGGAAAAAAACATGTAGTAGGGAAGAACTGGATTTTCCCTACACAGGGAAAAAGCTGTTTTTTTTTTTTTTTCCATTTTAGCAGTGGTATGTATATGGTAGTGCACTCTGTCCTGGTGGAGCCTACATTTTAGTGAATGGGGACAGACAATACAAAAATAGAATGAAACATACATTATATAGTGTTTTGGTGATAAATGTTATAGGAAAAAAAAAAACAGAAGGTAAGGGGGGATCTGGAGATCTGGAGTTCAGGGAAGGTGGTTACAAATTTAGAAATAAGCAGTCAGGGTAGGCTTCCAGAGAGAAGGTGACATTTGAACAAAAACTTGGAAATGAGAGAGAGAGACACACACACAAATACCTGGTAGAAAACCTTCCAAACAGAGGGAACAACCCTTGCAAAGTCCCTGAAGGGGAGTGTGTTTGCTGTGTTCCCAAACAGCAAGGTCAGTGTGGCTGAAGGTGGTGGGTCGAGCGGTGAGAAGCAGGAGTGAGGTGGGAGAGTAAGGGGAGTGGGCAGGTATAGGGCAGGCTTTGAGGTCATTTAACTTTGCAAGAAATGGGATCCCTAGGCTTCCCAGCTGAGGTTTTTAATTGCATTACTGCCAAATGCTTCTTAAGGGATATTATGCAATATAATTCCTGCAAGAAATCTTCAGTATTTGTGTTTCTTTTGAATGTGACACAGTGCTAATTTCTTGTACACTGTATATTCATTAGGGTTACACAGAGGCACTTGTTAAATGAATAAATGAACAAATGAACAAATGAGGCTGACAGTTTAGTTCCAAGTAGGTCCTCAATGTGTTATTTCAAGTTTATTGCTTCCATACCCTTTTCCCACTTGGGTTATATTCAGCTGCCTGCTCTTTCAACTATGCATTTTCTGCCTGTCTTTGTTCACCCAATTTCCCCTTACTTGAGATGCTCTCCAGAACCTTCTCAGCTTGATTCAAATACGACTTACAGACCAAAGACAAGCTCCACTCCTCCAGAAAGCTGGCCCAGACTCTGTGACCTTTGTTGCTTTTTCTGTGCTCGTATAGCATCGTTCCTCTGACACCTTTCATTGGCTTAATCTGTTGAGTTGCATCATTTTTGCTACTTATTTAAAAACCACTGTTAGCACTCTTTGTATTTGGCCACAGATAGGGAAATGAATGCTAGCATCTTAGATACTTGTACCATTTCTGTTTTGGAGAAGCTGTCTGGATAGGAGTGGTTCAGACATGTTCATCTCACGCAGATTGATAAACAAGGGGTGCCCCGGGACCCGGACCTAAGTCATATCCCTGACAAGCAATAGTCACTATTTCCTGCTCTTAAAAGGGTTAATCCAGTAGTTCCTTTCCACGCCCAGTTAACCACACCTCCTTCCCGTGAATCAAAAGCGACAGCGGCCTGGGAAGTTTGTCCCTTGCGAGATGCCGTAGTGCCCCCGCTTCGGTTGCTCGGCTCCCGGGCGAACATGGCGGCCTCCGAGACGGCGCCGGCAGTGAATCCAGCCGCTGCGGAGGGAGAGGAGGAGACGATTCTCTATGACTTGTTGGTCAACACCGAGTGGCCCTCGGAGACAGAAGTGCAGGTGAACCAGGCCCCTCCAGAGCTGCGGCCAGCCTGGCGCGGGCGCTGTCCGGGGAGAGCCACGTAGCAGAGCCACGTAGGGTAGTGGAGCCGGGTGGGAGGGGGAGCAGGGCTCCGCCGCTTGTGCTGTCGCCGTGGCAACGGCGCCGCGAGCTAACGGGGGTCTGGGTGCCCTAAAGCGGAAGGTACCCGAGAGCCCCCCTGGGCTTCCGAATTTGGTCGTCGGGGCAAAACCGCAGGCTCTGGGGCACGAACCTTCCCATTCGGGATCTCAGTTTCGCTTCTCCTCAGTTTGGAGGGGAGGCACAAGGTTGGACTCCAGGGTCCTCCTGTTGCCTGGATTCTCGGGGGTCCTTTCCGGGAGGCGGCGAGGCAAGAGCTGAGCGGGGCTGAGCTCTCTGCAGCGGGAGAACTTTCCATGACCCTACAGCCCACTCAGCATCTGGAGGGCCGCCGCGGAGTGCGGCATCAGACCTTTACCCCTCCTTGGTGCTGAATTGCACCCATTCCTGTGCATTTCAGTAAACAGGCCTTTAAAGTGCCAGTGTGTCCGTCCGTGTCTCAGATAATTTACGTGTGTGTCCGTCCACGTCCCAGATACTGTGTCGGGCGGTGGGCATGGAAAGGTGAATAACTTTTGTATTGACCTTGTGTTTTTGTTGCACAGAGAGGGGACTTCCAGCATAAGGTGACCAGTAGGAACCAGGAATGCACATTTATTCAACATATTTACTGAGCGCCTGTCATTGTTTTAGACTCCGAGGATGCAACAAGATTCAGAAGGACTTTTATTAAAGATCAAGGAGTCCTGACCTATGGACTCTTTATTACAACACTTTTCCTGTTTCTTTACTGGAGAAACTGCTCATTCTCCGATCTATAAAATTTGTAGTTTTTCTTTAACCTCTTTTCCATTGCAGTTCTCTGCTTGTCTTGAACAGTGTATTTTTTTTTTTTAGGCTGTACATACTGTTTTTCAAGTATTTACTTAGTTTCTGTTGGTCTTGAACAATGTGAATATTGTAGGGTATGTAGTTAGGATGTTGTATGTAGTATGTTGCTGCTGCTGTTGGTGGAAAAAGATTGCATACGCACTCCTTAGCACCCATTGGTTCTTTACTGGAATGTTGGAGAATGCTTCACATGATAAATCGATTAAAAAAAGCACAGCATCAACTTACATTGAAATGTCATAGCACTTTTTTTTTTTTGGTTTGGTTTTGTTCTGCTTCGATTGATTTCACCTATCCCTCTTCAAGCTCTTGGAGAACAGTTACATCTGTTTCATCTTTATAACCCTCCCCAGGACCAAACTGTGTATTACTGATCAGTGGATAATCAATTCATGTTAGTGGAGTGAAATATCTTTTCTGTGCTTTTCAGTTGTATCTGTCTGCACTTCCTGTATGTCCATGTTCCTCTCTTAACAGCACATGAGTACATTGTATTCATTATTTGTAGTGCCTGCTATTGTTTAGTTGTTTAGTCTATACTAAACAGCTCTTTAGGGAACTATTTAGTATACCACTTGTGTATCAGTGTGCATGTTGGTAGCATTTTCTCTGTGGATATACAACGAATACTCAAATTTGCCTGCAGGTACGAGTTTATTAATCCACATGAGCACTTCTCCTGCAAGCAAAGATACTTTAGGCCTCTCTAACCCACCCAACTAGACTGCTGAACTGACAACCAACATGGTCTTTGCCCTTGACGACTTCTATCTCTGGACTGGTGTTTTGATATTTGGTGTTTGAGTTTCCACCTTCAATCCTTGTCCTCCCCTCAAAATTTGTTGGGACAAATGCCTATAACTCTACCATGCTTACTTTTGCTGTCGCGGTTTTCAGTCCTGCTTTTACTTCTTTTGTTTCTAAATAGTGGTTTTTAAATATTGGTAACTTGTACCCTGCACTGAATATTAGCAAAGAAAACGTAACCTTACGTATTGTGTAAGTATTCCTAGAAAATTCTCAAATATAAATTCTTTTTTCCCATTGCAGTCTAGAGGCAACCGAAAACATGGTGCATCCTTTATCATCACAAAAGCGATTAGAGGTAAATACAGCTTATTTTTCTCTATATAATGATAGATAATTTTTTCATTTCATTTATAACTTTACTGTTTTTGAAACTTTAGGAAATTTATTTATTTATTTACTTTTAAAAAGATTTTTATTTATTTGTCAGAACACAAGCTGGGAGTAGCAGCAGGTAGAGGCAGAAGCAGGCTCCCCGCTGAGCAAGGAGCCTGATGCGGGACTATATCCCAGGACCTTGGGATCATGACCTCAGCCAAAGGCAAACACTTAACTGAGCCACACAGGTGTCCCAAAAACTTTAGGAATTTTAAAGCGTTCTTTTAGACTTATAACGCCAGATAAAAGTGAATAGCATACATGTTACCTGAGTTTAATTTTATTATACATATATATGTATATATTTTGACTATATGTGATATGTGGATGTATACGTGCATATATGTGTTTGTATACGCACATATTTTTAATCCAGCTTAGAGCTGAAGTATGGCTTAAGGTTAACTATTATGGATGTGTTCTAGAAGCACTGAAGAAAATCAAACCCAGTGTCTCAGAGTCTGGACACTGAAAGTGACAAGCTGTTTTAAGTGGTTTACATGATGTTCCAGCAACATCTGGTTAGAGTTACTCAGATTAAAATTTTGATTAACCAGAGCATTCGTGTAACTCCTGACAGACTTTGCATATGAGCTCAGGGTGTCTGAGAAAGACTTGAGCACTGGTTGCATTAAGTTGGTGCCAGGAGAACTTTATTTATATTTATTGATCTAATCCTTTATTAGATCAACAAGGTAGGTGCTATTAGGACTTCATGTTTTAAGATGAGGAAACTTGCCTAAGGTCACTCATTTGGAATTTGACTGCATTGTCTTTCTGGCTCCAAAGCTCATCCTTGTAATAACTGATGAATTTGAACTACTTACACAGAGCTGATTCAGTTTCAAAGGAGCTAAGTACTTGAAATTAACTCTAATTTTATCTTCTATTATAAGCACTAGCATATTCAGTTTTCATTGTGATGAATGTTTTAAAATTTTGGTAATTAAGGAAATGTACATAAGTAATAAAATTCATATAGAGAAATTCAGAGGCTATGGATAACCACAAATTCAGATAAATAATTTCTCATTTTGCCACCTGGAGGGAATCTCTTACCCTTCATTCTTTTTTTTATTGATCTACACCTACATATTCACATTCCCATATACATTTTAAATGAGATCATGTAAAACATTATTTGTCAATAGTGTAGTTAATCTTAAAAGCAAACTGTCCGTTATCAGCAAAATTCCTGTTTATTCAGGAATAACAGAATTACAATTCAGGACAAGCAAGTTATAGTAAAACTATAGCTCAGTCCAACAAACAGAGGAGAAGAACATTATTTTCTGGAAGAGGAGGAAGTTGGGAGGGGTTGTTTTGAATGAAGGTCGAATGGAAAAAAGCTTTCAGGGTGATGATGGTTTCTTATCCCCTGAGTTGCAGGGGGAGTCTGTTTCTTGCAGGCGGTGTGATAGTACATTGGTACAGGTACATCTCTTCCTTCTTGGGGGCCTGTAACTGATGATACTTTCCTCTTGATTCTCCTGTTGAGGCCTGACACTCCTTCCTATAATCGATGTTGAGAGGTCCTGCTCCCCCTTCTAGCCTCCTGACTCAAGTGAGATGTCCCCTTATTTTCAGTGTGTTAGAGATTTTGTTTCCCCTGGACTTCTGCATTTTAAGTGTTATTATTATTTTTTTAAATCTTTGCTGTAAAGTACAAAATAATATCTTAATTTGTATACAAATATTGGTTTTAAAGGGTGATTACTATGACTTCTACTCCTTGATTTTATTAAAGCCTCTTTGGTGACATTTAACATCTCAAACCACATTTCCCACATTTCCTTTTTGTACTGTTGGGAAATACTTGAAAGTTTCCAGTAACACATACTTGGGACTTAATATACAGAAATGTCTGATGTTATAAAAGTTACACTGTATATTAGATTATATTCCTTTATTTTAAGCATTTTGTTCTCCATATTTTGTAATGACTCACTCTGCAGTATATTTTAGACTTATCACTGAAGCTAATTTGAAAGCGATTCCTAGACAATAGCTGATTCATATTTGGTTTTGTTATTTTTATTACAGATCATTTATTATTTTTACGCCAATACATCTGGTACAGGTAAGTGTCTCTTCCGAATGTCAAATATAAATATTATCCTACTTATGACTTAAGTTTTCAGAATTGAAACTTCAGGTTGTGATCCAGATGCTGACATTCAGGTGAATGAAGTAGACCTTTTCAAATAGTTGATACACTGACAAGATATCTCAGTCGACTTCGGGTAATTTTTGTTCTTTAGTCATTAGTCAGAATATCTCTGGAGGACTTCTGGTTTCTCTGGTGAGTGTTGTCAGCCTTATCTTGAATGCCCACATGATAGGTCTGGAGCTTGGGGATCTTTTTATTTTATTTTATCTTATTTTATTTTATTATTTTTTTTTAAAAGATTTTATTTATTTATTTGACAGAGAAAGATCCCAAGTAGGCAGAGAGGCAGGCAGAGAGAGAGAGAGAGAAGCAGGCTCCCCGCTGAGCAAAGAGCCCGATGCTGGGCTCGATTCCAGGACCTTGAGATCATGACCTGAACCAAAGGCAGAGGCTTAACCCACTGAGCCACCCAGGTGCCCTATTGGGGATCTTTTTAAACACAAGTTTTTTCTTATTGTAATAACAGTTCTTGTGGTCAATATTCAGTCTCTGAGCATCAGGGAAGGTCCTTTGTGTTTCAGTTCTTGGATACTTTTTCATTCTTTTGAGTGTTAAGTCTTTTTAGGCATGGTGTGAGTGTTCAACCTTCAAAGGAAGAAAGAAATGATCGTTTTGACAAATGATATAGTTGTGCTTTTAGACAGGTGTATACGAATTGTTTCATAGATGTTTTTAACACAGATTGTTTAAGAATATCTAATCTTGGGGTGCCTGGGTGGCTCAGTGGGTTAAAGCCTCTGCCTTCAGCTCGGGTCATGATCCCAGAGTTCTGGGATCAAGCCCCACATCCGGCTCTCTGCTCAGCAGGGAGCCTGCTTCCTCCTCTCTCTCTACCTGCCTCTCTGCCTACTTGTGATCTCTGTCAAATAAATAAATAAAATCTTAAAAAATAAAGAATATCTAATCTTAAAAGCTTCAGAGATAATAAAGTTTTATAAAAGCAACCTTTGGCTCTTCTCTAGATTAGCTCTGATTTTTTTTTTTTCATCTGCTGTGTGTGTGTGTGTGTGTGTGTGTGTGTGTGTTTGTAAATTAAATTTCTTATTGAATTTTATCTTCTTTTGGAGGTGTGTGTCCAGTATGATCGGGTAAAGAGTTAAGAGGTGCTGGAGGGGCAGGGATGGGGAGGAATATTTGAGAGGTGGGCTGTTTTTCCTGAGCTCACTGGGTGGTCTCGCTTGCTAGTCCTGAACATCTTATAAGGGGAAGTATGGGCAGAAAATAATGTCCGTATACCCCAATGCACCATGAAGTGATTATTTAATCTTCTACATGATATGTGACTTTCACAAGTAACCTAAAGTTAACTGAGAAAAGTTCAGCTTTTGCTCTTGAGTTTATAGTAAAGAAACCTAAAGGTTTTGGGGGCAATATTTGCGAAAGGTGGTTTTTTCTTTTAAAGTTTTTTTTTTCTTTTAATTGTGAATTATTATAAACAGACTGAGAATTATAGATGCTATAAATCTAAACAAGTTTATTATAGTGTTATCTGCACGGGAATTAGGCAGTTGTTGCTGTTTTGTTCAGATAGCCTTTCCCTCTTTTTATGCAAACTGTTACAACTCTTTGCCCCCCTCCCCTACTTCCCCTCTAGAGGAAATTGTCATCCTCAAGCTGATGGTATCATTCACATGCATGTTTCATATCTTTGTTATAACAGTCCTGTAACTACCGTGGTATAAAATATTTTGTGTTTCAGACATGAATGTAAATATGCTGAAAGTCTATTACTGATACTTTTATCCTACTTTTTTGTTTTCTAATTGCCATAGTGTTTTTCCCTTTTTTTTTCCCACCAGCTTGTTTTCTTTATTCTTCTTTTCCATCTATTTTCTTGATTTCCTCCTGTGTTACTCTTGATTTGTTGTATCTGCCCATGCGTTGACGGTGAATCCTTTCCTCCTGTCTTTTGTGAGTGATGTTATTGTGAGCTTATGCTTGGCAATTCTCACACCCCTTGAGTGAGTTGAAATTGCGGTCTGATCTTGCAGGTAGTAAAGGCTGGGGTTTTTCTTTCTTATGGGGATTTCATTCCCATCCTCCCACAGATCAAATTCCAGACAGAGATGGTATTCTTGAATGACAATGACTGTCCCCCCCCATGTTGAAGTTTGTCTAGTTTTCTTTTCTCTGAGAGTGCAGTCCTGTCAAGGGGTCAAGGGTGGTGCTGGCCATGCCAGCAACTCCCTTCCAGCTCTTGTTCTTTCTAGGCCCCTGCAGCCCCTTTCCTGTCCCAGGTGTTGCTTTCTCTTTTGAGTTCTTGTACCTCTACCTAATTCTAACCTTAAGTTCCTCTTTCATTTCTAACACTTGAGGACTCCTTTTGTTCTTATGAGTTTAGCTGTATACTAGAATTTGCTAGAGGTGAGTCAGGATTTCTAGGTGTGTATAGCAGGAAGGGTTTCTTACAGGCTCACTCTGCTATGTTACTGGTATCTTCCATGTCTTTTTCTTAGAAAGGACATAAAATTTATGTATTTGAACATACTACCATGTTTTTCTGGAAAAAGATATGTATGTGGTCAACTTTTAGATAACTAACTTTTTTGCGTTTACCAATATTCAAATCTTCTAATGGAAAAAATCTTATCTTCCTATAGCTCTATATACTGTTTATAATATTTATTTATTTATATGTGTCTTTCATGATTAGATTTTAAGTTGGCTAATGTGTTGTTTCAGCCCTGTGCCTTTTTTGCTCCCTGATGGACTGGTTCGTTTGGTTAATAAACAGATAAACTGGCATTTGGTACTTGCAAGGTAAGGTGTTAAAAATTTGTGTTTCTCTACCGGGATTAGCACTTAAATTTCATTATGGATATTAATTTTGGGTTCTTTTAGCTTGCAGTCTTGATTTTATTTATTTTTTTATTGCATGTGAATTCACTTTGTCACATATGACTGGGTATCTTTTAAATGTATTAACTCAAGTATATTGGATCGTTTTTGTGTATGCTTTGGTATTTTTATACTACTTTAAGATCAAAAGTTGGGTAATGGAAGATGTGAAAGCATTTAAAAATGATTTTTAACTTCTTGAAGTTATTCTGTTTTTGTTGAAGACTGCTACAAATAATCATATAGAATTTTTTTTTTTCTCTTTCTCTCCCATGAAAGCAATGGAAAACTTTTGGCTGCCGTTCAGGATCAGTGTGTAGAGATCAGGTAATTGTTAATGTTATTCGTATTTAAAATGTCCCTTGAGAGAATTTTACTTGATTTATGGGAACTAAGAGTTTTGGAGGGGTGAATTTAAAGGGATTTTACCATTGGCGCACATAATTTTGTGAGGCCTCAAACATCACTTATGTCAATTACAGGGTAAGAGATACTTTGTTAGAATAGCAGAGTCTACTCCCAAATCAGTCTGCTGTTACCTGAGAAATGTTACTTTTTCAATAGACCAGGCATATCTTCAGAATTTAGAAGTCTTTCTTATTTGACTAGTTACTGCTAAGTCAGCTAAAGCAGATGATCAACAAGGTATTAAAGTAGGGACCACTTTGTTCTGTTGGCATAAAGCTAGGGATGGAATATGAGTCTGCAAAAGACAAAGACTATGTATTATTTGAGGCCAATGATAGTCTGTCATCGTGAGACATTCAATGGTTATTATATTCACATCTAGAAGGCTTCTCTAAGCTGGGCTTTCCATGTACTTTTTTTTTTTAATTTTATTTTTTAAATTTTGATTTATTTATTTCATTAGAGAGCAAGAGCAGGACGAGGGGGAGCGGAGAGGAGAGGGGAGGGAGAAGCCGGCTCCCCGCTGAGCAGGGGGCCTTAAGCAAGGCCGGATCCCAGGATCCTGAGATGGCAGCCTGAACTGAAGTCAGATGATCAACCGACTGAGCCACCCAGGCATCCCCCCATGTACTTTATTTTAAAGTCATATATCAGTTGTAAAAGAAATAGCAACAATAGCAACGAATTCAGGAAAACTGGTTAATGTTTTTTTTTTTGAAATTACAAATAGCACAGACTAAACATGTTGCATTTCTAAAATTAGAGGCTACTCCTTCAGGCAAAGTGTAACTCCTGGTATTTAAAAATAAACAATGAGAGGGGCGCCTGGGTGGCTCAGTGGATTAAGGCCTCTGCCTTTGGCTCAGGTCATGATCCCAGGACCCTGGGATCGAGCCCCGCATTGGGCTCTCTGCTCAGCAGGCTTAGCAGGGAGTCTGCTTCTCCCTCTCTCTCTGCCTGCCTTTCTGCCTGCTTGTGATCTCTATCAAATAAATAAATAAAAAATCTTAAAAAAACACCAAAAAACAAAAAACAATGAGACTAAAATTTCGGGATGTCTAGATACCAGTCCAGACTTTTTCCCAATATTTCATTATTCTTTTTTTGACAGACAGAGATCACAAGTAGGCAGAGCAGCAGGCAGAGAGAGAGGAAGGGAAGCAGGCTCCCCGCTGAGCAGAGAGCCCGATGCGGGGCTCGATCCCAGGACCCTGGGATCATGACCTGAGCCGAAGGCAGAGGCCTAACCCACTGAGCCACCCAGGCGCCCCTACTTCATTATTCTTGATTAAACATAGTATAATGAACACTCAGTTGTTACCACACTGGTTTTAGCTTTCTGTTTGTGTACTTTCTTTTTCCAGTTATTCAAACAGAACTGGACCCCTCCACTTGTGGGGGAGTAGACAGAGGTTTGCCCCCATTGGAGCATCAGCTTCAGATGTGGAGGCTTTGTTTCCTGATCCCTCGTACAATCATCAGGATGGAGATGATTGGCAATAATGACAGCCTTTCAAAACTACATTTCTTAATTTGGCATGGCTTTGATAGGCAAGTCCCTCTTTTTTTCCTATAGCATCAGTAAGCATCAAGTTGGCACAATTTTTGGACTTCCGTCTGTAGGATTGGGCGAGTACTTGCTATTGCGTTTGTTGCAGGAATGTGAAATCTATCTTTTTGAGAAATACGCTTATGGTGTGACTTTATATATAGCAGTTAATCCTCAAAATTTCCATCTTCCTCCCATGAAATGAGAACATCAGTGGAATGATCTTAGGTGTTAGGGTCAGAATGTGCATGTGGGGATGGGATTGGTAGGCCAGTGAAGAAGAGTTTTACCAAGGATTTATGGAACTTGTTAATACAATTTTTGATGAGATGAAAAAAAATTTGCTTTTATAAAAGGATTCGCCCCTGGATTGTTAGAGTGTAAAATATTTATAAAACTTGTAAACATATTCAAGTCTAGGAATTCACTCATGTATTTGAGACTAAGTGGTGAGGGGGGATTTCTAGGCAATGGAAGTATGCTCATCAGGATCTTATTCATCTGATGCATAATTTACAAAAGGTTTTGATAACATTAGTATATCTAAGGAGTCTTACATGGTGAGGCATGGATTCCATCAGGAAGCTTTTCAGGAACACACTCCCTATGGACCCATCCCTCCCCCTCACTGCTTAAGTACTAATCTGCTATGCTCCTGAAAGCAACACTCTTATACCTAATGGTAGGCTATTGCTAATGGTGTTGGGCACTCTTATAAGTGCGTTGCGTGTGCTAATTCATTTAATCTTTGCAGAAGCCCTGTGAGGTATGTATTGCTATTTTCCTCCATTTTAGAAATGAGGAAGCTGGCACAATATGGCTAAATTACTTGCTTGAGGATTTGAAATCTACCATTCTAGCTTCAGTGTTCCTGCTTTGAACCACTGATCTCTACTACCTTTTGATCATGTTGTTGAGCCGTATATGCGTGTATGCTTACATTCTGGTTTCCCCTGGTACAGTTAGGGCCTCTGCTTTGCGCAACTCCAGGGTTGTCATTTTTTTAAAATTCCACGTGAGTGGGATCTGGTGTTTCCAAGTCCAGTGACACTGTGTGTTCCTTGGAAGCAACCCCTGCCCTTTTCCCATTGCAGTGCTAGAGAGAGAGAGAGAAGGAGAGAGAGAGAGAGCGCGTGCGCATGTGTGCAAGAACATGCACGAGCAGGGAGCGGGGCAGAGAGAGAGGGAGAGAGAGAATTCCAGCAGACTCCCTGCTGAGCGTGGAGCCCAGTGCAAGGCTTGATCCCAGGACCCTGAGGTCATGACCCAAGCCCAAATCAAGAGTCAGATGCTTCATTGACAGCCAGCCAGGCACCCCTCCCAAGTAGCTTTTATCTCCTTGGATGTAATAGGCGCCTAGTTGATGTTTGGTGAGTAAGTAAGGTGTTTGTGAGTGGGATAGAAGAAGCAGATGCTGGGAGGACATTATAGGGTATAGTCCACTGACTTGCTCAGAGCTGGCAGACAGCTCCCCTCGCTGAATTTTGTGGGGTTACTACATTTTGTAGTAACCCGAAAGGAAGAGTGTTTGAGCAAAGATGCAGAATGGTTAGGAAAGAAAAAGTGCCGGGTAGATCCTCAAAGTAAAACCTTATGAACAATGGCTATGCCTGAGTTTAAGACCTTTGTTCTCACTATTGCATGTTTGTTTTTTGTGCTATGGTGAAGGCACAGAGAAGGTCAGATTGGCTCCAGTAGTGCTAGTCGGCACGTGGGATTCGGTCACTATTTGTTGATTGTATTCGAATATGAAGGAGCACTCTAATGTCTGAGGTCATTATTTCATAGTTGGAAGCAGTCATAAATAGGCAATGTTTTTTGAGGAGAAAAAAATGAAAAGCTGAAACACATATTAGTTTTAGTTGAGAGAGAGCCCTGCCTTTTGCAACACTGTACCAGGGCTGCTGTTCCCCGGCATGTTTGTAGTGAGTGGCCAATGACTCCCGTCATTTGCGCCAATATGGCACACCTAACCTGCTTGTGTGTGGGGCTCATGCGGATAAAAAGCTGACTTCTTGTGAATTGCTACTTTAATTTGTAATTTGGCAGTAATGACATATTATAAGTATAATATGTGTCTCCTTTTTTCCTAAAGAGTGAAGTAACAATTTCTTACGATTATGGGCTGCTACGAATACAGGAACTAATTAGGAGCCATCTCAGAACACAACAAAAAGCATTTAAATAAGGACTCAAAAAAAAAAAAGGGATCCTCCCCCAAATTTGCTTAAGTGGATATATTTGTGAAGTTTTGACAGAACTGAATTTGTCTCCCTCTTTCCATTTCCCCAGCAGAAGAGCAGCTATTATTTGTGATGATATTAAGGATGAAAGTAATAAACACTGACTTAGGTCTAGTTTGTGCTAATTTATACGTAACGTCTTTTTAAATCCTTCCTTAAGCTATGAAGTTGCTCTTTCCCAATCTATGTTATTGAGAGGAAATAAAACTCCTGTTGAATATTTTGTCCAGGTTACCGGATGAGCTGAAATCAGGTCAACCTTACTTCAAAGACCATGTTCGTTCGTTTTCTTTCTTTCTTTCTTTCTTTCTTTCTTTCTTTCTTTCTTTTTTTTTTAAAGATTTTATTTATTTATTTGACAGACAGTGAGAGAAGGAACACAAGCAGGGGGAGTGGGAGAAGGAGAAGCAGGCTTCCTGCCGAGCAGAGAGCCTAATGTGGGGCTCCATCCCTAGATCCCAAAACCCCAGGACCATGACCTGAGCCAAAGGCAGACACTCAACCAACTGAGCCACCAGGCACCCACAAAGCTCGTGTTCTTTCTGCTGTATTCTACTTGGAGGCTGAATAGTCAATTTCTTGAAGAAATTTATTACTGTATTTATAATTAGCTTTTGTCTGTCATATTTTAATAAATATTACTTTCTACAATTTGTTTTAAAACTGATGCTTATCATTTTACCAATATTAGAAAAGAGTTAAGTATTTAAGAAAGAAGAACTACAAATTACCTACAGGTCAACCCAAATGCTGTATGTTTTTTGCACCTTTTCTGTGTGTGTGTGATCTTCAGTCCAACGATACATTCTGTACATTCTATTTGATACTTATTTTCTTGATAACTTATGGGAAGATGTTATATTTTCAAATCATGTACAGTAATTGCATAATATTTCATTGAGAGCATTAGGAAAATCTAATCTTCTACTGGCTGTATTTTTCTCTTTCATAAATTAGGCTGCATGAATTTCCATGAGATTTGTGTGTATCTGTAATTATTTCCCAGGGATAACTTTATTAAAGCAGTTGAACTGCTAGATCAAATTACTGTGGGCGTTAAGATTTTTTGAGAATTGTTAATTATATTCTAGAAGGTTTACCAATTTTTATTTTTAAACATATAATACTTATATTACTTTGATAAATATTTCAAGATCACAGATTTTAAATGGGTCACAGGTAACAACTATGGTCACCAAACTATTTGATTATTAAAGCAAGACTTTTTTTCCCTAAGTGATTTAAACTTCATAATATGATACAGACCATGGTTCTTGACCAAGATCAGTCTGTGGAGCTTTAAAAAATATCAGGGTGCCTGGGTGGCTCAGTGGGTTAAAGCCTCTGCCTTCAGCTCAGGTCATGATGTCAGGGCCCTGGGATGGAGCCCCGCATTGTGCTCTCTGCTCAGCAGGGCGCCTGCTTCCTCCTCTCTCTCTGCCTGCCTCTCTGCTTACTTGTGATCTCTGTCTGTCACATAAATAAATTAAAAAAAAAATCTATAAATGGTGTTTTCTTAAAAAAAAAAAAAAGTTGCATTGGCCCCATCCCATAATTGTTGAATCAGAACCTTTGTGGAGGGGCCATGCATCTGTATTGTATTAAAAGACCATGCTTCATCTAACTTATCCTTATGTATATACTTATATACACTATATACCTATATAAACTATTCCAGGTGTAGCTCTGTTTCTGGTGAAATAAGTTTGGAAGAAAACGTTGTGACCAATGGAAGGGTCTTATTTGAGCACAAATCCATGTCTGAGAGAAGGACTGGTTTAGTGTTGGGCAGACAAGTTGTCTAACATTTTTGTGGGGTTTCCTCGTATGACAAAATAGTGTTGGGGTGAAACTGTTGGCTTAATTTTGTACATATTTTTCAGGTCTGCAAAAGATGATTTTACATCTATTATTGGGAAATGTCAAGGTAAGAGTTTCCAAAATATTGGGAAAAAAAGAAAATTTTAAATTTACAACAGTTAACAGTATTCCTTAAAAGGCAGAGTAGATATTAAATATTGATAAGGATTGTTGCCACTCTATTAAAATAATCTTAAAACTTCTTAACTGATTTCTCTTACTGCCTTAAATGTTTTGCTTTGTCCATTTTGGACATTTTAAAATTTGAAATTGAAACTGTTTTAAGATAAAAGTCTATGTCAGTTTTGGGATAAATTGTTTGTGTCTGTAGTTTTTGTTTGTTTGTTTGTTTTTCAATGTAATCTCTCCACCAAGTATGGGGCTTAAACTCCTGAGCCTGAGATGGAGTCATGTGCTCTACTGACTGTGCCAGCCAGGTGCCTCTAGGCTTTTATTTTGAATTCAATGCAAAAAAAAAAAAAATTATGTATAAATCAAGATTTGATTAGATACAGACCAGTAAAAAAAATCTGGGATTTGCTTTTTCTTCTGATGTATTCAGCACAAATTACTATCATTTATGTATCTGAACCATTTTGCAGGGTACTAGGGATATGACTGTGAGCAAAAAAGGCACGGTCCCCTACCTCTTGAGGTATAGAGACACTCAGAATATAATTACTAACTTTGATAAATCTGATGAAGGAAAAATAGAGAGCAGAGTGAGTGCTTAACCAGGGCTGTGAGATGAGATTGTTGAGAAAAAGTGACTTTGGAAAGCAACCTAAGGGTTGAGTAGAAGTTAGGAGAAGCCAGGGGCTTATTTCTGTCTGCAGGAGTAGGTATGAAAAGGCAGAAGGACTCTTTTTTTTTTTTTTTTAAAGAATTTATTTATTTGACAGTGAGAGAAGGAGAGAGAGCACAAGTGGGGGCAGCAGCAGAGGGAGAGGGGGAAGCTGAGCAGGGAACCTGATGCAGGACTCGATCCCAGGATCCTGAGATCATGACCTGAGCCGAAGGCAGAGGCTTAACCCACTGAGCCACCCAGGTGCCCCGGCAGAGGGAATCTTACGGGAAGAAAATAATTAGGAAGGTGCTGGTAGGTAAATGCAGCTATTCTCTGTGGTCTACTTAGGGATCTGCAGTTTCATCTGTCTGACCTTGGGTCAGTTTAAGTGTCCTAGTTGTAGGAATCCTAATGATGGTAATCGTGGTTGTTGTGATGATGACAAACATTTGGAGTGTCCTTACTGTGTGCCAGACGCTGCTTTATATGCATTTTGTCATTTAACTGGAAGAATGTAGTATGCGTATTTTATCTCCAAGGTAGCATAAGGGTAAGATGATAAATCCTTGACAGTGAAAGAGCAAGGAGAAGGAAGACATCGATAGTTCTGAAATCCACAAAATGATCGTAATACAGAGGATTTCCCCAACTTCTCTGTGGCAGTGGTGGTCTTAAGCTCCTTGTCAGATGTGCCATTAGTGAGTGTGGCTCAGGGCAAGTTTCCCTCTCATCTTTCTCATTTTTGTTCATCCACATGTGTTCAGAAAATTAAAGATCAGATGAGTGAAAGATGTTTTTGGTTTTCTTATGAGTGGTGATATTCAATTAGAATGTCAGAATTGCTGTACTTCTATAATTCCACATCTGCTATTTGATAAGATAGTAATAGTTCTTATGAAGTTGTCTGTATGCACAGTATGTATTGTAACTTAAAAACAAATATAAAACTGCCTATTTGTTTATATAAATTGCCCTCTTGTAATCTATTCCTTGGCTCTGTCCCCTGGATTGTCAGTGATACCATTGTCTGTACCAGGCCAGAAGTCAACACATTTTCTTATTCTTTTTCCTTCTCTTTTTTCTTTCTTTGACAAATATTAAGCTCCTGCCATGTGCCAGGCACTCCTAGGTGCTGTGTATAAAATGAGGAGTAAGCTACAGGCGACCTTGACTTAAGGGTTTGCAGTCTGTCAGGGAAGACAGAAATACTTCACTGCAGCTGTGCTGACACAGTGGGGAAGCATTGCCTTTGCGGAACTTCAAGCCCTGGGAACCTGTGAAGATGTCTCCGGCCTCTGCTTCCGCCATCACAGCCCTAGCTCAGGCTTTTAACATTTTTACAAAGTTTCCCCCCCCCGCAATAGTCTCCTGACCAGGTTTTCTTCTGTTTGCCTCTCACTGATCCACACTTCACACCGCTTGCCAAACTGATTGCTGTTAAATGGGAATTCTGCTCAGTTATCCTTCAGATCTGGCTTCCTGCTTTCTAGAAATGTGACCCTGGACAAGCTGCCTTACTCTCTGAGCCTCAGTTACCTGTCATGAATGGCACAATGTTACAGACTGACTTGTGGACAAAAATAACATAAGCTAATATAGGTAAAGCTCTTAGGATAATGTCTGACACATACTAAGTACGTAGGAGACTTTAAACTTCCTTTACTGCCGCCGCTACTAGTCCTGTTCTGCCTAAAATCTTCAGTTGTTTCCCACTGACTGTAGAATACTGCTCATTTTTTTCTGACCTTTCAGTCAGTCTGTCCCTTAAGATCCTCCGGCCGTACAGCCCGTGTTCTAGTACAAAGCAGCTCGTGCTTTCCCAGCCCCATCGTGCTTTTCATGCCTTGGTACAGATGGTTCCTTTTGCCTAGAAGCTCTGCTTTTCTATTTAATTAATGAGTCTTGCGTATTTTAGTTCAGGCATCCACTCTCCTGGGAAACCTTCCCTTCCTGCCCGCTTCCTCATCATTTGGACATCCTTCTTAATGTTTTCCTAGGGCTGGTTTGTGCATGCATCACCACACTCAAGCTAATCTTTTTTTCCCCTTAATTGTTGATTTGCTTGTCTGATTGCCCATTAGATTGAAAGTTCTCTGAAGGCAGGGCTCCCATCTTACTCAACCTTTTTTGTTCCTGATGCGCAGTGTGCTGTCTTACAGAGTAGTCCACCCAATTCCTGATGCTGTCAAGTGGGTAATGGCACTTGGGAACTATTACAATGATTTTTATGAGTTTATGTATCAACAAAGTATATTTGCCTACTCCTGTGAGTTAATTCTAGAAATTTATAACTATATATTTATAAAAATTTGTGTATATGTATATAAAATGGATAATTGTCATGATATTCAGGGTTTTTATTCCTTATGCACACAAACGTATATACATACCACAAAGAATAGAGAAGGGCTTCTGTTTGCTTAGTATTCTGTTGAGAATACTAGGAGAGCAGTGTTTGTGCAAGCGCTAGCATCTTCTGAATTTGCTTTCAGTTACCTCCTCACCAATGCTTATGAAAGTAGACCAGACCCAGTTTACATAATGTGTAAGGATCAAGAAGTTCCCAGAAGAATAATTTAGGAATAGGTATTTAATTACCTTTTTCCCAGTGCCATGCTTTTGTTGGGTGAGGGCTTGGGGAGCCTGTGGTGAGCTGTTGAGAAGCATGTTCAGAATGTTAGAGTAATTCAGACCTGCAGGGCCCTTTTAAGTTGTGACTTTAGACACTCACTCTTAGCCAGTGTGTAAACTGAGAGATCTGCAAGTTAACACGAAAATGGGAAGCTTAGCCCTCTGTATTTCACACAAATTATAATATATTTGTTAGAGGTTTTAGTGTGTACAGTTAATGTGGCAGCATGGATGGGATAATAATGCTTTGAGAACTAATGTTTTATTTTGTTGGCTTCCAAATGTGTGAATTTATGACCTTAATGCTGCATTAATGGCTTCTTTCCATTTCATATAATTTGAGGTAATGATCATTTGCTTATTATCTGACTCATCTTTATGGGAATAACTCTCATATGCCAAATGATATTTCCTATGTATGCTTGGAGAGAAGGAGCCAGATTGTTGCTAATGCATTTTTTGAAACTACAGATTGCAGAGTCTGCAAACCAAAACAGGAACTATTTAGTTCCACTTTGATATTTTTCCATTATTGCTTTATAAAATTAATGCCATTTGAGAATGTTTTAAATGGGGTTGCAACTTGTTTTGGCTCTGTTTGCCAGGCCATAAATATTAGCCTTCTCTTTCTGCCTTGAATAGGGACCTAAGTAATAGCATATGGGATTAGAAGTTAGATTTTTTTTTTTTTTTTAGAGCTGTACTGTGTTAAGAGATTTTTTCCATATTTCTGATTTTGAGATCCCATAAACCAGAACTTCCAGTGCTAAGGAGCAGCTTGCCTGTTTTAAGTATGCTGAGATCCCGTCAGCCCATTGGTGGCCCGGTGGGCCCCATCACAGCCCACGCTCAGATACTGTTTTGTATATTTTTGTATTTCTAAAATTGGCTTGATATTTTGTAGTTTCCATCATATTTTTGTTGAGATTCTCTGTATGTTCCTTATGTTTATGTTTTCCTTTGAATTCCCAAATACTTTAATAGCTGTTTTGAAGCCCTTGTCTGCTTATTCCTTAATTTGTATCATTTCTGGGTGTGTTTCTATTGGTTTAGTTTTCTCATGTTCGTGGATATTTTCCTGCCTCATATAGCTAACACTTTATTTTTAAATTTATTTTTAATTATATATTTTTAGTTGTGATCAGTTTATTATATTTTAAAAAATATTTATTTAAATTCAATTTAGTTAACATATACCATATTATTAGTTCCTGGGGTAGAATTTAATGATTCATCAGTTGCATATAACACCCAGTGCTTTTAACTTCTTTATTTTTTATTTAAAAAATTTTTTTTTAGGTAGGCTACATGCCTACCTACATACATACATACCTGGAAACCAACACGGGGCTCGAACTCATGACCCTGAGTTCAACATCTGAGCTGAGATCAAGGCTTAGATGCCTAACTGGCTGAGCCACCCAGGCACCCCTTATTTATTTATTTATTTATTTATTTTACCTTTTTATTTTTTTTTTTCCCTAACACTTTAAATTATATGTTCAACATTATGGAGCTGAATTACTAAGTTTTGTTATCTTCCCTAATAGAGTATTGAGTTTTGTTCTGGGATGTGGTTAATTTTTTTTTTTTTTTTTTTTGGTGGATCAGATTAATCTTTTAAGGCTTCTTTTTAAGTGTTAGTGGATATGGTTAATAGCTTTTACTTTGGGGTTAGATTAGTCCTCCTTTAAGGTGTGGTCTTTCTGGGATCTCTTATGAGAACTCTGAGTGTTCATTGACATCTCTCCACTCTAATGGGGTGGAATTCTAACATTTCCAAATCATCTCCAAGCTCAGGCAGTTGTTTTTCCCCAATAGTCTTCCTATTCTTGGCCCTGCAGAATGTGTGTGTGTGTGTGTGTGTGTGTGTGTGTGTGTGTGTGTGTGTGTGTCTGAAGACCTAGTGTTCATCTCTGCAGATTTTATAGCTCCTTCTCTGCCTCGCTCCCCTCTGGAATGCTGCCTTGTAGATTGTATTGAGTTTAGTAGCTCTAAACTCCATCCTTTATCTGCTGTGTTCACTGAGACTTGCACGTGCTGTTGGAGGTCCCTTTTCATGCACCATGGTCCAGAAGGTGCCTACTGGCTGAGAGTAGCTTCTCACAGTGATCACAGTCTTGCACTGCCTGTTGTATAACAAGAAAATAGTTATTCTGACCTGTTTTCTTTTATGGTGGAAGACCTAATCTGAAACTCCTTACCCTGCTGTTGTTTCTTTAAACGACAAAAGCAGTACATTTGTGTAACAAATTCAAACAATATAGAAGTTGAAAAAGTAAAAATAAAGTTTCTTTTCAATTTGAATTTTTCATAGGAACTTAATAACTTAATATAAAATTTTCTATACTTATACAAACCTATGTGTACGTGGATTGACCTTTTTCTTTAACAAAACAAGACCATCTCATACAGGTTGTTCTCCAGCTTGCTCTCCCTCCGACCGTACTGATGTCTTTCCCAGTCCGTACGTGCAGATGCATTTCAGTCTTTCAAATGTAGCCACGGGATTCCATTGTAAGACTGTGAACCACATGTTTTTTATTCCCTTCTTGATAGAAATTTAGGTTGTTTATAGTGGCTCTCTTCCCACTCTTTCTCTTACCCATCTTTGCCCCTGTCCTCCTCCCCCAACACTGGAAAAAACATCCTGTTTGTCTCCAGGTATAGTCTTCAAAATAGCTACTGCTGCAGTTCTTTCCAGAAAGTTCCACCTGTTTACACAGCTATGAAAAAGGTCATGATGGAAGCCATTTCTTTTCTCCACTGTCAGCACCATATGTTACCTATTTAAAAAATACTATGTTCGGGGCGCCTGGGTGGCTCAGTGGGTTAAAGCCTCTGCCTTCAGCTCAGGTCATGATCCCAGAGTCCTGGGATCGAGCCCCGCATCGGGCTCCCTGCTCGGCGGGGAGCCTGCTTCCCCCTCTCTCTCTGCCTGCCTTTCTGCCTACTTGTGATCTCTGTCTGTCAAATAAATAAACAAAATCTTTAAAAAAAAAAATACTATGTTCACAGGCAAAGGAAGAAAAAAAATCTCATTTTCAATTTGCATATTTTTAGTTATTAGGTAGAGTATATGTTAAGTGGCTATTTTTATGTGTTTTTTTTTTTGTGAATTTTTAGAACATATCCTTTTGCCTATATTCTTCTTGGATTACTTGACTTTTTCTTATTGGTGTGATAGTATGAATGTTAACTCTTTATCATCTGTGTTGCAAATATTTTCAGCCAATTGATTTTCTTTTAAATTTGTTATGGATTTTTTGTTTGTTTTTATAACTGTATTTGTCGCTTTTTTTTTTTCCGTATAATTTCAGGGTTTCTCTTTGTGGTTAGACCTTTCTTATTCCAGGATTGTAACCATTTTTCTCATGTCTTTACTGACACTTTTATTTCAAACATTCAAATATTTAGCCTCTCAGCACACTTTTATAGCTCTGCTCTTTGGCTCTTGCTCACCAGACCAGATTGTACACTCAGCCCTTTATTTTGCAAATGAGGGAGCTGCACCTCCATGATCTCCCCAGGGTCGCACCCCTTCATTTTGTGGCAGCGCTAAGAATGGGACCCAGTGTTCCTTGCTTCTTAATCTTTCTCTATTTCCCTTTCCAGTCTGGGTGGGTGAGCACCGGAGTAGAATGTTTTCCGTTAGCACTTGAGTGCCTGATACTACCACTAGAGTGCTGGGCACTGGGGATGCAGGTATGAACAGAATGGGCCCAGCACCTGGCATTTTGGAATTTATAGTTCAATGAATAGACGATAAAAAGTAGACACACACGCATGCGTAATTGGGCTAAGAGATGTGAAGGACGTCAACTCGTTGGATAGTGGAGAATAATGGGGACTTGAGGCTGCTTAGGCAGCATGGTCAGAGAATGCCTCCCGTGGAAGTGGTATGTATCACTGAGAGATTTGAGAAATTGAAAAAATCTTGAAAAAGTTGAGACCTGGGAGATGGAAAGGAGCCAGGAAAGGGCTCAAGGGAGAGGGGCTCCAGGCTAAGAAAACAGCACAGATAAAAGCACAAGGTGAGAAAGATCTTGGCAACTGGTGGGTTGAAGGGGCCACAGCTGGTGCAAGACGTGAGTGAGAAGAAGCAGTTTCACTGTGAACGTGGCAGGTGTCAGATGGCAGGCTCAGTTTGCCAATAGCCTTTCTGAATACTTTTCAGTTGACCCCATTGACACTGGCTTTCTACAAATCTAGACCATTCATTCCTCTCCAAAACCACACAGCTGGAAAAGTCCGGTGATAAAAACCACGTTTTTACATTGTTATGTGAAATCTTACTTTGTAATGAAAAAACCTGTCTTTTATCTGGGTCAAAACACATGCTGATATTTCTGGAGCTACTGGTTATAACTAGAAGTAATAGTAAAAAGAAATCCCTTTCAGATGAAACTTATTTTAGATAAAGTATGTGGTACATAAATCTGTTTATCCTATCAAAATGAGATAAGAGGAAAAAACCTGTTATCTCAGATAAAACAGTAATAATGGAAAAATGTTTCTGTGTTTCTTTAGCACATGAATATATTTCAGGGCATTAAATTATCTGGTGTTTGTGTAGCATCTATGGGCAGGCAGGTCTTGTTTTCCTGTATTGTTTATCATTTTGTGCCTTTGTTTACTTCCAAGCTTGATTTTTTTTTTGAAGCTTTATAAAGATGGAGAACTGATCTTTTCCCTCATTTTATTCCCATTAAAAACATTGTTTTTCTAGAATGTGTATAGTGTTTTGTTAGTCTTTAATATATCCACTAGACCTTACTGTGTCCAAGGGGCCCTCTTGGAATTTTTTTGGTATTTACTTGGATTTGGTATTCACTTGGATTTGGTATTTACTTGGATTTATTTGGTATAAAGAAACTCCTTGATGTCTGGCATACTTTCCTCCCATACAAAAACGGTTATTTTGTGTATTACAGATATAAGAGAGAAGTCTGAATTCTAAAGTACTTCTTCTAGGTGGGGAGAAGACCAGTTATGTAATTCATGTTTAATTGGTAGTCCCTGGGAGATGGTAACCTCTTACCATTACCTTGCCCTGTTAGCATAGATTTTCCTGAAAGCGTTAGTCTTCACTCATTAGTGAAATACTAATCGCTTTCCATTCCAGGTTCTAGCATGGCAATGTGGAATAGGACAGTGTCGGTGGATTTTATGGAGCTCAGAGGCTCGTGGGGAAAATAGTCCTGTAAACAACAGAATGTGGTGTGATAAAGAATTTTGTACAGCCTATTTGGGCACAGAGAGGAGAGCAGTCAGTTTCAAAGAGTGCCAAGGAAGGAGGAGGGAACCATTTGTTACCACAGGTGGTTGTAACAGAAGTGAACGCTTTGCAGAGTACTGAGGAAGAATATTCTAGGCAGAGGCAGCATGTGGGTGAAAGACAGACCCCAGTATGCATGGTTTGCTTATTTGCCAGGTGGCTGTGTTGTTGGTGGCTTATTAGCTGGATCTCAGGAACCTTCTGGGGCAGGCCTGAGGCTCAGTCCAAACTCGGACTGAGAGGCAACGTGTGTAGTGAGATGCTCACTGTTTGGGAAGGCGGAGCACGTGGGTTCTGGGCTTTCTTTGCTCTCGACTCTCAACTCTGGATGTTCCCTTGTCAGTCCCCTGATCATCTGTAATCCCTGCTGGTAAAGGGAGGGCACTGGTTCTACTGGTCTCCTCAGTTCTGGGATTCTAATGCGGGGACACTGAAGCGAGCAAGACCTCAATAACCTCTAAAAAATTTAACAGAGTTTAGAGTTTCACAGCACCCCCCCCTTTTTTTTCTTCTTTATTGCTGACAGCCTTTCTTTTCATTATTGTACTGAAAAATTCAGAGCAGAAAAATGGTGTTGGATTATTAAGGTTGATTATTAAAATATTAGACTTGTGGGACTGATTAGGGTTAGTACTTGATTCACCTAATCCACATGTTGATGTATGATATTTGTGTATATCTACATACTTCTCCAATGCTGTGTTTGTATAACCCTGCGTCATATGTCTTAGTTACCTATATTTGATGTATTTGAAAGATAACAGTTGAAATGCTCATTTTTTGCTGTTAGAGGAGCTGAGCTCATTTAATTGGAATTATTTTCTGCCCACACTCTATGCTCTTGATCTGTCTTAACTTTATAAGTATCTTGAGGTGTGCTCTTCCGAGCTTTTGCCAACTAGGGCCTGTCCAACATTCATTTGACCGCTGGTGTCAGTCATCTTTGCTTCTTAAGTAAGTGGGGCAGAGTTTGCTGTGGTTTACGTTTACCAGTCTTACTTGAACTGGCTTTCTGGAAAGAGTTCTTTTCTATTGAACTGAAACATTAGAAATCCTTTGGAAAGGATGTAACATAGTTGAATAGTTGGTTAACATCTACAGTTACTGCAGCTAAACTATCTGTATAACACATTGTTAAAAGTACTTCTTTCCTTTTCATTGTAGTTCCAAAAGACCCGAAACCCCAGTGGAGACGTGTGGCATGGAGTTATGATTGTACCCTGCTGGCCTATGCTGAAAGCACAGGAACAGTGAGGGTGTTTGATCTCACGGGAAGTGAACTCTTTGTTATTGCCCCGGTATGTGCATAACCTTAGACCGATTACATAAAAGACATTCAAAAAAATATATGAAAGTACTTGAGTGACCAAATGTGAGGAGAGGGGAAATTGACCTGTAAATCTGAATAAGTTGTGAACTTAAAATACTAAGAATCTAGTAGATATCTGTACGTGAAACATTTTTTTTCTCTGCATTTTGTAATACAGTAATCAGCGGTAATCCATCAGTATGGAAACATAGTGGTAAGTAAATACTAAACAGAGGTACAGAAAAATATTAGGAAGTTCCAGTGAGGGAAAGTAGTCAGTGAGCTGTCACAATAGGAAAAGCTTTCCGAGGAGTTAGGATCTGTTACCCTCAAGGGGATAGGAATTGAAAGGGAGAGTGGAGAAAAAAATTAATGATGGTAATAATTTATATTTGTATAATGTTTTATACTTTATTAATGAGTTATATATATATGTATATATGTATATATATTCTTAGTTCATATTCACAGCAACCCTTTGAATAGATTGGCCAGATATTATCCAGGTTTTACAGTTTAGAAAACTGAAATTGAGAGGCAGTTGAATGACTTTTCCCATGGCAATCCAGTTAGTAAGTGTTTCTTTCAGGAATCCATCGCTTTTTACTTTGTATCCTTCTTCCTTGAATGAACAAGGTACAGAGGCAGGTAGGACCACAGGGCTAGCTCTGGTTGCATCTTAGGATCAACTGGGAAGCTTTGTAAAGAAAAGAGAAGCAACACTTACTTGATTGTCTAGGCTCAATCCACGGAAATTCTCATTTAATTGATTAGAGTGGGCTCTGGGCATTAGTATTGTTTACAAATTTTTCAGCTGATTTTTAATGAGAAGCTAGGGATAAGAAATTGTGATATAGAGAATGATTTTTGTTCAGAAATAATGACTGGAAAAACTTGAGAAAATGTGTTAGGCTCATATTATGGAAGTCCAGGGGAACCAAACTAACAAGTTTGCATCACTGTTTTCTAGACTAGCGTTGTCTGATAGAAAAGTAATGTGAATAATATATATGATCACATTGTAATGTTAAATTTTCTAGAAGTTCCGTTAAGAGTTGAACAGGTGAATTTATTATATAATCCAGTATATCATAAATATTATTTCAATATGCAATGTAAAGATTATTAATGAGATATTCTAGTTTCTTTGATACCAAGTCTTTGAAATGTCCTGTTTCTTTTTATGGTTATAGTCTGTCTCAATTAGGACTAGTCCTATATCAAGTGTTCCATAGCTGCATGTGGCCATAGTATTTATTTTGTGGTTCTAGACAGTGAGGTCTAGGCATTTGGTGTGGTAAACCGTAGTATGTGTGCTTCCCAAGGTGCACATGCCTTCATGTGCTTAGCAATATAGCCTGATCCTTAGTTCATGGAAAAAGGTTGTCATTGAGTGAATGTTTTAAGTGTCTTTTCCTTTTAGTTACTGATGGGCAAATGGGAAGTAATTGATGCCTTTTTTAAAAAAAATAAGATTTATTTGACAGAGAGCATGTGGCTGTACCCTTCCCAGGGGAAGAGAGTGTGGGGAGGTGGGCAGAGGGAGAGAGAAACACAAGCAGATTCCATGCTGAGTGCAGAGCCCAACTTGGGGCCAGATCTCATGGCCCTGAGATGAGACCTGAGCTGAAACCAAGAGTCAAATGCTCAACCAACTGTGCCACCCAGGTGCCCCAAGGCTTTTTTTTTTTAAAGCATTGGTTACTGCTGGCAGTGAAAGTCAACATTTGGGAGCTTATATCTAAACTCAGTATATTAGAATTCTTTGAGGCTGGAGTGCCTGGGTGGCTCAGTGGGTTAAAGCCTCTGCCTTCGGCTCGGGTCATGATCCCAGGGTCCTGGGATCGAGCCCCACATCGGGCTCCCTGCTCAGCGGGGAGCCTGCTTTCCTCCTCTCTCTCTCTGCTTGCCTTTCTGCCTACTTGTGATCTCTGTCTGTCAAATAAATAAAATCTTAAAAAAAAAAAAAAAGAATTCTTTGAGGCTGAATGGTGGCATTACGTCTCGCCACCCCCGTGAGAAGCACAGTCTCAACAGACATTCTCGTATCTAGGCAAATCTGTCATCTAGAGGGTTGTGTGGCGATGGCCTTTGTCGGGAGGGCAGTTCTAAAGTTGGATGTCTGGTTCTAGACGCTCTGATTTGCATGATTCTTCAGTATACACAGCAGTTCTGGGACTGTCTCAATGTGTACCTGGCAAGGCCAGTGTCTGGGATTGTCTTCCAACTATGCATGTGTTAACTTCTATCTGGTATCTTTTTAGTAACTTAATTCACCCTCTTTTATAGGCATCAAGTTTACCAGGTGATCTGAGCTATGCTATTGCTGGGTTGATATTTTTAGAATATAAAGCCAGTGCACAGTGGTCTGCAGAACTCCTGGTCATCAATTACCGAGGAGAACTTAAAAGTTACCTTGTAAGGTAAAAATACATTTTATTTGGGAACTCCTATGTGAAATAATGTTTTTCTCTGGCTTAGTCAGATTTTGTTTTGTTCTTTCAGCATTTTAGTGTGGAAAAAAATTGCAAATATAACAGGAAGGTTGAAACCATTTTATAGCAAATGCTCCTATACCTTCACTTAAATTCCATAATTAGCATTTTACTATACTTGCTGTTCACATTTCTGCCCACCCCTCTGTCTAGCCATTAGTCAGTGTTATTTTTTAATGCATTTCAGAGTTAGTCCTTATATACTTAAGCATGCATGTCATTAATTAAAGTTTAAGGTTTATTTACAGTTTTCTCTTTTGAAATCAAATTTGCATACAGTGAAATGTACAAATCTTAAGTGTGCCAGCCAGTGAGTTATGGCAAATGCAAATACTGTGCAGTTCAAACCCTTATCAAGATACAGCACATTATCATCATGCTAGAAAGTTCTCTCATGCTCCAACCTAGTAAATCTATGTATACCTCCCCACCGCCCCTCCGCCCAGCCTAACCATCCTTGATGAGTTGTGCCCATTCTGGTAATTCACATAAATGGACTCATAGAATGTACTCTCCTGTCTGAGTCTTCCTTCACTTAGCATATTTTGAGATTTATTTGATTTGTTTGTATTTTTTCATGTATCAGTAGTTTATTCCATTTTATTGTAATATAATGTATTTCACTGTATGAATATTTCATGTGTCTTAGTTTGAGGTGTTACAACGAAGTACTGAAAACAGGGTCGCTTATCGACAACGGAAGTTTACTGCTGACACTTCCCGAGGGTGGAAGTCTGTGTTCTGGGTGCCAGCGTGGCTGGTTTCTGGTGAGAACCCTCTTTGGGTTCTTTGTGGACTGCTGACTTGTCTTTGTACCCTCACGTGGTAGAAAGAGACTAGCTAGCTCTCTGGCCCCCTTTCTGAGGGCAGTATTTCCTTTCGTGAGGCCTTCATCCTCATGACCTAATTACTTCCCAAAGACCCCATTTCCAAATACCATCACACTGGCATTAGGGTTTTAACATAGGAATTTTGTGGGGACACAGACCTGACAGTCCATAGTGGGATCACAAACATTCAGACCATAACATTGATGATTTGTTGAGTCGTTCTTCTGTTGATGGACTTGTGATTTCCGGTTTGGGGCCACTATGAATAAAGCTATTATGACGATGCTTTACAATTATTTATGGATATGTATTTTCATTTTTCTTGCGTCACTCTTTGAGTGGAACTGCTGAATCATAAGGTAGATACAGTTTATTTGTAAAAGAAACTTCCAGACCTTTTCCCAGAGTTTTTATATCATTCATATTCCCACTAATTACGTGTCAGAGTTGTTTTGTATTCTCAGCAGTGTTTGGTGGCGTCTTCTACATTACAGACACTGTCGTGGGTATTTTTTTGCCTCTCACGGTGGCTTACTGGTGTTTTTTCTTCTTAAATTTAGTGTTGGGACAAATCAGAGCTATCAAGAGAGTCACTGTTTCAGCTTCAGTGGTCATTATCCTCGTGGAATCAACACAGCTGTTTACCATCCTGGTCACAGGTGAGCAACCGTGTCTTCTCCTTGGCGGAGTGTGAGGTGGATGGAGACGTCTTGGCACAGTTTCAGAGAGAAGACGGTGTCCACTCTGCTTAGTTTGGCTTCGTTTGTTCCTCTAGTGCATAGTTATCTTAAGTATCTGTGATACGGTGGTAGCTGTCTTCTGAGCATTTCTGATCGTTGGGCTGACTGAGCTCTGAGCCACACAGGCACTGGGAGTATTCGCCGAGGATGTTTTTCTCTTCAGTTTCTTAATCTTATTTTTCTCATCTGGGAAATGAGTATGTACCTAACTTCTAGCGCTCTAGCGTGTTGAGAGAACTCACAAAAGGCTGCCTCTGAAATGCCCTTGCATAGGAGGGCTCCGTCCGCATGCCTCCCCTCTTCCCCTCCTCCCTTCCTCCTCTCCTTCTCTGCAGGTTAGGGCTGCTTCCCTCGTGGCACAGCTGATCCCTACACCTTGGCCCATACTTCATAGATGCCGCTTCTCTGCGTATCTGCCACCTGCATTGAGGGTTGGTTGAAAATTGGGCATCTTCTACTTCTGGTGATATCTCTCCTTTCATTTTGTTATTTTGAGGGTGAAATTTACATCTGTTTTATAAGTTATCAAGCTAACTTCTTGGTTCTCTAAATGGGGAGACTATCAAGTTGTAAATCAGACAAATGTAGCTTAAATTCTGAATTTTGAGACTTACTCTGTGTCTGTTTGTGAGTCCTTAAGCTCTCTGACCCTCTGTGTACTTGCATACCTTTTTCATCAAAAAGACTTAATTTTTGTGTTCTATTCAGTCATAGGTCTGTCCTTTTTATTCAGAATTTTATGATTATGAAATTTTTATATTGCAGAAGAACTGACACCCACCAGAGTCCTCTTCATGATCCTTCCCTACTAGGGATAACCACTGTCCTGAATTTTGTTTTTATCATTCTTTTTCTTTCTTTTTAGTTTTACCACTTACTCATATGTGGTTGTGCTGTTTGACTTTATATAAATAGAATCATACGGAAGACACACAAGTCTTGCTTTGAGGCTTGCTTTTTGATGTGTGTTTTTCTACTTCATTCAATTTTCACTGCCATTAGGATATTTCATTTTATGAATATGCTGCAGCATATTTATTCATTCTCCTGTGGATGAAAATTTGGTTTGTTTCCAGGTTTTTTTTTTTTTTTTTTGGTTATAAAAATAGTTCTGCGGCCAAAATGATTATGCATTCCTCTGACACGTGTGTAAGAGTTTCTGCAGGATATAGAAGCAGAAGTGGAATTGGTGAATTATTGAGTAAGTACAGCTTCAACTTTACGAGGTAATGCACATGTTTTTCAGAGTGGTTCCATCAGCCATGAAAGTTTCTGTGGTTTCTTATTAGTGCTCTTGGTATCAGACTTTCAAATATTTGCTGATCTGGTTAGATGTAAAAGAAGATCTCATTGTGGTTTTAATTTTCATTTCCCTGATTACTGATGAGGTTGGATAGCTTTTTATGTTATTGGCCATTCATGTTTTGTCATCTATGAAATGTGTTTTTTTTTTAAATATAATTTCTTAATTTTTACTGGGTATATGGTCTTGACATTCTTTATGTGATCTGGATGTTAATTCTGGATTTCGTGTGTATTATTTTCTTCCAACATGTGACTTTTTAAAAGATTCACCTTTTTTGAGTTAGATCTGACTTTAGTATCGGCTGTTAAATAATCTTAAAAACTGACCTTTTCACCTAATTTCTTTCCAAAGATAACTACTTTGAGCTACTTTGGCTGTTTTATTTGATACCGTCTGTTGTTTTGATACACAAAAATAAAATGTTTGTTGTTACTTCTTGATTTCTCTGTTTTACACATTACCTCTTAATGTCTCTTCATGGAAGACGTTCTGTTTTCTTACTCTGTCCTCACATACACAAACCTAGCCTTCTCTTGTTCTCCTGTTCAGTTGTGATTTTGTAGTGTAAATATTTTGGTCATGTAGATGCTCTTCACAGATGAGACAAGAACCTTCTGTAGTATTGCGTGATTGCCTTTTCATTCTTAGTCATTCATTCATTCATTCAATAAACATTTATTCATTTCCTGCTCTGTGCCACGTGCTGTTCCAGATGCTTGGTTGACGCGTTATGGAACTAAACTTCTAGAGGGGGTGACAGAAAACAAACACTGAACGTAGAGTATTTGAGAAACTGATAAGTGCTGTGGGGAAAAAATGAACAGAGGGTGGAAGACAGTGGCAGGGTGGTGAGTAGATTATGGGTTGTAATTTTTTTTTAAGATTTTATTTATCTATTTGACAGACAGAGATCACAAGTAGGCAGAGAGGCAGGCAGAGAGAGAGGGGGCAGCAGGCTCCCTGCTGAGCAGAGAGCCCAATGTGGGGCTCGATCCCAGGACCCCGGCATCATGACCTGAGCTGAAGGCAGAGGTTTTAACCCACTGAGCCACCCAGGCACCCTATGGGTTGTAATTTTTACTAGGGTAGACAGGTTACCCTCACTGGGAAAGTAACATCTGTGCAAAGGCTTGCAGGAGGTGAGGGTATTCATTACTTGGATATCTGGAAAAAGAGTGTTCTGTGCAGAAAGAATAGTGAAAACAAAATGAGTTAGGAGCATACCTGCCATTTTCTAGAAACCGCAAGGAGGCCATTTTGGCTGAAGCTGACTGAGTAGAGTGATATATAGATGGCACAGAGATACAACCAGGCTAAATCTTGGAGGGGCTTTGTTGGCTAGAGTAAGGCCTATCTGGTAACTTCTTGCCTGTATATATTCTTGTGGTTAAATTCCTTCTCTCTCTCCTTCCTCTCTCCCTCCCTCCCTCCCTTCCTTTCTTAGTTTGCAAAGTTTTTAAATATGCTTATTATAGATTTAAAGGTGAACTCACTCCCGTTAGTGTAGATCCTACACCATATATGTTAGATATTCTGTAAGTTTCGTCTTCTTGGAGTCTTTCTCAGGACTTTCTGACCTGCTGTGATGTGGGTTTGCCTCTGCCACATAGCTATTTCCTTAAGAACTCCTGTAAGAATTCACTTTACCATCCTGAGGATTGCTTTCATATTTTTTGTTGCATCACCTGTTTCCTAGGACCTGTGTTTCTTTGGTTTATTTTGCTGTTTTGGTGAACTTCTGTAATTCCCTGAGGAAGAGTACACGGGAAGTATATAGTTTTTGAGGCCTTGCCTGCCTGAAAATGGCATTTATTCTATCTTCATGCTTAAATGATAATTTAGCATGGATAGAATTGTAGGCTGGAAATAATTTTCCTTTTAGAATTTTGAGGATATTGCTCCATTGTCATCTGGCTTCTAGTGCTGCCCTTGAGAATCCTCATGCACATATTTTTCCCTCTATTTTTTTGTCCTCCTTTTTTCTGGAAACTCAGATTCTTTTTTATTTCCCCACAGTATTCTGAAACTTGGTCGTGTTATGTCTTGCAGTTGTTTATTTCCATACTGTTGGCCCTTCGGTTTGAATACTCACTTTTGGGAAAATTTACTGAATTATTTCTTTGATTGTTTCTTCCCCTCTGTTTTCTTTTTTCTCTCTGAAATTTCTATTCTCTAGATGTTAGTCTTATTGAACTTACCTTTATTCTTATTCTCTTTTTTCCCCCTTTATTTTTTTGAAAAAGAAAAGTAAAAGATTATTTTTATTCTTTCTATATAAATGTATATACTTAACGAAGAAAGTAGTTTGAAGCACTTTTGAGATCCATTATAAATATAATGAATCAGTGATATGTGAGATACACAATTTAGAAAGAAAAATCTATATTCTGGTTAATTTTTTTCTGATATATCCTTTTTTTTAAAAATTTTCTGTCGCTCTTTTTTTTTGAACTAGGCATTGTGATTTTTTTTTTTTAAAGATTTTATTCATTTGACAGAGAGAGAGATCATAAGTAGGCAGAGAAGCAGGTAGAGTGAGAGGGGGAAGCAGGTTCCCTGCTAAGCATAGAGTCCAATGCGGGGCTTGATCCCAGGACCCTGAAATCATGACCTGAGCTGAAGGCAAAGGCTTAACCCACTGAGCCACTCAGGCGCCCCACATTGTGTTTTTTTGTTTCAGTTTTTCTAGTTCTCATTTCTAGATGTTCTCTGTAGCTATTTTATGAATCTCTCTTAAGGGAAGAAAAGAATTGAAATGAGTATTCAGTGAGCTACTAGTTTTTTTTTTAAAGATTTAATTTATTTATTTGTCAGAGGGAGAGCACAAGCCAGGAGTGGCAGGCAGAGCAGGCAGAGGGAGAAGCAGGCTTCCTACTAAGCAAGGAGCCCAATGTGGGACTTGATCCCAGGACACTGGGATCATAACCTCAGCCGAAAGCAGCTACTTAACTGACTGAGCCACCCAGGCATCCCTGTTTTGAGGTACACAGTACGTACTCAGGATATGATAGTAGTGGATAAATGTAATATTATTAATTTTTTCCTTTTGATTTGTTTGCACTCCTGCCTTAAGGAGTCAGTTTGCTGTATCATCCTTAAGGAATTTGGAAATCGGGTTGCTTGGGTGGCTTAGTTGGTTAAGCATCTGCCTTTGGCTCAGGTCATGATCTCCAGGTCCTGGGGGCAAGTCCTGCATCGGGTTTCCTGCTCATCCAGAAGTCTACTTTCTCTCTCTCTCTCCTTCTGCCCCTCCCCACTGCTTATTGTCTCTCTCTCAAATAAATAAATAAAATCTTAAAAAAAAAAAAGGAAATCTGAAAATAAGTTGCAAGTCTAGTTAATTAAAAAATTTAAAAAATTGTTTATTTTATTTTGCATATTGTTTTCCAATCTGAAATAATAGACCTTTGTTTTATTTTATTTTGGATACAGTTGAGTGATCACATGCACAGTTAGAGGTCTTTACATTTCATAAAATTGAATCTAATTGTATTTGCTGCAAATTACTGCCATTTTCTTCAAACATTTCTTTTCGTTATAAAATAAACACGTTATAAGTATAAGAAAATTGTGTTGTTTTTATTTTGTTCTTTCAACTTCTTAAATGAAGTGTGGTCTCTTATGTTTGTTTTTATAGCTCAAATACCATATTTCCTGGCATAGATTCACATTAAGTCTTGAACTTAAATTTTGCTGTTAGAAAGGGGGTAGTGTGTGTTTTGCTTTCCCCTGCTCCGTTTTCTGGGGCGAATTTTGTCAAGCCCAGACGGTGCATGTATTGTTCCCATGACATTCCGCTTACTGCTTTGATTTGTGAGGTGGGCCTGTTTCTTTGCATCTTCTTTGATACCGTTTTTTTTTTTTTTTTTTAAGTTTTTTTTTTTTTTAATTTATTTGACAGACAGATCACAAGTAGGCAGAGAGGCAGGCAGAGAGAGACAGGAGGAGGAGGCAGGCTCCCTGCTGAGCAGAGAGCCTGATGCGGGACTATACCCCAGGACCCTGAGATCATGACCCCAGGACCCTGAGATCATGACCCGAGCCGAAGGCAGAGGCTTTAACCACTGAGCCACCCAGGGGCCCCTGATACTGTGTTTTATTATGTTCAAGCCAGGTTTTGCTCTTTGTTCTAATTTAAGGCCTTTTGTTTGTTTTATTCAACTTGATTTTGTTGTTTTAAAGCCTAGGTATGTATTAATACCTTTCTTGGTACATAGATACTTTAAAAAAATTTATATTTTACTTTACTTTCTTAGCACATATATACATTTATAAAAATTTAACCTATTGTCCATTAAAAAGTGCATTCTGTTAGAGGGATTGGAAGTCCTGACCTCAAGGCCTTATCTTTTCCCCCCACCCCAAGATTTTATTTATTTATTTTTGAGAGCAAGAGGGAGAGAGAGCATGAGCTGGGGAAGGGGCAGAGGGAGAGGCAGGCTCCCCGTTGAGCAGGGAGCCCGGGGTGGAGCTTGGTCCCAGGACCCTGGGCCCATGACCTGAGCTGAAGGCAGATGCTTAGCCCACTGAGCCACCCAGGAACCTCAAGGCCTTATATTCTTGAATGAGAAATAATACACACACACACATATGTGTAATATATATATTTCTAATGTCTGACATACATTTTCTCTAATAAAAGTTTATACAAATATATATGTGTGTTTATATTGTGTGTGTGTGTGTGTGTATTGGAATGCAGGCTAAAAATATGTAAGGGTCTTAAGAGGGTGCAGGTACGGTGATGGGGATCCAGAAGAAGGAGATCTTCCTTCCTTGAAAGATCAGAGAAGTATGGCAGGCCATTGCTTCAGACAATGGCTATAGTCTGGGCATGATGGCTATTCCAGGCGAGGTGACAGTGTGAACAGTGACAAGAGGAAGAGAGCTACGTGGGGAAATTGCAGGTGGTGTAGTTTGGCTGACGCTGTAGGGGGTGTGTGGCAGGGGAGGAGAGGTTGTGTTGGGAGGTGGGGTCTTGGAAACGCAAGTTGAGGTCAGATAATTGAGACCTTGAGTGGCAGTTTATTCTTTAGGAAACCTAGATTTTTGAGAAGAGAAAATAGGATTGTCTATACTAAGAGGAATATTGATTCATCTGGGAGAGACTAGAGGCTGGGTGACTCTTAGCTGATAACGGCAGGCCACAGCCAACGAGAGACTATTTGTTTTCTTATATAGATTTGCTCTTCTCAGTTTGTGTAACATTTTGGGCACGACTTAGGTATAGATCACACTTTATTTTTTTCTATTTTGATGAACTGAATCCTGTATCTCCAGTTAGAATGTCGAATATCTGAAGGCAGAGAATGTGTAATGTACATTTTTCTAGAAGCCCTTGCCTCTAGTATAAGATTCTCTTTTGCTGATTGATAACTCTCCCTTTGTGGGTTTCTTGGATAACTAATTTTAATTTCCTGAGTGGAAAAGAAAGATTAAGTTTCTTGATTTTTTTTCTTTTCCCTTTTTCTGATATTTTGTATTCTTATTCATTCCTCCCATTTCTTTCTTTTTTTTTAAAAGATGTTATTTGACAGAGAGAGAGAGAGAGAGCACGAGCATAAACGGGGAGCAGCAGACAGAGGGAGAAGGAGAAGCAGGCTCCCCGCAGAGCAGGGGGAGCCCGATATGGCACTCTGTCCCAGGACCCTGGGATCATGACCTGAGTTGAAGGCAGTCACTAAACCAACTGAGCCACCCAGGCGCCCTCATTCCTCGCATTTCTGTTTTATTTTTCTTGTCCCTTTTAAAAGAAGTCTGTTTTATATCTTAATCTTTCCCCGTTTTGTTTGTTTTGCCTAGTTTATTTCATATGGACTACTCCCCTGTCTTGATTTATTACAAAGGTCAATATTTGATTTCTTTTTTCCTGGCAGGATTTCAGGAGGGTAAGTGGGGCTCACTTGGCGCCATAGATTTGAAATTATCATTCACTAAATGCTTATTACATGATATCAATTTGTCACAAGTCGAATTCTCTTTCTTACTCTTAAAGCTTTCACTTTATGGCCCAGCAGCTATGTAAATTGTAGGTGTTTTTAATGGGGGGGGGTCTCTGTAAAATTTTGGAATTGTAACTATGTATCAAACTACAGAAAAAAAGGCCTGTTCTGGGTTCTGCAATCACATACACTTCTTGATAGTAGTCAACTGGGAGATGGATGACTGGATTAAGGTTTCAGAATGAAAATTGTTATAAAGCACGGGGTATGTGTAAATGCCCTGTTGTGCCTGACAAAAATATTGCTAGGTTGTTTGTTTTTTCCATTATGCAGTCTTTTTTAAATGAAAGAAGCTGAAATATTCATCACATTTTTATTTATTTTTGGTTACTCTAGTAATGTGAGTCCGTGATATATATCATCTACAAGGATCTTATAAATGTGAAACAAATCAGCCAGAGTGGGGTTGGAATAAATTGGTATTGTATAAACTCAAGGTTTTATGAAATTCATTGTTTTGCCTGATGCTGCAAGCACTGTTGAAGAAGAAAAATCGAGGTGGTAAATTGGGGAATAGGAAACAAAAATTAATCGAGCAGCTTCAGGTTAACTCTGTGGATTTGCTGATTTCGACCATTTCCTTCTTTACATGCCCTCACTGCCTGATGAATGTATTTTATTCCCCTCCCTCAGACTCTGTCCTCTGCCTGCTCCCCTTTGAGACTCACCCCAGAACCTCCCTGCTTTATCTTTTCTGTTCTTCGGATTCGCCGTTAATAGTGGTTTAGATTACACCTTGATTACAACTAAGGAATTTCTTGTCTCCTCGGTGTTCTTAGAGGGGACTGCAGTCAGCCTGTAGAACTGTGTGCTCAGTGGGGATTCCCACGTAGTGCCTCTCTCTGGCCGTCTACAGTTGATTTTGGGAGTCCTAGTCACAGAGAAGGGCACGCAGTGTGAGCTGAGTTCTAGTAGAAGACTTTATCTGTGTATTTTTAAATGACATTGCTTCCAACAGAATATAGCTTTTTTGTTTTTAATTTCATTGTGAATTTCTACAAGCAAAATGGGACATACTCTGGACACCTGGGTGGCTTAGTTGGTTAAGCCACTGCCTTCAGCTCAGGTCGTGATCCCAGAGTCCTGGGATCGATGAATGAATGAATGAATGAATAAATAAATAAATAAAATCTTAAAAAAAAAAGGTTGAACATACCCAATTTTAAATGTCCAGAAGTTCCTTGATAACTACACAAAGAGTGTTTGAAGGTAACTTCTTTTAGACACTAATTTACATCTCAGCAGTGACAAACAATAGAGAATATGCCTTCTTTCTCTGATCCCTTTGAGAAGAGACCCATGCCCAGAATCCTTGATGACTTTTTGGTACTGATCCTAAGTGTGTGAATCAGTGATTTGTTTCTGTAAGTGTTCATAATTGTGCAATTGAGCACTGCCTACTTTCTCTCATGCCCATGAGTTTTATGGAATGTAAACTCTCTATCAGTAAAACTGTAGTAAATAAGGAATGAATAAGAAAAAAAAAAAAACAACCCTACACAAGCATTCATTTGAACATTTTTGATGTTAAGAAAAATACTCAGCTTTATGTTAAGAAAGATACTCCTGCTGTCTGTGGGGAAGAGCCGTGACTAATAATGTGTGTCACAGTTGTACAAAGGGAGAATCCAAACATTTGGGTGGTGGCAAAATTTTTTTTTTCTCTCAGTCAGCTGTTTCAGGGCAAATACAGTTTATACAGAAAGAACTCGAGACAACATTTTTAGGGAATAATAAGCTATGGTTGCCTTAAACTAGGTTACAATCAGATTACGAAGGTCTCCGTTTGGAGAGTAGTTAGGAATCGATGCACCAGTTGGAGGCGCTGCTGATCTCAGGGAGGCTCAGGGTGGACTGGGACGTGGTCTCCAGAAGGCTCTTCATTTTCAGGGGAGCCTGAGGAATACCAGCAGGCACTGCAGCTTCACTGTTCATGGGCTATGCCTTATGTAGGTTGACTTGGTCATCTCCTGTGGGTTTCTGATTTCCCCTACACAAAATCGTAGCCATTTTAAATACACAAGCCCTTTATACTCATGGGGTAAAGGCAGCTGCCCAAATAAAACTGCTTGGTGGGAAATAAAAAACGTTTGTTGTGTGAATGAGCTCTCAAATGACAGGATGATAACTTCCACTGCAACAGAACGGAAGGAAAACAGTCTTGGAGATAGAAAGGGTGCTGAAGGGCCACAGTCTCTTCTTAATACATCACTTTCGTCTAGGAAGTTGTACATGGGTGCCTCAAATGTTTAAATTTGATCTTGTGAAGAGGGTAGTGTTGCGTGTTCCCTACCTTAAAGGTTTATCCAAGAGCTTAGCGTATTTTATTCTCCTACTATGAGGTAGAACTTCTGTTAAGATCTGTGAGATGCACGTGGAAGCCAGTCAGTGGATTTTCACAGCCATTACATTGCTGTAACATTGCCCATCTTTCTGGTTCCTAAGGTTGTACGTATTCTCTGAGAATCATGGCATTGCTAAGTGAAAAGATGTGCTCTATTGACAGCTGGAGGACCAGTTAAGGATAAATGGCGTTAAGATATTTTTCATAAACCGTAACTAGATAAGATTAATAATTTTATGAAGGATCACTTCTAGAAAAGGAAAGAGAGTCCTGTAGTTGTGATCATTGCCGATTATCTCCCACCGCAGTGAGAGAGTGCATTTGGCCTTTGATAATGTGGGTGCTATTGGCATTTGAGAGATGAATGTGTAGCTTTGTACCTGAGAAGTGTGAATGTCAGTAATTGAGTTGACCTTCTATTAAGGAGTTTTTCATTTTGCCTCTCAATTTCTCATTTCTCCAGCATGAGAAAATTCTCCTTTTTCTGAGTGCAGGTCAGTTTTTTGAGGAGAATTGAAGGCTGTAGTCTGTGGGGAGAGCTGCATGATCTCGTAGAGGTGAAAGCTCTTGGGTATGAATAAGGGACTTCTGAGCTTCACAGACTAAATTTTTTGGTTTTATAGGCGTTTCTTTTGGGGAGACGGGGAAGTGGGGAGTCTTGGCCGTAGCCCGTGATCTGTTTTCATCCAGAAGGTGTTAGAGAAAGGTAGTCATGTGTGACTCTGAAGTGTCCTTGGCCTTAGCAGCTTCTACCTGGCTGGCTTTTAAGTCGAAGATTTCATGTTTGAAGATTCTTTGATAGGAGGGGCTCATTCCCTTTATGTTACAGTTACATAGAAATAGGTCTTTGAAGACCTTTATAAATTTTTTACTCTGGTCAGCTGGTAAATCTATCATCTGGTTCCCGCTCCCGCTTGCCTCATATTTTTCTTTTGGAGTGTTTTGGTTATAGTTTAATTTGATATAACTTTATTTTTTCTTTTAACAAATTTTTATTATGGAAATGCTCAAGCATACACAGAAATTCAGTGACAGGTATAACGAATCTACCTATTACCCAGCGGATGTAGCTTTTTAGGCAAGATATTTTGTACCTTGTTTATACCCCCCATCTTCCAGTTATAAGGATTACTTTATAATTCCTCTGCAAAGCTTTATGAGAATGCAATTTTAGGAAGTAACTTGGGCCAGATTGAATTTTTTCTTCTACCTGGAGCGATGCTAGCTGTTGCTCATTCCCTTTGGGAGTAGAAAGCTGAAAGAAGACTCCTGAGTTATGTTTAGCTTATTTTATAGGAATGAGGGAGTGTCATTTAATTATGTTTTATGGACAAATAGAAAACTAAAACAATGTTTCTGACCTAATAGCATGTGTACTGGGTTAGGGGATAGGCGATCTGAATCCTGTTCTTGATTCTACTTATTAGCTGTGAAATTTCAAGATAAGTCATTCTTTCTGAACCAGGTGCTGGCATTGCGCTGGGCACAGACAGTACATGATTTTAGTAAGCTGCTCAAATACTTACGAGGTCTGGTGCAGACTACAGGCAGCATTTAACAGAGGAAGATTGTGGTAGAGGGTTTAGTAGAACGCATTCAAGACAGACCCATTGTCAGGGATACTTGGCAGGCCCCAGTACGGGTTCAAAGACCAAACTTCTTTTCCTGGGAGAAAAGTTTGAGAAAGAGTTTAGTAATTGAACTACTTATACTGGAGTAGAAGGGGAATTTGGTTTCAGACCCTGGATAGTTCTGGAATCAGGATCCAAGGTAGACATGGAGTGGACCAAATGGGCGGATGCTGAACGTACTGGGCCTTTGCAGCCGTGTTGCTTAAATCAGTCCTGGGGATTGGGAGGGAATGAAGTCTTCAGATGATCACTGGCATCAGCTGTGGGTTGAGGGAAGGACACAGGGTCAAAGACCTCTGGGAAATCTAAATTAACTTGTTAATTAGTATTTCTGTGGACATTCTGCTTACCGGGGTAGCAGTTCTCAACAAGGTCTGGACAACAGAATCACCTACTGGAAAACAAGTTTTAAATATGCATATACCGAGGCTGTGCTGTTAGAGGCTTGATCAGGTAAGGTATAGGATGGGCTGGTAGCATCTGTTTGTTATAGGGATTCTGACCCCCCACCACTTTTATTAAGACTTTGAAAAATTAAATAAAATGAATAAAACTCTTTTTCCTATCCTTGCTATTGAAGTTGCCCCAATGAAGGATAGGAATAAATTTCATTTGAGGTGTTACCGCCTTTCCATGGCTTATGGCTGCCTAGGATACTGGATCAAGAAGCGCTGTGAGCCCAGTTCTGTAGTTTACCGACTTCCGTTCTGGATTACTCTAGACCTATATAAATTCTTATATTTCTCAAAATACCCCCCCTTTTTTTCCTTAAGATTTTATTTATTTATTTGACAGAGAGGGACACAGTGAGAGAGGGACCACAAGCAGGGGGACTAGGAGAGGGAAAGCAGGCTTCCTGCTGAGCAGGGAGCCTGATGTGGGGCTCGATCCCAGGACGCTGAGATCATGACCTGAGCTGAAGGCAGACGCTAAACAACTGAGCCACCCAGGTGCCCTTGTAATAATTATTATTTAAATATTTGGTAAAATTCCTCTGGGAAGCCATCTGGTCCTGGACTCTTGTTTGTTGGAAGATTATTGGTTACTGCTTCAGTTTCTTTGCTCTTATGGGTCTGTTCAGGCTTTTTCTTTCTTCATCTTTCAATTTTGGCAGTTTATATGTTTCTACGGATGTATCCATTTCTTCAAGATTGTCTAATTTGTTGGCATATAATTGCTCATAATATTCTCTTATAATTGGCTGAAGAGTTGTATGGATGGAAGGCCTGAACCAGGTTGTTTGTTTTTTTCTTCAAATCTGTCTTACACGAAATTACAGTCTCGTTAACCTCTGGGACTATAAAGTACCTTCAGGGCAGGGACAATTTGGTTCCTTACACAGCATTTCTTATACTGTCAACACAGTCCCTTGCAAAATTTGGGTACTTTTTAGATGGACATGGGATTGACTTAACCTGAAGTTCTTAAGATTATAACTGAGACATTTTAGAGTCCTTTGCTGATCACCATATACTTAATGAATCTCAGTCTTCACAATTCAGTAAGACGGTATCCTAACTGCTCTTGTGTAGATGAAACTGAGCTCTGAGAAGTTGAGACTCTGTAAGATGATGCGACTGTTATGTGGTAAGACACTGTTATGTGTCTTCTGATAATCACGCTCTGTAGGCTTTTCTCTGTACCCGGGATTGGAAAACTGTGGCCTGTGGCCAAATCTGACCTGTTTCTGTGTAGTCTGGGAGCCAAAGCTGGATTTTAACATTTTTTTAAGTGTTTGGGGGGAAAAAAAAAAGAATATCTTATAGCCCATGAAAACTATATGAAATATAAATTTCAGTGTCCACAAATATAATTTTATTACAACTTGTCACACTTTAAAAATATATATATATATATATTATCTATGCTTTTTTGTACTAGGACAGAGTAGTTCTGAAAGAGACCATTATGGCCCACAGATCTTAAAATATGTGTTGTCTCTCTCTTTTTTTTTAAAGACTTTATTTATTTGACACAGAGAGTGAACGAACACAAGCACAGGGAGTGGGGCGAGTGACAGGGCAAGGGAGAAGCAGGCCTCTGCTGGGCAGGGAGCCTGATGTGAGGCTCGATCTCAAGACCCTGGGATCATGACCTGAGCTGAAGGCAGACGTTAGTTAACTGACTGAGCCACCCAGGCACCCCTATTCTCTGTTTTTTTTTTTTTTTTACAGAAAATGTTTGGTGATGTCTACTCTGTGCCAGCCAACCTTCTATCTGGGTATGGGTTCAATTCTGCTTAGAAGATGTAAAATAAGGAGTATTGAACTTCATATATAGATTTCCTTACACCCCCTGGTTCTAAATTCTAAATTGTATTTTAAGGAGTTTCTAACCAGCTACGACTCAGTTTTAAATACATTAAATGTATAATTATTAAATTGCTAGAAAAATGTGATGACTTTTATTACTAAACTAAGCACTCTTTTCCCATCCAAGAAAAATCCTCATTGTTTTGCCTTCAACAACTAACCATTCATGAAAATCAGTTTTCTGTGATCATTCCTAAGTTGGATAGACTGAATAGTGTCATGCTTCATAATTTGTTTTCTAGTGAACTGTGCCCTCCAGAGCTCACATTACAGATTCAAGCATGATGTAAAGCTGCGCTCTCATGTGGTCTCTGTACCGGCAGCATCAGAATCACTGGGAGACATTGTCAGACATGTGGACTCTTGGACTCCATCCTAGGCCTACCAAATGTAGACCTCTGGGGAAGTGGCCCAGCTTTCTGCTTTTACAAGCACTGTGGTTGATTCTGATGCATACGTGTGTCTGAGAACCACTGATGTAAGGAGTCACGATTTTGAATGTTTTTTTTCCTATAAGCCCTTTATCTAATAAATAGACACAAGCAGAATTCTAAATTTTGAAGTGGTAAGATTTTTGAAATAAAAAATGTGTAAGCTATACCAAAAATGAGTTAAAATGGGGAAACAGTTTCCATTATTCCAAGAGAGGACTAACTTCTAGCTGTGAAATAGTAGGTAACAATTTTTGAGCCCTTGCTTTGACAGGCACAGATCTGAAGCCCTTCTTAAGCTTGAGACCTGCAGTTTCTTCTTTCTTCCCCTTCTGTGGGTTGTATGCTGCAAGCCCAGTGGTCATTGGAGGAGCGGGTACAGGTGTCTCCTTGTGTTCCAGACTTCCATCTTTCCTTGGCTGTAAGAAGTTTTTTTTTGTTTTTTGTTTGTTTTTTTTTTTTGGCTTTAAGAAGTTTTGAGCCACTAGATGGCAGAGTCTTCCAACAGTTATTAGATGAAAGACCCTTCTTAATAAACCATCTGTGATCCTTCTTGGAAATAATTTGTAGTGTCTCCTTCAGCATTCCCAGTTCATCAGGATCATGTGCGGTGTGCTGCGGAGGGACACACATTCTATCCCTACCTCCCTTTCCTTGGACGGCCTTGACCACCCCATGTCACTGCCCGTTGTTCTGCGCCAGCCTCTGCCTTTACGCCCGCTCATTGAATTCACCCCTTCTGGTGTTTTCGGCTTCATCAGTCACAGTTTATTTTTGTTGTCTGATCCCTGTGTTCCTGCTCTGAGTTTTAGACTCTTAGCCTGTCAGAGCTGGAAGAGAGCTTCATCCATCATTTGGCTCAGCCCTTTCATTTCTCAGGTGGGAGAGCTGAAGCCTGGGGAGGTTAAGCCAAGGACAGGGACTGTGTCTTATTTATCTTTGTGCCCTGTAGTGCTTTGCACGTAGCGTGCAGATAGAGGTTTCTTGAGTGGAGCAATTGTGGTAAACGCTGTGGAGAATACAGATACAATCTCTGTGCCCAAGTGGCTCCAGGTTTACAAATGGAGGCATGACTTCAATGACTGTTCCAATATACAGGGAGAAAGTGCTAAGTGCCCAGGGAGGGAGCAAGACAGACTATTTTGTAATGTCAAGGACCCCTTGGAACTTTGTCTCCTGATCCTCCTGCTTCCTTTTATAGGCTAGAAGCGTGCACCGCGTTCATTTTTCTCCAATCACGCCATTTTACAAACTAGACTCTGTTCTTTGACATCGAGTTCCCTTGACTTAGGATGCTCTTTACCTGATCCCTTTATCTGTCTGGGAAATTGTTTGAAGAGTAAACTTTTTGCTGATGTCAAGCCTGTGAAGCCTTTTTTTGGCCTTTTCCTCCATGCAGCTTACTTATCTGTCCTTTGGACTGTCTTTATACCTAACTCCAAGGCCATTGACGGGGTCCTATGCAGTAGTGGCTTGTGTTGACTTGTCCTATCCCCTGGAGTGACTGTGCTCGTTTTCATTCCTGTGTGTCAATAGATCTCCAAGGCCATCCGAGGAACGGAAGGTAGGGAGGGACAGGAAGCCTCAAAGGCCATCCATGAAACGGAAGTTAGGGACAGGAAGCGCGCCCCTAAGCACCACACCGTGTTGATCCTGACGAACCGGGAAAGCTAAATGTGACACCACAAATTGAAGCCAAGAAGAATTATAAACGGTTTATTAAAAAGCTTCTTCAGTTGCTTAGCATAGTCCTCATTGCTTAGCACACAATTTGCATGTAGCAAATATTGGTGGGATGTAGGGTATGTATTTTTTTTTTTAATATTTTATTTATTTATTTGACAGATCACAAGCAGGCAGAGAAGCAGGCAGAGAGAGAGAGGGAAGCAGGCTCCCCGCCGAGCAGAGAGCCCGATGCGGGGCTTGATCCCAGGACCCCGGGATCATGACCTGAGCCAAAGGCAGAGGCTTAACCCACTGAACCACCCAGGCGCCCTAATGTCTTAAGATTACATTTGTTGCAGAGGTATTAGAATCTAAGACCCAAGATTTTCCTATTTTCCACAAAATTTTGAGGCCAAAGATTATTGGGCAAGTTAATCTCTCTCTTTCTCTCTCTGTCTGCCTCCTTCCTTCCCTCTTTTTTGATAAGAAATACAGTTTTAATTCATACACATCATGTGCTTTAGTCTAGAGAACTTAATTTGTACTCTGGAGAATCTCTTTTGGTTTATTGTTTTATTTTTATTTTTATTTTTAAGATTTTATGTATTTATTTGACAGAGATCACAAGTAGGCAGAGAGACAGGTAGAGAGAGAGGAGGAAGCAGGCCCCCTGCTGAGCAGAGAGCCCGATGCGGGGCTCGATCCCAGGACCCTGAGATCATGACCTGAGCCGAAGGCAGAGGCTCTAACCCACTGAGCCACCAGGCGTCCCAGTTCATGTTTTTATAGAAAAATTTTAAAACAGTTACTTCAAGATGTGATTCTTAAAGTAAGCACCTAAGAGCCCAGTATATTTATTTTGTATATTTAAGGAGGTAATGGTTACCACTGCATGTAAGTATTCTGGATGGAGGAAATTACTGCAACAGAACAACATTAATGTTAAAGCCTGGTGGTGGGTACTAAGGAGGGCATATATTGCATGGAGCACTGGGTGTGGTGCATAAACAATGAATCTTGGAAACTGAAAAAATAAAGTAAAAAAAAAAAGTTATTTTCTACACTATTGTCTGTTTGTGGACTTACTTTCTGTGAAAATCTAACAGTCCCTTCAGGAGTAAATCAAAGAATGCTTAAGTGGTAGCCATTAATGTATAAACAACCTCAAAATGTCACAAAGTAAATGATATGCTAATTTTATTTTCAGTATTTAGCTAGACTTGTGGTGTGGTGTTCTGTGTTAGAGCCAATTTACTGAATTTTCTCTCCTGGACTTCATTAACTGGAAAAATTTATGTACATAATTGGGGATACTCTATCTTGACATTCTCCTTTTTAGGCTAAAGAGAGAGAGTGATGTAATGAACACCTAAGTACCTACTGAGAATTAACAAATACTAAGATTTTCTTTTTTACTTAAGGTGTGTGGGTGTGTGTACATACAGATAAGTGAATAAAAGGCAATATAAACAAAACTTCCTACTTCCATTGCTTTGTCTCACTATCCCTTTCTAGAGGTCACTACTCATGATTTTGTTGTGTAGTCTATCTATCTATCCATCCATCCGTCTATCTTTCTACTGTAGTTACATTGCATGTTTCCCTGAACAACTTACTGAATTTATCCATCCCTTGTAAACATTTAAAATACTTCTAATTTTCCTTTATTATAAATAGTGCTGCATGAAATATTCTTTGACCAAGAGATAAATATACCCGTACAAGAAATTTCTCTAGCGTTTCCTAGGAAAAGTTTGTAGGATTGTTAGGTGTATGTGTTTGTTTGGTATTGTCATATCACTCACCAAAATGATTGCTCCAGTTTACAATTTCATCAGTACCTTATAAGAGATACTGTGTCCTTAAACATACTCTGTATTGTTTTACTGATTTTTTTTTTTTTTTGTAAACATAAACTATATGCCCAGCATGGGGCTCGAACTCACAACACCAAGATCAAGAGTCTCATGCTTTACCCACTGGGCCAGCCAGATGCCCCTAAATCCTAAATCTCTGCTGTTTTCATCCACATTATTGACTTGGATTTCACCTTTCATGACTTGCTTTATTCTTTGTCTGTTTTTCTTTTGGGCTGATTGTGGTATGTAAATTGCTTGCTAATACTATTACTCTTTTTTTTTTTTAAAAGATTTTATTTATTTATTTGACAGACAGAGATCACAAGTAGGCAGAGAGGCAGGCAGAGAGAGAGGGGGAAGCAGGCTCCCTGCTGAGTAGAGAGCCTGATGTGGGGCTCGATCCCAGGACCCTGGGATCATGACCCGAGCCGAAGGCAGAGGCTTTAACCCACTGAGCCACCCAGGCGCCCCTGCTAATACTATTACTCTTATGTACTTTCCTGGTGTGTGATTTATCTTTGTATGGATAGAAGTTTTAGATTTCAATATAGCGAATTTGGAAGGAGAATGTCTTAATGACACTAGGTAGGAAAGCATTTGCAGGCCAAGATGCACATAGCACAGGTCATAAAGGGAAAGATTATCGGTGTGGAATGGAGTGGGCTTTTCTTAGACCTGTACATGCCCTTGTGAATTTTAGACTTGTTTAGTTCTGTCACATCAGTTTCAGTTCCACGAAAGATTCTGTTGGGATTTTATTTGAAATTGCATTCAATTTATAGGTTAAGGAGCATTGACATCTTTAAGGTTTTGAGAGTTTGTCGAAGAGCATGGCATTTTTCTCTCTTTATTCATGGCTTTGTCTTTCACTAATACCTTGAAATTTTTTCCCCAATACTTTCCTTTACCAGATTATCAGTTTAACATTATCTAGTGCTGTCTTTATCAGTGAATCACCCTCTTCCCCCATTTCTCCCCATCCCTGTGGCCATAAGCTTTCCCCTTCTTCCTACCTCATCTTCTGGTACTTACTGCGGAAACCTAGCAAGCATTGGGAAAGGTGGGGGGAGTGGAATCCCGATAGCACCTCTCCCTGTGCTACTTAAGGAGAAAGTTGGAGTTTTAAATTCACTCAGGAACCGTTTGTTCTATGTGCTGTGCTGGGTCTGGGACTTCTCTCCCCTCTTTTTCATTGACTGTTTTCATTCAAATTACATCATTTTACCATCTAGTGAGGACAGTACATGACTAGTGCCATCGTTCTGCTTCTTTTTCCACTCACTCCTCCATTGGGCATTAATGGAGGAGAGGTTGTTTGGAAGCAGATACTGAATCTCTTTTGTTCTTGATGGAGATTGTCATGTAGCCAATTTGATGTGTGCATGGCTATGGTATTTATCAAAAATCAGAGAGAGGAAGTATCTTCTAGTGTTAAGACCAAGAGATAAAAAAGCGAAATTTTAGTTAGCTTTGTATCTCCTTCAGTAGTCAGACAACTTAGTTCTATACATATGTATATATGTATGAACATATAAATATATATGATAGTTGTTACATATCATATATATATTTTTTTTGGTTCTCAAATAATCCTTTATTGACGTATTTTCTTTTGTAGTTCTTAACTAGTGGGACATTCCACTGCTTCACTGTGGATGTCATCTGTGATGTCATGAAGTGGTCACTGTTGATGTTCTCTGTGATGTCACAAGGATGGTGACCGTTAACATTGCAGCCCACAGATTGGGCAGTTTCTAGAATCTCTCTAATGGTTCCAGAGAGTTCTCTGGCTAAGGAATGGTACTGCATCAGTTGGGCAGGGTTGACAGTCTCATCAAAATGACACTTCCATGGGGCACCTGGGTGGCTGAGTGGGTTAAAGCCTCTGCCTTTGGCTCAGGTCATGATCCCAGGGTCCTGGGATCGAGCCCTGCATCAGGCTCTCTGCTCAGCGGGGAGCCTGCTTCCCCCTCTCTCTCTCTGCCTGCCTCTCTGCCTACTTGTGATCTCTGTCAAATAAATAAATAAAATCTTAAAAAAAAAAAAGTGACATTCCACCCTGCTAATGTTTTCCTACTTCTTTCTCTTGGTAGTTCCTCAAGGGCTTCGATAATCAGGGCAGAGGCAGAAGGTACCGTTTGAGTCTGTTCTGAAAGGTCCGTTTCACTGTCCTCCTCAGGCCCCTCTAACCACCAGTTGCCTTGGCGGTGTCGTCACCAAACTTTTTTGGAGATAAACCCAGGGGGCCAATTTTGGGGACCAGGGCGTGGCACGGACTTTGCTACCGGGTGCACCTCAGGTCTATCTTTGATCTCACTGGGCTCAAACTCAGGTGGCATGGCGGAGGCTGCGTCCGGATTCTGGATGACTGGAGAGACTGCAGCTTTGCTTCTGCCAACGCAAAGGCCGAAAACCACGTCTCCTTTTTTAAATCTGAAAATTAGATAGGTCCCCTCCATGACACAGTAGTGCAGATTAAATAATGTCCAGTTCCTTGAGAAAAGAATTATACTGTTCATGTAAATATATACATTGTACATTGAGCCGAGGAAAGTTAGTTATCAGGATCTGCTTTATCCTGGCCTTTTGGGGATCTGTTGAATTCTCAAATGGTGTTTTTATTTTTATTATAATTATAGGTTACTAATTTTTAAAGATATGTTTTATGAATCACATATTTCCTGTTTGAAAACATTGAGATTAAATTCAGAAATGTAGATAGGGGCACCTGGGTGGCTCAGTGGGTTAAGCCTCTGCCTTCGGCTCAGGTCGTGATCTCAGGGTCCTGGGATCGAGCCCCGCATCGGGTTCTCTGCTCGGCAGTGAGCCTGCTTCCCCCTCTCTCTGCCTGCCTCTCTGTCTACTTGTGCTCTCTCTCTCTCTCTGTCAAATAAATAAATAAATAAAATCTTTAAAAAAAAAAAAAAAAAGAAATGTAGATATTCAAAATTACCTGTTGCGTTTTTATTTATTCAGAGGACTGTTTTTTTTGTGTGTGTGTGTGTGTGTGTGTGTGTGTGTTAACTAATCTCTATGCCCGGTGGCTTGAACTCATGACCCTGAAATCAAGAGTCCCATGTCTGCTCCACCAACTGAGCCCCATCCAAGTGTTTCCAGGGTTGTTGTTGTTGTTGTTGTTGTTGTATAAACAAATTGACTTAAAAAAATTTCTTTGTGGAATATTTGAAGTCTGTTCTTACAGACAATAGATATTGACTCCTTTGTGCCAGTCATTCAGTTTCAACAGTCATTTCGTGGCCAATTTTGTTTCACAGATACCTATGAGATAGAGAGCCACCCCCACCCACCTGTTCTGGATGACTTCTAAGTAAAGCCTTTTGATACGCCAACACTGAAGAGCTGTACAAAGTGTTGTTTTCTTTTACCTTCCAACTTCTATACAGAACCCGACGTTTTTTAAGGTTCGGTTTTACTGTGAGCATGGTCTAGAAAAAGGGAAAGGCTGACTTGTGTGATGGAGTGCATCCTCTTATAAAACGGGAACGTGGTGATAACAGTACTATGTGTGTTTTGCTTTAAAAGGAGCTTGATAATTGTTTTCTGTCATTTGGAACAGTTGTAGTTCATGCTGGGGGAGCATCAGATGCGCAAGACCAGTGAAACCTGTGTCCTGTCTCTTCCCTTACTGTATTGCCTCATTGTCATTGGGAACAAAAATAATTCACTGGTAACTGTAGTGCTTCCTTTACTAGATCAGAACTTTACTTCCTAACTTTTCTCTTTCTTAGATGGATGATTATGATATCTATAACATAGTTCCCTGCCAGATTTAGTGAACATGACTTTAAAAATCATGACTGTGTTTGGTGACTGGTTAAAAATACTGTGTTGCATTCTAAGAGAGTAGATCTTTTTTTTTTTTTTTAAGATTTTATTTATTTATTTATTTGACAGACAGAGATCACAAGCAGGCAGAGAGGCAGGCAGAGAGAGAAGGAGGACGCAGGCTCCCCACTGAGCAGAGAGCCCGATGCGGGGCTCGATCCCAGGACTCTGGGATCATGACCTGAGCCGAAGGCAGAGGCTTTAACCCACTGAGCCACCCTGGTGCCCCTAAGAGAGTAGATCTTAAAAGCATTCATCACAAGGAAATAAAAAATTTTTAAACTGTGTATGGGGTGGATATTAACTAGACTTATGGTGGGGATCATTTCACAATATATACAAATTTTGAATCATTGTGTCATACACCTGAACTAATATAATGTTATATATCATCTGCACCTCAGTAAAAAAAAAAAATGGGTTTTATTATTATTGTTTTATTATTATTAATCAGTTTGTGTAGTGTCACAGAGCCTTTGAACTTTTAGTATGTTAGACTGTTTGCCCTGTTGGTACCTCCTCTCTAACTGCTAAGGAAGTAGAACAAACAGTAAACAAATCATAATGTACATCTGAACTGTTAAATAGTCTTGTTTCAGTATAGTTAGACCGCAGAGTTGCTGTCATGCAGGGCACTCCCAGCTGCCTTCGCTAACACCTGTAACTGTATACAACCCACTGCTGTAACGAATAGATACATACCTGGGTGTGGTGACAGGTCTGTGTGTTCAAGTTCACTGGTGTCGATACAGGTTTTTTAGTGTTCAGTGTTCAGCCTTAAAACATTTTTACTCTTTGTAAAATTCCCATCTGGATTTCAGGTACTTGAATGCTTAAGCTTTCCTCTGTATAAGTGAAGGTGAAAATTCTAATTGAAAAACCATTTGCTTTTTTTTTCTTCTAAAATATTGAACTTCTATATATATAGTATATAATAATTTTAGTATATAGTACTTTTGCTTTAGTTTTCTTTGGGAAGGTGACTGCTTCCGCTGTCCTTGTTTTGATGTCCCCTTATTCAGACCACAATATATCAGTTCTTATTTTTCTGGTTTTTTTTTTTTTTTAGACTTTTGCTGGTTGGTGGATGCGAAACTGCTGAAGTGGGCATATCAAAAGCTTCTAGCTATGGCCTGTCTGCCTGGAGAGTTCTTTCGGGATCGCCTTATTATAAGCAGGTTACCAATGGTGGAGACAGGGTCACTGCAGTAAGTATCTGGCATTTCACTTTGTGACTAGGCCTCAGGCAGGAACAGGATGAAGTACTTTGTCTCAAGCGAGAAAAGTGACTTCATGTGAAATTTTAGTACTTCTTTCTAATGTCAGAGTTATCTAAAGTGTTTTTGGTTTCACTTGGTCTCATTTTTATTAACAGCATTGGAAGATATTAGAAAAAGAACCTAACAGGAATCCTGTTACTTGCATTTGCTTATTGAGACGTTAATGTTTATTCAGCATTTTTTATGGGCTGACAACTGTCTTGACTCCTGTGGTGTGTATTAGCTCCCTTAACTCTCATGACTTCTTGGGGTAGGTATTGTTACTAGCCTGTCTATTGATGAGGGAGGTAGAGTGTAGTTTAGTAACTTCCCTGGGTCACTGAGCTAGTAAGTCGCAGAGTCAGAGTACAAACTCTGGCACAAGTTCCCCTGTTCAAGTTCTTTACCGCCACGGCACACTTGCTGATACTTTGGTCTGCATTCACCTGGATGACACCCAGCCTTTCATCCCTTTGTTCTGTAGCAGAGCCCTCCTGTATGCTGTAATAGTCAGTACACGCTAGGTTCTGCTGTGATAATCAAACCATCCCATGAACAGATGAAAACTCTGGCATTTCTGTGGGTTACCCTATAACCATTCATTCCTTATTTGTGGCCAAGTCTGTTCTTGGTGCCATGACTCCCCTGGACAGTTTGTTCCAAGTGATGACTAGAGAATCCACGCAGGCTGACAAACTCTTGAGGTTCAAGTATTTCAGTTTATAGGAGGGGAAAGAGAGGGTTAAAAGGTGGAACTTTTCAAACTAGAACTAACATTACCTGTGCTCACAGTTCATGTGTTCTAACTATTTGCGTGGTCCTTTTTACCTTCAAGGGCCCTGGGAAGTAGTAGTTCTGTGTGTCCAGAAAGGCAAGATAAAATACTATTTCCCTATGCAAACTGCTGGAAGTCAAGCACTCAATCACGGTTAGGTATCCTGTGCTTAGCACATTGCCTTACATATAGTGGACACTCAGATACTTCTCAAATGAGGGAAGAAACCAAGAACTTAAGGAAAACACGACATAAGTGAATGTGTCATGTTGTTTTTTCCTGCAGTGAATATATTTGTTCTATTATTTTTGTTTAAAATGCACTGATTTTAGGGGTGCCTGGGTGGCTCAGTGGGTTAAAATGCACTGATTTTAAATTAATCCTCTAAAACCACAAATGGTTAAAAGTTTGGTATAAAAAAGGAAATAATGAAGAAGTACTTTTTTTTTTTTTTTAAGATTTTATTTATTTATTTGAGAGAGAGAGCATGAGAAGAGAGGGGTCAGCGGGAGAAGCAGACTCCCCGCCGAGCAGGGAGCCCGATGTGGGACTCAATCCTGGGACTCCAGGATCATGACCTGAGCCAAAGGCAGTCACTTAACCAACTGAGCCACCCAGGCGCCCCTGAAGAAGTACTTTTAAAAAGAAATCTTAAGCAATGACTGAAAGCTTCATTCATTTTTTTTTCTTTAGCTTTCGATATATTTTGAAGTACGTGATTGTGAATTTAACCCAACAAAGTAGGTTTTTTTTTTTTTAATTAGCTCACCACCGTACTGGTTTCTATACCACTAGATATTATAACAGTTTGTATTTCTGCATGAATTTATAATCGAGGACTGTGCTTTGTGCTTTTCCTTCCATGCTTTACCCCTCTATCCATTCTAGATCCTGCCTCTTCTCCTGCAGGGTGCAGGGAGGAGTCCGGATTGAGTGTTAGTAGCCACACTTCACAGAAAAGGAGCCTAAGACCCCAGAACTAAAAATAGGGGAACGCAGGTGGAACAGATCTTCTAGTCACTGTTGAGTACCTTTCCCCACTCCCCATATGAAATTATATACAGATCAGTGGCCCTGTCAGATTTATCTCTGATGATTATCCCATAATTCATAAAGAGGTAGGAGTTGTTTATACATATTAAATATACTATTTCGCTTTTGCAGGGTTAGTCCTGTTTCTCTCTCTGATTTAATCCATACCCAGCTTGTAGTTTTTTCTGTGATATCCACCAGGGCAGATCTTGGAGTTTGAAACTGTTTTGGCTCTTGAATCAAAGTGTGATGTCTGCAACTGATTTTTAAATGGTTTCGTCAAAAACGTAATTTTTAAGTTTTATTTAAGTAATCTCTACACCCAACACAGGGATCGAATGCATAACCCCAAAATGAAGAGTTGCACGCTCTGTGACTGAGCCAGCCAGGCGCCCCAGTCAGACCCATAATTTAAAAGATGTGTGTACACACACAGAGATAAAGCAAGTGTGGCAAAGCGTTCATAACTGGTGAGCCCAAGCAGAAGGCATACTGGTGTTTTGTTGTGCATTCACTTTAGCCTCGCCATAGCTATGAAATTTGTCAAAATTAAAGGTTGAGGGGAAAAAAAGAAAGAAAGAAATAGGTAAGTGTGGAGAATTCAAGGAGAGATGCAGTAGGCAAATGGTGAAAGTCCATTTCAGTACAGGATAACTGGGCACGTGTGTGACAGAATGACCTGGGAAAGGAGGAATCCCCGAGTATGGTTGCATACCGTGAAACCTTCCTTCACCTTGGCTTGATTCTCTTGTGCTTTCACTTTGCTCCTCACTGAAGTATTAGAATCTGCTTTGCTATGGTCCTTACCTCTCTAGCTGAAGCTCCGGGATTGCAGTCTCTTAGAAGAAAATTGCCTGTGCACTGACAGAATAAGTGGGGAAAAACATTAAATTGCAAACTGAATGCTCGGCTGTATGATTAATTTCTTCAAATGCCGCAAGTGTATTTTAATTACGTTAGTGGCTATTAAATGTGTCCTGCTGCTAAACTTACAGTCATTCTGCATAGCCTGCCCCTGCCTTGAAGTTAATTTGAATTACAGGATTAGTTCTTTTGTCCAGTGGCAGATACTGCCCTCATCAAACTCGTTTGTTTAAGGTTGCTATTGTGTTGGGTGGATATTGATGAAAAAATGCTGCTGACATATACATTCTAGTCTCTCACAAGGCTGCTAGGTTGTAAAAAGGGACTTTGCAAGATTCAATATGTGCACTGACTAAAGTTTCCAAATTAATGTGAGATAGTTTTATTTATTCATTTGTTCAACATTGAATCACTGCTCTGGTAATAGGAAGGTAGCATCCCTCAAGGGGTTTTACTGTACTGGAGGATATAGCCATATCCACAAATAGGGGCAGTACACTGTAATAGTTACATTCTCTACTTCAGTAACTGGGAGAGAAGAGAGAACCCAGACTTGGGAGTCAGAAGTCTGGGATTGGAATTCTAGTTCATCACTTACACTTGTGTAGTAAGGCTTTTGACACAAATAAGCTAATATATGTGAAGGCCCTTGGTAAGCCATAAAATGATCTAGTGTTCATTATTATCTGTATTTTTAAGACCAGAATTTTAGAAAATATATAAAAATGAACAAAACGAATTTTTATGTTATTGACATTGCTGCTTTTTGGGTGAAGGATGTTTTTGTGGAAAGAACACAGGCTTTTTAGGGGCGCCTGGGTGGCTCAGTGGGTTAGGCCGCTGCCTTCGGCTCAGGTCATGATCCCAGGGTCCTGGGATCGAGCCCCGCATCGGGCTCTCTGCACAGCGGGGAGCCTGCTTCCCTTCCTCTCTCTGCCTGCCTCTCTGCCTACTTGTGATCTCTGCCTGTCAAATAAATAAATAAAATCTTTAAAAAAAAAAAAAAGAACACAGGCTTTTTGGAATCCTGTTTCCCTGAGAAATCCCATTTCCCTCAGAAAATAGAAATAATCAGAGAAATATTTTCACAGGATCCCACCCCTTTCCTGCATCTCTGTCTGTACATGGTACCTTTTCTCTCATATTTACAGACAAACTGTCTTTATACCAACTAAGACCAACCCATCTGTTTGTCCTCCAGATCTCACACTATTGCTTATTGATATTTTTCCTGCATCATGAATTTTGCTGTCGATTAGATTTATCAGCACACACAACATGCTTTTATTTTTCTGTCATAAAAACTGTTTGTTTCATTTGGTTTTGGGGGATTTAGACCCCGCTAAATCCTGTTACCACCCCCATTTATTTCCCTTTCTTCAACATGTTCAAGAGCTGCCCGTATTTGTTTACACTTCCTCTTTCTTTTTTCTCTTTTTTTTTTTTTTAAGATTTTATTTATTTATTTGTCAGAGAGAGAGAGATCACAAGTAGGCCGAGAGGCAGGCAGAGGCAGAGGGAGAAGCAGGTTCCCTGCCGAGCAAGGAGCCCTGATGTGGGACTTGATCCCAGGATGCTGGGATCATGACCTGAGCCGAAGGCAGCCGCTTAACCAACTGAGCCACCCAGGTGTCCCTCTTTTTTCTCTTGAATTTGAATTCACTTATGTGGGCATTTACCTCCATCATTTCACAGAAACTATCCTGGTGATGTTATCAGTGCCCTCCAGTATTTTACGTTTATCAGTTTTATCGTCTTCCTTCTTTTGTCTCTCTCTCTCCCTCCTTCTCTCCCTCCTTCTTTCCCTTTCTCTCCCTCTCCTTCCCTCCCTCCTCTCCTTCCTTTTAAAAAAGATTTTTATTTATATATTTGAGAGAGAGCTAGAAAAAACATGACTTGGGGAGAGGGAGAAGCAAGACTCTCTGCTGAGCAGGGAGCCCAATGCGGGACTCCATCCCAGGACCCTGGGATCATGACCTGAGTCAAAGGCAGACGCTTAACCAACTGAGCCACCTAGACGCTCCTGTTGGTATTCTTTAATCCCTGCTAATTGCTTTTACAAAAATCAGTTTATTTTCCTTTTTCCCTTTCTGTTCTCTTCCTTTTTTAAATTGTGTTATTGCTACATTGACAAAACTTGTAATTTTTGCACATTAGTTTCTACCTTCATCCTCACCTTTCTTTAGTCTTCGATGTCCGTGTCTTTTTCAGAATGCCATTACTTCTTTTGTTGAAATGTTCCCAGTCATCTCTTGGTTGGATGAAACTATTTTCTAGTAGATGTGGTTTGGTTTGTTTTTTAAGATTTTATTTTTAAATAATCTCTACACCCAGCCTGGGGGTTCAACTCACTACCATGAGATCAGGAGCTGCATGCTTTACTGGCTGAGCCAGTCAGGTGCCTCTCTTTTAGTAGACGTTCTAAGAAGGTCTCATAGGTAAAGTGTTCCTTAAGTTCTTGGATGTTCAAAATTGTTTTCTAATAGCCTGAATATTTGAAGGAAAAAGAGTCTGGATATGAAAACTTTAGCTTACCATTTCTTTCACTGAACTTAAAAAATAGCCACTACTCTATTATTGCTTTACTTTTTCTGTGGAATTTGAAACTTCTCACTTACATTAAATTATTTTCCCTACAAAGGGAAACATAGAAATAACATACAAATGTTATTTGGCCATTTTGCTTAGATTGCCTTAAGGATTTTCGTTTTCTCTGTGTGAAATTTAATAGTTTTCCTGGGATATTTCTTGGAGTTGATTCTTTTGGAAGGGGGGCTGATTTTCTCAGGTACCCCTGCTGGCTCTTTCAATGTATAAATTCATATCTTTTTCTATGTCTGGTGAGCTTTCTTAGATGATAACTTTGATAATGTTTTTAGAGAGATGTTATATCCCTTGGCTACCTTCCCTTGTCTGTCCTTCCCTGGCCCTGCAGTATTTTTACAGTCTGCTTTTGCTCACCACCAGGCCTTGTGGTAGGTGTCAGGGGGACGTGGGAGTTGGCAGGACCAGTAGAGATGACATCTGGGACTTGGTGATTTTTGTTTTTCTACTTAAAATTGTTTTGAAGTTTGGGTTATCTTCAGTCTTCAAGTTAAGTTGAGGGCACTTTTTTTTTTTCCCCCATTTATTTGAGAAAGAGAGCACATGAGTAATTGGAGAGACAGAGATAGAGAGGGAGAAGCGGGCTCCCTGATTTGGGGCTTGATCCTAGGACCCTGGAATCACAACCTGAGCCGAAGGCAGATACCCAACTGACTGAGCCACCCAGGCGCCCCTGAAGCCATGGTTTTCTTGTAGATCAACAAGTCTTTCTTCTCCTCCCTCCCTTCCTTTGATCCATCAATCCATTCATCCATCCAAGTAATCTCTGCACCCAGCATGGGGCTTGAACTCATGACCCTGGGACCAAGAGTTGTACACTCTACTGATAGTCAGCCAGGCACTTCATATTTTCTCTTCTTACTCTTTTTTATTGGAGGAAATATTGGAAGATATGGAGCTAGGCCATCACTAATGGCTTTAGCTACTTCGAAGTTCTGGTAGGAAAAATTTTAACCTCAACAAAACGGTACTCTTTTTTTGCCCTTTTCTCTTAAGGGAAAATTCATGTAATATAAAATCAACCCTTAATCATCTTTAAAGGATACAATTCACTTGCATCGAGTATATTGACAGTGTTGTGCAACCACCACCAGGATCTAGTTCCAGGATATTTTCATCACCCCAAAAGGAAACCTTATACCTATTAAGGTATAAAATCCCTGTTGTTCCTCCCTCCAGCTCTTGGCAGGCAATAGTTTATTTCTGTGGATTTACCTGTTCTTTTTCTTATAAATGGAATCATGAAATATGTGACCTTTTGTACCTGGTTTCTTTCACTTAGCGTAATATTTTGGAGGTTCATCAAACTTGTAGCATGTATCAGTGCTTCATTTCCTTTTGATGACCGCACAGTATTCCATTGTGGGGATATACTACATTTTGTTCATTCCTTCTTTAATGGTCATTTGAGTTGTTTCCACTTAATAGTATTGCTGTGATAATTTGTTTGGTATAGTATTTTTGTTTAAATACCTGTTTGTCATTCTTTTGGGTATATACTTAGGATGAAATGACTGGGTCAAGTGGTAGTTTCATGTTTAGCTTTTTGAGAAACAATCAAACTTTTCCCCAGCAGCTGTATGTTTTATGTTCCCTCAGTAGTGTACTAAATTCTCTGCAGCTCTAACAAAACTTGTTGTTTTCCATTTCTTAAATTACTGCCTTCTCCCCCTCTTGCTTTTATAAATGTATCTCTTAAATCTAAAGATGAATAGTCTTGTGTTATATTATTTCTAATGCTGGTTTCTAAATGTTGATTTTGGGGGGGTATTTTTCAAGCATAGGATCAATTCCTTAATGAATGAAATTTCTACTAGAAATTTTGACTTTTCCATAATGATGATGGGATAAAAATGATAACCTCGGCAATCTCATTTGAGAAGAGCTTGAGTGGCTTCTAATTCACATAGATTGTAGTAGACTTGTTATGTGTGCGTTTAAAAAAAAACAAAACATTTGAGTATGGGTGTATGTCGACAGATTTACCATTTGGATTTCTTTTTTCCCAAATAAAAATAGAGTCTCACCAAGATCTTGGATACCTACTGGTGATTTTCTCAACTATTTCTTTTTTTACTTTTAGATTTTATTTATTTATTTGTTGGGGAGGGAGGGGCAGAGGGAGAGGGGGAAGCAGACTGCCCAGGATCCCAGGACCCTGGGATCATGACCTGAGCTGAAGGCAGAGGCTTAACCGACTGAGCCATCCAGGCTCCCCTATTTTCTCAACTATTTCTTAAAATACTAGGTTTGCTATAGTTTGCATTTCATGATAAAGGAATTTTTACAGTGAGAAAGCATTCCATTAATTCTTCTTTGTCTGATGTGCATTTATTTTGCAGGTACCAAAGACATTGGGATTATTAAGGATGTTAAGTGTCAAGTTTTATAGTCGCCCAGGACAAGAACAGGTAATTCATAAGCTTAACCTGTGCTTCTCAGATATTTTCACCCTGAGTACCTTTAAAGGACAATTGAATGAACCTTGAATATACTTCATCTTTTTTTTTTTTTTTTTTTTAGATTTTATTTATTTATTTGACAGAGAGAGATCACAGTAGGCAGAGAGGCAGGCAGAGAGAGGAGGAAGCAGGCTCCCCGCTGAGCAGGGAGCCCGATGTGGGGCTCGATCCCAGGACCCTGGGATCATGACCTGAGCCGAAGGCAGAGGCTTAACCCACTGAGCCACCCAGGCGCTCCGAATATACTTCATCTTGATGTGCTCTTAATTTGCACAGTATGTGGGCATATACATAAGTAAAAATTCATGGGACTGTTTGCTGAAATTTCTGGGTTTTACTATATATCATTAGCTCAATAAGGAAACTTAAAAAAAAAAAAAAAGAATGAACCTAGTCCTTTTAAATCTGGGTCTGTAAGCCAAGGAAATCTCCTGGGATCATCATATTATCTGAAGTTTTTTGTTTTACAATACTTGTGAATTCTATATCCTTGTCCACAACATATCCTTTTCAGTTTGTTTTGTTAATTAAAAAAAAAAAAATGAGATTATTGAAGCTCCTAGAAGAAACAAGCCCTGTAGATTCTGGGCTTCAGGTACCATTGTTACATTGTTTTTTCCTCAGTAAGAGATGCTGGCTCTGTGGGAAGGATGCTTGTCGGTTTCATCCTGATGTGAGTGGGACACTCGGGCGTGGCCCCCGTGGGAGACCACGCCCCCGTGGGAGACGGTTCTATTCGCTCTGCGTCTGGCTCTTGCAAGAGTCTTGGCCCGTACGGAGGCATCGGATCATTCTCTTCCTGTTTTGGGGAGAACCAGACAACCTCATTTTTCTGTCTCTTCAATTTTTTTTTACTACGGCAAAGTAAATCCTAAAAATACAGAAATCATAACTAGGATGAGCATTTTGTTGCTGGGTTTGCCTTTAATATATTTAAAATTTTGAGTTCGTTATCTCTCTGCTCTTGACTTCACCTAGATCCTATATTCTGGGTCGGTTTGGCGTGCTCTCTGTAGAAGCAGGCAGTACCACTGCTGTTTATGTCTGCAAAGTCACTTTCTCGTTGAATCCCGTATGTTTGTACCATTTTGCAGTTAGCATTCTCTTCTGTCAGTTCGTGGGGTTTGTTTTCATTTTGCAGATGAAGAAACATATGGGAGATCAAGTGACTTGGCCTCTACCTTGTATTTGGTTCTTTCTAATTTACTATGTTGCCTCTGTTGGTCTGTTACCAATTTAGTGCACAAGAGTGTTACTTTGCTTTTTCTCCCTGCATCGTTTCCCCGTTCTCCTTAATACTATTTAAATTACCATCTTTTTTTTTTTTTTCATATTTTTAATTTAACTTCTAGTTAGTTAACATACAGTGCAATGTTGGTTTCAGGAGTAGAATCTACTCCTAAGTTACTATCTTTAACAAAATTTAAGGGGCTCACTATGTTTTTGTTTTTGTTTTTTGTTTTTAATTTTATTTTGTTGACTATAATAAAACAATAACATGTCATTTCAGTGTTTATTCTTTTTTTAATCAATCAGCAAACACTTCCTTTGAGCCTGGGCACAATGTTAGAGCAGAGAATAAATAGGTGAATAAATGTCATTGTATTTCCTCAAGGAGTCCTCAGTGTAGTGGGGGAGAAGGTTAGAGAAGCGGTGAAATAGCACAATATTACATGTTTTCTGACCCCTTCTGTCACATCGTATGAAGTACCACTGAGGTGTGGAAGAGGGAGCCTTTCATTCTGGAGGGGATAGTTGATTTGGAAGTAAGAGTTCCTCATGCAGAGGGAGGAACTCTGGGCCTTTCCAGGCTGGCAGTATCATGTGGGAGGTTCTGGAAGGGTCAGAGAGCAGCGCTGGGACTCTGGTTGGCTGGGCTGTGGGACCCACAGACGCTCGCTGTTTGTATCTGGTGCTTATTTCACTTGGACCAGCGTAGCTGTAGTACGTTTAGAACAGGAATTATTTGGGAATTGCTACTCATGTGTCTCCTTTGTATTATACCCTGTGTAATTGTTAGATACTATGTTTATTAGTTGATTTGGGATATTAATAAGCAAATGTAACTGTTCAACCAGTATAGAAAGACATTTTAAAAAAAAAACAAAACCTTCTTACCACCTGGGAACTTAAGTTGTACGTTGCCTTGACCCTAATATTGGCATTTCTCTTGTGTGGAACGCGGCTCTTTGTCCTCAATCAGAGTACCCTCTGTGATTGAGCACAAAAGAGACGCAAACTACTCATTTCCTTATATTTTGATCTATCTTAATGGCACATTGTACCAGGATCCTTAAAAAGATGTTATGAAATTGGTATTCTTCAACCAATGCCTTCAGTAAATATCTGAATGTTACGTGCTACCTTATTTGTACCTGATGGTTCCTAGCCCGGAAATAATTATGGGAGATAGATTTTTTTTTTTTTTGGCGCTGTAATTGTAGAGCTGAAAGGCCTCATATGGCTTATCTAATAATTTCCCATTATTGTGAAAGCTTTCTAGCTTATATGTACTTTCACATGATCTCACAGGAAGCTTGCATTATTGGCATTATGATGTCTATTTTATTTTAATTCAAATATAGTTAACAGTGTTGTGTTATTTCAGGTGTGCAGTATAATGATTCAGCAATGTAATCCATTACTCTGTGCTCATCATCAGCGGACACTTTAATCCCCTTCACCTATCTCACACGTTTCCTGCCTCTCCACCTCCCCTCCGGCAGCCACCAGTTTTGCTCTGTATTTAAGAGTCTTTTTGTCTCTTTTTTCTTTGTTTTATTTTTTAAATCTCATAAAGTAAAATCATATAGTATTTTGCCTTTCTCTGACTTATTTCACTTAGCATTATATCCTCTAGATTCATCCATGTTGTTGCAAATGGCAAGATTTCATTCTTTTTGTGGCTGAGCAATATTCCAACATTTACAGTATACCGCATCTTCTTTATCCATTTGTGTATGGATGGACACTTGGGTTGAGTCCCTAGCTTGGCTGTTTTAAATAGTGCTGCAGTAGACATAGAGGTGCATCTATTTCTTTGAATTAGTGTTTTCGTTTTCTTTGGGTAAATACCCAATGGTGGAATTACTGGATCACCTGGTAATTCTATTTTTAATTTTTTTTTTTTTTTAATTTATTTGAGAGAGAGACAGTGAGAGAGAGCATGAGCGAGGAGAAAGTCAGAGGGAGAAGCAGACTCCCCATGGAGCTGGGAGCCCGATGTGGGACTCGATCCCGGGACTCCGGGATCATGACCTGAGCCGAAGGCAGTCGTCCAACCAACTGAGCCACCCAGGCGTCCCTATTTTTAATTTTTTGAGGAACTTCTATACTTGGGTTTATTTCTGGGCTCTGTATTCTCCTCCATTGATCTATGTGGTTGTGTGTGTGTGCGCGCGCGTGTGCGCATGTGTGTTGGTACCATACTGTTTTGATTCCTGTAGCTTTGTGTTATATCTTGAATTCTGGGATTGTGATACTTCCAGTTTTTTTTTTTTTTTTTTTTTCTTTTTCAGGTTACTTTAATTATTTGGGGTCTTTTGTGGTTCCATATAAATTTTAGGATTATTTGTTCTAGTTCTGTGAAAAATGCTGTTGGTTTTTTGATAGGGATTACATTAAATCTGTAGGTTGCTTTGGGTTGGGTAGTGTGGACATTTTAATAATATTGGTTCTCCCAACCCATGAACATGGGATATCTTTTCATCTGTTTGTGTCATTGTCTATTTTTTTCACCAGTGTTTTATAGTTTTCAGGGTACAGGTCTTTTACCTTTTTGGTTAAGTTTATTCCTAGGTGTTTTTTTGTTGTTGTTGTTTTGGTAAATTGTTTTCTTTTTCTTTTTTAAGATTTTATTTATTCATTTGAGAGAGAGAGCATAAGCAGGAGGAGAGGCAGAGGCAGAGGCAGAGGGGGAGGGAGAGGGAGAAGCAGACTCCCCACTGAGCTGGGAACCCAACATGGAGATTGATCCTAGGACCCTAGGATCATGACCTGAGCCCGAAGGCAGAAGCTTAACCATCTGAGCCACCCAGACGCCCCAGGATTGCTTTCTTAACTTCTCTTTCTGCTACTTCATTATTAGTGTATAGGAATGCAACAGATTTCTGTATATTTTATATCCTGTGACTTTACTGAATTCATTTATCAGTTCTGGTAGTTTTTGTGGAGTCTTTTGAATTTTCTATATATAATATCATGTCATGTACAAATAGTAAAAATTTTCCACTTCTTTCTTACCAATTTAGATGCCTTTTATTTCTTATCTGATTGCTGTGGCTAGGACTTCTGGTACTATGTTGAATATAAATGGTGAAGTGGACATCCTGGTCTTGTTCCTGGTCTTAGAGTAAAAGGCTTTCATCATTGGCTATGATGTTCATTGTGGGCTTTTTGTAGATGGCCTTCATATGTTTCCAAATAACCAGCTGCTGGTTGTCTGGCATATAATATTATCTTTCAAAGAATATACTAATAAAAGCTATATATGTTCTTCTATAAAGAATTTTGGCTTGGAAAATTTTTTTCCCAAGGACTTTCTCTATCCTACAGACTTTTGAAGTGTTTCCCCCGCCTCTGCTGCTCCCAGGTTTGTTAGCCATGCTTTTGAGAATAATTGATTGATTGATTTGGGGGGGGAGGTCAGACTTATAAACCATAGTGGGCAAGAATATCTCCGGGACTTCTTGAGGGCAGAGGTTTATGTTTTGCTGGTTGTTGGCTCCCCAGAGTGTAAAATGGTGCCTGACACGGGATATTGTATTACTGAGTTTATTCAATAAATAATTGTTGAATGTTGGAAAGGCAGGGCTTATGAATTCACCTTTAAGGCTCCATAGTAATTCATAACACTTTCAGTATATGCACTACAGTTCAGTACTTTAATTTTAATATAACTTGTATATTTGAAAGGTATAATGAAATAGCAAATCACTCATTTTTAATTGTTCTAAGTAGATGATATGCAGTGGAAGAAAGTTAGACAATTTAAACTTATCTCAGTATAAAGATCTGATATTTAACATTTAAAAGAATTATGGTTTTAGAAAGGACAGTTAAAAGTTTTATTGCAGTGTTGAAAACAGGCACAGTTGCACTCTAAATATTGCTGCCAGTAGTAGAAGGCTTTAATTACTGTTTTAATTAACAAAAGATCAAATGGACGTTTGAGCTAGTGGTTTAATAAATGAGAAATAGAGGTGGAAGTTAAAATCCTGTTCATATTATTAGTTTCAGTAGTATTAGTATCACATTACCACGCAAGAGAATCAATGAGGTAAGAAGAAAGTACCTTTTGAAAAGTTTTGAGAAGAGATTTGAGACAGGGAGGTAAATAGAATTGGTAATTAAAAGGGCTATAGATTAATTTCTGGTGGAAGAAGACCATCTACTGTGTAAATGGTCTTTGTCAACCAGCTTACTTTGTCCCATGTTGCCTACCCAAGCTGATAACAACTTACCAAGTAATTATTTAGTGAGACTGCCTTTCAGTGGCTACTCACAGAATAGAGTAGACTAAAGCAGGTAGTAAGTGATAGTCATCATTTTCTTTCTCATTTTATTTGCCTCACCTTTATTGAGGTATAATTGTAAGATATTTAAACTGTACAGCATGATGTTTTGGATTATGTGTACAATATGAATGGATTGTCCCCCGTTGAAGTCACACGTTCATTACCTCACATATTTACTTTTCTCTTCTGTGTGTAAGGATGTTTAAGTCCTACTCTCTCAGCAAGTTTCAGTTACAGAATGTGGTGTTATCAAGTGTAACCATCATGTTATACAGTAGATCTTCAGAACTTCTTCTTATAACTGAAGTTTCTACCCTTTTATCCAACTTCTCTATACTTCCTCCCTCCCACAGTCTTTGGTAGGCATCTAGTTTCCTACTCTCTGTTTCTAGGAGGTTTCTTTGTTTGTTTTTGTTTTTTCTTAAGGTTATACATAAGTGATGCCATGCAATATTTGTCTTTCTGTATTTGATGTATTTCACTGAGCACAATGCCCTCCACGTTCATCCATGTTGTCACAAATGACAGGATTTCCTTCTTTGTTTAAGGCCAAATGATACTCTGTGTGTGTGCGGTCCACATTCTCCCCAGCCTTTCTTTCTTTCCTTTTTTTTTTTTTTTTTTTTTGAGATTTTATTTATTCATTTATTTGTCAGTGAGAGGGAGAGTACTCACAAGCAGGCAGAGTGGCAGGCAGAGGCAATGAGAGAAGCAGGCTCCTCGCCGAGCAAGGAGCCTGATGTGGGACTCGATCTCAGGACCCTGGGATCATGACCTGAGCCGAAGGCAGTGGCTTAACCAACTGAGCCACCCAGGCGTCTCTCTCCCCAGCATTTCTTTTTGACGATAGCCATCCTAACATGTGTGAAGTGATATCTCATTGTGGTTTTGATTTGCCTTTCTCTGATGATTAGTTGAACACCTTTTCATGTACTTTTTGGCCACTTATGTGTCTTTTTTCGAAAAAATGTCTATTCAGATGTTTTCTTCCATTTTTAAATTAGGTTATTTGGGGTTTTTGCTAGAGTTGTTGGAGTCCCTTGTGTATTTTGGTTTGTAATATCAGATATTTGGTTTATAAATATTTTCTCCTATTTCCCAAGTTGTCATTTCATTTTATTAATGGTTTCCTTTGCTGTGTAGATGTTTTTAACTTGATGTAGTCCTGTTTTTTTATCTTTGGTTTTTTTGACCTTGCTCTTGGTGTCGAATCCAAAGAAATCATTGCTAAGACCAGTCAAGGAACTTATCCCCTGTTTTCTTATAGGAGTTTTAGGGTTTCAGGTCTTATGCTCAAGACTCATCCAGTTAGAGGAGATTTTACTATATGATGTACATTAGGGGTCCAGTGGCTATCCAGTTTTTCCAATACCATTTATTGAAAGAGTATCCTTTCCCCACTGTGTATTATATTGTTGGCTCCTTCGTTATAAATTAGTTGACTGTCTATGCATGGGCTTATTTCTGGGCTCTCTGTTCTGTTCCATTGATCTTTGTGCCTGTTTTTATGCCAATACGGTATTATTTTGATTAACATAGATTTGTAACAGTAGTTTGAAATCAGAAGGTGTGATGCCTACAGCTTTGTTCTTTTTTTTCTTTTTTTTAAGATTTTATTTATTTATTTGTCAAAGACAGAGAGCACAAGCAGGGGGAGAGGCAGGCAGAGGAGGGAAGCGAGCCTGATGCAGGATTCCATCCCAGGGATCAGGACCTGAGCCGAAGGTAGCTACTTAACCAACTGAGCCACCCTGGCATCCCAGCTTTTCTTCTTTCTCAAGATTGCTTTGGCTGCTTGGGGACTTAGGATCTTTTATGATACCACACAAATTTTAGGATTATTTTTTATGTTTCTGTGGAAAATGACATTTGAATTTTGGTAAGGATAGCGTTGAACCTATAGATCACTTGGGACACTATGGACATTTTAACAGTATTTTTTCAATCCATGAACATGGAATATCTTTCCATTTATTTGTGTTCAGTTTCTTTGATCGGTGTTTTATGGCTTTTCTTATACAGTGCTCGCACCTCCTTGGTATTTTATTCTTTTTGGTGCTAGTATAACTGGGATTGTTTTCTTAATTTCGCTTTCTAATAGTTCGCTGTTAGTGTATAGGAATGCAAGTGGTTTTTGTATGTTGATTTTTGTGTCCTGCAGCTTTACTGAATTTGTTTATTCTGACAGCTTTCTGGTGGAGTCTTTAGGGTTTTCTATATATAATACCATGTCATTTGTAAAGAGACAGTTTTACTTCTTCTTTTCCAGTTTGTGTGATTTTTATTTATTTTCTTGCCTAATTGCTCTGGTTAGGATTTCCAGCCCTATGTTGAATAAAACTAGCAAGAGTGGACTTTTTTTTTTTTAATAATTTCATTTTATTTTTTCAGTGTTCTAAGATTGATTGTTTATGCATCACACCGAGTGCTCCATGCAATATGTGCCTTCCCTAATACCCACCACCAGTCTCACCCATCCCTCCACCTCCCTCCCCTCTAAAACCTTCAGCTTGTTTCTCAGAGTCCATAGTCTCTCACCGTTCATCGCCCCCTTCGATTTCCCCCAATTCACTTTTCCTTTCCTTCTCCTAGTGTCCTCTGTGTTATTCCTTATTCTCCACAAGGAAGTGAAACCATATGATAATTGACTCTCTCTGCTTGACTTATTTCACTCAGCAAAATCTCTTCCAGTCCCATCCATGTTGATACAAAAGTTGGGTATTCATCCTTCTTGATGGCTGAGTAATATTCCATTGTATCTATGGACCACATCTTCTTTATCCATTCATCTGTTGAAGGGCATCTTGGCTCTTTCCACAGTTTGGCGATTGTGGCCATTGCTGCTGTGAACATTGGGGTACATATGGTCCTTCTTTTCACTATATCTGTATCTTTGTGGTAAATACCCAGTAGTGCAATTGCAGGGTCATAAGGTAGCTCTATTTTTAATTTTTTGAGGCATCTCTACACTGTTTTCCAAAGTGGCTGCACCAACTTGCATTCCCACCAACCTTGTAAGAGGGTTCAAGAAAGGAAACAATAAATGTTGGAGAGGATGTGGAGAAAGAGTGAGCTTTCTTGTCTTGTTCCTGCTCTCAGAGAAAAAGCTTTCTGCTTTTCACGGCCAAGTTACATATTCTTGACCAACATTCCAGCTGTTGTAATGATTAAAATAAACATGACATTCATATTTGAGGAATATAAAAAAATTCAGACACATTTTAAGTGAAGTGAAAATTACAGCTCAATTTTATTGCTTTTGGAGCTACCTAATTCAGATAGAGAAGATGAGACCAAGATTATTATTCACTTATGCTGAGAAATCTTAATATAATATGAGGAATTACGGTTTGAAGGTTGAAGGTTTATTTTTACTGTGATGTGCAGTTGATTGAAAAGCCATTTCCTCTTACTGCCAGAGCATACACTCTGAAATTCTCTCCCTGGCCTCCCAGAAGCCTGAGCATTCAGACTTCTCAATCTGCAGACTCTGTTCACAGAATTTAGCCCGGATTTTCTAACTGTGGCTTTGGATCTTGTGTAACAGTTACTGTCAGGATAATAAATTATTCCCCGAGCCAGAAATACTCTGTGCTATAGACACTCAGAAGTGTTTCTACAAATAAAAGAGGAGTTTTTATTTCACAAGGAAAACACTGTGTGTCTCAAGTAACATAGGTGACTTGTCTATTGCTGACTGACTGTAGTTCAGCTGCCACTGAGAACCGTCTCTTCTCGCTGTGCATGTGTATGAAACTTAGATGATTAGGGGCTTTAAAGAGGTGTGTGCTTACTGTATACACATCTCATGTCTGGGTTCTGCCTGAAAACACTTTAGGGGGACGCCTGGGTGGCTCAGGGGGTTAAGCTTCTGCCTTCAGCTCAGGTCATGATCTCAGGGTCCTGGGATCGAGTCCTCTCTGCTCAGCGGGGAGCCTGATTCCCCACTCCCCGTCTCTCTCTCTGCCTGCCTCTCTGCCTGCTTGTGATCTCTCTGTGTCAAATAAATAAATAAAATCTTTAAAAAGAAAAAAAAAATAAAACACTTTAGGGGAAAAAAATTCCCAAGATTATTGTAGTGATTTGAGAAGGATTCGTGAAACAAGTATGGAATGTTGATACTTTTTATAAGCTGGTTGTTGGGCCCATGGGTAATCATCATACCATAATTTCTACTTCTGTGTCTGTGTAAGTGCACATTTCTACAACAAAATGCTTAGAAAAAGCAACACTAAGTTTGCAGTGTGACTATCATAGTTTCAAATAAAACTAAGGGGATTTAAGAACTCACCGGGTTAAAAGCTAGTGGTAATATTTTAGTTAATATATTTACTACTTAATATCTAAGAAAGAAAAGAAGGAAGGAAGGGGGCGGGGGAGAATGAGTAAAGCAAAGGATAATTTGCAGCTTCATTCGGTGTTTTCTAGCTCACAATGCTGTTGTTAAATTCTTCACATTATTCACTATTTGTTGTTGTTGTTAAAGAGATTCATAAACTTCCTTTTTACTTTCAGAGCCCTTTTAGGGGAGTTGGTTAATGAAGCATTTATAACACCTGGGAGTGATCATACAGATCACTCATGACTGATTATGTAGGTGAGGAAAACAGTAAAGTGTACTTGACCATGACTTCTCCCGAGGAGCATGCCTGTGGCTCCTGGAAGGTCTACGGCCCAGGGGAGGGCAGTGATCATGGTGCAGTGGAAATGACTCTGGTTGGGATTGAAGATGCTTCCAGCTCAGGGTCTGCGGTCTATACTTGAATGATCTTCAGCAAGTCTTAACCCTTGAGGTCTTCAGTTTCTTTCTCTATAAACTCTCCATGACGGAGGGAGAGTTCTTCTAGCTAATGAGAATCAATGCTTGTGAGGCCCACCTCACACCAAATCTCGGGGCTCGTGGACCAGAGTTGTGAATGGAAGATGCCTGGCCCCTCACCTTCTGCTCCTGACCTCCGTTCCATCACGGAGGCGGGGATGGGGTCTGTTTAACATGGTGCTATTAGTGCTTATGCTTTTATTCCTTCTCTTTCTCAGGCTTTTGTATTTTAGTCTCTCTTCTATTTAATTCAGGCATTCTGGACTAGACGCGTTATACCCAGTTAAAGTGATCTTAGTCCTCAGTGAGGAGATTAGAGGATGCTAATCTTTTCATCTATCTACTCATCCCGCAGTTTCTCACTTTCTGAAGTCATTCTTTTGTTTTTGATGGCTAATATATCTTAGCCATTGTGGACCTGAGCACTTAAACTCTCGTGTCTGTAGAGACCAGGTGGATAATGTAGTGAATTGAGCCAGGCATACTTTCTCTTTTTTTTAGTATAGTCAACATTTAGTTTTTGCTTCTATAGCTGATACTTGGCCTTAATCTTGGGGCCATAACCAAGAACGGTGGGGGCTTTGGCCACCTAGAAAGCTTATGACCCTTTTAAGTGTACATATGCTATCCAGTCCCACCTGATTCATTGCCATTTGATGGTGGTGGGCCTTATGTTGCCAGATTTTCTAAATGTTAAGGACAAATAGGGTTGTACGCTGTTGTTTGGGTCTGTTTTATTATTTGTGGGTCAACTACCTTAACCCTGGTTTTTATAAATGCTTGAAGGGCACTAGATGTCCAGATAGTTTTCGAAACTTCTCATTCTGCCTAGGCAATAGGCAGGAGACCTTTCTGCTTCTGTGGTTTCTCTTGTGACTGAGCAACCTAGTATTCTGATTGGGAAAGGACTAGAGATTGTTGGGACACGAGTAGGACTGTGCACACCGAGGTTAGCCTTGTGAAATGTGTGTGCTACAAAGTTTTTCTTTTCTGAAGCAACAGTTACATTCCTCAGATTTACCAGGAAATCTGGAAAATAAACACTCTCAGTGTTCCTCAAATTCAGGAACGCATTTCCCCCCTTCTGTTCCCATCACCATTGGACCCGCTTTTCTGCCAATTCTCTCTTCCTCCTTTCCCTTTCCTTTTGTCCACACAGCATGAATTTGTGCCTCTCTGCGATAGAATATTCCAGACATTGTGTACATACAGAATCTTGTGAAAATGTGGACCCCCAATTCAGGAAACTCACAATCTGGCCAATATCAACCCATAAAAAGTTAATGAGAACTCATGGTAATTTATGTGTGATATAAGAGAGTATTTGTATAATGCGCACATATTTGGGCTTTCAGCTATATGTAAATTATAACATTGTAAAAGAGATTACAGAAAAACTCCTGAAGGAGTTTCTTTATGCTGGAGCACTTTATAGTGTTATGAAGTTGTTCGAACCCTTAATTATGAGAGATCATTTATGACATGGCACCCCCTGGAGAGTGTTAATAAATTCTGGAGGTTACTTCTGTTCAGCTACAAGTTCCTTGATCTGACATTAATGTCCTATAATTACTGTATAGGATGGGATCTTTAAGATGAGCCTTTCTCCAGATGGGACCCTCCTTGCTGCCATTCACTTCTCAGGGAAACTAAGCATCTGGGCCATCCCGTCTCTGAAGCAGCAAGGGGAATGGAATCAAAATGAGCAGGTATGTCTCCTGATTATTATTATTCTAAGAATGATTCTCACTGAAGGGTGAGTACTGACAGTGGTAATTTCATTTGGTTGACATTTTACTGTAGCACATAGCTATTATTTATTCTCATCATGCCAAAGCTTTAGTTATATAGAATATTACCAATATAGTAGGATAAATTAAGAATAGAGTAGCGGCTGTGCGTAAAGCACTGACTTTAATTTGTAGTGAAATACACTTTATAAATGGAGTCTAATCTGTCCACCAACCTCTCCTTTTTTTTTTCTTTCTCTCATTATAAAAATACAGAATGGAAATACTAATTTTTTAGCAAGAGTCAACTAATATGAAGGCTTCAGAGGGTCAGTATTCTAAAAGGGTTCCAATTCTTCCCACATGTTGCAATGCTCCTGTAACATTGGGCTTACGTAAGGCTTAAGGCTTGGCTCTTCACTCAAAAGGTAGATAGTGAAGACATAGTCTGTTAATTTTTTAGTGTCTTGAAATGACAGATTTTAAGAATGAACATGTTCAGTTATTTCACAACAGATTCAATATCTGTTATAATCTAAAATCCTGGTGGGCGACTAAGGACTGCCCATAAATGCTATGTGTTGTGTTAGAGTGAAGCTTTAAAGAAAAATCTTTCCCAGTTAAATGCAACTTATGTTCTAGATCTTTTACCCATCTGATGACTGTTTAGCATTTCAGCACTTAAGGGTTATACTTCCCCATACCCCTTTTCTGTAAGAATATCTTGTCACCAGCTTCGGTGGCTGTTTTCATGATTCCAGGATTGGAGCCTATGCCCCAAATGGTCTGAATGGATTGATGTCTTTTTTCAGAGTTCTTTTTAATGTCATTTCATCCGTTAAACTGAGCTATTAAAAGAATTTTCAAAGGCAAAGAGTGTTTTGTTATTCCCAGAATAGCAGAGGGAAAGAGAAACTTGTCTCTACATTTTCTTATACTTTTCATAGGCTTCTATTTGTTTTCACTCTTCTTCAGTTTTTTTGTTTTTATACACAAGTTTGGGGAGATTTTTTTCCCTCTAGTTCCCACTCACCTTGAATTTAATTTGGTCTCCACATGTCTACAGCACTCTCTCACTGGATCTAGATTTGTCCTAAACAGAAGAGGCGCCCCTCAGTCTTCAACCTCAGCAGCTCAATAAAAGGAACATTCTTTCTCTCTCCGCAGAATAAATAGCTAGCTTGATTTATATCTTCCTCCTAGAAGTAGAGTGGATCAACTCTAAAACCATTTGTGTAACAAATACAGATACATACACTGGATTATTGATCCAAAAAGTACCGTGTGTTTGTCATGGTTATTGATGTATGGTGACAAATTTGTCAATTGGGAATACCCTGTTCTATTATATGTGTGAAATTTTACATTTGGGCGATTTTTTTTTTAAACATTTACTAATTTTCTTGAATTATTTCATTCACTTAATAGAAATACTGGTGAAGTTCAAGGCACAATTAGTATTTCATTTTGTTAGTATTCCAGAATGACCTATGTGTATAGTGCAAAGTCTGTTTAGGCAAAATTCATTAGTATGCTCTTTCGTTTACTGAAATTCTGGATATCCTTCTTTACCTGAAAGGACAAAGTGTATTTATTATAGTCCTTATTGGCTTATATTCAAATTTTTAACTCGTTAGACATCATTTTGACATTAGTTGCCAATCAATATCAGTATAATTAATTATTCTTTAGTTCATTAATGTTATTCATTAGATTTTTATAATGATTCTATCAAAAGAGTTAAAAATTGTTTAAAAATCTTGAATAACTAAATGTAAATATCTAAGTAGTTTGGAAAATGCCACCAGAGAATGTGGCGAGAGGGGCACCTGGATGGCACAGTCAGTTAAGCTTCCAAGTCTTGATTTTGACTCAGGTCATGATCTCAGGGTCATGAGATCGAACCCCAAATCTGGCTCTGCCAGTGTGGAGTCTGCCTGTGACTCTTTCTCCCTCTCCCTCGGCTCCCCTCCCACCATGCTAAAATAAACAATTAAATGAGAGAGAGGAGTGCGAGAGTGAAAAAGAAAGAGAGGAAAGAAGGGAGAAAGAGGTTTATGGTGGGAAGAGATGAGTTTGTGCCAGAAGTTGATCTTCCGTGTCCCAGGGAGACTCTTTTGAATTTTGCCTTGAGAGGTTAGAAGGGCGATGTGTCAGGAATTGCTGTGGAGGGGTCTTTCTGTTGTCCTGCAGTGAGCTTCCATTTTGCCCCTTCTAGCTCTGGTTTAGCACCCCCAAACATTCTGCAGAGACCATCTCTTGATGCAACTTGGTTCTCAAGCTAGTTATATCTGTAATTACAACCTGACCAATGTTTAGGGTGATAGATCTGTCTTTTCAGATTGGGTTGCTATAAATTCCCTTGAATGCCTAAGAAAACTAGAGAGAAAAACAGGTTTAAGGGCTCACAAAACTGAAAACCAGGGACCTGGTTGCCATTACCATGGACATTTGCAGGTGGTAGATTCCTTTGCTGAGGGAACAGTGGCTTAGTGAGAATTCCTGAACCTAATCCTACCTTTACTGCTATTTCTACTGGGGCTAAGCACACGACCTCATTCCACATTTCATCCCATCCTGGGCTGGTGGCTGCCAACCCCTCTGTTTTCTTGCTGTAGCTCAGCACATGGAAAGACTGTCGCTGAATAGAGTAGATTTTATGCTCCAAGATCCCTGCTCATTTTAGTCTGAAAAGAAATTTTGTCCAAAATTGAAAACAGAGAAAAACTTAATTTCATCTAATCTTTTCTTTAAAATTCTAAGATTGTGGTCAAAATGCAGACTGATTTTTTACCTCTCGTCTCTTCTCATCTGGTCATTATGCTCCTTCACACTTGCTCCCTGAACTTTCCTCTCCCTGCTCCCTGCTTGTCCGATCCTTTCTACTATTCTTTCTGAACCTTTATTCCGTGATAAACTCCTATGAGGCTTCATCATTTTCACAGAAAGAACACTCTGGTTTCTTTTGATACACTCATTTCAGGCTTATGTTGCTCAATAAGATTGCAGTTTATATAGACAGTATTCTTACAGCTGTTGTAAAATTTGCTGTAATAATAACCACAATTATTATTTATTGAGCACTTATTTTGTCCCAGGGTTACTTAGCAAGTAAGCAGTAGAATTGAGATTTGGTTTCATCTCTCTCAACTCTGATGTACGTGCTCTTTCCATGACCCTGTGGGGAAGTAAATACATTTTTAAAAAGGTGGAAAAAAAACATTTATTAGGTTTTTTATTAGGCTTTATTTATTTGATCTTTAAAAGAATAGAGATAAATCATTTTTCTCAGTGAATGTAACACAGATTTCTTCAGTCTTCTCCGATGTGTTGAACTCTTGAGCCCTAGTTGGGGTGTACCACCGAGAGCTAGAGTAAATAATTGACATAGTTTCTTACTGGTAAACCCTTAAGTTCACAAGAGATATATACAGTACTTAGGATGTGCTGGGAGATTATGTGAGGGTGGTGACTCTTTGTTCTACTTTGCTTGAGTCTTTCAACTGTATCCTGGGAGTTCATCCCCATGGATTGGCTGTTTTGGATTTGGATATTGCTATATGAAGGGAGTCATTGAAATCTAGGGTACTATGGTAAGTGCTATAAAGCTTGTGTGTAGCAGTTCTGTAAAGAGCGAGCTCTTAACTATATTCATATTAATCATCATAAAATAATAGAGTTCAATTAGTTACTCCTTACCAAGTTTCAGAGTAGAAAATGCATTAAGTCCCAGTGCTTGCCCTTAAGGTGTTCACAGTCTTGCAAGGGAAATTATAAACAAATCAATAAAGGAATATGTTAATATTATGAAAAGATAAGCTCAGAGGAAGGACACGCTATCCAGTTGGTAGAGTCGGGGGTCGGGGGGAAGGACCTTTGTGAGTAAGTAGTGTTTGTATAGTAAGGCTTGGCTGTCCACCCTGAGCGACTGTCACCTATTTCAGTTGCTTCACTACAGTCCTAGTTAAGTGACAAGCGTTTTCGTATTTTAATGGATGGAACTGGTGCTAAAGGAAGTAAACTTGTATCACTGCACGTTAGAATCAAGATTCCGGTTGGACTGGGGTTCTCTGACCTCATAGGTTAAGACTTTCCTTCAGAAGATCTTCTGCAGCCCTTAAATGTTGAGAGGGGCCGACTTTCATCTGGGCCAGTTAGAACACTAGCGATGATATTAATGGAAAACAAGAGAGAGAGACCTTGCAGTTTACGTGAATGACACCACCGGACTTGAGGCGTTCATTTGTGCTGAGACCCCGGAAACGTGAAACTATAAATAAGTCATTTACCAAATATATTGGGGTCATTTTGTGTACTCATCACTGGCTGAGAAACTTCCAACAGTGCTTCTTTCTCAGTCCAGCAATAGTCAAGGGACCTTGGGTCAGCCAGGTAGGACAGGGCTCTGCCTCTCCGTGTGGCTTTTCTAGGAAATGAATAGCTGAGCCGATGAGTTTGATATCGATTACATGGTAATATAGAGTGTGTAGTCAGCTTATCATTTTGGCTAAAACATCGCCAGAGAAGAAACTAGAGTTATATTGCCTCTACAACCTTAGCCTCTTCTACCAAATTGTGAATGCAGCTCATCTGGGGCTGGCTTCGTGTCATTTGTCACTTTATTAGTTTTTCATAATATGCCTTGTATGATTGAGTATTTTCTTTTTAAAATCTAATGATTAAAGATAGTTGTGGAAGTGCCTATTCTGATTTACTTCTCTCCAGTTTTGAGTTGATTAAATACTTCAGCTTTCATTGTCAATATGAAAATCCATCTGGCTAGAAATCTGTGAGTATTAAGTTTTGTTCATGTCTGGAATATAGTAAAATTGCCAAAGTGATTTTCATTTCAAACATTTCCCATATGTTATGTTTATATATTTCCATCTCATTTTTGGCCTTAATTTTTATCTGAAGTTTTATTATTTTTCTATTTGTATTTCTTAGATGAAGTAGAACAGATAAGTTTCATTTCTCCTACAATTTTATTTGCTCTTTTTCACACTAGTTGGTATTGAGCAACTTTGTTAAATGGATCAATCAATGAAGAATAAGTGGGAAGATGACAGTTAATGTGATTAATCTTGATTTAAGCCACAGCTGTTTTCACAGCTTCATTCAACTGTGAGCTTCTGGAGGATAGACGCAGAATATACATTTCTTCCATGGGGTCTAACATAGAGCTTGGCATATTAAGTACTAATAAGTGTTTGTGGAATGAAAAAACCCACAAAAACATTTGACAGGTTGCTTTCATGCTCCTTGGAGGCAGGGCCTTCGTTATGTTTAGCTTCCAGCCATTAAAAAGAATCAGCAAATAAAATTCCTAAATCTGAAGAAAATTTTGCTGTAGCCATGAGAGCCTTCCTGTATACAATCTGTAAGTGTATTCTTAGGACATTCTCCTCTAGGCTGCTGCTGTACCGGAAGTGGGGGCACCTCGGGTGTTTTCAGACACGAGGTGCCACGTCCTACTAAGCAGAGTGACACGAAGGTTACTTCTCCACATATGTCAACATGGTCCCAGGGGTGAGTACCCCTGGCGTGCTTTCATGGAAGTCCTGGGTTCTTGGTGACTCTGCTTTCAAAGCACCAGCCTACAGAGTGTTTATCAGATGTCCTAAAGCACAGCCAGATCACGGGTCCCCTTACTGACAGAGTTTTTAGGGACAAAGGTTGCTAAGTCTGTGCAGTTTAAATAGTATGGGGGAAGCAGTGGGAACATCAGCTTTTTTGGGGGGTGGTGAGGTACCTCTTAATCCTCTTTACCTATTTTTGCCCATCTCCCCCCACTCCCACAGCTACCGATTTGGTCTCTGTATTTATGAGGCAGTTTATATTTTCTTCCTTTGTTTTGTGTTTTAGATCCCATATATATAAATAAAACCGTATAGTATTTGTCTTTCTTTGTCTGACTGACTCCACGTAGCATAATATCCTCAAGGTCCATGCATGCAGCCACACAAATGGCAACATCTCACTCTTTCGAATGGCTGAGTAATACTCCGTTGTATGTATATACCGCCTCTTTTTTAGCTCCTCTATCAATGGACACTGGGTGGCTTCCCTATCTTGGCTCTTATAAATATTGTTTCAGTGAACCTAAGGTTTATATATCCCTTCAAATTAGTATTTTTCTTTTTTTTCTTTGCTTTCTTAAATTTTCTTTCATTCAGGCTTTTATAGCCTGAAGCAGAGTGAAGTTTGGAATTTTGTTTGAGCTTCTTTCTTAAATATACTGTGCAGATAATTTCATCAGACTCACACATACTGTGAGGTTAAACATTTAGTTCACATATCTAGAGTGAATTCTAGGTGTACTGCAAAGGTGCTAGCGTGTAGATAGTTAGGTGTATATCCAGAAGAATTTAAAACAGGTGCTCAAACAAATACATTGACATACGTATTTAAGCAGCACTGTTCACAATAGCCACAAGTGGAAAAAACCCAAATGCCCATTAATGGAAGGCTGGAGAAATCAATTGTGGTTAACACCTATGACAGAATATTAATAGTACTCAGCCATAAAAATGAATGAAGTACTGACACATGTTATAATGTGGATGTACCTTGAGAATGTTACGCTACTTTAAGCCAGACACGAGAGGTTACATGGTCTATGAATTCATTTATATGAAACTTCCAGAACAGGTAAATCCATCGGAGGCAGAAAGCAGATTGGGAGCGGCTGAGGGGAGATGGAGTGGGAAATAACTGTCTGCTGGGTTCGTGGTGTTATTGTGGGTAGGTGGAAGTGCTTGGAAACTGAAAGGAAGTGACAGCATGGTGAATATACCAATAGCCAAACGCTCAACCGACAGAGCCACCCAGGCGCCTTCTGACCTACTTTCTTTTTCCTGAATAAATTTAGTCGTTTTTGTACTTTTTTGTACTTTTGTTCATGTTATGTTCTCTGACTGGAATGTCTTCCTCCACCCATGTTCCGTGTCCAGATTTTACCCCGTCTCAGAGCACCAAGTGTAGCGCTTTCTTTGTACCTCTTTAACCCCCTCCCTCTTTCTCAAGCCTCTATTCAAAATGGCCTCTTCGTCCTTTGATACCGTTGGTGCTTTTATCTGTACCTCTTTTTGGGTAGTTATCAAATTTGAACTTGGGTTGTAGTAAATTTTATCTGTTTCTTAGCTCTCTGCCTGCTTGAGTTGTGGGGCCTACGATATCTGGTTTCTTTTCCCTCTCTCGCAGTGTCAGGGCACCGTCTGCTTTGACTAAGGAGCAGAAGAAACCACACTTCTGGGAGGGTGTGGGAATACTAGTACTGCGTCAACTCAATTTCCTATACCGTAGGCATTCTAATTGGAGTGTAGGGATTTCAGAGATTGATCCATTCCCTAATTCAGCATTGAGCTATTCTGACAGGTGAGCACCACGAGGGGTCTGGGAATATGAGGACGACTGACAAAGCTGTGCGTGCAGAAGAACAAATCTCACCTTCTGGTTAGAAATTGAAAGCACGAGACACACCCATTATTGAAGCCATCTGCATGGAGCCATATTGGTTTCAGGGGGACCGAAAATGGCTGAAGTACACTATGAATGATCAAATAAGTTCAGTTGGTTATTTTCAGTAACATATACCTTCCGGTATTCTAAGTCTTGGAAAGCTAGTTATCTTTTTTGTGATAAAGTAAACCAGGACGATCTATTTCTTGGCTTTTATGGTAACTTTTTGGGTAAAGGTTAAATAATTATGTCTTCTGTTCTCGGGCTGCTCTGAGTGATTTATCATAGTGGAGATCAGGAAGTTCTCTTAGGCCATGGAAGGAAGTATTAATTTTCATACTCTAAAGGGTTAGCCACTGAGAAATTGTTAATAAGACATATATGCTTGCTCTGTTACATTAGATGAAAAAGCATATATTGATGAATTATAGCATTTTTTTTTTAGGCTTACAATTTTAGATGAATAGACAAATGATTTTTTGCTGGCCTTTTCCCATACTGTTAAAATTCTGAAAATGAAATAATGAATGAGCCATGAGGATGTCCGGCAGTGTCTTAGTCTCAATTGTTTTATGATATTTGAGATTCTAGAAGGTGGGCGCGATATTATGTTCCATGAAATTAGAATATGAATAGATCAGGTTTGAGGATTGCATGGCTATATTTTTTTACTTAGTAAATTTCTAGTCGTGGGAAGTCAGAACAGCAGGTAACGGGGGGTTGCAGAGTCCTGTCTCAGAGCTGGGGAGCCCGAGGCCTGGAGAGGTTGCTCAGCTTACAAGTTGTGGGAGTAGGACTCGCATCCAGGCCGACATTATTTACAACAGCAGAGTTGTTCTCCTCCCAAAATGTAAGTGTGTGTGTTTGTGTGTGTGTGTGTGTGTGTGTGAGAGAGAGAGAGAGAGAGAGAGAGATTGCAAACTGTTCATGTATCTTGCTCTCATTTGTATTAATTGCATACTTGCTATCTTCCTGTTCTTGTGCATGCTATTTTCTTTATTAAATTGAGTCACAGCAGTTGCATATGCTCATTTGAAGTGTAAGAACCAGATTATCGAGAGGAATAGATTTCAGCTAGGTATAATTAAGAGATCGAAGGAAAGCATTTCCGTATTTTGTTACTTCAGAAAATCCACAGTTCTCGCTATCTCTTGATTTTCTTACATTGTTGACTCAAGAAGTCTTATGCATATTTTTCATGTTTAGCCAGGTTATGATGACCTTAATCCTGATTGGAGACTCTCTGTTGAGAAGAGGAAAAAAATCAAAGGTGAGTTGTATGAAGTATGATAATTAAAACCTTAAGAGACTACAATTGTATAGTAAAAGTACTCTTTGGACGATATATGTAGGGGACAAAAAAAATCTTTTTACTCTCCAAGGTTCTCTGGCTGAGGCCCTGTAAAATTAGATTGACACAAGACAGGTTAACAGGAGAAAAACAAACAGATGTTTCTAGTGTGTACCTTGAGCTTACACGTGGGAATACCCAGAAATGAGTTAACTCCAAGGGTTCTTTGGAAATTGGTCTTATTTATAGAGAATCTTGGCAAAGGAACAATAAAATTATTAGGAGAAGTGACAAGATAAAGAACTTTGGGTTTCTCAAATTTCTTAAAATATTTATGTCACAATGGCATATTTCTGAGGTAGTGATCTGAGCTCCTTCCCAAGTTTAAGAGGAAATCAGCTTTGAAAACTGTTATATGTCTTTCTTAAATTTTTATTAAGAGTATAGTTCTCTCATATTGCTTGTCTGAAAAAGGATATATGAACATTTTCTAAAGCCTTTTTTAAGCCTTATGTATACTTTGTATCAACCTTATGATATGTGTACTTTGATATACCTTATGATACGTATACTTTGTACCAAACTTTCAGCTTACTCTGTTGAAAATGCTGATATTATCCCTACATTCTTCATTTTTTAAGTGGAAAGACCTAAGAACACTTACTCTTGCATCCTTAGAATTTTGGACTTTGGTAAATTGTTGGCACTTAGATCTTTATTAAATAAATTACCATTTTGTAAAAATTTGAGTGATGACTTAACAATTTATTTTTTCTTACTTAACATGTTTAGGGCCCAAATACAGTTTTTAAATTGATCTTTGGACTAAATGTGTTGTATTTAAGCCACGTGGACGGACGGACTTGTATCGATTTTTTTTTCCCTCCATTAGATAAAGAGTCCTTTTACCCGCTGATAGATGTAAATTGGTGGGCAGCCAATGCAGTGACTCTGGCTCGTTGCTCTGGTGCTTTGACTGTTTCATCAGTGAAAACTTTGAAGAATTTACTGGGAAAATCCTGTGAGTGGTTCGAGCCATCACCTCAAGTCACTGCTACCCATGATGGAGGATTTTTAAGTTTGGAGGTAATGCTTTCCCTTTTAGAGAAGCTGGTGTATTGGAAAATAAGCATGTACTTCACCAAAAATCTAAACACCTGATTTTAATGCAAATTTAATTTTTTTAGTGATGGCTGTCCATTTATCTTTATCGAAGTACGGCTAACCATTTGATTTTTAAATTTTAGCAATCCCATTATCTAATCTTGTCCTTAAAAACAAAAATCTGCGATTGGAATCAGAGATTGAGTGCAGTATAATAAAGATGTATTGTTTAATGGATTGAAAACCTTGCATTGTAGAAGACTGAAGAAAATGGAGTCATTTTGTTCTTTGTAAAGCATTTTTTCTTCACTGGCATGATAGTTTTTTTTCTTCTTTTTCCTTTTTCCTAGATTAGATATCTTAAAATGTAAAAGGTATTTCTATTTAAATATGGTCTTTAACAAACTCTTTCCATGAAGTTTGGGAACTTAAAAATTCTGGTTCTTTTTAGTCAAGAAAGCTTGTTTGTCTCATGTCAAAAGACTGGAAAATAGAGGCTATTAATTTAAAGATGTTTTGGTCATTAAAGATTCTTATTCTAAGCCTTTCAAGGTTAAGGACCTTTAATAGTTTTCACATCAGTGCAGATTCACAACTATTTTTTACCTCAAAGTTTGTTACTGAGTCTACAGATGTTATTTAAAGAGAACCATGGCTTAAAATTGAAGGCAGCTCTATTAAGTCAGGGAATGAAAGTTATCTTTAACAGTCAGGCTTTCAGACTCAGAAGTTTGTGAAGCTTTTAGACATTTTTTTTTTTTTTAAAAAGGGAAGAAGGGCAGGTGAGCCATTCTCAGTAAAGCAAATAAATACCTTCATGTTCATTTTCTAAATAGATGAAAAAATCCCGTTTCTCTATAGCAGGTACAAAAATATCAAAAGTGAAGGAATTAGCATTCTTTTTATTTTCTTAAAATAATTGCCAGATCTATATTTGGGAGATTATATTAATGAGCCATTATGAAAACAGGGTTTAGTTTTGGAGATTTGGAGCCAATAAGGCAATGGATATTTCTGGAACTGTTGATGGGTATACTGTTTGTTGTTGGGTTCCTCTGAAGTCTGTTCTTTGTCTTTACCATGTGGCTCATGGAACTGGAATAGAATTAAAAATATTTTTCTCATGGACTCTAGAGCTTGTCTTGAGTTTCTCACTACTGATTTTACATCTCCTTTTTCAATTTAGTGTGAGATTAAACTTGCCCCCAAACGATCTCGTTTGGAGACCAGGGCTGGAGATGAAGATGAAGGGGAAGAGGACTCTGATTCTGATCAGGAAGTTTCTGCCAAGGCTCGCTACTTTGGCTACATCAAACAGGGCCTGTATCTGGTGACCGAAATGGAGCGATTCGCACCTCCGCGGAAACGCCCGCGAACCATCACCAAAAACTACCGCCTCGTGAGTTTACGCTCCACGACCCCAGAGGAGCTCTATCAGAGAAAGGTGAGGGGACATGCTGTCACTATCAAAGTTCTCACAGGCCTCCAGATTTTATTTCAGTGAGAAAAACCTAATTGTTTTTCTTTTTTTCTTTTTTTGAGAGAAACCCAATTTTTTAAAACAGAAATTCCGAGAAGGATTGTCCTAACAGTGATGTGTTAGAAATACAGTAGGGTAGAGCTTTGAAAATAGTGCTGGCTTTTGTGCCTGAGGAATTGAAATGAAAACAGTGATTGAAGGATGAATCCACTTAGACTGTCCACTTGTGGCTTAGCCGGGTGTCTAACCCTAACCCTAACCCTAACCCTTACCCTTGATAAGTGCCACTGTCTGCTCCGACTGCAGATGGTGGGGGAAGAAACGCAGGCTTGCTCTCCAGTCAGGGGTTTGCTTGGGAAGCAGACTGAATCCACACTGAGCATTCCAGTTATCTCTGTCGTTGCTGCAGTGTCCTGGGTGGGCCCTGGGCTAGGAGTCAGGCTGTTGGCTGTCCTTTCCTGGTTCTGCCGTCGTTTTACTCTATACATGTGGGCACTTCAGCTGTCTCTCAGCTTTCTGTTGAGTGTGGAGAGAAATACATGCTCTGTCTGCCGCTCAGCAGGTTGGTGGGCTTTTGGTGCCCCCCCACCCCCGCCACCGTGCTCATGAGAATAGTTAGCAGTGGGTCACGTGCTGCAGAGGGGAGGGGATTATCCTTATCCGTGACCTCATCATGGCGACACTGTGGACCAGTCAGTAATGTAACCTTCCTGTTCCCATTTCCTTGTCCCAAGATTGAAAGTGAAGAGTACGAGGAAGCCTTGTGTCTGGCCCAGACCTATGGCCTGGATACGGATCTAGTCTATCAGAGGCAGTGGAGGAAGTCCGCGGTCAACATCGCTTCAATTCAGAATTACCTGGTATGTTTAAATATTTTGGTGACATGGTATAATTCAAATGTATGGCTTTTTTTGGGGGGGGGGTGCTAGGGCTTCATATTGGAGCATTTTATATTGCTGACATTTCTATAGCTGAAGCGTGTTTTATTCAGTGTGGAGAAGTTATCTTTTATCTCCTTGTATTGGCCTTGCAGCTGGACTTTGTGATGAAGATGGGGGAACAGATAGTCATTGATAAACGAGTTAACTGCCTGGTTTTACTGGTAGTTAAGTACCAGTTAACTACTTTGCCTAATCCTTTCTTTTCCTCTACCTCAGTTACCTTTCTTTGCCTGCATCATTCAGGGTCCCCTCAGGAGCCAGAAGCCACCTAGTAATTTGAACAGGGAAAGTTTTAATATGGAGCCTTATTTTCTAGTGAGATTTACTATAAAGGGGTAAAGAGAACCCTAGGGAGTACCTTCAGGCCAAAGGAGCATCCCTAGAGAGGAAGCAGACTTGGAGGGGAGGCCCGCTCCCTTGAGATGGGATTCAGACCTTACTGACCTTTGAAGGAATGGTTGGCTGCCCAATGGTTGGCATCTTTGGGATGCCTCGGGCCAGGGCTGGTTCTTGGTTGCCAAGGTTGGCAGGTAGGAAGAGGTGGGTTGGATGGGCAAGCTGGTGCCTGTAGCTAGGGTGCCCTGGTAAGCTGAGGCTGGGGGGTTGGAAAACCTCAGAGAAGGAACCATGGCCAGGACTGAAACAAACAAACAAAAAGCTTCTAGTTTGCAGATGGGCATCATCTAGGAGGACTCCCAACCCCCTGGGCATTGGAGATTCACTGAATCTGCCTGTGGGGTAACAGCTGAAATTCAGTTGGACGTTGTGTTCAGCGGGAATAAGGGCGGAAGCAGCCCCTTCCAGGGGTCCCCTACATGTACTGCTGGCTGCTGAGCCATAGGGACAAGTTTAGAACCTGAGCACATTAGGGCTAGAAACCAGAGCCTTTCCTCTGCAGTGGCCCTCCAGCACCCTCTCTTGATGAAGCTTGATGTTCTGTCAGTTGCAAAATGGAAATGCTGTCCATCCCATGACTGGCCGTGAGGAGAGCTCTTGAAGCTGAGAGGCATTAGATACTTGCCATATCAGGCTTGCCAAATTTGCTTTCTTTGTTTAAATCTTGCAGCTGGACTCTTCCTGCTGCCCGCTCCCTGAGTTAAATTTGTTACGTAGCCTGTGTATCGGAACCCTCGACACCTTTGTGAGGACACGGTTGGATTTATGGCATGTTTTAAAGAGGGCATGACTTCTCATGTGACGTTAAAAAAGGAAAATGCCTTTGCATTTAGGAAGATCTAAGAAAGGTTGGGGAAATTTCGTGATAATTTTAAAATTATACATAATTGTATATACATTTATGTATAAAATTGTACATAAAATTAATGTATGTGAGTAATTAAAAATAACAATGTGAGAAAGTTTTAAGAAGTTAATGCTTCAACCAAATCGGAAGTCAAACTGTTAATAAGTAAGACACTGGAGAAGAGAGAGCATGAGAAGTAATGAAATAAAGGAGGAAGTTCCTTGTATTTCCTTTAGGAGATCAGAACACCAAAGCTGTATTATCTTTCTTTTGTGACTCAGGACAGTGAGTTGTGAGTTTATATGTGCCTATTCAGGGCTTTTTCTGGAACACAGTAAAGGACAATATTGGTCCCTGAAGGAGCTGACAGGTGTTAAGAGAGACAAAGCAAGTACATTTTTTGGGGGGGAGAAATACCTAATTCAGCTACATAAGTAGGCAATTAAGAGTAAAAGTACTAGGCGAGAGAAGCGAAAGGAGCACAGGAGAAGCATAAATTGGCCTTCCCTTTTAGGGAGCCTGTAATCTTTCTGATAAGATTCATGTCTAAAATATAAATAACCATACAAGAAGATTCCAGATAAAGGCTGTGGGAACCCAGTGAAAGTAGCAATCATTTTAGACCCAGTGGTTCAGGAAGGCTGTAAAGTGAAGACACTTTGAGTAGATTTGAGAGACTTCAGAGCAGGCATCCTGGAATTAGAAGAGAGGAAGCTGTTCTTCATGGGACAAATGGTATGAACAAATTCAAAGGAAATGAGCATGACTTGTGACATCGACTGAATTTGTCATAATCTTCGTTTCATGTCTACATTAGTACCTGGCCCCCTTATGAGCTCTGTAAGTCAACCCATCTGCCGCATCAGATATTCAACAGCAGTGAACTTTGGGAAATATGATTAGAAGATACATTGACTTGGGTTCTGAAGGATGTGGAAGGCTTGTGATGACTTAGGCTTTTTATCCTTAGGGTAATGGGGAAGTGTTGTGGCTTTTTGACTCTGGAGGCACAGAAGTAGATGGTGTAGAAGATGAACTGGCATGGAGGGAGAGTGTTGGTGGGAAACCCTACTAAGGCAAAGATGTCATAGGTGTCATGTGGTGATGCCATGGACTGGTATGGAGGCCATAGACCTGGAGAAGGGAAAATGAGTTAAGAGGCATATGAGGAAAGAACTGATGGAATGGAATGTATAAAGGAATGCAGGGTAAGAGTCAAATCTTACTTAAAACTTATAACCACAATGACCCTTTCTTGGAAGAGGCTAGGTCAGGGATTTTGGATGGAGTCGGAGGAAGCAGTTGGGAGGGAGGAATGGGCCCTTGGTCTTTGCAAAGAATAGCACATCATGGCTTTTATGATGAAATTATCATCTACACTTTGTGTTACATCTCATGGTCAAGTAAATCTAGAACTTTGATGTGCTATGCCTCATTAGTTTTGTTTCAAAGTGCACATGATCATTACAATAGGCTATATCTTATATTGCTTTTCTGCTTGCTCTTCTACTCTATTAGATAGCCCGAATGCAAACTAATAAGCAGCTATAAAAATTTGGGTAGATCTTTTTTATGTTTCTGAAGGAGTCCTCAACTTTGTGTTTGAGTAGAAGAAAAAAAGAAAACTGTAGGAATCTCCTTGTCTATATCCCATTCTAGTCACCATTAGGGAATTAGCTTTTTTCTGTCAAGCTTCTCTAGCAGCTACCTGTGGCAAAGGGGTTGGGTAGCTCTACTTCCTTAGGTCTAGCTTTATGATTCTAGAAGGCAGTTGTCCTATGCTATCAGATGTCCTGAGTTCTTTAATGCCGCTGTCTTTTATTTGTATCCAGAGCAAAATAAAGAAACGATCCTGGGTTCTTCATGAGTGTTTGGAAAGAGTTCCTGAAAATGTGGATGCTGCAAAGGAGCTGCTTCAGTATGGACTGAAAGGCACAGACCTGGAGGCTCTGGTGGCTATAGGGAGAGGAGCCGAAAATGGCAGGTGGGTCATAGAAAGATCGGGATCCAAGAGTAAAGGTGACTTTGTGAAAATATTAAAGCCGAGACATGGCAGAGGGTAAACTTTTCTTTATTTAGGTTATCCTGTAATGAGACAGTTGCCTTCGATCAATGCTTCTCTTATCTGAGGTCACAGCTTTCTTTCCTTTGAGTTAAATGTGTGTATGTATGATAGCTTCATGCTAAGAAAAGAGCAGATTCTACAGACCTTTATCAGATGCTGGCAGTTTCTAGCTGTGGGCTAAAGGCACTTACCTGGGAGTGCTTCCCAGTCAGGAGCACCCCCTTTGGCAAGCGTGAGCTTCATTCATTTTGTTTGTCTTGGCTTCCTACCTCCTTTAGAGAATTCGAGTGATTAAATCAGGTGTCTTAGGAAAGCACTTTGTAAACTTGTAAGTACCACACAAATGTCTGTCGATAATAATAGTAAAGTTATTTGACAGGAGTCATTGCTCGTTAGACATTTGGAATTTTTTAAAGATCTAAGTGTGATGATATATTTAACAAGTAAGTACTGTAAATGAGACTGACATTCACTGTCCTTTTCAAACCTTGTTTTTTTGTACTTTAATTAATTAATTTTAAGTAATCTCCATGCATAGTGTAGGGCTTCAACTCATGACCCCAAGATCAAGAGTCCCATCTTCTATGGATCAAGCTAGCCAGGCACCTCATAAATTTATTTTACTTTTATTTATTTATTTATTCATTTATTTTATTTATTTTTAAGATTTGTATTTATTTGAGGGAGAGTGAGCATGCACAAGAGGGAGCAGGGGGAGGGGCGGAGGGAGAGAGAGAAGCAGACTCCCTGGTGAGCATGGAGCTGGGCTCGATCCCAGGACCCTGGGACCATGACCTGAGCTGAAGACAGACGTTTAACCCACTGAGCCACCCAGGAGCCCCTATTTATTTATCTTTTAAGTAAACCATTTTGAAACCTTAAATAGAAGTGATTCCAACTGTAAACTCTGGGCATCATTTTCTCAATGGGCTGTTTCACATTGGATAAGTATAAACCTCACATGTTTTCCTAAGTAGTTCTTATTGCCATGATTTTAAAATTTTTGTATGTGACAATTAGTGATGACTTTTTGCCCATCCTGTGGATATAATGAGTGAATCACTTTCCTTGCAAAACAAAAGCTTTCTTTCAAATAATTGGTTCTTTCTGTTTCTGTGGAGAGCAACTTAGTGATAAAATCAGCCCGAGTGGGGGAAAGCAGCTTTCACTAATAGCTTTGGGTTTGTTTTTTTTTCCTTCCAGATTTACATTGCCTGGTGAAGTAGACATTGACAACATCCCCTATGAGGAGCTGGCACCGCCCAGTGAAGAGCCTGCCAGGAATAAAAAGGAGAAAAAGATCAACAAGAGACAAGAACTACTTAAATTAGTGAACTTTGCAAAGTAAATGATTTATGACTGTTTGGTACTTTCTTTAAAATAACTGGTCACTCAAGTGTGCTCTTCATGAGGATTAATTGCTCTGAATTATTCCAGCAACGCAAACCAAATGCATTTAGTGTTATTTTACCCTCGTGCTTTTGTGTACTGTTCTGTCAGTTTGGGGCTCAGTGGAACATTGTTATTTTTATTCTGTTTTAACTCATAGAGAAGTGCACTTCCGTGTTAATGTAAGTGGCCTAACACAGCTATTCACAACAGGTTAACGCTGGAACAAAAGGAACTCTGCCGCTGTAGACGGAAATTACTAACCTACTTAGATCGGCTTGCAACCTATGAGGTAAGGAGTAGTTTTAATCAAACCAGTTAGGTTTATTTAGTCTATCATTATAAATGATATTGCTGCCCTAATATCTGACATTCTTGATCTTTTAAACTATGTATGTTTTGGGAAAAATTCATTTTGTGCAGAAGCAGTTTCTCTTATATAACTGCTTTGGTAAAAATTAAGAGACTGTGGAAGGCAGAAATCATGTTAGTCTAGGGAGCAGAAACACTTTAGCCATTTCAGTGTATCTGTGTTTTCTAGGGATGTGATGCTTTTTATTTACTTTGATTTTACATTTTGATTTTAAGGTTATGGCATATAGCTGTCTCCAGTACTGAATTTTGGTATACACTGGGTTTTAGTAATCCTAATATGAATATTTCTGACTCATTTTGTTTTAGTGATTTGCTAGTGCATTAAATTTAGTTGGTTGAACTTTGGTCCTAATTATGGTCAAAATGAGATACGTCAACTGTATTTTTTTGTTTGTTTTTATTTTTTATTTTTATTTATTTATTTAAATTTCCTTTCAGTGTTCCAGAATTCATTGCTTTTGCATCACACCCAGTGCTCCATGCAATACATGCCCTCCATAATACCCACCACCAGGCTCACCCAACGTTCCACGCATCTCCCCTCCAGAACCCCCAGTTAGTTCCTCAGAGTCCACAGTCTCTCATGGTTCATCTCCCCCTCCAATTTCCCCCAACTGTCTTCTCCTCTCCATCTCCCCATGTCCTCCGTGTTATTCCTTATGCTCCACAAATAAGCAAAACCATATGGTAATTGACTCTCTCTGCTTGACTTATTTCACTCAGCGTAATCTCCTCCAGTCCCATATATGTTGACCCAAAAGTTGGGTATTCATCCTTTCTGATGGAGGCATAATACTCCACAGTGTATATGGACCACATCTTTCTTATCCATTCATCTGTTGAAGGGCATCTTGGTTCTTTCCACAGTTTGGCGACCGTGGCCATTGCTGCTATGAACATTGGGGTACAGATGGACCTTCTTTTCACTACATTTGTATCTTTGGGGTAAATACCCAGTAGTGCAATTGCAGGGTCATAGGGAAGTTCTATTTTTAATCTCTTGAGGAATCTCCACACTGGTCTCCAAAGAGGCTGCACCAACTTGCATTCCTACCAACAGTGTAAGAGGGTTCCCCTTTCTCCACATCCCCTCCAACACATGTTGTTTATTGTCTTGTTGATTTTGGCCATTCTGATTGGTATAAGGTGGTATCTCAATGTGGTTTTGATTTGAATCTCTGTGATGCCTAGTGATGATGAACATTTTTTCATGGAGACACTTGAACTTTAAAAAAGGTTTACTTTATTTTTATTTCTTTAGGGACACAAACACTGTTTCCAACATTCAGATGTTGTTAAAGATATTCCAGCAAAAATACATAGTTTAGGCTGCTTTTTCACATGACCCTCACAGCTGACATTACCCAGAAATTGATATAAATTCCTAACTTTTAAAGTTTGACTTCACTTGCAGATTACTTCCTCCACCTGTGTTAGTCCTTTCTGTGGAAACAGCTCTCTCGGCTCTTGGTACTGGCACACAGCAGGTGCTCAGTAAATGTGACCTCTGATATTATGATGCTTGTCCCCAGAATAATGGAGATATTTAGTACTTCTAATGCCTATAGGCAAATCTAAAAGCATTTGATTTCCTATCTGCTAATAAAATAAGTGTTTTCAAACGAAATACCACTGATAAAAGAGGGCTGTTTATGGTTACTAGAAAACATGATAGTTATACAAATAAGTTGCAAAAAATTCCTAATACTTTTATCTATGGGTACAACTAGTTTGATTGTTGGATGGCCCTGTTATATTAAAGCCTATTATTTTACTGTATTGGAGTTTTATTTTGAGGTAATATATAAAAGCATGTTATGAGCTGCAGAAGGCAGTACAGATAGGGTTTATTATGTTGTCTTAGCTTCTGTTGTACTAAATTTTATTGATTTGAGATCTTGAAGAGTTCCACAAAATGTTCAGAGTTTGACTATCCAGTTAATTTTCTTTCATTGCCCTTTAGTTATCGAATTGCTGTTTCCCTATTTGACAGTTGGAAGTATGTTCACTAGTGCCTGGTTTAAAGTATTTGTTGAGCCCACTTTCTTGGAGAATTAGGCTGATTAGGCTTTCGAGAAGTAGGTGAAGTTGATGAATTTGGCTGTTAAAACTTAAAAATGAAGATGTTCAGACACGGTAGCTCACCAGCTAGATAGTAGTAGAGATAGGCATTGCATTTTAATCCTGAGGCAAGCTTATTTTATGAATCCTGTAATAAATTAGATAAAAGTGGATTCATTTCTATGTGACACAAGTGCCTGGTAGGTACCAGCCATCATGGCAGTGCTGGAGGTGGAGATAAGAACAAGGAAGTGTCCTGGAGTCCACATTATGTAGGCACTAAATGGTGACAATGATGTGTGTAGAACTGAGGAAAGAACGTGGTGGAGAAGGACATTCCGTTTTTCCTGGGGACGTCCTAGAAGACACTATATAGGAAGTGCCATCTCAACTAGTCCTTAAAAAAAAAAAAAAAAAAAAAAAAAACGGACAAATTTAGGGGACTGGGGAGTGCTCTAAGGCAGACATGGGAGCAGAAGCTCCAGAAAGGTGTAGCGGTTTTGTTTTGTCTTGGTGGCTGCTGTATCCCCAAGCTCAGACTGGTACCTGGCTTCTTGAGGAGCTCAGCAAATATTTGTTGAGGCAATTGATAGGTAAGAGACTACCTTAAATACCAGCACGTTTGTTGAGGACTTACTGTTTGTCCGCCACTGCGGCCACTGCGCTGGACACTGAATCCGGATTATTTCCCAGCAGTCTTTCAGGCAGGTAGTGTTTTCCTTCCAGTGTTATGGATATGAAAACTGAGGATTGGAGAAGGAAACTAATTTGCTTAAGGAGAAAGCAGGAACTCACAGCGAGGTCTCCTGGATTCATTAGCCTGTGCTGATAATCCTCCTGCGCTGTATGAAGTAAGGCGGGGGGGGGGGGGCCCCTGACAGAGGGAGCTGGGGGGGGGAGCTGGGCTGCCAGGGAGCGCAGCACAGATCGAAGGGAGAAGGGGGGTTAGAACAGTTTCTGGCCACATTTGAAAGGTCTCTCATGCCGTGTGTGGAGTGGACTTGAACTGCCGGAGGTGGAGTGAGTTTAGGGAAGAACAGGAAGTGGGTAAGGGGAGACAGCGATTGTAGGTGGCTCCTTCTGGAAGTTTTGTTTCAAGGTGCCAAGAAGATAATGTATGTGAAATTAAGAGGTTTTTTTTGATAGAAGGAAGAAGTATTGTTTGTATGCTAATGAGACGGAAGCAGCAGAGGGTGAGGAGGAATTTATCCAACAGGAGAAAGAGGCGATAAGCATGATTATAGAAATGGGATTTGGAGCATGAACAGGGTTTGGGGAGCAGATGGTTATAATTTTTCTGTTGTAGCTGAAGGAAGGAAATCCTGTTGGTAGAGATGCAGGTAGATGTGCAGTTTCAGTGGGTGGAAAACGAATATCCCATCTAACAGTGTCAGAGTGTATGAAGCAAGTTTTCATTTGAGAATGGAGACAGGGATAAGTGTTGGAGGTCTAGAAAGAATGAAAGAACTGTGGAAAAGTTTCTAACAGAATAGGGGAGAAAACTTGTTAGGGAAATGTAGTACCATTGAGGGACGGCAGATTTGAATTCAATTTATAAAATGTCCAACCTTCCTTAAAGTATACAGAAGAGTATAATGAACCCGGATGTACTCACTGCCCAGTTCAGCCATTTTGTGGATCTTGTATCTTTTACTCTCCACTCCTGCCTTTTCTTTCAGCTAGTTGTTACAAAGCAAATCCTAGACATCTTATCATTTCACTCATAAATACTTATGTGTCTGTAACTGGTAAAGAATTAAAAAATAACCCAATAACATTATTATTTCTAAGAAAATTAGTAGCAGTTCCCCAATATCACCTCCTATCCACTTCATGTTCAGATTTCCCTAGTCACCTCATAAATGGTTTTACAGTTGGTTCGTTTGCATCAGGATTCCAACCGTGCTGAGGTCTTGAAATGAGAATTGTCAGCTTGATTTTGTGGTATTTTTTCAGACTTGTACCTTGTAATCAGGGTTCTTAGTTGCCTTGGATTAAGGATGAGGTTTTGCCAGGTGAGTATGATGAAGGGAAAGAAGCAAGGGATTAAAGAAGTCTCCGAATGGTGGACCAGGGACTAAGCTGGTTGGAAGGGATAAGAGACTTGGAGGAGAGAGAGCAGGTGAAAAATGTAGGGTCAGTGGGCCGGATGTGTCAGTGACCTTGTGGAATTGCTGGAATGCCATGTGTTGGGTTGAGCTGGGGGGTGGAGGAAGGATCATTTGCTCAAGAAACCATTGTCGGACATGGAGATGTCCCAGAGACTTCCTTCAGGTGATGATAAAGATCTAGGGAGCTGGTTGGATGCGTAACCGGGATGGAACAAAGGGAACGGTTGTTGTGGATGGGGAGTCCGGGAACTGAGAACATTTTTGAAATGTTTTCTTTCTTGGTTTCCATGAATATGTGTTAAACAGCCCCCAGCGCCCCCACCCCCTCTTGCCCTTACTTCTCTGCTTCTCCAGCTCCTCCTTTATTTGCTTTGCTTTTCAGATGCCTATTCCTGACCTTCGATTGTCCTCCACCACATCACACCCCCCCCTTTTTTTTTTTTTTGGGTTGATCCTTTAAATGATGTTGCTCCTTAAGGCTGTTTTCATTCAACTTGATCTCCCTTGAAATCATACTCACTTGTGTGTTAGTAAGTGTGGCATGTATGTGACTCACCTCGCTCCAGAACTCTTGCTCTATCCACCTGCCTTCTGGGTGGCTCCTTCTAGATGTGCTAGAGTTCCAAGCCCAACATATTTGCAAGTGACCTTCTCAACGCCCACCCCCCCCTCCTCCGCACCTCCTCCTTGTCTCTCTCCTACCTCAGTAAATTAATTCAGTCAATAAGTAGTTATTGGTTACTTATTATATGAAAAGCAGACTGCTGGGGATCTGGGGTTCAGCATTAAGTATGACAGCATTAAGTATGTCATACATTGTGGTGGGCAGATCCTTACCTGCAGTTGCCATGGCCAACCTGTTTGTGTTTTGTCCCAGCTTTGGGGCACCCCCGGGAAGCCTTCCCCATCTTCCCAGGATGAGTTTTATAGTACTCTCCTGTGTGTTTCCCTTCGCCTGTTCCTGTGTCCCTTTTTGTTTCCACTAGATTTTAAGCAGTTTGGAAGGCAGGAAACGCGTCCTGCTCATGACATCACTGTTGCCTATCACAGTGCCCCTAGCGCATAGTAGACACTCAGTAAATATTTGTTGAAGGAATGAACGGTTCAGGCTGCGTTTTACATCGCTCACCAGCAGCTGTGAAGTTAACGCAGGTGTTCATGCTGCGCTGCCGTGTATCACGGTCGCTTACTTGTTTGCAGCAGGTGGTGGGTTTTGGTTGTCTTACTGTAATTAATTTTTTCTGCCCATTTCATTTACTTCTTAATTTTTTTTTAATTAACAGTATTTATAAATACAGCTATTTCCAAAATAAAGGCAAGAATGCAGATGTACTACTTCAGTTAACAGTTGATAGTTTAATTAATTCAAGGCTTATTTATTTAGGGAGGCAGAGTTGTAAAGGTTTTTAATATTTTCTTGTCACCCATATTTAAAAGCCTTTTCATTATTAAGTCTCTGTTTCCCCTCAGGAAATCCTAGGAGTGCCTCATGCATCTGAACAGAGATATGATGCTGAATTCTTTAAGAAGTTCAGAAATCAGAATATTGTTCTCTCAGCAAGAACTTATGCTCGGGTAATTTCTTTTTTGTAAATAAAATAATTATGGTTATTAACGCTTTCTAAATCTCTGAGCCGCACAGTTAATGTTATTGCATGCATTTACCATCATTTCATTTTTTTGTTTTAATATTAATGTAGAGAAGATGGAATTATATTTTAAAAAATGTTTATTCATTGTCCCTCTGCCCCTCCCCCTGTTCATGCTCTCTCTCTCTCTCTCTCTGGCAAATAAATAAATCTTTAAAAGAAAAAAAGGCAGGGGCACCTGGGTGGCTTAGTTGGTTAAGCTTCTGACTTTGGCTCAGGTCCTGATCTCAGGGTCCTGGGATCGAGCCCTGAGTCCTCGGAAGGTCTGTTTCTCCCTCTCTGTCTGCCACTTGCCTTGCTCATAGTCTTTCTCTCTCTCTCTCTCAAATAAATAAAAATTTAAAAAGTGTTTATTCATCATTCTGAATTTTAAAAGTAAGTGATTTTTATGACACTAGATTGAGAAATGTGATGCAGACTACAAAGAATTAGAAATATTTCAAAGTACTTAAATCAGAACTGCATAAAAAGTTACTTTTAGGTGTTTGAACGTTGTCCTACAAATTCATTCCTTTATTTCTAAGGCTTACAATGGAAACTTACCCCTTGCTGTTTGTACAGGAAAGTAACGTACAAGCCCTAGAAATTCTGTTCACTTATCATGGATCAGACCTGCTTCCTCATCGCCTTGCCATTCTCTCTAACTTCCCAGAGACCACTTCTCCACATGAATATTCTGTGTTGCTGCCTGAAGCTTGGTATGTGACTGGGTTTACTGAATTTTACCTTCTTTTTAAATCATAACAGTTTTTTGTTTCATGCTAAATAATTTGAATTAAACAAAATTAATTTTAAAGTAATCTCTTTAAACTTTTTTCTGATTATAAAATTATTTCTAACTTATTTTTAAATGATCTCAAAGCCAAAATGTGTCTAGCATAGGAGGATCACCTTAACTTAATGAACATGAACCTTACTTTTTATTTTTTTAATGAAGGCCTTCTGATTTTCCTGGTGTGTACTCCATATGTTTTTATGATTAAGAAAAGTTGTTTTTGTTTTTTGTGTTTCTTTTCTTTCTTTCTTTCTTCTTCTTCTTCTTCTTCTTCTTTTTTTTTTTTTTTTTTTGGTTAAGAACAGTTTTTAGGATAACTGTCTTTGAATTAGATCTTTTAGAAATGAAGTAGTTCTGAAAATATCAGGTGGTAGGTCCAGGGGACCCAGAAACATCTGAGTCTTCACTCTTAATAACTGTTTCCCCCTGTGAAATTGCAGTGGGAGAAAGACAAATGGGAAATCAAATTCCCTTTAATTATTAATTGGACTGATGCTCTTTATCTCAGTTCAGGGCTATTTGAGAATTGGGTCACGATGAGGGACATAGACTCTAAGTTCAGTGGTCCTCGTGGTATCACTCAGTAGTCTTGTGGAGGCCAGAATGTTTCTTCAGGAGAATGAAGAGAAGAGAATAAAATTGCCTCCATGCCTAGCTCAGAATGGGTAGGTAGCCTATTAGCTCCAGGCCTGAGGCCGAGAGGAGTGTGAAGGATACTCCGCTTGTCCGTTACTGCACTGAGGTCAAAGGCAAGACTATTCGCCGTGACCTTTTGCATCCAAAGAGTGAACTAGGTCAGTAAATGTGAGACTTCTACATCTACTAGTAAATGTGGCTCAGTCACTGATTTGCATGATTTATATCCTTTGGGGATTTTTTTGAGTTTGCTTATCTTTACCTTGAATCGCCAGTCCCTGTGCTCCTTGTTCGTGTTGCATATGTTGAGTAACGTGTGAATTGATCTATGAAGTCTGCCTGTGATCTTCAAATGCTCTAAGAGATTAAGACCATTCCAGTTGAAATCACTGTTACAAATTTTAGGTACTGGCAACTTAACTCTTTTAAGGGATGTTACTGGGATTTAGGGGATCATTCGGCTTCCTTCTTTCTCCCCAGTCACCCCCACCCACTATCCTATTTGTAGGCTTGGGTATCGATGGTGAAGATGAACATTTATAGAGTAATCAGTAGGCATTTCCTACATAGGTATATGTGGTTTCCACTTTTGGTATCATCCCTCTTATTACCGAGAACTGAGATTTGCAGAGGTTTAGTAGTATAACTTTGTATAAAGTACGGCTGAGGTTTGCAACTTACATTTGTTTGTAGTTGTAGATCAGGAAGCTCAAAAAATGAGTTCTAAATTCCTCATTTTGTACTATTCTTGGTACTAAAAAAAAAGTCTTTGTCATGATAAAAGTGAACAAAAAGAAGTTTAAGGTGCTTTTTTCATTTTCATATGATTTCTTTTATATCCTTATAGTGATATGTAAAATGTATTTTGTGAATGTATATTTATAGGTATTTTTGAATATAATTTTGTTGTTTTCTTGCTCTCTGCAAAATAGATCTAATCTGAATATAAATGACTTTTTTCCACTATAAATTGTTAGTATAGAGAAGGGCTTTCTCTTAAAAAAGACGGGGAGAGCTACTATCTTTTGAAGTTTTTTTTTTTAAAGGTAATCTGTCCTTAGATTTGAGTTCATTTGTGGTTATTGTCTCCTGATGACTGCCTAGATAAACTTATGATTTTCTGATATTTCACAATTGGTATACAAAATAGTTTTACAATGCCCAGTGCTGGGTTATCTCTGAATGCCCTATGCTTCCTTTACTGGGACTGCTGTAACCAACTTAAATTGTGACAAATACTTGAACTATACCATATTATAGCAGAGGGTAATAGAATATAAGGTTATTTAGAATCATCATGTTGGGATATGTTGCTTAGACAAATTTTGAAAAGACTGTTTTTTTAGGAGTCTTTATATTCATTTTAACGCATTAAGGAAATAAAGATTTTTGTTTCTCAAGAAAGTCTCATTGAGTGTAGTTTTGCTCTAATTAGAAAGAATGAGGAACAACAGTAGGTTATAACAGTAATGTCTGTCTCCTTGTGATTTTATGTGGCTGCAAAGCAAACCCGTGGTTACGTTTCAGGCGTAGCTTCTTCTGTGAGGTCTTCCATACACTTGTTCCTTTTCCTATATTTTCATCATTTTTTGTTCTTGTACTATAACCCTTTTATAGTGTGTTTTTAGTTATTTTTAGTTCAGCTTTTCTCTCTGTTTCTGTTTTTTTTTTTTTTAAGATTTTATTTATTTATTTGACAGAGAGATCACAAGTAGGCAGAGAGATAGGCAGAGAAAGAGAGAGAGGGAAGCAGGCCTTCCCCCTCCCGCCCCCCCGAGCAGAGAGCCTGACGTGGGACTCGATCCCAGGACCCTGAGACCATAACCCGAGCCGAAGGCAGCAGCTTAACCACTGAGCCACCCAGGCGCCCTTGTTTCCTTTTTTAATGAGCATCCAACCTTAACCCAAATCTAACTCTTTAAGGTGGAGACCGTCTCCTCCAAATTTTTGGATTCTCATGGCCTAGGGTGGTGCTTGTGTAGTTGAGTCTCTGAAAATGTTTGCTGGCTGGGTCAATTAGGGCTCTCTTGTGTCCATTTATAAGAGAGGTCAAAGGCTGTCCGGAAGAAAGGAAAACAGAATAGACTTCTTACCTCTAACAATGGAGGCGCCCTGGTTAGTGTCTCACTGAGGCTCCGATTGCCTTAATTCCTGAGTCCAGTGCTATTTTAGGGTTAAAGCCTGACTCTTGCCCAGCTTGAAGTTTCATTCTAATGGATGCGTGGATCAATAAGACCTATTTATAGAAATCATTTCCTTTTTGAGGAAATTTATTCTTCTTCAGATACTTGGTATTTATTTTCCAATCACTTTCAAGTCAGAGCAGCACAAAGTGTCTGTTCTGTTGGAACCGCAGTGCTCTCGTCCCCATCCACGGTGAGCTGGGCGCTCTTTGTGTGCCTGGCTCTGTGGGAGGGATTCTGAAGTGAGCAAAACATGCTTTCTCTTTAGCAGGAATTAATCAGGTGTGTTTGAGGCAGCAAGAGAATTTCCTGCATACAGCATCGTGCTTTCAAACTGAGAAGAAATAAGAATTGAAAAGACTCTAAATACATGCCTTTTCTGCCTTTTTTTTTTTTTTTAAAGCCTCTTCAGTTGCATAGTTTGAAAACTAGTTTCTCTTCCTCATTTAGTGCCTTCAAGGACGGTAGAACTTTCTGTACACATGCTCGATTTTCTCAGAGCGTACATACTGCGCAGCAGCTGCGCCCGTGTCATCCCGCTTTATCAGCCTGTCTGCCCCTCCACTTGTATTTTGCAAGAAATGACTTTTCAGTGATCTGTTAGATGGTTAGATGGTTTGAAACCAGGTACCACCTCGAAGTGTATGGCTCCCAGAGGCAGAGTGGCTGTGAACTCTGCACGGTCTTCAGCTTGCCCTTAGGATGGTACGTCCAGTCCCGCGTTTCCTCCCCTCCGCCCAGGACCATACCATGCCTGCTGCTACCCTGGCGCCTCGTGGCCACGGTGCCTCCTGCCTGGTGCGTCCTTCTCCTGTATCTTCAGGTGACCGGGCCTCTTCCTTCTTCTGCATCTCCTCTCACAGGTCAGTCTCCTTCTCTGACCACTCTCATTCCATAGCCTCGCTCCCTCCCCCTGCTTGCACCCTGAGCAGGTGTTTCTTCCCCGTACTCACACCTAACATGTCCTACGGTTGTTTGTCTTCTCTGCTCTGTCTCATCTCCCTTGGCCACCCTATTTATGATTTTACCCTCACTTTAAATCCTTCTTTCCTGCCTTGTTTTCTTCCTAGATTGTATCACCCCTACCTTAGTTTGAGTTCTATTTACTTATCTTGTTATCTACTTCCCACTTGTGTTTTCTTCCCTTCCTTAGCCCCTGCCGCATTTACAAGATCACCTGGCACGTTGTAGGGACTCAGTAACCACTTAAGTGAATAAATGAATGAATGAGTAGCAGATCCATAAGGAAAGGACCTTGTGTCTTGTTCACTATGTAGAGTGTACATGGGAGGGTAGGTAGGGTTTTGCATTTTAGAGTCCAAGCCACGTAATATCTTGAGAAGTAATAGTAAGTTACGTCAACAAAGTGGCCTTTTACTTGCCCCGTGTTGAGATTCTGTAGGCAGAACTTTCTCTCTGGCATTTACCCGAAGTTTGGTGAACCAGTTTTGTTTGAACCAAATTTGATGAGTGTGATTGCTGGGAAAATTCTGTGGCGTGTGTTAATTTTGTGTGTGATATTGTCACTCTTAAATTATCGTGTGTGTTTGACAATGATGAAATGTGAGCAAGTTTTTCTAAAACTTCAAAATTACATTTTCTATCATAGACGATACGTCTTTTATTAGCTATCTATCATTTGTTATTGGTATAAATGTGTATACTTCATATTCTAGTTGACTGTTTCAGTTGAAGTACAAAGGTGATATTTCTTACTATATTAGCTTCCACAATTTTTGCTCATAGGTTTTTATAAAAGGGATTTTTTTTTTTTAACTTTCGGGATTTTTGGTATTTATGGAATGTTTTAGAAAGATTATTTAATTTTTTTATTTTATGCCTCTTCCTATTGTAGAATCTTTCTAGAATGGTGGAAGTAACCTAGTTTAAAAAGTTGTATTTTGAATAGTTGGCTGTTGAAGTCGGATCAGAATAAGAGCTTTGATTCTAGAACCAAGGTGTCTAGTTTGTGTTTTTGGGATACCTTTTCTTAGATGCACCTCAGTCCTCTCACTTGTCAGATGGGCATGATTGTAACACCTACCTCTTCGCATTGTGAGAATGCCTAATGAGTCAGTGTGTATACAACACTGAGAACAGTGAGTGGCATCAAGTAAATGTTATGTAAGTCTTAGCAGTCGTCGTTAATGTAGAACCCTGTAGTTGAGCCTTGGCTTTCTCTACTTCCTATGCTTACTGTTTTAAAATTTCTTATTGGAATAATTTTATAACTGTAGAAAAGTGGAATGGAGAATACAGGGTGTTTCTAGATACCCTTCACTGGGCTTCCCCTTTCTTCCCATATAATCATAGCACATTTGTCAAAACTAAGACACTGTCACTGGAGTAGTCAGTTCTGCTATAACATGCTGTAGGCACTCCTAACGATTACTGGCTATGCAGAACCTTGCAGTGAAAACCATGGCACTGATGGGAAAATCGGGATTAATGGTCCAGCACTCAAAAGCTTTGTTCAGTGAAACAAAGTTAGGAACCTAAATGAAAGTCCTCACATATTTTTACATGTGTTACATGGGTAACAGACATCCAAATACTAAAATATGGCACTTACCTTAAAGCCCTTAGACGTTGTACGTGGAAATGGGTGTTGGAAGAGTTGCACTCGTGTGTTATTGGGGAATGGAGGAAAGGGGGGTGGTAAGAAATTCGGAGAAAAGTTGTGCCACCAGCTGTGGATGGGGGGGCTTCCTAACCCATTCTGGAAATTGGGCTTGCTGGTAGATGTTTGGGTGTCCCTGCACGTGTAACCTGACGTGGCTGGTTTTGTTTTTCTGTGTGCACAACATTTGTTATGGATGAAATTGGGTGTCAGCAAATGTGAAATTTGTGTCATGGTCAGATTGTTCCTTCGTATATATCATTTGAACAAATTTGCACCCTCAAAACAGTACAGTGGAACAGACTACACAATACTGTTAACTAAGTGACAGATTTATTTGGATATAATTAGTTTTTCTGCTAATACCCTTTTTCTGTTTCCCAATCCAGACTAGGATACCACATTGCATTTGGATTTCATTTATTTTTAATATGTGGAAATAAACTCTGCCGTACACATATGTCAGTCGGGAAATTCTTTGACACCTGTATTTGCTAGATAATGAAAATTGACACTCATATTTATATTCCTGGATTATTTCCACATCAGTAAGGAAAGATTGCATTATTTAGTATATTTGGGGATATTGCAATGTTTAAAATATTTTATAGTTGTAAGTGATAAAACTTGATTGATGGAAGTCAAATATCCAGGAGATATTTGCCCTTGTCCTAGACAAGCTGTTACGGTTGTAACTTGGCAGTTTGTTTGCTTGTAAATATCTGAGTTCAGTGAGATTATTTGGTGATTGAAAGTTTGAAAAACGTGCTATAACATGCAGATGGATTATACTTGTGTGAACCATAAAAGTGTGTTGCAGATGTTTGTTTCTTTTCTGAATTTGTGATTGCGAGAATTATTTGTTGACTTCTAATCATTCTCTGCCTTCAGCTCCACAGTAATTTATGTGACATCCCATTAAGGCTAAAAATCATAAGGGGTGGGTAAAAGACATTAAGTCATGCTGTTCAGATCATGGAGGATGTCAGCCTACATACTGGCCTATTTAGGAACTGCCCTTTCTCTAGAGCATAGATATAGAAAGCACTTTCTTTCACCTGTGTTCACTGAGAAAAACACTGCAAAACAGTACGATAAATTGTATGACTGGCAGAAGCATTTCTCCCCATGACTTGCAGACCCAGGTCCTCTCTTTGCGTCACGCATACTGTAACGCATGTTTGTCCCTGGCATTTTATTCCCTTGCTAACCCTGAATCATTCCAGCTTTTCCTAGGCCGTAATCCCTTTGTGGTGCTCTCTGCCCCACTTGATAATGCAGCAAGGTTTAAACTAACTGTGTTCTTTAGCAGTTTGATTCAGAATGAATATGTCTTTTGTGCATTTGTAGGTCCTATTTTTGGCTTTGCATTTTTTTTTGGCTCTGTTAAGTGTAGGGATGGTTAAGACCATGTGGTCATTATAAACTTTTTATGTTTTTAGAAAAAATTTTAATTGTAAAAAAATGCATAACATTAAATTTACCATTTTTAACCGTTTTTCAGCATACAGTTCAGTAGTAAATACATTGACCTTGTTCAGCCAATTTCCAGAACTCTTTATCTTGTGAAGCTGAAACTCTGTGCCCATTAACAACTCCCTATTCTCCACTCAACACAGCCCCTGACCAGCACCATTCTGCTTCAGGTCTGGATGAAGCCGTCTACTCTAGGGGCCTCCGAGAAGTGGAATCGTGCAGTGTTTGTCTTTTTGTGGCTCTCTTCTTTCTTTTTTTTTTTTTTTTTTAAAGATTTTATTTATTTATTTCACAGAGAGAGATCACAAGTAGGCAGAGAGGCAGGCAGAGAGAGAGATAGAGGAGGAAGCAGGCTCCCCGCTGAGCAGAGAGCCCGATGCGGGACTCGATCCCAGGATCCTGAGATCATGACCTGAGCCGAAGGCAGAGGCTTAACCCACTGAGCCACCCAGGTGCCCCGTGGCTCTCTTATTTCACTTAGCCTAATATCCTCAAGGTATAATACACTTTCAGTGAAATTAATATGATTAAATAAAATTTAGAGTGGCTTTTCATCTGTGGGTCATTTTTCTGTTGATGCTACAAAAGTACTTCCCAAATGAAGTAAAGGATGAAGATGAATTCTGGTTTGAGATGCAAGGTTACCATTATTGCCTAACTTCCTATGGAAAACCTTTTCTTCATCTCTTGGTCGTAAAGAGGGTGTACAAACTGAATGGAACTTCTGGTATCCCCTCTAACACTTTGTTTTCTAAATCTTGGGTTTAAGTAGCCAAATATAGAGACTTTTTCTATAATTACAACAACATAAAATTTATGTCCTAAAATAGCAAAGCATTAATATGTATTTTATTAAAATTCCCAGTAGGACGAATTTGATTTCAGTCAAATTGATTTTCTCTTATAACTTTATTTTATTTTATTTTTTTAAAAGATTTTATTTATTTATTTGACAGAGAGAGAGAGAGATCACTAGTAGGCAGATAGGCCAGCAGAGAGAGAAGGAGAAGCAGGCTCCCTGCTGAGCAGAGGCTGAGATCCCAGGACCCTGAGATCATGACCTGAGCTGAAGACAGAGGCTTAACCCACTGAGCCACCCAGGTGCCCCATCTCTTGTAACTTTATAGAATTTATTTATTTATTTATTTATTTATTTATTTAAATAGAATTTTTTTTTTTTTTAAGATTTTATTTATTTATTTGAAAGACAGAGATCACAAGTAGACAGAAAAGGCAGGCAGAGAGAGGAAGGGAAGCAGGTTCCCTGCTGAGCAGAGAGCCCGATGCGGGGCTCGATCCCAGGATCCTGGGATCATGACCTGAGCTGAAGGCAGAGGCTTTAACCCACTGAGCCACCCAGGCGCCCCCTCTTGTAACTTTAATCAGTAATAAATAATTTATCCTTTGATAATCAGATGAGACTGTTCCCATTCTTCATAATGGAAAGATTAGGTAGAGGTTTACTTTTTACTACACTGTAGTTTCAAATTGTTGATGCTTTGAAATTTTACATTAGTTAGTGATTTTTTTTTTTTTTAAAGAAATAATTTGAACTACGTTTTCATTGAAGTCAGAGTTGACCCTAGCGGCTTTTATTGTTATTTATTTATTTATTTATTTATTTAAAATTTTATTTATTTATTTGACAGGCAGAGATCACAAGTAGGGGGAGAGGCAGGCAGAGAGAGAGGGGGAAGCAGGCTCCCCCCCGAGCAGAGAGCCCGATGTGGGGCTCGATCCCAGGACCCTGGGATCACGACCCGAGCCGAAGGCAGAGGCTTCAACCCACTGAGCCACCCAGGCGCCCCCCCTAAGCGGCTTTTAAATCCAAGCTGTAAAGTCTTATTTTCCTTGAAGGGCAACAGAAGACCGTACCAGAATCAATTAATGGTGGCTAAGTTTTATAGTTTTAAAGATATTCTGGAAGTTTCTCCCCCATTAAAAACATATTAATGTTTCTTTGAAAGCAGATGCTGATTTTTGAATTTTAATCTTTTTTAAATGAAATTTATAACAAATCATGAGTACCTTTGGATTTAAAGATTAAAGCATTTCTATATTGCTTTATCTTATTTCGTTTTCACGGAAAGAACAGTTTGAAGAAGATGGAGGAGTCATTTGAGATTGTGTGATGTGAGTCAGATATGATCCCTGTCATCAGATAAGTGTAGGGAAGATATTAGGTTAGGTTAGATAAAACTATCTTTAAAATACATGTTATAGGACAAATACAGGTAGATTTGGAGATGGGAGAGGTTACTTTCTGTTACAAAGGAGATAAATCAGGAAAGCCTTCTTAGAAGAGGGAAGGTTTGCTTTAGATGTTGAAAGTTGAGTGTGATTTTTGATATTGGGAAGTTTGAGAAGGAAAGAGTCCTCTATTTACTTATTTATTTAGATTTTATTTATTTATTTATTTATTTATTTATTTAAAAGATTTTATTTATTTGATAGGCAGAGATCACAAGTAGGCAGAGAGGCAGGCAGAGAGAGAAAGGAGGAAGCAGGCTCCCTGCTGAGCAGAGAGATGGATGCTGGGCTCAATCCCAGGACCCTGGGATCCTGACCTGAGCTGAAGGCAGAGGCTTTAACCCACTGAGCCACCCAGGCGCCCCAAGATTTTATTTATTTTTTTTGATAGAGACACAGTGAGAGAGGGAACACAAGCAGGGGAAGTGGGAGAGGGAGAAGCAGGCTTCCCATTGAGCAGAGAGCCTGATGCGGGGCTTGATCCCAGGACTCTGGGATCATGACCTGGGCTGAAGGTAGATGCCTAACAACTGAGCCACCCAGGCACCCTCGTCTGAATATTTAACATGAAGTTGTTTTACCCACTCAGTCTTCACCTGGACAAAAGATGTTCTCAGTGAATTTGTTAGTGGAAATGAAGTGGATTAATGTACAGGATTCCCAGTAAACAATCAGGAATCTGCTTTTCCTTATGTTTTTACGTAGCCTACTCCTGTTCATAAAGATTTCTTTTTCTTCTCTGAAATTGTTAAAAAGCAGCCTCTGTTGGTCATTCTATTGGTCATTCCCATTGTAATTTTGTTGTTGTAATGGAAATATTGCCTAAACTGTAGCCTGGATGATGAAGTAATTATGGAAAAAATTGGGGCCTTGCATTCACTTGTTTGATTCTCAAGAGAAAAATAAAAGTGTTTCTTTTCCCTTTAAAATTGAAAAGTTGATTAGTTATCTAATCAAAATTCAATTCCCATATGTGCAGTTTATTTCTGAACTGCTGTGAACAAAGAGCAATAAATCGGTTTGTATTTTAGGCTTGGAATAAGTATTTGGCCTTCTGTGGGGAGAGGAGTATAGAGAGTACTTTCCAAAATGGGCTATGTTGGCGGTTTCCGAATCCAAGACTAACCTGGTGTTTGGTTCAGAAAGGAAAAGCTAATCGCCTCAACTGTCTGGGAACAGGGTCTGGAGCTGGCAGTGGGATAATTGGTTTGCTTGTCTCCTGGCATTATGGGCCTGTTAGATCTTGACTCAATTAGTTCTTGTCTTTCTATTTATATAAAGCAACAGAATGCATTTAGGGTAATTTCTTTGATTAAGAAGGTGGAAATGAATTTTATTTCGAGGATTTTTTATGGCTTTGGAAAGTATGATGATACTGATATGTATTGTTATGTATTTAGATCTGAGAAATACTAAAGAAATGAAGGTGTACTGATTTGTTCATTTCCTCTTTTGAGTATGGAACTTTTTTAAAAATATATGAACCAATTTTATGTTTCACATGTAATTCTCCCAGCATATTTAAGGGATAAATAGGAAAAGGATTGTTATCCTCCTTTCAGGGCAAAAATTTGAGAGGCATTAGTAGAAATAATATGTTGAAATAGGGAGTTATTTTAAAAAATAATTTTAATTGCACTGTCATTTTAGTGTATATGTAACACTGTCAAATGTTTTTAATATGGCTTAATGCGGTTCAAAGTTTCTGATTTTACTTGAAATTAAGATCTATTTGAGAGGGTACTTGTTTTTTAAACTAATGAACTCTCCAAAAAATCTGTTACTAGATTCAGCATTACCTCGTGGTACAAATGATACTCTTTTCATGGAGATGAGATTTTTCTTTCCTTATTCATTTTCCTCCAAACTTTAAGTACCCTGCGTAATAATTCTGAACATGTGATCCTTAAGTAGATTATAACATCTTCTGAATGGTTGAATTACCTTAGGGAAATAGTCCCTATAATTCTTCTTGATCACACAATGTCTTTTCTAGTCAAGATTTCATTAATATGTAAATACTTGTCTGTAACAGCAGTGAATCTCTTTATCACACTATATTTAATTAACATATAAATAACCCTGTGAGACACTTTCCCAATTTCTGATATAGACAAGCCTGTTTAAATATTGTATTTGTAATAAGAAAAATTCTATTAAGAATCAAATTCATATTTCATACACAAAATCCATGCATTATTTTAAGGAATGTTTTGACCTCTATATGTACCCAATTTTTAATCCCAGAAGTTTTGATACTATATGTAATAACTGTAGGAAAAAAACTCCATGACTTATGTAAACGTTGGGATCACGTGACATGGTATTGCCATCTATTTGACGCAGAGAAGTGGACAGTGGTACTCTAGGAAAGCAAAGGCTTTTCGTCAAAAACACGGGTGTGTGTCTTGGTCCTGATACTTTGCTAGCTAACTGATACTTTCCCAAATGTGTTACATTTGGGAAGTCATTTAGCTTCTCTAAACTTGAGTTTCTTCATGTGTGGGATGGGGACATTGCGGAGGTATCCTGACGCTCGAGTAACGTGAGCGACGTCCCCTGCCACTGTTGGGAGCATGGAGGTGGCATCCGGTGTCCGCCAGTGGTTAGAGTAGCTGAGAGTATGGCAGGGCGTGGCAGCTGCACCAGTGTCCATGGTGTCATGTCACAGATATCTTCTAGTTCAAGCACATGAAGGAGACTTATAAGAGACTGATGAAGGAACAAAATGTAAAATTAGAATAGGGTGTATCCGTCCCGACGACAGTGACGCGGTGATGCTCATCTGGGACAGCGCCCCTTTCCTGGGATCAGGTGCCTGTGGTTCCAGATGATCAGTCAGGGGGTTGCTTAGTGAACCTTATTTCGATGCAATTTTAAAGGTTTTATTTTCACTTTGTATTGAATTCTGTATACAAGAAAGTGAATAAACCGTGAATGTACAATTTGATGAATTTGTGAAGGAGTTGAAGAAGAATGACATTATCAGCGTCCCTTATACCCTCACCTGTTTACCCTCTCATGGTCCCCTCGTCCAAGAGGACCGCTACCCTGTCTTCTGACGCCACAGCTTAGTTTTGTCTGTGAAAGAATTGGAGAGGCCTGTGTGGGCTATTTTGCTTAAACTCTGGAAAAGCATAATTAACTATTCTTACCTCTCAGCAGAGCTCGGATTTATGTTGTCTTTCAAATTAAATACTTTTCTAATGCTGGATGTACATTGGCATTTTGTCTTTTTATATTTAAAGTGTGTTTCTTATAGAAAATATACAATAGGTCCTTGAACAACGTGGGTGTTTCGGGCACCGACCCCCAGTGCAGTCGAAAATCCATGTGTAACTTTTGATTCTCCAATAGCTTAACTACTAATAGCCTGCCATTGACCGGAACTTACCAATAACATAAACAATCAATTAACACATATGTTGTATGTATTATATACTGTATTCTTACAGTAAAGTAGGCTAGGGAAATAAAAATGTTATTAAAAGATCATAAGGAAGAGAAAACAATCGCAGTACTGAATTGTATTTATAGGAAAAAGAAATCTGTATATAAGTGGACCCACATAGTTCAACCCAAGTGTTGTTCAGGGGTTAACTGTAGTTGAATCTTGCTACTTAATCTGGTAATCTCTGCCTCTATGTTGTCATGCTTTGGCTATTTATATATGGTGCATAGTTTAGTATGGTTCCATTCAAAGATGACCATCTTGCTATTTGTTTATCATTTGTTCAATTTATTCATTGTTTGCCTTTTTCTCTTTTGCTGCCTTCTTTTGATTTGGTTATTCTTATAATTCTATTTAATCTCTTTTATTGGATTATTAGCTATCCCCCCCCCCTTTTTTTTCTTTTGGTGCTTACCCTAGTGTTTACAGCATGGGTCTTTAACTTATCATAGTCTACCTTCAAATAATGTAGTAGAACTTCATGTATAATGTAACAACCTTACCCCAGTGTTTTTCCATTTTTTCTCTCTGCTGGCTTTTGAATGATTTTTGGCCTCTACTTAACTTTTACGTATGTTACGAACTCCACCATACATTTTTATCATTTCTGCTTTAATCAGTAACTTTTTAAAAAATTAAAAACGTGCTTTGTACTTGCACATTTCTACTGCTGTTCATTGCCTTTTGTAGGTCCAGATTTGTATCTGGTATCAATTTTGTTCTGTCCGAAAGGCTTTCTTTGGCATCTCTTTTAGGACTAGTCTGCTGGCGATGTATTCTCTCCTTTTTATGCCTGAAGAAGTCTTTGCTTTGCCTTTGTTTTGGAAAATACTTTTGCTGAGTGCAGGATTCTAGGCTGTCATTTTTATCCGTTCAGTTCTTCAGAGGTGTCAGTCTGCTGCTGTGTTCCATTGTCCTCCATGAGGCTGGTTGTCATTCTTACCATTTCTGTTTACATCGTGTGTCTTATTTTCTTTGTTTTTAAGATTTTCTTTGTAACTAGTTTTGAGCTCTTGGATTGCGACGCACCTTGATGTGGTTTTCTTCGTGTTTATTCTCATTGCTGCTTATTGACTTCTTTGGATCTACACCTAATTTAGGAAATTCATGCCAATTATTTCTTCCAATATTTTTTATCTCCCCCTGTCTCCCTGCCTTAATACACACACTCTTTCCTGGACCATCACTTGTATGTGTGCTAGCCACTTGCTCTTGACTTACTACAATTCTTTTTTTTTTTTTTTTTCCGGTCATTTTCTGCTTTTCATTTTGGATAGTTTCTATTACTATGTCTTTTGTAAACTTGACTACTCTTTGCTTCTGCCTTTTCTGCCCTTAATGCCATCGGTGTGTTTTCATCTGAGTGGCTGAGTTTTCATTCCTAGGAGTGAGGTTTGGGCTTTTAAAATATTTTCTATTTCTATATCATGTTATTGGTGTTTCTTGGTCTGGTTTAAGAAATTGATAATTCTCCTGGTTATGGGCCATAATTTCCTGCTTTTTTGTATACCTGGTATTTTTTACTGGATGCCAGGGATGCAGGTTTGTTCATCTCACTAGCTGAGTTCCTATCACTGTTGTTATGGAACCTATTTTTTCCTTTCCCATAATGCATTGTTTATTTCATCACCCTGTGTGTGTGTGTGTGTGTGTGTGTGTGTGTGTGTCTCCTATAAGGTTGGCTTCTCTGTGAAGTTGATCTAAGTGAATTTCTTAATTTATAATGAGTAAAATTAATTTGTAATGGGTTTCCTTGATTTGAAAACTATAGCAAGTGATCTAGCAATGCAGTTATAGGGCTAATGATTTGATATTGTGTCTTGTTATAAACAATCTCGAGCCTGTTTTTTTATTTCAGGGTCAAATCCTTCTCCTCTTCCTGTGTCCTTCCTGCTCTTCTTGTTTCTGATTGTGTGAATGAGTGTTGGTTAGGTAGTAGGAATCTATACTTAAACATAATTAGACCCATTTCCTTCACATTCTCTAATGCTTTGCTTTCTTTCTCTTCCTGCCATCTCTAATTTAACTTTGAACTTCATCAGCAGTAGAGATGTGTTAGAATTCCTTGCACCACAGATACTTAAACCATTCATTGTCTTCCCAACCACAGCCTGTGGAATCGACACCAGAGACTCTCTGTCTTCATTTCTGGGATTTTCGTTTCTTTAGTTGCGATTGTCTATTGTCTGCAGTGTAATTTGGCCTAGATCCAAAGAACTCATGGTGGTAAAAAGATTTGTACCGCAGTGTCTTAGGGCAAACCACCTTTTGTGCTTCTTTGTTCATCTAAAGCTCCGGACCTTTCACATTTCTCTGCTTCTGTGTGTTCACACACGGGCACAGAGCCACTGCGGTATACGGCTTCTGCGGTGTTGCTGTTGGCATGGGTCTACGGTAGGAGATTGTACAGTCCATTTCAGAAATTTTAAATCAGAAAAATTTAAACAAGCCCTAAAGCACATTGTCTAAATCTTTAGCTACAGAAAAAGCGTATCGATCTTGAGCTGTACATACCCTGTGGTTTAGTGGTTGCTTTTGTTTACTAATTTGTTTTTACTTCTTCAGTCCTTCGGTTCGTCCGTCTGTCCATCCATCTGTCCGTCCAGTAAGTATTTAGCAGGGTTTAAATGAATGCCAGGTATTGCTCTAAGAATATAAAAATGACTCAGACTTTGAAGGAGCGTCTAGTTTAATAAAGGAGCAAGACAAATAAATAATTGCACATATCTTATGTGACTTTTGATGGGATTATATCTTGATAAATCCATCGTTGAAAATACTAAGTTGAAAGTTCATTTAATACACCTATCCTACTGAATATCATAGCTTAGCTTAGCCTACCTTAAACATGTTCATAATACTAACCTACGATTAGGCAAAATCATTTAGCCCAAAACCTATTTTATAATAAAGTGGTGAGGATCTTAGGTAATTTATTGAATACTGTACTGAAAGTAGAAAATAGAATGGTTGTATGATTACAGAAGGGTTGTAAGTAAATTGGGTGTTGTCCTTAGTGGTCGGTCACATGGCTGACTGGAAGCCGTGGCTCATTGCTGCTGTCCAGCATCGTGAGACCATATCATACCACGTAACACTAGTCCAGGCAAAGACCTGACTTCAAAATTGAAAGTACAGTTTCTACTGAATGCATATCCCTCTCATGCTGTTGTAGAGTAAAAAAAATTGTAAACTGAACCATTCTAAGTTAGGAACCATCCATAATTCTGTGCAGTGATAGCAGTAATGGGAGCACATACAAAGCTTAGTAATGTGGAAGAAAGTCAGGTAAGCTTTATCTGGGAATATGATAGAGGGTTTCAATTGTTTTTCCTCAAAGAATCACCACATTGATTGAATCAATTAAAGACAACATTGTAAATATGCCTGCCATGAATCAAACTTCTTTTCTATCCATTTGGATGAGATTAAATGCTGAATTTATAATTTTTAAAAATTCTTTTTAAATAATCTCAATCCACTTTTTTTTTCTTCCTATTGCCACTATACAACTTAGTTTCTGAAGTGTAAATTTTTCTTTTTGAAGAGTTTTTTTTTAAAGTTAGAGTCATACAAAGCTTCCTTTTTGAAAGGAGCGTGCTGAATTACTTGACTGAATCATTTTGCTGAGCCTCTTCTGTAAGTTAGCTCCTGAAGGTGTAAAGAGGCCCCGCTTGGAATGACTTGCGTGCAAATACCACAGCAGCAGTGAGGTAAATGCTGCGAGACTATCACAGCCTCAGCTCTGTAGTCTTAGTTGACTTTTATATTTCTCATTTATTGTTCAGATTACATTTTTTTCTTTTTTAAAGTTGAAATACAGTCAACACATGATGTTACATTTGCTTCAGATTGGTGTCAACATCAAATTGGTTTCACAGCATCGTGATTCGACAAGTCTATACCTTACGCCAAGTTCACCACAAGGGCAACTATCGTGTGTCATCTTCCAACCTTGTTCCACTGTTGACTGCATTCCTTACATGGTACTTTCTGTTCCTGGGACTTACTCATTCCATAACTAGAAGCTTGTATCTCCCACTACCCTTCACCCATTTTGCTCATCCCCCCACTCACCTGCCCTCTGGTCACCATCAATTCTCTGTGTTTATGTTTTTGTTTTTGCTTTTTTTTTTAAAATCTCAATTAGCTAACATTCAGTCCATCATTAGTTTCAGATGTAGAGTTCAATAATGTATCAGTTGCATATAACACAAAGAGCTGTGTTTCTGCTTTTTTGCTTGTTTAGTCATTTGTTTTTTTTTGATTCTACATGTAAGTGAAGTCCTGTGGTATTTGTCTTTCTCTGTCTGACTTATTTCACTTAGCATAATACCTTCTAGGTCCATCCATGTTTTCACAAAGGGCAACATCTCAACCTTTTTTATGGCCGAGTAATATTCCATCACATATATGTACGCCGTATCATCTTCATCCGTTCATCCATTGATGGACACTTGGGCTCCTTCCATATCTGGGTTGTTGTGAATAATGCTGCAGTAAACATAGTTTACATTTTCTTTGGGTAAATACCTGGTAGCAGAATTACTGGATTGTATGGTTTTGAGGAACCTCCATATTGTTTTCCACATTGACTGCCCCCATTTACATTCCCACCAACAGTACACGATGGCCCTTTTTTTCTCTACATTCTTGTTGATATTTGTTATTTCCTATCTTTTTGATTCCTAGCCATTCTGACAGGTGTCAGGTGATATCTCATTGTGGTTTTGATTTGCATTTCCTTGATGATTAGTGATGTTGAACACGTTTCTCCTGTGTTCACTAAGTTTTATATCTTGATTAAATCTTTACAGTTCTTAAAAGGATTTTTTTGTTGTTGTTATTCGTTTTTGAGAGCTCTGATATCAGGATGAAGAGAATATCAGGGGATATGTTTCTACTGATCATTTATTCATTCACTCAGTAAGTCATGTTCTGGAACCAGGCTGTCTGGGTTCAGATCCCAGCTGCAGCTTTTTAGTTGTGTGACTTTGCATTGTTAGTAAACATTCCTCTGCCACTGTCTTCTCTCCAGTAAAATGAGAAAGAGAATGTCTGTCTGTCAGGGTGCTGACTTTATATATGTATGTATATGTTGCTTAGAACTTTGTATTTGTGCTCAGACATAGGAAGTGCTATGTGTGAAATGCCTGTTCAGTGCAGGTCTAGAGGCGGGAATATACGGGATCTTGAAGGGTGGTGATGGGGAAGTCACACTTGCTGTGTCTTGAGATCTGCATGGGCATATTTTGTTGTTTCCTTTAGTTATATGAGTAAAAGGAAGATTGAAACATTCTTGTTTTCCTCCTAATCCTTTGGTTCAAACTCTCTTAGCATGATAACCTTATATAGGGTCAGGGTTTGTAAAGTACATTGATACAATTCATAAACAGTTTGGTACATTTCATTAGTTTTGTAGTTGATAAATTCAGATGTCATATACCTTTATCTTTGTCCTGGTAGGCTTCACTGGTTTAATTAATAGAGCAAAGATTTGTCAGGGTCTTGTTATCTTTAAGTAATATTAAATAAGAGTTTTGCTGCTATTCAGTCTAAGTACCAGAACGGGGGTTGAAATTGACTCGATTTCTCTACTTCCCTGATGGTGGTTGGCGCACTGTAGTTTTGAGCTCCCCCCCATGTGAAATAGTCCCCATCGATGCTTAGTTGACTCTTAGATCTCAAATCTTTCAGTATTGTCACATCAAATATGTGTTCGCCCTTCCTGAATGTAATACTAGCAAATCTGAAACTATAGTTGAGTTTATGGTATAAATGAAAATTATTATTCACCAGTTTTAATTCACCTCTATTTCCCATAGGTGCAGTATTATAAATATGAAAATCATGACAAAAACATTTAAAAAGAAACATTTATAAATATTTGTTGTGTGTAGCAACACATGCTGAATGTAAAAATTGCTTCATAAAAGTTTTGGGGATTAAAAAAAAATGTTGTCTATTTTAACTTATTAAAGTGTATGCCATGGAAGTTGGGTTTGAGGATGCCTTTTTTTCCCCTAGTAACCTTCCTTGTAGCAAACGTAAGTATTCCTCATTGTTCTGAGCACTTTGAATGCCTCGTCTTTAGAATTAGGGTCCTCTCTCCAAGGGATGGGTGAAGTGCTTATGGATCAGTCTTTCAATCACTGACCTCTCTAGTCATCTGTTGCCCTTTGTTCTGTTGACAACAAACACCTTGGTGAAGAGTAGCCTTTCTCACTTAGGTTTTCTGGAAGAATTTTCCTTTAGAGTTTGTGGCTGTCCCTTAAACTTAAATGATTTTGCTAACTTGTTCTCAGAAATAATCAGATCATCCTTTGCTTATGGTAACAAATTTATTTTCAGACTCTATTTTAAGCATTTGGGAGAGGGATGATGCCTTGTGGATATTGTTGCTTATTTCTACCTCATAAATCGGCTCATCACTTTCTCATTACTGCTTACCGTGTTGATCAGGATATACTCAGGCGGGTGTCAGCAGACTTTATTGTTTACTTTATTTGTAAACACAATCATTGGCATTATTTATACAGTGTTACTATTTATCATAAGGTAGATCTTGAAATGTCACCCAGTTTACATATATCTTGTGTTTTACTCCCCATGAAAACGGTCTTGCTGGTGTTAGGAATAATGATGCTTTTATGACGGTTGAACCCTTGCCGTGGATCAGTACTGCTCTAAAGTCTTTAGACTTGCTAACTTGATTCGCCACAAATCCAAATGAGATTAATACTGTTATTCTTTTTGTTTTACTGATGGGGAAACTGAGGCACAGGCCGACTGAGTAACTCCCATCAAGGTTACACAGCTGTGTAGGGTGGCTCCTGTCACAGAGGTTAGACTTCTAAGAGCATCCTCTTAATTGCAATGGGTTAGAACTCAAGAAGATATTTGTCTAGTCTTGTCTTCATTTGGGGCAGATAATATTACAGTATTTGCTAACTAGACGAAGCAGCAGGGTCCCGGGGGCCCGTGAAGTAGCTGGTGGAGGCGGGAGGAGAGTCCAGATCCCGGAGGTGGTATTTTTGCTCTGGTTTCTCATATACGTCACTAACGTCGAGGTTACAAATGAAGTTTCCAAATAACTCCTTAATCTCCTGTATTCTCTAAGTCCTATATTAGTGACAGTGAGTGCCGTCGGCCCAGAGAACTCTCTAGTGACGCCTTTACACAGCTTTTTTCCAGCCTGGCCTCCTGAATGACAACAGCGTTTTGACTGGACCCCACGGAGTTTCAGACCAGTGTGATCTGCTCAGTAGCCATCACCACAGTGTAGCTCTGCGTGGGCTCAACTTAGGATTCTTTCTTGTCCTTTATTTACCAGAACATTTTCTTCTATGCTAAATAATAGAAATAAATAGAACTCCACATCTTAATACCAACGCATAAAAGGTGGCAATTAGTAGTAACGCTCGGTCTGTTTTGCCTTTTGTTCCCATGGCATAGAACACGAACAAAAGAACTTTCTGTAAGTTTATTCTTGAAAAAATTTCTTTGAAATAAAACATTTAAATTTAGTGTGAGAAATAATTGGCGAGAGAATAGTTGAACATAATAGAACTTGTAATATTCTTTCCTTTCCTGCTGACAGATAAATGTTACCTTCAGATGAAACCAGCAAAGTTTATTGTTTGGAATAAAACAATGGACAGGGTTCTAATAGAAAGAATCTTAAAATTAAGCAGTCATTATTTTGTAAAGAGATCATTTAAGTTTACCCTGTACTTCCCTTTTTTAGTGGGGGTTGATGCACTTAAAATTAAGTTTTAAGTCTTCTCAAGCCAAGCAGAAACAGTAAAAGACAAAGATGAACTAAAGTGTATGTTAATGTTTTGTGTTTGTGGAACTTTAGATTCAGAGTGTAACTTCTGCAACTCCCCAGACTTCCTACAGTTCTTTAGCAGGAAGCAGTATGTTTTCGTCTAGCTTTTTTTTTTTTTTTTTTTTGGAATCACAGTTTCACCTTGCCCAGTGACTGATTTACATGACTAGGATGTTTATTGTGAACAGAATTAATGAAAAAGGTTTTCTCTGAATTTTATTGTATGTGCTGTCACTCTGCTTACCTTATGAGAGAATTCAGTAGCTACCATTTGGGTATTTTTAAAAGGGTAATGATAGAACCAGTTGGTTATTTTCAAGTGTAAAGAATGGTGGGATTTAGGGAAATACGCATTCTGAAATATTTTCTCTGCCTGAACTAGAACATGACCTGTCCTGCTGCCTGGGTGGACTGTGCACCACTGCTGGTGTGGTGTACTCTCTCAGCAGCGGCGTGGTCTGTATTAGAAAAGTGCTCTTGCTGTCAGATCTGCGGATTCCGTATAGATATATGTACTTCTTTGGCACATCTGTTTTTAGGAACAGATTATCCCCTTCCATTGCTTTATGCCAATTTTGAATTTCTGTGATACTCCTGAGAGCACTTTTTGAAAAAAAATTGAATATAGTTGACAGTATTCACTTAAAAAAAAAATCTTTGTGCTTTAATTTAGTAATTCAGGTAACACATTATTCTAGAGTCTGCTAAATGCCAGGCACTATTTTAGGTATTGAGGATATGGGCAATAGACAAAACAAAAGTTCTGCCCTCAAAGAATTTATATTCTGGGTAGGGAGGAGATCGTGTTTTTGAAATGCAGTTATTTGAAGCATGATAAAAATCTACAGTATTTTTATAGCAAGTATTTTAAACTCCTAAAATTTGTTTTAAAAGAGTGTGCTTTGCAGAAATATCCTGTAAGAAAAGAACACAAAGAAAGTTTTTGTTCCTTTGCTTTTATGTAAGTGTTGGTGATCAGACCTAAGGTCCCGCTGTATTTGGTAGAGGTTAGTTTCATCATATTAGTAAGCTATATAATATTGAGTTTGGTTTTTATATTGTACTTTAAATATGCATGTAAATGGTCTTTACTGGGTTGTCTGAGTTAAATTTCAGGAAGGCTCAAATGACCCTCTCCCAGCCACCTGCGCATCTTGCCTGGTGGCTCTTAGGTATGAAGCAAGGGATGGTAGAAATGAGAGTGGATGGATTTGCCGTTGGGGGCTAGATTGTAGCCCCAGTGCCTTTTCTAGAGGGGTGTACTAGTTAGAAGTCTAAATTGTGGATTCTAACTTGTGTTGAAATCCTGGCACTGTCATGTAATAGTTTTATGAGGATGGGCATAATCACTTGGGCGTCAGTTTTCCCATTATAACATGAGGAAGAACCTGTCACCAGCTACATTAGATTGGTAGGACTAAATGAGTTATTGTATGTTCAATGCGTTTCATCCTGTCTGGTCCATAGTAAGAGATCAATAAATGTTAAAGATAACTTTCACCGATCATCGCAGATACACTAATAGTAGTACAAGTAGTGTACTGTTATTACGTCAGTGGTGATCAGCACATTTAGAAACATTTAGTTATGCTTTGCCTTGAAAATGCAGCAGAAATACTTTATTAACTCGGGATTCTTCAGGCCTACCTTTTAGAGTGTACTTCTGAGCAGAACTTGTCATTACTGCATGTTTTGATAAAAATAGGTATGTTTTCTTACCCATTTCTGTTCAGTGGAGCTTAACAAAGTTTTATAGCTTTCTAGTCTTTAAATACCAAATGAATATTATTTTGCTGAGGGTCCCACGCCACTATTAATCATTTCAGTAATAACCCTTGTATCTAATATGTACTTTGTGTAGAAAGTACAAATCTCGACTTGTAATACATTTTTCTAAAATTCTTTTTGAAAGCATTTTGTGTAGCTATGGAACCGTGTCTGCTTTAATTAGAAAAGGCAGTAATCGTTTGTTCATTTTTTTTTTTTTTTGTTTTTGTTCCTTGTTCCTCAATTCACTGCTCTAATTTATTCTTCTGTTGGAAGAGCAAGCATTATCATCCTCATTGTGTCCCATGTTCTTCTTTACTTTCCATTTCGGTAGCCTGTGATAAAGTATTAGTTATTGACACAGAGGGAAATAAAATAGTTTTTTATTTGGTGACAACTGAAATAGTGTGATTTTGGCATCTCTGCTGAGTAATCCTCCATGTGACGCAGAAACTTAAAAATATGAACTCAGCTGCCTTCACAAATGTATCTCTGATACACAGTTTGCAAGGACATTATGTGCTAGCTGCCAAGTGGGTAAAACACTGGGTTTATAAAATAGGGTGTAATACATTTCTTCTTGTCTGTATCTAATGGGGAGCTTTGACTTTGGAGAATTTACACCAATAATAATCAATGGACAGGGATGCTGTTGACTGATGGACGGCATGGCCCGTTCTCAGACCTTTCAGCTTCCGTCTTCTCCCTGAAACCACCCAGGGCGCTCCTGTTACCTCCTACATGAGAACTAATTGCTTCATCGATATTATATTCAAAAGTTTACAAAGTGTTTCTTGGGCAAGGCATGTTGTGTTACCTTGGCAGAGAAAAAAATGCCAAATACAACTTATTATAAAAAAGTGCAATCCTTTCCCTGAGCTATGTTAAATTTTAGAAAATTGGAACTATTATTAATACTGAGAAACAGGAGGGAAAATGTTTCATTGAACTAGAAAGCTGGGCAATTGAAATTTGTTCTTAAAATTTTTGTCTTCTTAATTCAGAAGGTTTCAAATGTCATGGGCTTATAGAATATGATAGCTGAAAGGGGCCTTCAAGGTAATGTTTGAAGTGTTTCGCTCTAGAAAATCTTGTGCCAGAGAACACAGGGCTAGGTGTGAGGCTGCTGGGTTTCTGTGCTCCATGCCTCCCGATGCGTGTGGCGTGGTGCTCTGCTGTTATCACACTCCACTGTCCATATCTCACTGTTCATTCTGAATTTATTCTTAATTCCATTCTGCCAGGCCTTATTTTTTCTCCCTTTCTTAGTTTTCCTCTTCATTTTTTAGCAATGCGCTTTACAGTTTTACTGAGAAATAAATGACACACATCCCTGAGTAAGCTGAAGGCACACAGCGTGATGGTTTGATTTCCATACAGTGTGAAATGATTACCGCAATGTATGTTCAGCTAACATCTGTCATCTCCTATAGATAAAATATAAAGGGAAGAAAGAGAAAAAGAAAAAAAAGAAAGTCCTCTTTGTGATGAGGACTCTCAGGATTTGCTGACCTAATAGTTTTCCCTATATCGCGCAGCAGGGTCAGCTCTCGTCGTCATGTACATTACATTCCTTGTCCTGCTTCTAACTAGAAATCTGTACCTTTTGATCACTGAGTGTTATTTTCAACCTGCAAAATAATTTCTCCCCTCTTAATAATTACTTGACCTCAGGTCTATGCTGTCATATATGGTAGCCACTATTTAAATTTAAATTAAACTTTTATATGGCTACTTAAATTTTGATTAACACTAATTAAAATTAAATAAAGTTCTCTTAGCCATATTTCAAGTGCTTACTGCATGTGCACCTAGCCCCTGGTTACTATAGTGGATAGTGTAGTTATAGAACATTTCTACGATCCCAGGAAGTTAGACTATAAGATTTTCGAGGGCAAGGGGCCATATATGCTGATAATAAGAACATAAAACTTAGGCTCTTGATGTTTTAGAATGTGTGAATGAACGCACACCCATGCTGTCCTTTAGTTCCTTGCCAACTTTTTAGTTTTGAAATAATATCCTTTTCTTGGACCATTTTCTGATTGGAGAGAAGTCAACAATTTGGTATTTTCCATTTACATGGTGTCTATAGTATGTAGCATGGACCATTTAATATATCACAAGCAGGAGAGGAGATTTAAGGTTATAGAAATACTTGTTGCATCATGGTCCTTGTGCAGCCAATCATTGAGCTAATGTAGTATTTTAAATGCCGTTTCTTTGTTTTTTTTTTTTAAAGTTATAATGGTGACTCCTTGGTGCTCATTCCTTGGCATGAACACAAACACCGAGATAAAGACTGGTGCGAGGAGCTGGAGTGCAGGTAAGGATGAGCCTGTGCGAGGGACCCTCATTTCTCCAGGATGCATGGGTAGAAGGCCCTGTTGCGGTGGTGTGCGGTAGGTGACCATGCACTTGATAGTCCCTGATTTACAGAGTTTGAGTGGAGTTGTTTTAAATGCTTAATTGTTACATTACAGTTCTTTTTTTTTAATGACTTTTTTTTTTTAAGATTTTATTTATTGTTTATTTGAGAGGAATACAGACAGAGTGAGAGAGAGCGTGAGCAGGGAGGAGAGGGAGAAGCAGGCCCCCTGCTGAGCAGGGAACCAGATGTGAGGCTCGATCCCAGGACTCTGGGATCATGACCTGAGCCGAACGCAGAGGCTTAACTGACTGAGTCACCTAGGCGCCCACATTACAGTTTTTTTTTAATGGAAGAATACAAAGTATTCAAAAAAATGATCTGATATACCAACTCTTTTCTTTTTAAAGTATTCTCTTTTAGTCTTTGATACACAGAAATAAAATTTTCATGGTTATTATGGTATGCACACAATTTTGTTTCTGATTTAATTTTAATTTTTATTTTGGTAAGACTTAACCTTGGAAAGCCTCAGAACGTGGAGTCATCCACTACTGGCAAGGTGGTGGGAGATGAGGTGTGGGACTGAAAGCATGTGAATTCCCTTTTTCTCCCTCTTCAAAGTCAGATAAATGGTCCTTTGCCATCTCTCCTTCCATATTTCCTCTACATGGAATCAGAGGTTAATTTTTTGGATTCATGAACTGAGGCTAAGAACCTTCAGATTGATCCAGAAATCCTCCAGATTCCTGGCACCAGGCACAGCATAGGATGGGGTTGGAGTGCTAGAGTTGAACTTCAGAGCGCTTAGTGAGAATCTATGTTCTGAACATTGAAGCTTTGGTTCCCTGCCACCTCCTAGGTCCAGGAGTGTAGACATATTCCTCAAGCAGAAGTCTGGAGACTTCTTTTCTGGAGAGATGGAGTAGCCTCCGAGAAAAGGCCTCTAGATACTCACATATTGTCCCAAAAGCTTTGTGCATTACCTGGTTGAAGTGAAGTCAGCAAACGGACAAGTCCTGCCATAGCCCTGGAGCTTCCTAGATGTCTGAGGACGGGCGCCGGCAGGTAGCACACATAGAAAACGGGACTGAAAGTCAGAGACCACAGAAAAAGAAAACTTCAAAAATTAATACTGCCCAGGAGATAAGATAGTACAGTTGTGAAGTAAAAAAAGGATTTTATAAAATAGGAACAAAGAACTATGAGAACTTTAGGGAAGAAAAAATATGATAGTCAGTGTCTAAAAGCTAGAAGCATTGAAAAATAAAAGCAAAGTACTTCTCCAGAAAGTAGAATAAAAATATTATAGAGCTAGATAAGAAAGCAAAGATAAAGAACAAACCTAATATTCAAATTATAGGCATTCTAGAAAGAGATGACATAATAGAAGTGAAGAAATTTAAAAGAAACATTTCAAGCCTATTATTTAGAATCGAAGGCCAGGAGTTTTCAGATTGCGGTGTCCACTGCACTGAAGCGTACCATCACAACCTTCCAGAATATCCGGGCTGCAGTCTACCGGAGAGAAAAACACACTACATAAAAGGAAGTTTGAATTAGAATGACCTGAGATATCTCTAGAACAGCAATAGAAGCTAGAAGAAAAACTTCTGGTGGAAAATCTTTTTTTGATCAGTATTCTTAGATCTAGCTAAAATCATCAATCAAGTATGAGGTTAATCATGTAAGGTCTTGTAAAATTTACCACCCGTGTACATCTCATTTCAGGAAGCCATAGAAAACGTGTTTTATTAAAATGAAGGAGTCAATGGAAAAAAAGAAAGCCATTAGATTCAGAACTGGGCTCTAACATAGGCCGTGGCAACGGGAGGGCCCAGGATGACAGCTGCGTTCTTGTCGGGTGAGCGAGCAGCCGTCACAGACTGTGGAAGGGTGTGGATGGCTTCAAGAGCCAGCTCTCTTGGAAAAATTTTAAAAATGGAACAGGAATATTACCTGTTATGTTTGACTATTGGGAAAAATCTTGATATTCTTTTATATTTTGCTGTTAATACATCTTTTAGAGAATTTGGAAAACATAGCAATGAATGCACAGACGTCAGTGGGCAGCACAGGAGGACACTTGGCATTTATTAACTCCAGAAAATGAAAAGTTGTTCAAAAAAGAACAATAGTTGTGATCATGTACCACTTGGCTCAGGAGAAGATAATCATAATCACATAGTCATAATAATGCAAAGAATTAGTGGTTTAATCGAAATTGTGATGTTTCCATAGTGGAAGAAAAGAGTGTAGGGAAAGTGGATGGTTGTGGTTTAAGACAGCTGAATAGCACATAGGGTAGATAAATCAGAAATAGTCACAAGTACGTACCGTTTAGATGCATAGAGGAAAATCCAGGAAGAGGGCTGACAGACATGTACATGGTGTAGAGGGCGGCAAGGACGGTGGTAGTGTGGGCTGTGTATGGAACTGCTGGTTTTTCATTTGATAGGAGTCTTTTCGTGCTTTTTGGATTTTTGAAACTATGTATACTGTCTGATAAATGATAAAAGCCCTAAGCGGTAGTGTAATCATTTGGAAGCTCTCTTAATGTTACTGGTAACGTTGGCTGTTTCCTTTCATTTTATTGTGGTTTGGATACCTGAGATCATGGAGTAAGTAATTCTTAGTTACCTTTTTTACTCTAGTAAGTTTTAGTGTTGTGGCAATTGAGTGTCCTGCTGTGGTTTTGCTGTTTGCTTTTTAAAAGTTGTTTTTAGGGGTGCCCGGGAGACACAGTCATTTGGGAGTCTGGCTCTTGGTTTTGGCTCAGGTTTTGACCTTGGGGTCGGGAGATCGCAACCCCCTGTCGGGCTCTGTGCTGAGCAGGGGGTCTGCTGGAGAGTCCCCCTCTGCCTCTGCCTCTCCTGCTTGTGCGCGCTCTCTCTCTCCCAAATAAGTAAATCTTCAAAGTTTTTAATTTGATTTTCATTTTTTAATCAAAGTTGTATATATTTGCAAGTAGATTAAAGAGCTAAAATTTCTACAAAGCTTGTTGTTAAAAAAAAAAAAAAAAAAGCAAAGCCCAAACCTGAAGCAATTACTTTTAATTCTTTCAGGTGATAGTTTTGCTATTAACTCCGTATCTTGGAGTAAGAATTGTGTTGGTACTTGATTTCTTAGTCCTGGCCGTTAACTGTGGGCTTCCTAGAACGGAAGGTAATGGTGAGCACGTACCCTGCTCCTTCCGAGCGTGCGTGTGACATCCTTCATGCCGCTCCCTTTAACGATCTTGTGCTGTCATTTCAGCAACTGTAAGGAGAGGTTGAAGAGGTAGAGAAACTGATGATGGTGCGAGGTCAGGGCCAGTGGGCAGGGTGATAGGCAGAGGCAGGTGAATTCTCTCATTTCCAGATGGGCTTTTGAGAGAGTAGCGCCGGCAGAGCACCGACCCATCCATCCCGTGCTTCCCGGCCTTTGTGTTATTCTAAGTAGATGAAAGGCAAGAGGGCATTTCTTTTCTGACCAGCTGCAGCAGGCTGAAATGTAAGCAGGCTTGCTGTGCCAGAACCCCCAAAACAGAAAATGAAAAGTCAGGAGAAGTTTGACAGAGGAAAAGATGCTTTTGAAGATGGTACAGATTTTCAGGATTACAGGACGTATGGTGTTGCTCTTTCTCTTAATTGGTATCTGTCCTCTGCTAGATACAAGAATACCAAAGGAGGCAAAGCAGATGCAGGTCCTGTTCTCGTGAAGTTTATACTCTGGTGGGAAAAACGGTCCTGCTGTATATGGCCGACGTGATGGGTGCTCGGAAAGCCCAGGCCGGGGGGCATGGGGAGCGTGTCACAGGGAGACCGCCGCTTGGAGGCGGGCAAGGAAGGTCGTCCTGGCAAAAATCTTGTGAAATCTGAGATTTGAAGAATGAGCAGGATTTCATTTAGCCTTGTGGAGGACAAGTTTGGCAAAAAAGAGCAGGGTGTGTTCTAAGCAGAGAGGAGAGCATGTTGGAAGATACTCAAGGCGATGTCCCCTTCGAGGACTAAAAATAAAGATCTACCTTGTTGAAGGAGCCAGAACAGAAGTAAGATTGGCACCAAGATGAGGCTAGAATATTTTACAGCAGATTTACAGGGTATAAAAGTAGGCATGGGGATGATAAAATCAGGTTTCTGTTTTTATAAAGATAACTGTATTACCCAAGGAGATCCTGAATTTAGTTTTGATCTTGTTGCATTGGAAGTGCCCGTGAAACATGGACGAGCATAGGGAGATTTGGGGGCTTCTGAGTGGAGTGTGGCTTGGGGGTCAAATAGCGTCATTATTTTGTATGCAGTAGCTCATGTAGTCGTCAAAGGAGAGATCAAGGGCGAGATGAAGGGCGAGTCCGGCGTGAGCAGGGAGGAGAGAGCTGCACTGGGTGTGGCGAGGGGCCAGGATGCAGGAGTCGGTTGGAGGAGGCTAGTCCGATGGAGGCGACCCAGAAGGAGCTGTCAGTTAGATGAGAGAAGGCCGACAGCCCCACATACCAGAGTGAGGGAAGCCAGTTTCTGGCAGGAGAAAGCGAATTCTGTCCGTGGTGAGAGGGAAATATTAAGGACTGAAAAAAAACATCAAAGGACCTCAGAGTTGCTCATGGGTATTTTTTCCTCTGGTAAAATGGGCAGCTTTAAAGATTTCGGGGGAAATGTGACCTTTTTTTTTTTTTTTTTCTTCATGACAGTGATGGGGGAAAACCACCGGTCAGACTGTTAATGGAATTGTGACACTAACTGAGCGAAGGGGTACCAGTTACAAGCCCAGCGGGTTGTCTGAGGCCTGGGACTAAAATGCCCAAGTCTTTCCGGGCTTTGTCTGCTCGCATATCCCAGCTGCTGATAATTCCAGTAAAAATTCTACCTGTAAATGAAAAATGAAGCACGTATTCCAGGCCACACGAACTTCTCTGTGTCCTTAATTTATATTATTTTGAATACCCTGGCATTGTATCCTACCCATTTTATATGACTAAATGAGTCTGAGATTAGGCTTAGCTCAGTAATGCAGAGTTTCAGAGCTTTCAGCAGTGGAAGGTGCTTCGGTTCTGATTCCGGAGGCCGCTGCCTGGTAATGGTCACCGTGAGAGCACCTGTCCCTTACCACGGGCTGGCTCAGATGAATGGTGTCCCTAATGGCGCACAGCAGTGTTCCATAGGTCGCTTCGAACTATCTTGGTTCAAGTCCTGTTTTCAGTCCTTGATTATGGAGGGCAGTTGGCCAGGATCCTCCTCTTAACAACTCATAATTTGTGATCCCTGGGCTGTTGTCCTTGGGTCCATTCCTCTGGGGGTTCTTCTTTACCTACTGCAAGTGGCACAGAGTGGTCCCGTACTTCATAAATGTCAGCGAGGGGCCACATTGTGACACTGACTAATGGTATATTATAGGTGCAAATAAGGCGTATTCCCTCTGATTTTGATGAACATGGAAAACAAGGTTTCTGAATTTATATTTGAGTTAGACCTACCTGGAGGTGTTTTTCCCACATGAGGTCTGGCTGGCCATCGCAGGGGGCTTCATTTAGTGCGCCCGTGGCAGGCTCCCAGCCGTGTGCGTTTGGTAAAAGCCTCCCAGGGTGATTTTGATTTTGTTAATACTTAGTTGATTGATTTGTGGCATGGCTCTTTTGATGTATTGTCCATTCTGATTTTTTTAATTGGGAATTCTAATAGGAAAATAAATTAAGCATCCCCCAGATGTCCCATTTATCTTGTAAGTGTGCCCACAGATACGGGAAAACACATACAACCCCCCACCCCCCAACATACATACATGCATACTCCCTGCCTCTGTCACCACTCCCTCCCCATCTCTGTTCTGGCTCTCTCTCTCTCTCTTTCACAAAATTCTAATTTTTCCCCGCATTCCAGTCAGTTACTAATTGTTTCTTCTGTGGTTTCCAGAATGGTGGTTGAGCCGAGTCTCCAAGATGAAAGCGAATTCTTGTATGCCGCCCAGCCCGAGTTACTGAGGTACAGGACGCCGGAGCTTACAGTGGACAAGGTTATGGACTGGTATCAGACCAGAGCAGAGGAAATAGAGCATTATGCCCGACAGGTGAGGGGAGGATGACAGCGGATCCTCCGTACCGCACTGGGGCCTTAGGACTCTGTGTGGGTCCTGGCAGCCGGCCAGGGAGCCAGGGATTGTGGGTTTAGTTTGCAGAGATAAAGTGAATATGTCTTACTACTTTTGTTCTTTCATACTTTGCCTCACAAGCTTTTGTGGCTTTTCTGGGGATTCTTAAAAAGCAAATACATAGAAGAAAAATGGCTCAAAATCTTTCTCTAAAATGTAAGTTGCAAAATATGATACATCCTATCCGTGATTTTCCATTTATTTATTTTATTTTGTATTTATTATTATTTTTTATTTTCCATTTATTTTTAATAGGCTTAATACCATATTAGTGGAAATGACTGTATCAGCCCAGAAATACTTGACCAGCGCCCTGTCCTAGTGCAGTAATGCAGTTGGTTTTCATTTTGCTTTTTAGGAATCTTGTTTGAGGCTCTCTCTCTAATTAGTTTTCCTCAAGTCTAAGCCTAATTCCCCTCAGTTCCCCTGTGCCTTTATGGAGCTGCAGGGGAACCACATCGGACAATGGAAGAGAGGGATGAGGATGTACTGAACCTTAGGAGGTCTGAATGCTAATCTCAACTCTTCCACTAACGCACCTCGTGACTCTGGATCTGTTACTTACCTTTTTTGCACGTGGATTTTTTTCATGGGCTTGGTTCCTATACCAAGGGCAGTGAGAACAAAGAAAATACATAGGAGAGAATATTAAAAATTCTGCTAATTGAGTGCAATAGTTGTCTTCATCTTAGAGAACAGAAGTTGGCAGTTCAGAGGGAAGAATGGCAGAATGTACATTGAAATCTCATTCAGGGTCTGGTCATTGGATGCCTTTTTCTTTCTACTTGTAGTCTTGGCCTTGGACCACCTATCCTACCATCAGTTTTTCATTTGACAGGAAGGGTGATTTCTAAAAAGTCTGATGAGCAGCAGTACTGTGCTATGGAATTTGCACCTTTGTTTTACATTTCTACTTAGTGGTTGGTGCGGCCCTGTGTCTTTGATTTGATAGTCTCCTTGAATTTCTGCTTAATCTGACTCCTACTTTTACTGTTCATAGAGTTGAAGAGGAGTTATTTGTTGGAGCTGATGGTGATATTATAGATCAAACTTTTGGGGAGGGTGGGCCAAGAGTATTTTATTGACTTTCCAGGTCTTTGAAGATGGCTGAGGACCATAGTACATTTGAAAATGTTTAGAATCCTGATACTGGGATGAGAAAAGTCTCTGGAGGTGCTCTCCCTGTGTGCTTTGTACCTTGAGTAATAATGATGTGTTGGTGTAGGTTTATCGATTGTAACGAGCGATCCACTCCAGGGTGGGCTGTAGATAATGTGGGAGGTCGTGGGTAGGTGAGGGTAGAGGCTCTGGGGGAAGTGGCTGGACCTCTTCATTTTTGCTGTCAATGCTGCCCTAAAATGTGAAGTCTATAAAGAATAAATTGAAAGGAAACTATAGAGCTTTCTGAAATTTAAGTTTATTAACAGTCTAGTAATAATTCCTAGACATCTTGAATTCATTGTGTGGAATTAGGAGTAACTATAAAGAGAAGTGATTTGGGGATGCTTTGTTTAGCCTTCCTTTCTTTCTTTCATCTCTTCCCTTTATATAAAAACACTCCTAATAGAAGCATTATTCTCCAGCTTCATTTTATTTATTGATGCTTCATGTGGCTTATGCTACAAAGTGTTATCTAGCATAGTTTTTATCTTTTTCATTTTTAGAGACTTAATTGATGTGGGACTTCTTTTTCCTTGGTGCCTGCAAATGCCTTTTAGCAAAACCTGTTTGTTGGATTACGAAGTGTGTAGAGTAGTGAAATTTATCCAGTGAGGGCTCGGGGTACGTGGCATAATTCAAGTTGCATGAGAGCCTGCTTTCATTTAAGGTGTCAGTAATTTGGTTTGAAAACATTTTTACCTCTGTAAGTATCTAGCAAAGCAACAACTTCAGAGTTGATACGAGGAAAACAAATCTGGATCACAAAATTGGAGAGTGTTACAAATGGCGAATGTGCTGTATGTGTTAAACCATTATTAGCACAAAGTTATGTTTTATGCATCAGGCCTTCTTCATGCTTTCTGAAAATTCACCTGTGATAGTTTTTTTTTTTTTAATTGGTATACAGGTAGATGTGTTTTTTTCAGATGTGAACTGTATTTTTATTACTAGAAATTAGGTAAAAAATATTTACCTGTTGAAGTATTACCGGATCACTCCTATTTTGCCTCAAGCCTTTCCTACCTATAGTTTCCCCCGACCTTGTGTTTCCTGGCACTGTTCTTTCTAAGTGAAAATGCATTTCTTCTCTTTTTATTTCATCTGTACCGGCGGGCCCTGGGGCTTTGAAGGGCTTTAAGGGCTGTCCTTTAATATTGCTCCGTGTTCTTCCTAGCCCTGCATGTGCTGCACCCCCCTTCTCTGCTCCTCCCAGCCTACCACCTCCTCATTTGCAGATGTTTTTGCTTTGTGTTTTACTGGGGAACCTGAGAACTCTGTTCCCTTAGTCCTTACTCTTTCCAGCTTTTCCCAGAGGAAGAGATCTCCTCTCTTGCATCCAGGGTACTGCTTTCCTTAGGTGCTCTGGATTCCACATCCGGGCCTGCTCAGGGCTGTTCTGTGGCTCTTGGCTCTCTCCCCAGTGTCTTTAACCCCTCCTTCTCTACTTTGTTCCTATTTTTTTTTTTTTTTTTTGGTCATAAAGTTCAAACCACCTCTGTTTTATAAAGACAACAGCAAAAACTGAGAGTCCTAGTCTCCCTGGGTTTGGTTGCAGCTGTATTCCCTCTGTCACAGCTCAGCTCCGAAATAGTCCCCTGTGCTCTCGGTTGTCACTTTCTCAGTGATTCTTTCCTCCTCATTTGTCTGGAGTCTGGCCACCCCTGCCACACCAGAGAAACGGCTTCATGTCCGATTCCCTTCCTGTGTTACTTCACACATTGTCCTCGGAAACCACTGCTTCCTCTCCCGCAGTCTCCTCTGCGCGGCTTCTGAGGGGTCTTAGTGCTTTCCCCCTTGTCCTAGGCTCAGCTATCCGTTTTCGTCTCTGGGTGGCTCACATCTTTTGGCTGGTCCCTTGAATTTTGCTGTCCCCCAGGGGGCTACTCTTGTCACTAGTCCAGAGTCTTCTAATACTAGTCACTGTGGTTCTCCCCACTGGCCTGCTTGTTTTCTGGTCAGTTCCTTTCCAATTCGTCATTCAGTGAATACTTCTCAAGTGTGTAAACCGACTTATGACATGCCCCCGTGGGAAGTCTTTGGTAGTATTTGCATTTCAGGATAAATGGCAACTTCCTTAGCTCAGGGAACAGTGTTCTCCTTTCTGCGGCCCCTCCCTGCTGCCTTAGCCATGTTTCTGGTCGCTTCGCTTCAGACCATCTTCTCCGCCTTAGGGAACTAACCACACTCTCAACAGCACCTCCCGCGTCTCGGCCTTGCATGCCGTGCTCCTGCCTGCCTTCCTCTCCTTCCTTCTTGACCTGCCGATATCCATGGATTCGTGGAAGTGCATTTCAAGTCTTCCTCCCCGGGAAGGCTTGGTGACGGGTGGGCTGTGCGCCTTTCCTTGAGGTCCCGCTCGCCTCGCTGTGCTTCAGCCTTTGACGTGATAGGTCAGTTTTCCGACGAGGTGGGAGATCACTGCAGGAGGAGACCTCTTCTTCCTCAGTTTCATATTCCTAACCGTGAGAATGGTGCTCGGTTCAGAGGAGGCCCCCAGTACATAACGGGTCGTCTAGGAGTAAGGGAGTAAGTGAGGGGTGCGAGGTGCCGGGAGCGAAGGTCACGTTCATTGATTTTGCCATCAGAGGTGCGTCCTTTCATCAACCCAGTCAAGGGTTAGGGACTCAGATTGCTGTGTTCTGAGCATGTCTACGAAGACCAGTCCTCACTGTGGTCTAAATGAAACGTAAATATTTGCATTGAGACAGAGAAGGTGTCTCCCAGAGTTCACCATTCAGCGAATGTTTTCTGAATGCCTTTTCTCTGGGGGGGCACCGTGGGAGGATAGGTAGGTACTGAACGGGATGTAAAAGCAAAAATGTTTCCGGAGCCAAGTGATAGAGTGAAAGTAGGATTGATTTGGCATTACCACTAACTATCACCACCCCTTTTCGCTTGTTAATGTTGTGAGAATTAAATTGACAAATATATGTAAAACTGCTCTTAAACTGTCATGCTTTATGAATTTAAGATAGTTGTCTTTCTTTTATTATCTTTAGTATTTCTTGCTGATTGTTTTGAAACAGCTTGACGATATATTTGATGAAGAACTCTACTGTTTTTACACTAAGTAAATGTACGTTGCTGATAATATAATTTTATATAAGGTGATTAGCAGAATTAGATTCTGTGCTGGAGGCTTTTACTTGAGAAGATGTGGGAGACACAGAACACTGAGATTTACTGTCGCTTTTCTGTTGCAGGTCGACTGCGCGTTGTCACTCATTCGACTTGGAATGGAGCGGAACATTCCCGGTTTGCTGGCTCTGTGTGATAATTTGGTTACTCTGGAAGCTTTGGTTTACGAAGCCGGGTGTGATTTAACCCTGACCTTGAAAGAACTCCAGCAGATGAAAGACATTGAAAAACTAAGACTACTGATGAATAGTGTAGGTTTTATTTTAACTTTCTTCTTAAGCATTCCCTATGTACTTTGATTAATGTGGGTCTCAAAGCTGAAGATAAAATGTCCTCCAGACCCGAGCACTTAGTAAATAAAGGAAGGTTTCTTGTCTTAAAAAATAAATAAAAATAAAAAAGAAATTAAAAATTAAAAAGAAATTAAAAAGAAATTAAAAAAAAAATCTAATTTTTGAATAAATTACCGTAAGTATCCCCAAATTATTTTGGCTGTTTTTATACCTTGCTTGCCCTTTATTCATACTCCTCTGTATAAAACTTTTTTTTTTTTCCTTTTAGCTAGGCATATTTCTAAACTAGCTGGCTATTCTAATAATCATGTTTCTAGTCCTTCATTATGTTAAAATTCCCAATTACTTAAATATTTCACTTACACAGAAATACTGGCGTTTATAGGGCTAGGTGCTTGTGAGAAGAAAACATCATGGCTTAGGACTCATGATCTTAGGAGAATTTGCCCAGCACTTTTAGATTCTTCCTGGGTCACCCTGGGGTGAAAGTGCACTCCTGCACTTTAGGACCTGGTTCCTGCCGAGCCCACTGAATAGAGACACCCCTGAGACAATAATGGTGGCGCTGCCGGGCGCTATCTGTCAAGGGACACCTCGTGTAGTCTTTGCTCTTGGGCAGCCTGGTTCCAATGGGCCGGTTGAGGGGAGGAGCCACGGCTGCCTCATGGCTCTCTTCTCTCCCTGACTAACTAACTTACTTCCTCCCTCCCTTCTTTCTTTTCCTCTCTTCTCTTCTCATCTCTTCTCTCTTCTCTTTCTTCCTCCTGTACTTTCTTTTTCATCTTCCTTCCTTTTTCTTCCAGTCATCTTTCTCCCTCAGGCGCTCCCTTCCCTTTTGCTTAGTAACCCACCCAGTGAAAACTGATTTGTATTATAGGTAAGACTCCTTTTACAGGACTTAGGTGGATCTCCTGGAATAAATAAAAGAAGGAATTGTGTAATGTCAGGGAGAATGAGTAAAATCATGTTAAAATCATGTGTGTCATTTGGAGTTTTGTGAAGGTGGATGTAAAGGAGCGAAACAAAAGAGGAAAGGAAAAGGGAGAGATTCTGGGATTTTATACAGAAGACGGTCCTCAAGTGGTTCCCTTCTAGAGCTCTTCAGTGCTCCTGTCTCTGTCTCTCTGCTTTTTTCTGTTTCACTCTTCCTATCCATGATCACGCTCTCTCTCTGTGCGCATGCGCGTGCGTACACATGCACACACACACACTCACATTTTTGGGGTAGAATCTCTCTCTGCTCTGGGAGACCTCATGTTGGAGTTGTAGTAGTAGCGTGTTGGTCTTCCAGAGCGGGGCGTAGGCTGTGAGGGACCATGGTCATGCTGGGTCCCTCACAACTCACCTCTGAGGTGAGCTGGGGTATCTGTTATAGTAAGCGTTGGGCTTCTGTTGTTTCACATTAGTTTGATCATATGTGAGGTTTAGAACTTGTTGTCTGGAATAATCAGGTATTGAATGTGTTTGTTTGGTTAATTGTGTTTTCAGTGTTCTGAGGACAAATATGTGACAAGTGCATACCAGTGGATGGTTCCTTTTCTTCATCGTTGTGAGAAACAGTCTCCTGGTGTGGCTAACGAGCTATTAAAGGAATATTTAGTAACGTTAGCTAAAGGGGACTTAAAATTTCCCCTGAAGATATTTCAGCATTCCAAACCGGATGTAAGTAGAAACTAACTTTTTAAGAACCTCTGTGCTTCTTTCTCTGCAGAATTAGGTTTTATTTGCCAATTTGTTATAATAGGATTTATAAGTAATTTCCCTTTAAACAAAAGGAAACGGTTGTCATGTTATTCTTTTCTTTTTTATTATTATTTAAATTTTATTTAACATCAGTTAACATATAGTTTTTTTTTTTAATTTTTTAAAAGATTTTATTTATTTATTTGATAGAGAGAGAGAGAGATCACAAGCAGGCAGAGAGAGAGGAAGGGAGACAGGCTCTCTGCTGAGCAGAGAGCCCGATGCAGGGCTCAATCCTAGGACCCTGGGATCTTAACCTGAGCTGAAGGCAGAGGCTTTAACCCACGGAGCCACCCAGGCGCCCCAATTAACATATAGTCTTTTATTAGTTTCAGAGGTAGAGTTTAGTGATGCATCGTTTGCATGCAACACCCAATGCTCATTCCATTAAGTGCCCTCCTTAATGGCCTTTCCCCCAGTTAAGCTATACCCCCACCCACAACACCTCCAGCAACCCTCAGTTTGTCTCCTAGAGTTCAGTGTCCTTTTTTTAAAGTATCTTATTTATTTATTTGATAGAGAAAGCGTGCAGAGCATGAGTAGGCAGAGCAGCAGGCAGAGGGAGGGAGAAGCAGACTCCCCGCTGAGCAGAGAGCCTGTTGGCAGGGCTCTGTCCCAGGACCCTGGGAACGTGATGTGATAACCTGAGCTGAAGGCAGACGCCCAGCCATCTGAGCCACCCAGGTGCCCCTAGAGTTCATTGTCTTTTATGGTTTGCCTCCCTCTCAATTTGACATTTTTTCCCCTTCCCTTCCCCTATGTTCACCTGTTTTGTTTCTTAAATTCCACATATGAGTAACATCATAGGTTCTCATGTATTCTTTAAACATGTTTCAATTCAGGCCATTTTTTTTAGGAGTTCATGTTTCTTTATTCCAAAGTTTGTTGACTTTCTGTTTCTATCGATTATATGTATTGATATATATCAAGACGAGAAAAACTAATACTTGATAGATAATTGAATTCTTATTATAGACAGGCTCTGTACAAGTGTTAACTCATTTAATCCTTATAACAATCCTATGAGGTGGGTATTGTTATTAGTCATCGGAGGAGAGAAAAATTGTGATACAGAGCGGTCAGGCAGTTGCCCAGGGTCACACAGTAAGGAGTGGAGTCTGGATTCACACATGGGCTACTGCTTCTTTTTTTTTTTTTTTTTTTTTAACACATGGGTCTTCTAATTTCACAGCTGTGTTCTTCATCATTAAGCTTTACCCTAACACCAATAGAAGAGGAAAAGATTCTTGCCCCTTAGGACCTTCAAAATATTTATGAAAATCTTCATATTTATGAAAATATTTATGAAAATCTCATAAGGAAATCTATAATTATTCTTAATAATTTTTATATTTGCTTGAGAGTACTATATGGTTGACTCTCAAATAATGCAGTGTTTAGGGGCACTAGCCCCCCACCCCCTATGCAGGCGAAAATTTGTGTATAATTTTTGACTCCCCCCCCACACCCCAAACTTAACGGTCAGTAGCCTACTGTCGACCTTACCAATAACATAAACAGTTAATTAGTTTTAGAAAACAGTAAGCTAGAGAAAGGAAAGTGTTATTAAGTCATACAGAAGACAAAATGCATTTACAGTACTGGATTCTGTTTATGAGTAAGTGGACCCTCGCAGTGCTGGGGTCAGCTGTATTTATAGGTCTGTACTTCTGCGGGATTCAAATGGTTGTTCAGATTCAGTGGCCGTAAATCATTTCAAGTGCAGCATATTTTTGCGACGTAAATAACCTCTTAATTTAGCCATAAATCAAATGTGTTGTTTCAAGAGACAGTGGCTCCCTTTCTGTTGGAGGGGGCTCAAGCAGGAAGTGGGATAGCACCGTCACTGTAAGGCACTGACTTTGTAGTCCTCTTCAAAGCCTTGGATTGGGTTTCAAGCAGAAGCCATGTAAGGCCCCTTCCGATCCTAAATTCTAAGTGAGTGCACTTCCTTGAGCTAGCCTGTGCTGCAGTCTGAAGTCCTCTGAAGTACATGGCCACAGACCATATAACCAGGATAAAAAAAAGAAAGCATTGCTTAGTTAACCTTACACATTTTCTTCATTTCTGACAAAGGGTTGTTTGTCAAACATGTCTCTGTTCTTCGGCTGTTTAAAATTTTCCATCTTCTCATAGGCAGTTCCCACTTAGTATTCTGATTTTGAATTTGGGATGGTTTGCTGTGAGCCGAGGGTGTGTTGCTTCTGACAGCGGAGCACTGTTTGAGCAGCAGGATGGATTGAATATGAATGTTTTATGAGGAAGAAAGAAGAGACTTTAAATTCCTTCCAGTAATCTTGTTTGTGATTCTTCTTCCTTACAGAGCCTTGGAAATCCTTTGTGTGTCGTCAGCTTTTCGTTGTTTTTACTTGGCAATTTAGTATGTGCCTTTTGAATAAAACATGCAGCCATTTGCTTTTGTTGAAATATCTAAACATCAAAGCAGAAAACAATGGGGTTGCTGGGCTCCTCCTTTCCAATCTATCCTCTTTATCTCTATCAATATTATCTTTCCTCAACGGAAATTTGATCATGTCATGATCTGTGGGAAACCAGTGTCTACAAGGTAAATGTTGGGCTCTCTGGAGTGGCTTAGAAGGTTCTTTGTGGTCTGTTTCCAATCTGTCTCTTTAGCCTCATTTCCCTCTGAGAGTGACTGTGCTAGTCCACTCACACTGACCTTCTCAACCTGTCTTCATGCTGTCTGTCTGGCCTTTCATGCCTCTTTTTGCTTTTATAGACTATTTCCTTTGTTTGGGATGGTGAGCTTCCCTTTTCTTCCCTTTACAGACACCTGCCTGTCCTTCAGGATTCTCTCTGCTAGGAGACCTGTGACTTCTCTGTGTGATGACAGGTCTTGTCCTTGCCTCTGTAATAACCCACATCACACTGTGTCATAATTCATGTTTCACGTGTTTCTCTTTTCCTCCCTTTTTTTTCCTATGTGTGTTCTCTATGTCTCAGTCTTCTGTGTATTACCAGGAAGTCAGCGCTTTGCAGAGAGTAGGTGCTTAGTGCATTTAGTCAGGGCACATGATGGGTGAATGATTGAAACTGGGTTTCATTATGATGCTCTAAGACCACTTGCTAATGTTTGTTTGCTTTATTAGGATTGTGCTTAGAGCACTGTTTTTATTTTATTTTACTTGACTCTTCACGGAAAGAATGTACCTTGGATCTGCCATGAGTCAAGCACAGTGTTTATAGAACATAGCAGGAAACAGGAGCAATGATTTCTGTATCAGACAGCTCAGGCCAAGTTATGCTGCATTAACAAACCATCACCAAATCCGAGTAGTTTAGAATGGCAGACATTCGTTTCCTACAGGCACAGTATAGGCTATGGTTGGGCTTCTGCTTTGTTCCATGTCTTGTTATGACTTGGCTACAAGAGCAGGCCCCTTTCTAAGCTGTGGCCCAGGACTGAAAGAGCAAAGCAAAACCACGCAGTGGCTCTTAAAGCTTAGCTCCGAGTGCGAGTGCTGTCAAGTTACATCCTCTCACATTTCACAGGCCAGAGGAAGTCTGAGCCAAGCCTGTTGTTAAGGAGGGGGGAAGCATAATCCTGTCTTGGAAAGAAGGGAGTGAGCACTTGGGAACAATAATACAAACACATATTTATCCTTTTAACCGTAACACGTGCTTCACTCTTCCTCTCCTTTATAACATCATGATTTTAAGCACTCGTCTGGCTCACCTGTGATGTTAAGCTGTTGCTCTTTATTTGCGTGGCCCTTTGGAAAGTGGAATTTACAAAGGAACTTAAGTCTGGATGGAGGTGATTTGGGAATAAAATATTCTGCTTTCTCGTATTGTTCTCGCTCTTCTGTGCTAGCATTTCTTTTTTCTTCTTCTTCTTTTAATGCATTGTGTATGGGAACTATGGGCTTTAAAAAAAATAGAGTTTTCTAGGCCGAACCCAGACACAATGGATTAGACTTTGGGGGATATGGACCTGGGATATGCATTTGACAATTTATCCAGTGATTCTGATAGAAAGCCTCTTGATCTGTGTTACAGTTAGTTCCGACTGTTGGTTTGCAGCTCCTGCAGCTCTCACAGTGGCAAAGGCCACTTTCATCTGATCAGGAATGGAACTGTGTCAAGTTCCAAAAGGACACTCCTGCTCCCAGTTCTCCCATGTTCCTGCAGTGCAGTACTCCAGGGCCCTGAGTTTGGAAGCTTTGGGTGCGGACCTAGGCCTGTGTGCCAGCAGTGGTATAGATGGGAGAGTCTACTTAACACTTGAAACTCTTGCCTGCAATTTCCTGCTTGCCTGCTTTGGGCCCACACTCCTTAGGGAATGGAAAAGTGCCTCTAGAACTGTGCTATTCAGTATGATAGCCTCTAGCATGGGTGGCTATAAAAATTAAAATAATAAAATAAAAAAATTCATTTCTTCAGTCTCACTAGTTTTCTATTTCTAGTAGTTTGTAGTTACAAACAATGCTACAGTGAATAACCTTGTTCGTACGCATTTTTGTGTCTTTGGTATAGCTTCAAGGTGTATTCCTTGAAGAGGGCTCCTGAGCCTAAAGGCAGGGTCATGATGCCATTGCCAGATTTCTCTCCAGAGGGCTTTGTCCGCTTGACTTTCCCACCAGTCATGTAGGAGCATCCCTATTTCTCTACAGCACTGTGGACAGAGTATGTTGCTGTATTTTAAAATTTTTGCCAGTGTGGTAGGTGAAAAGTGATATTTCAGTGTTGTTTTAATTGGCGTTTTTTTAAATGATGAGTGAATTAGAACATTTCCTCATATATTTGAGGGAGCTGTTTCTTTTTTGGTGAATTGTCCATCGTGCCTTTCCCCCATTTTTCACTTGTACTTTTGTTCCTTTGTGATTTATGTTTGTAGAAATTGAGATTTATTGGTGTAATTAGCCCTTTTTTGTGGTATGTATTGTGTATATTTCTCCCAGTTGGTAGGGTGTCTTTGGGCTTTGTTTATGGTGATTCGTGTCAGGCCAGAATTTTTATCTTTTTATTTATGTGTAGTCAAATTGAACAATCTTTTATTGCTTCTGTATTTTGAGTCATGGTGAGAAAGCCTTTTCCTACTCCAGTTAAAGAAGAATTCACTCATTTTCATTCAGTACTTTTATGGTTTTATTTTTATAATAGATCAGTAATCTACTTGGAGTTCATTCTTTTGTATGGTGAGATGTGGATCTAATTTTTTTCCCCCAGATGTCTACCTAGTTGTCCCAGTACCATTCATTGAAAGTTTTGTCTTTTCTTGGGTGATTTAAGATGCCACCTTTGTCATATACCAAATTTCCCTTTGTTCATTCATCTCATTCTAGAGTTTTGTTTTTGTTTTTTTTTTTTTAAGATTTTATTTATTCATTTACAGACAGAGATCACAAGTAGGCAGAGAGGCAGGCAGAGAGAGAGAGAGAGAGAGAGAGAGAGAGAGGGAAGCAGGCTCTCTGCTGAGCAGAGAGCCTGACATGGGGCTCGATCCCAGGACCCTGAGATCATGACCCGAGCCACCCAGGTGCCCCTCATTCTAGAGTTTTTATATTGTTACTGGTTTGTCTGTATACTAGGCGCACACTGTTTTATTTTGTATTTTATCTTATTTATTTATTTATTTATTTATTTAAGAGAGAAAGAAAACAAGCAGGGCCAGACACAGAGGGGGAGGGAGAGGGACAAGCAGACTCTGTGCTGAGTTCAGAGCTCCATGTTGGGCTTGATCTCACAACCCTGAAATTATGACCTGAGCTGAAATCAAGATGCTTAATCAACGGAGCCATCCAGGTGCCCCTAGAGTGCACTGTTTTAATTATAGAGATTTTATAATGGGTTTTAAAAATCTGGTAAGGGTAGTATTCCTCTGTATTTTTTTCCCCTAGGTTTTTTGTTTTGTTTTGTTTTGCTTGTTTTTTGAACTTTCTAAAAAGATATTCTTACATGTTTGTTTCTCCATCTGAACTTTTGAACAACTTGGCTAATTCCATAAAATAGCTTGTTGGGGGGCGCCTGGGTGGCTCAGTGGGTTAAAACCTCTGCCTTCGGCTCAGGTCATGATCTCAGGGTCCTGGGATTGAGCCCCACATTGTGCTTTCTGCTCAGCGGGGAGCCTGCTTCCTCCTCTCTCTCTGCCTGCCTCTCTGCCTACTTGTGATCTGTCTGTCAAATAAATAAATAAAATCTTAAAAATAAATAAATAAATAAATAAATAAATAAAAATAAAATAGCTTGTTGGTATATTTACTGTGATTATATTAAAGTTATAAATTGGCGAGATCAATATCTTTATAATGTTAAGTCATCCTATTCAAGAAGAGGCGGTATCATTCTGTTTGTTCATGTCTTTTTTTTACTGTCTTTCAGGAGTGTTTGAAAATGTTCCTCATGTAGGTCATGCGCATTTCTTGCTAAATTTATTCCTAAGCATTTAATTTTCTGTTTTATTTTAAAGTGACTTTTCCCTACCTTCACTCCTCTGTTGTTTCTGTATATGAAAGCTGTTAATTTTGTATGCTAATTTTGCATTTTGCCACTTCACTTATTTTTTGTATTGCTTCGTTCTCTGGGGTTTTCCAGGTATCCTATTTTGTCATCTGTTCTTTATCTACTTATGTGTAGTGCGTAATTTTAAGACCATTTTTAAAAACCAAATTATAATTTTTAAAAATTTTACCTTGCTCTGCAGTATGGAAAATAATCTGCTGCCCATGGTGGGGAAGACTTACTGATTTCCTAGAAAGTTTTAGAAGCGCTCTCTTCTATCGGCTTGAGGTGGGGCAGATGATGGTTTAACAGTTACCACTGAGATATTAGGACAGGAGTGATGGAAATAAGAAGTGTGTCTTACACTTTATGAAGTTAGGCATCTTGTAGAGTTGAACAGAGTAAGAATAGTAGAAAGTGTCTCAAAACTTTGAGCATTACGATTCATGTGCATAATAGATTGTTTTAAGAAAGATATGCTAAATGGCCCAGGAAGAGAACAAAAAGAAGCCATAGGAATACAGAGAGGAGAAGGATCCATGTTTGAGAGTAGTATGAGGATGTGTTCATTAGACCAGCATTTATGGAGCTTATGGACAAGACTAGAAATCTGGGAAAGCCCGACTGAAGTCAGGGCAAATAGAGATAAAGTGGGATTCTCAGGGAGGCTTTAGATAGGGAAAAACTAAGTTTTTGAGAAGAAGTTCCATGCAGGAGTAGAATAAGACAAAGAGACAAAAGACTAATATCATGTTTACATAAGGCAAGTAATTTAATTTGCATGAACTAAAATTTGCCTAGCGGTTCATAGGACCAGAAGGGTGAGTTGGCACCAGGCCGTGAAGGAACTTGGATGGAAGGCTTATTCTTTACCTTTTAGGCCTACTAAGGGTTACCAACAAGGTGTTTTTTTTTTTTTTTAAAGATTTATTTATTTATTTGCCAGACAGAGATCACAAGTAGGCAGAGAGGCAGGCAGAGAGAGAGAGGGAAGCAGGCTCCCTGCTGAGCAGAGAGCCCGATGCGGGACTCGATCCCAGGACCCTGAGATCATGACCTGAGCTGAAGGCAGCGGCCCAACCCACTGAGCCACCAGGCACCCACCAACAAGGTTTTGAACAGACGTGATCAACTGTGGATTCTAGAACCTTTAACTTCCAAGTGAGACTTGAATGTTGCAGGGAGGGAAAGATAGGAAGCAAGGAAATCAAGGGAACCATCACAGAAACACAGAAACACAGGCTTCTGTTTCAGTTGGTTTTTCAGTGTATTCCTTTCACTGAAACTGCCTTCAGTTTTTTCCTTTTCCTGTATGAGTTGTTTATGACTGTAGTTTTCCTCCATCTCTCCCGTTCTTCCTGTATGTGAAGTTTTACTGCAGGAGCGTGAGAGACCACGTCGCTTCGTGTGGGCCCTGGGGCTGGCTGCCTGCATCAGGCTCCTGGCGTGACCACGACCAGCTTTACGCCTTGAGCAACTGACGTGTCCCGGCAGTGCCCCAGCCTCCCCTTAGGGAAATGGTGTGAAGAATTAGGAATGAATGCTTGGGAAGCACATAGAAGTAGCACTTGGGACACGATAAGAAATCGGGAAAAATTAGTGATTTTAATTAATTTTTAATAATTATTTTTACTGTGTTCTGGCTCTGTTTCACCAGTCTGTCACTTGGCAACCTTGGGTAACTCTGTCACATGTTGATGTCAAATTAACGCCATGTTTTTTTCTTAACCCCTTGAAGAAAGGTATAGAACTCCATTAACTCTGCTGCTTCGGGAAACTTCACTTCCCTGTTACTTGAATGTTTCTTGTTCACATCCACTGATACGATTTTTCTACTGAGAAGATGCCTTGTTTGGCAGCTTCTGTCTGTCACTTTCTTGAGTTTCTACTAAAATGTTGAAAACCACCAGATCTTTATTATGGAAATTGCTTTAAACTTATTTTGTCATTGAATAGGGCTCTGAGAGCATAGGTTCAGCTTTCCATTTTGGTCTCTTCGGTAATAATGGAAGCATTCTTCATGTATTAATTTCATCCTCACAACAATGATATTAGGAAGGTGTTAATATCCAGTGAGCTGAGAAGTAGAGATGAGAAAAACAAGGCACAAATACAGTATGTTTGTAGTCCAGAAAATAAGAAAGAAATTCTGGTTTGCACTGGGAAGTTTGTATCCTGTAGAGACAATGACCGTGGTAGCCGGCTTTCTGCATCAGAATATGTTCTGTGATTTGAATATTGCTGCACTGCAATGTGACTTCTTTCGAATAATGTCAGTGCTGTTTAGTTACATGACTAATATATAATGCATCCTGAAAAATAGTAGGTTCAAACATCTCTGAATATTAGTTAAGGAATTTTATATATTTTTGTAATTGAAACACATAAAATTTGGCTTTAGGGTTAGAAATGCTTTTAATGAATTGCCTTTTTAATTCACTATGTTTCTTCTATCTACTTTATCCTGAATGGGTCATAAATTGAAGAATCTGTTTTTAGCAGATGTGAAGCTTATGGGTACAAATGATCTTTTCTAGCTGATTCTGTAATTCAAATGTGATTTCATTTAGAATTATTAAAGACCCCAAAAGTCTGTAAGCTAAAGAAAAATCAAGATTTGTTTTTGCAGCTGATTAATTGCACTGTTTAATATTCTATTGACAGTTGCACTGGGCTATGGAAAAACTGACTGTAAATCTATTGACGTTTAGTACAGCATGCTTTCTTTTCTCTAGCTGCAGCAAAAAATTATTCCCGATCAGGACCAGCTGATGGCAGTAGCTCTGGAGTGCATCTACAACTGTGAACGAAATGACCAGCTGGCTCTTTGCTATGACATATTAGAATGTCTTCCACAAAGAGGATATGGGTAAGAACCTACAGCGTGCCAGGCTTATTGTCTTTTCATCCGACCAGCTAAAATGAAAATGTTGCTTCCCAGAGGGTTCATTAGACAGAATTTTGGGCATATAAAAAATATACAGAGAAGAAAATGGAATCATCTGCAAACCTGTTGCCTAGAGATAAACTTCTGTTTTTCCAGCGGTGTTTGAGCAATCAGTATAATTTTGCCAACCTTGATCAATTATCCGTCAAAGAACAAAAATATCACCACCACCACAACAAAAAGTACTTTGCATCTAGCACATAGACAGTGATGTCTCTGTTTTAAGTTGTTTCTAATTAAGCGTTTTTCATATTTATGAGCTCGTGGTATTCTGCGAATTATTTGTTCTTGGCCCTTGCCTATGATAATCGTGTTCAAGTAGTAATGTCTGAATATACATAATTTTATTTTACTTTGTTTTTCTTTGTTTTATTGAAATATAATTAACACACAGCACTGCATAAGTTTGAGGCGTTCATCGTAATGACTCGACGTACATCATGAAACAACCACAGTTTAGTTAACATCTGTCATCGCATGCAGATACAAAAAAAAAGAACAAAAAGTTTTTTACCTTGTGATGAGATCTTTTACTTTCATAACAACTTTCAAATATAACATATAACAATGTTTTTGTTGTTTTCAGTTGGTTTCCCAAATTGTTCCTTGAGTGGAACATGTACATTGTATGTCATTGTCCCCCGTACATACTTATCTTAGACCTGGAAGTTTATACCTTTTGACCTCCTTTACCCATTTCCCATGCCTCCCACTCCCACCTCTGGTAGCCACAAATCTGATCTTTTTCTGTGAGTTTGTTATTTTTGTTGTTTTGGGTTCTTCTTCTTCTTTTTTTTTTTTTTTTAAGATTTCACATATAAGTGAGATCATTATACAGTATTTGTCTTTCTTTATCTGACTTTTTTCACTTAGCTTAATGCCCTCAAAGTCCATCCATGTTGTCATAAAGGGCAGGATTTCCTTTTTTTTTTTTTATGACTTTCATATTCCATTGTGTATATGAAAATGGCACATTTTTGTGATTCATACATCTTTTGATGGACCCTTAGGTTGTTTCTTATCAATCTTGGCTACTGTGACTAATGCTGCTCCCTCTCTTTTCCTTCTAAGGAAATTTTAATTTTCTGTGAACTGAATGATAGAGATCACCAAGTTTGCACCCCATTGTGAGATAGTTTCATGCAGTCACCAACGGTACTGCAATCAGATGTGAGTTTGATGGGTAAAGGATATTTGCGTGGGACCGAAGTATCACCTCAGCAAGTTCATTTATTTTTTTTTTGTCATTTCAAAGGGGAAATTTAGCTTTCGAAAATAGAAGCCGACTGCCGTCACCTTTAATTAAGCTACCAGATGTGCTGTCACAAACAGCATGGTGTTACATGCCTCCTGTGAGGTACCAATCTGAAGTAAAGGTGTTCATTCTTACTCTAGTCAGTCCTCTGGGCCGAGCTTCAGGATTTCAAGCGGATGCAGAGAAGGGGGAACAAGTTAAATCACACCATGAAGGAAACGGTCAAGTAAATGCAAAGTGTGAGACACTCTCCAAGTCAGCTGGTCTTTCTACTTTGTGAAAAGTCTGTGTCATAGAGGTGCTGATCCAAGATCAAGGAGTCTGGAGGGTGCCTGGCTGGCTCAGTCAGGAGAGCATGTGACTCTTAATCTCAGGGTCATGAGTTTGAGCCCCACATTGGGTATAGAGATTACTTAAATAAACAAAAATTTAAAAAAAGTTGGAGTCCAAAGAGACATAATCCTCTCCTAATTTTTAACTATAAAGTAACATATGCACATAATGAAACTGAAGAAATTGAAAAACTTGTAATTGATCAACAGCTGTTTGCTGCCCTGCCTTCCCCGTGTCTCCTCACAGGAAACACCAGCTTAGAGAATGTGTTTCTTCTGGTCTTTGCCTGCCTCCTCTAAGACAGCTCATGTTGTGGCTGCATTTTTACGTGATTACGGACTTCCTTTTATGGAAGTCTACCCATCCCCCATACCTACTTCTACCGGTTTTTCAGTATAGTTAGGGTAGCATTTTCATCATTATATTATGTAAATATTGTTTCTGCAGATCTGGGTATGATTATATTTCCTTTGTATGCAACTTTTTGTTTTTCCTGGTTTTCTTTTTCCCCCTTCGTTTTTAGAAAATTCCTTTTCCTTTTTTGTTGTTTTGTTTCCATTTATCTCCTTCCCTCTTCTGATGGAAATAGAAAGCTCTTTTCTGTAGTCAGACATATCTTAGTTCCTTCCCTTTTTCCCATTTTCTCTCCCTCTGTACCTTTTGGAACCTTCTTGGATGTCTTTTCTCTTGCTTTGATGCGGGTTAATTGTTCCATATTCTGTACAGCTGCCATCCTGAGGCTTGGGTTTGCCTCTCTCTCGTGTTACATACTGCATTTCTGAGATTTCTTTTCTCCTTCCTTTACTTATTCTCTCGTTTTGATGGAACACAATCTTCACAGTTTCCTGTCAAAGATTACATGGACGCATTTTTATTTTAAGACAGTTCCATGTCAAAAAGTTACCAGAATTGCCCCCTGAACTTGGTAGAAACCTTGGCTATATACAGTTCTGGGTTTATAGTCTTTTCCTTGTGAGTTTTGAAGGCACCAGTCTTGTCCTCTCCTCCCAGGATTGTCAGTTAGACCCACACCATTGTATATCACTGCTTTATAGATGGCTTCTTCCTTTTTGGGTATTTCAGTGCCTTCTTTTCATCTCTGATGTTCTGAAATATCGTAAGGATGTGTTTTATTGTGACTCTGAATTTGTTATGTTGTTCATTTAGACAGCCTGTTCCAATCTGGAAAATCCTGCCCTTTAGAGCTTTGGGAAATTTTCTTACATTCTTTCCTTGATAAGTTTCCTTGGTAATTTTATTTGTACTCCCTTCCTTTTTCTTTCTCTATTTTTTAATACTTCTTTATCTACTGCCTTTTTTATTCTTTTTCCCACTTTTTGATCTTTTGTTAAATGATCTGGGAGTTTCTTCAGTTTTATCTTTTCATCCATCTTTCGAATTTTAAGATTTATTTTGACTTTCTTATTTAAATTCTAAGAACTTTTAAAATAAGATAGTGTCCTACTCTTGTTTCAAAGTAGGAAACTCTGTTCCTCTGCTCCCTGCACTACACGCTTTTTCACCACGGTCTCTCATTTTTCATATCCTGGTTGTTTGTGTATCTGCCTTTACTGTTGGGGACTGTCCTCCATGTTGATTGGTTCTTGATCATTAATTTATATCTAAGACACTAAGAAACTGATTGGAAGCCTTGTGACAAGATAAAGCCTTTTCATTGTAGGAGTGCTTGAGAAATCGCCTCGTATGCGAGCACCTAGCTTGTCCTCTTGTTTAAGCTTTGATTTTTTTTGTGTGTGTAGATTCATCTTAGATTCTAGTATGTTACAGAAACGTTGGGTAGTTTAGAGATCCTGATCATTCATCACCTCATCATGGGTCTCAGTACTGACCACCCAGAAGGAATCCCAGCAGTTAGGCTTGTCAGTGGTAGAGCTGAATGGAGATTGTGGTAGCGCTTAATATGTCTTTGCCTTCCTCCATCTAGGGTTAAGGAATCTTCATGTAGGGTGCCTCAGCACGTGTTTATTACCCAGACTTACAGAGATATGACCATAGGTTATCTCACATCCTTAGTAAAGACTGGCAGGAATAGCAGGTATGCCTCTGGGAACCGTAGGTCTCTCTCTGAGAGCTGTGGGCTGTCAGTAGGCAGCAAAAGGCTGGTAAAGGCATTGTATGGACAGATTTTGTAGCACAATGTCATTACCTATCATTTAGAAACCTCAACCCAGTGGCTATCAGGGTGTTAGTAGTAAAATTGTTCTCCGTAGAGGGTAACAAGAGATGCAGAGGCTTCTCTTAATGTCTGTGACAGAGGGCAGTAGTGGTGGGAAGTCTCTTCCTTAAATGGCCTTGCTGGGAAACTTGATAGTCTGTCTTTCAGCTTTGTGCCTCCTTTGTTGTCCTTGAATCAACTCATCTAACTCATTGACTCCCAAGTGACACGTATAATTTTTAGGAATAAGTGTATTAGACCTTGTTTTTCAGTAAGATCAAACTAGCATAAATATCAACTAGAGCTAATCTGTTAATTTTTAAACAGTAATTCGCCTACCATGAAGTATCAATGAATGATGATATTAAAAGAACATATTTTATGTAGACATTATAATTACAGAATTAGTGTGTTTTTGAAGAGTGTGTAGGCTAAGAAATGCCTCTTTTTCTTGGCTTCCGATTAATGGTTTCTTTTGATCTAACAGACTTTTTTGTAAATACAAAAATAGATTGATACTCTCTTGTTTTCCATGTATTTCTTAATGATTATGTTTCATATTTACAGTTTTCTAAGTAACATTTTTAAATTAGCCTACTATTAAAATATAGAGCTTCCAAATATTTTCTGTGATTCTCTTCATGCCAAGTTCATCAATTTTATTCTGCCTATGGTTCGTTGTTCATTTTTAGTAGTTAAGTGGTTATTTACCAAATGGTAAACTGTTATTTTTTTCTTTATCACTTAGGAAATGAACACTTATTTAACCTAATTAATTTTTGTGCGTCTTATGTAGGCAACATATTCCACTGGCTAAAAAAAAATTCTATAGTAATTATGTTTATGGATGTCAATTCACAAAGGAAAAACCCTGTATTCTTTTTTTTTTAAGATTTTATTTATTTACTAGAGACATAGAGCACAAGTAGGCAGAGCTGAAGATGTTCAGAAATAAGACCAACATTTTGCCTAGCAGTGTAATATTGTTGTATATTAACTATAAGGGAAACTATATCTTTTTTCACTTGAGTATTATATTCTATGTAAAAAACTACTACTAAAACTTAATTTTAATTTTTTTCTCTTAATCTTTCAGTCATAAAACAGAGGTAACAAATGCTCTTCACGACATGGCAGACCAACTGGAACAAATTCTCAGGTGAGAAAAATGTTAGTCTGTTGGCTCTGTGCTGAGGCAGGAGGTCTGCCCAAGAAACGTTAACTTTTCGTATGTCCAGTGGTCGTTTGCAGTTTGACGTCCTATTTGTTTGACTCTCTTGGGAGTGAATTTTCTTAATACAGATGTACCGCTAGCTGTGGCAGGGTAATTAAGAGCCTGGATTTTGAAGACTGATGGACCTGTGTTCAAATATGGGCCTGGTGACTCAGAAGCTGTGTGATCTTTGAACCCTGGGTTTTCCTATTTATAGTATCTAACCCATGAGCTAATGGGATTCATGTTAGAGTAACCATTTAAAGTGCTTCCTACCCATGAGGTACACAAGAAATGTTAGTTTCTGCAACAGTTATTATGTCTGTCAGCAAACAGTGTTTATTAGACTCCTTACTTCTGTTTTTTGGGCATATTACCTCTGATAGGATATCTGGATTAGATCAAACTGCACTAGAGCCTTCAAGTAACTCTACAGTAATATTCTTCACTGTCATAATGAAGCATTAAACTTTCTGAATTGGAGCCTGAAATTCCTAATTTGGCATTTAGGAAGTAAAATATATTTTACTAGCATTTATATGTGTATATGAAGATGCTTGAGTAATTTTAAATAACTGTATTAAAAATTTTAGGGCTAACAAAATTTTTTCCAACACATAATTATAGAATTATAAGGTAATACCATCACTTTATAGTGGTGATATGAATAGAAAAGTATTATAATTTGGAGTCTACTAATTAGAAGTTTTATTCATTGAATTTAAGGGACTTGAGCATAAAAATATTTCAAGTTGTATTTAAGGAAACAGTGTTTTTGTGCCATATGTGTATGGGAGTTGAATGAAGAATCATTCACTTTCCTCAGGACCTCTGTTTCTGTATTTATTACTACCTTGCTCCTTGTTACTTTGTGTCCTGAAAGTTATACAGTTTTTTTTTTTTCTTGAAAAATTCTTAATAAGTCAAGTTCTTTCTTTCTTTTCAACCTTAGCTTATTTTAGTTTGGCTGTGTTTCTCCTATCTCTGGTGTCCTTGAGAAGCTGAACATAGTTTGAGTAAAGTTTAGTGGATTAAGTCAATATAGATTCATTCCTTACAAATTCGCATGATTACCTTTTTTTCCGTAATGAAACTGAGAAGAGTGATCTCAAAAAGATATGGTGAAATAAAGAGGTATTTCACAGTATTTCACAGAATTTCATGGTATGTTCCTGGGTATAACCATGAGTGGTCTTGATATCACATTATGCTCTTACTACCTCAAGGAAACAGTTATATGTGGTCAGTTTCTGGATGATACCCATGTCTTTCCCTGTTTAGTTTAAGTTACTGACCTTTTAAAATAAGAATTTTTTTTCCTCTTCCACCTTATAGGTACTAATCACTGAAAAATGTTTTAGCATATGTGATGTCAGGTGACATGACCCATGAAACCTGTCTTTAAGATGAGCTACTGAATTCTAGCCAGTCACGCTCTATAAACCCAGTAGTAGTTAATTCAAAAATGTGAGATTTGGTGAGGTCAACCATCATATATGTATGATGCTGATGATTGATTGGGGAATGAGATATCTCAAGAAGGTTCATCTGGGACAAAATTTGTGACATATTTTTTTTATTTTTATAGAATAGATTCTGGAGGGAGATTGAGCCTTGTGATGTTTCTTTGGCTCCAACTCTAAATTGTTTATTTCTTTTCTAATGACCTTGCCTCTAACAAATTACTCACAGGATTGTTCAGAGTAAAAGCTGAGTATTGAAATGATAGATTTGCTTGCTTTACTGATTTGATGCTTTTAGAATAGAGGAAAATAATAAAAAAAAATTTAGATAAAGATATGTCATATTTTTAAAAAAATGGGTTACTAATTGCAAGTACATTGTAGTTAAAGTACAGGAAATAAGATTTGATATATGATTGTTAGCTTTTTTTTTTTTTTGAAAATTAATGCATTATGTGAAATTGGGTCATTCTATATGCTACTTTTTGTTTTTAGTACTAAACACCTACGTGCTGCTTGTATGTTTAAGACTCTCAGACTTTTTTTTTGTTTGGTAGCAAGACTAAAAAATTCCTCTCTCACTTTTAGTGTGTCGGAGCTCTTGGAGAAACATGGACTTGAGAGACCAGTTTCTTTTGTTAAGAACACTCAGTCTAGCTCAGAAGAGGCACGCAAGTTGATGGTTAGGCTGACCAGGCACACTGGTCGGAAGTAAGTAATGAACAAAATTAATTGACACTTGTATATGATTAAAAATAAGTACTGTTCTTCTTCTTCTTCTTTTTTTTTACTTACTTCATTGATTTATAATTGGCCAACACTAAATTCCATGTATTAAGTGTAGAATTTGATAAGTTTCGATATTTGTAGATACTTGTGAAACCATCTTGCAATTGAGGTAATAAGTATGTCACCCTTAGAAACAACTTCTTGCCCTTTTATATTCCCCTTCCTTTTGCTTCTCCTGATCACCTCCTTATCCCCTCTCTAGACTACTACTGATGTATAGTCTATTCCTATATATTACTTTGTATTTTCTGTAACTTTATGTAAATGGAATCTAGTATACACTTTCGTTTGGCTTCTCCCACTCAGTGTACTCATTTTGTCATTCATCCTTGTTGTATCATGGATCAATAATAATAATTCCATTTTATTTATTGATCCCATTACCCTGGGATCATGACCTGAGCTGAAGGCAGAGGCTTTAACCCACTGAGCCACCCAGGTGCCCCTGTTTATGGACTTCTTGGGTTGTTTTGAGTTTTGGTTTTTACAGCTTAAGCTATGGACATTTGTGTACTATAAAATATTTCTAATTTTTAAAATTATAAATAGAATTTTCTTAATATCATTTTTGGATTGTTCACTCCTGGTGTGTAGAAATGTTGACATATATTTTTTTGATTTTAATATATTAAGCTTGTGTCTTCCAACCTTTGGGGCATCTGTATTAGTTCCAGTAGGGTTTTTTGTTTTTGTTTTTGTTTTTTTTTTGGATATTCCATGGGATTTTCTGTATACAATATCATGTCCCATGCAAGTAGAGACTGCTCTACTTCTACCCAAGCCCTACGAGAGCTACACTTGCACCACCTAGATGGCTCCAGAAATCCCGAGCTCACCCAACAGTAGTAAACTGCTTACAGAATGCAGCCAGTAGTGGCTTGCTCAGGGAACTCTCCTTCCTAAGAAACCCCCTGGCATTTTATATCTGTCTCTCTCCCTATCTGTCTCTTTTAACAGGGAACTATAGTTATTGATGTATGTGCCTTATGTTCCTTTGGAGATGATAAGCTTCTCTAGGGCAAGTGTTATAGTTCCCGTACATCTAATATGGGACCATCTATATCAATGGCCCTTTCTCAAAAATTATTAAATGAACAATTTAAAAGGTTTTGGCAACTCAAGTCTTAAGATTTTTTTTTTTTTACAGCTAGAAACAAATGGTCAGTATTTCTGATCGTGCTAACTCTACTTTAGTACCCACTCTTCAAGAAAGCCTTGCTGTTATAGCTAGAACACTTCCTGTGTTTTCCTTGAGTTCCTCAAACACTTCTGAAACCTTTGAAGTTAATCTCTACTCATGTTGTTCTACTCTAATATGTAAGAGAATATGGCCTCTTTTTTCAAACTAGTTAATTTGTAGTAAATCTTAATTATTTCATATATGCCACCACGGCTTGGCCTTTAGCATCTATAGGAATATTCTTAGGCATATTCTAAACGGTAGCAGATTTCACTGAATCTGCGCAAATCAAGTTTTACCATCTTGAGTGCAACACTGTTTCTCCCTGGAAAATATCCCTCAGTTCCAAGGCTGTAACTAATACATCATATTTATACTTAGGGATCTCTCTGTTAATTTGCAACTCTCTGGTATAGTGCCTTCAGGTTCTACTCTTGGTTCCTATTTACTGAATATATTCTGAAAAGGCCATTGTAAATAATGTCTTATAATTTATTTTAATTAGAACCTGTACTTACGGCTAGCCATGTGTGAGAAAACATTAATACCATCTGTCCCAGTGTTGATGGCTTCCAGAAGAACAGCTGGGCTATGAGAATTTGAATTCAGCTAGACAATGCCTAGGTTCGATTTTATCCAGCTGGTGCAAGATGGACACTCTCTGCATCAAACGTTTTGCAACTTACTTACCTACAAGCCAGATCTGAAGGAGCCCTCCAGTTCTTTGAAGTTCCCTAAAGAGTTCATGTATTGAGGTCTAACTAATGGACACATTTCAGGGATTGTCGTGGAAGACATGAAAATATGTCAGTTTGTTTTTTCCATTTGTATGCTGAGATAAAAAAAAAGTATTCTCTTACGCTTTTTGCATAGGTAATTACTCATTTTGTGTAATAAATATAAAATACTATAAGCAAGTGAAGCATATGCTTACTAAAAATTTTGGTGAAAAATTTCATGAAGACCAGAAATTTCATAGGAATGATCTCAAATACATGCTTTTCCCATAGCAATACTATTATATGCATATAGTCTGTTTGCCCTGTTTTTAATGCATAAAAAAGGGGAAGAGACTTGGGAAAGAAACATCGAAATGGTATTTGACAAGCACAAAACAAAATAAAATCTGCCCTTTCGAACAGTGATATTCAGAATTATGTAGAGCAGCAAGGTTAGCAAGTAAATATAAATAATGATTCCAAATTCACATATATTCAACAAAGGTGAGCTTCTGGGGGAAGCAGAGAGAATTACAACATTTTCTCCCTCCTGCTAAACAATATTAGTAATCATGGATGTAACTATAGAAACCAAAGAAGTGTGTTTGTAACTTTCAGATTCATTCATTAACATTTATTGAATACTATTTTATACCAGAAAAAACGGGGGGAGTATCTTTTCATACATTCTAGTTTTAGTTAATCTTCACAATGTACAAAAAGGGAACCTAGCTCAGAGAAATTAAGAGACATATTCAGAACCATACAGGTAATGGAGCTTGTCTTTATACTTAGGAACATCTTGCTTCAATGCCTGTGCTCTATCAGAATCAATCTCCTCCATTTCTTATCACTCTCCAAGATGGGCTTTAAGTGAGGAACTGGAAGTCAGGAACCCTAAGTGTTCATGATCATGCAGCTACCACGTGTCTGTTCGTGAATTTGTTAATAGATGCTCTCCCTGCTGCAGGAGAACCTGAACCATGAATTCTCTAACTCTGTAAGCCTGGGTACCCACGTAAAATGCTATCTGATCAACAAGACCGTGTGTGCCTCATTGGTTGTATAAACCTGATCCTTGGTTGGTAAATTGCTTCTGACCTTGAGGAACTGGAAATGGACTGGAAAACCTGATAGGGGCTTTGTGCTTTGAGCTTTCCTAAGTGTGGTCACTGGCTTGTCCTTGAGGAGATTCTAAGAACTGTACCTGTGGAATTATTATAAAAGATAGGTTCTTGGGGGGCATGAAACTCCTTCCTGAGTTAGATGGGGCAGCTCTTGCCACTATAAGATTCTCTCCTGGCACCAGGGCTGTCCCCTGGGATGTGCATAAGCTTGGTCAGTCACTCTGTGGACCCTTGCAAGGGCTCCCACTGAGACAGCCACTAGGGCTGCACCGCCGATGAACTGGGGTCCCCAGCCTCTTGACTGATGCCAGGGGTGGCCTCTGGTGGCCTTCCAGGTCTGCACATATAGTTGAAGTTAAGGAGATCCCCCGTGGGGGTTGCAGTCTGATAGAGATGGAATTGAAACCAATTTTCCTGTGTCCCAGTGCTTTTTCTGCTAGATCTCAGCTGCCCTACCTTTCTGTGCTTTATTTTGTCTTGGAAACTCATAGCTTGTTTATCTTTGCTATTATCACTTAATGCCGTTCTAGTTCTGTGTCTAGGTAGCCAAAGACCAAGGTGGCTCGGGCAGCGTCTCTAGCATTGACACAGGGCTGTTCAACTTGTCCTTCTGATTGACGTTTTTCCCTGGAAATTCAAATGAGATTATTCCTGTTGGTCATTTGGGAGCTGTGTGGCATATAGAATGGTGATACCAAATTTTTTTTTAACCTTTGGCCAATTGAAGAGAAATTTCATGAAATCTTTTTTTTTCTCCCTCCGCCTCCCCCCGCCCCCAACCAGGCAGCCTCCTGTCAGTGAGTCTCATTGGAGAACGTTGCTGCAAGACATGTTAACTATGCAGCAGAATGTTTACACCTGCCTGGATTCTGATGCTTGCTATGAGGTAAGTTCCTTGTTTTTAGTTTGGGATGTTTGGCTGTTACAGTGTGTTTCCTGGACACAGAGGTGGTGACCATGACCCTCACTCTGAGTAATACCATTGAGTCATAGCCGTGAATCGAGCAGTGCTTTCTTGGTTGAGCACTCACGTATCTTACCTCCCGTCCCTCCATCTTCGATCACTGCAACAGCGGTTATCCAGCGAGTTAATCCTCAGCTAGGAAACGGACTCCTGGACTCCTCTCACTTCCGTGGTCTTGGTGGTCACTAATGCCTGTTTGATGTAGCTGGGAAAAGCCTTTCCAATCTGTCCTATCTCTGCTAACTTGCAGTTCCTCCTCCCTTGTCTCCCCGCTTCCACATTTCTAATCTACGCTGATTCAGGGCATTCTTCTAAAACACCTTTTCACGACACCCCCTTCTTAAAATTGGCTGCTTATTCCATGTCCACATCAGAGAGTAGCCGTACTTCCTAGCGTGGCATAGAAGGCCGTGGCAGACGAGCTTCTGTGCCCGCTCTCCTCCCGCGCCGCTCTCCCCGCGTGCCACTCTGCGCAGACAGGGGACGCCATGTTTCCCCCTGCTCCACTGCGCCCCCCAGACCTGCCCTGACTCTTCCAGCCACCTCGCAGCTTCACCTTCCGTGACTCCACCTGCCTTGTTCCCCGAGCCTGGATCTATTCCCCTTTCCTTTATCTGAAAATTGCTGGTAATTGTCAGGACTCACTTCACTAATTATGGCCTCCAGGATGCCTGCCTTTGTCCTTTCATGTAACTTGTCTCTATTATAGTCTTTCTTTCAAATGCAGTAACTGGTTTCCATGTGCGGTTTTCCCTGTGGTCAGGAGCCCCTAGGTAGGCATTATCATACTCCTGTTCAGCCTCCTGTCCCCCCAGGGTCTATTGTCCTGTCTGGAACACAAAGGCTACTTAAGAAATGGCTGCTAATTGACGCAGGACTGTAACCCAGGGGGCTTTAATTAATGTTTTTGGAGGGTATGTATCTTACCACCAAATTACTCCTAGTTCTTGTGGAAAATGTGGAAAAATGATCCAACTAACCCATTGAACAAGATATAATTTAAAAGCAGGTTTTTGAGTTTTTCCTCAATAAGCCAAATGTGAAATCATTTAGGATCTTTTCTAGTGTTGCTCTGCTCTGACATCATAAAGTGTGACCCCTTGATAAAATGAGTTATACAAATAGGTCCCTATTTTGTGAAATTGGTTGGTATTTTTATTCATGGTGATTTTAACAAAAGAGTGCTAATATAGACTGTTGAGAAATGGTTTTATATTGGAATGTCAGGTTTTTAAATTCTTGAAGGAGTGTGAAGTTTACATTGATGATTGTACTCTCAGACCATGTACATAAAATTGCCAGTAGCTTCCCCTTTTGTGTCTAAAGTGAAACTTGAATTCCAACTCCAGGAGAAAATCTGTATTCACATGGGCTCCAAAGCCTAACCATCATTTATACATCTGCAATAGTGTTTTAAGTTGGAACGGCATTGTTTTGTTATTTTCCTATTTCTGATTCTGATTGGAAATTGGCAATAAATATATTACACTTGAACCAGCTCATAACAACTTGACTTATTGTTTTTGTTATGTATTTTTTTAAGATTTTATTTATTTATTTGCGATAGAATGAGAGAGCACAAGCACCGAGAGCCCTAGGTAGAGGGAGAAGCAGACTCCCTGCTGAGCAGGGAGCCTGATATGGGGCTCCATCCCAGGACTTGGGGATCATGACCTGAGCCCAAGGCAGACACTCAGCTGACTGAGCCACTCAGGCGCCCCTGTTTTTGTTATATTTTGTTATATTTTAACACCTTTTTATTAGCTTTGATAATTTAATGATTTCTGGTGGTTAGCCTCTCTCTTTTGAGAAAGTGCATTATAACAGCTTGAAATGGTTATAGAGGAAGGTAATATGGACTTGGTAAATTACATTTTTTTTAACTTACATTTTAAATATTACATTTTAAATATTATTTTAGTAGCTTTTAAATTATGCTATGTTGTTTTACTGACTTTTGGCTATTATAGTAGAGGTTGCTTTCTTGGAAAATAATTTGAAAGCTCAATGGCACAATTTTGAGAAAGTTAAAGGTTCCATTACAGCATGTAGAGCAGAAATCTCTATTGTTCATTTTAGCAAAAACTTAAATTTTAGAGTGAGTGAATTGCATTTCTCAATCTTAGACATTAACTCTTTATGGCTTACTTGAATAAACCAAAGGAATAGAGAAATTGTCATATCTAAGTCATTTGGGTCACTTGGAGTAAGCCATTTTCACCTGTCAGATATAAATGATTAGGGTTGCTCATTAGTAATTTGCTTTCTGTCACAATAGGTATTTTGTAGCAGATCCCTTATAGATGTTAGTAATTTTATCCTTATCATAGTCATTTTAATAAAGCCCTGTCTAAAAATACTACCTTCCCTAGAAGCCTAGAAATAAGTGAAAATAAGGGGCTCCTATGAAAATTGGGTAGTCTTAATTGTAAGAAGATTCTTGATTCTCCATGAAATCTGCTTTTCATCTCTTGCTTCTATTTCTATGCTATCCTCATCCAGCAGATGATGGGGTGAACATTCTTGGAGAAATTCTTATACTAATTATATATTGACATTATTAGTGTAGATCTCTTTTTTTAAGACTTTTCTGGACTAAGTAATGAGTAAATATTCTCAGTTACACAATAAATTCTATGTTAATTGATGCTATTAGTTGCCTAGTAGAATACAATGATATTTGCACGAATACCTTCCATTAGTGGCTCTTGTTTTATTTAAATAGTTTTTAGTCTGCAGATTGGAAAAAAGTCAATGTTGTATTTATAGCATCACAGTTTAGTTTGTAAGACTAAATTCAGATGCTTTAAGCAGGTATAAATTATATGTGTCGTATTCAAAGATTTTCTTTAAAAAATTAAAATGTTATAGTTTAAGTGGAGTGGGCCCTATTGAATATGGGACCATATGTCTAAGGAATCCTGTTTTTATTTTTTATTAACATATAATGTATTATTAGCCCCAGGGGTACAGGTCTGTGAATCACCAGGTTTACACACTTCACAGCACTCACCATAGCACATACCTTCCCCAATGTCGGTAACCCAACCACTCTCTCCCTACCCCACTCCCCCCAGCAACCCTCAGTTTGTTTTGTGAGATTAAGAGTCTCTATGGTTTGTCTCCCTCCCAATCCCATCTTGTTTCATTTATTCCTTTCCTACCCCTCAAACCCCCCATGTTGCCTCTCAACTTCCCCATATCAGGGAGAACATACGATAATTGTTTTTCTCTGATTGACTTATTTCGCTCAGCATAATACCCTCTAGTTCCATCCATGTCATCGCAAATGGCAAGATTTCATTTCTTTTAATGACTGCATAGTAAGGAATCCTGTTTTTAATGAGTATGAATTCCAGATATTTTACTTAAACATTCCTTGTGATACATCAAGATACAATTGATCCTTGAACAACATGGGTGTGAAGCACAGGGGTCTACTTATATGTGGGTTTGTTTGTTTTTTTGATGAGTACAGTATTAAATGTATTTTCTCTTCTTTATGATTTTAATATTTTCTCTAGCTTACCTTATTGTAAGAATACAGCTATAGAATACAGCAGATACAAAATAATGTGTTAATTGTCTGTCCATATTATCAGTGAGGCTCCTGGTCAACAGTGGGCTATTAGTAGCTAAGTTTTGGGGGAGTCAAAAGTTATAGGGGGATTTCTGACTGCATGGGAGTTCAGCACCCTAATGCCCATGCTTTCAAGGATCGACTGTGTTAGGCTTCCAGTTGGTTTGTTCCATTAAGTTATTTCTTCTTCCTAAAAGACGATTTTGTTTTATTGAGGTGAAATTCACATAACATAAAATTAACCACTTAGCGCACGCTTCATTGTCATTTAGTGCATTCACAGTGTCGTGCTACTGCTGCTTTTAGGATGGTTGTATTTTTAATTGATTTCATCGGATGTCAGAGTCTTCATTTCGTTGAGAACTGAATCTGCCCTCTTTAACTAATTAAAGTTTCTTCTTTCCCCCAGATATTTACAGAAAGCCTTTTGTGTTCCAGTCGCCTTGAAAATATCCACTTAGCTGGGCAGATGATGCACTGCAGCGCCTGTTCCATAAATCCACCCGCTAGTGTAGCCCATAAAGGGAAAACCCAGTACAGGGTTGGTTATGAAAGGAGTATTGACTTGGTCTTGGCCGCCAGCAGAGAGTACTTTAATTCTTCTACCAGCCTCACGGATAGCTGCATGGATCTGGCCAGGTGGAGTAATTCTGTATTATTCCATGGGAGGGAGGGGACAAGTCAGAGTACACAAACTCCATTGTTGGTTTTTATTCTTTCCTTTACAAAACATATTGCCACAAGTACAGATTGACTATACTGTATGGGGTACAGTTATTCACTGCTTGCATACAGAAAGATAATTACCTTATGAATATTCATCAACTTTCTTGTGACTGTTTTTCTCCAGCATGCCTTCCCAGTCTTTCTTGCCGATTATCGGTGAGATTGTACATTGCTTCTGTTAGAAAGGATTCATGCGCTAGCCTGCAAATTCATGTTCTAGGAGTTTGTAGCACATCGAGGCAGTGGCTGTCTGCTTTACATGACTTGTGCTCTGTTTAGGGTTGAAGGACCTGATTGGATGATAAAGCTCTGAAGTCCCTTCCTGGTGGAAATTTCTGGACTGTGGATTCAGTTTCTCTCTTGGCCTGTTGTACTAGAAATTTAGTGTTGATATTTTTATTATTGATTCTTTTTTTTTTTTTTAAGATTTATTATTTGAGAGAGAGTATGTGAGCATGTGGGGGGGTGGGCAAAGGGAGAGAGAGAGAGAGAGAGAGAGAGAGAGAGTCCTCAGGCAGACTCCCTGCTGAGCACAGAGCCCGGTGTGGGGCTTGATCCGGTGACCCTGAGATTGTGACCTGAGCTGAAACTAAGAGTTGGACGTTCAACTGACTGAGTCACCCTGGCACCCCTTTCTACTGTTGATTCTTATGAGGACATTTGCCCTTTTCCTCTCTTATATGTTTTAACCATGTTGTCAAGTTTTTATATATATGATTTATTTTTCAAATTGCTATTGAAAATCTTTAAAGATTTTTATGTTTTCTTTTATAGTTTTTGTCTTGTGTATTATCCTTTGAGAGACCTTTAATTTCCAAGACCATTATAATAATTTTTCATTTTTTTTTTACTACTTTGATAGTTAGATTTTCACATTGAAATTTTAAGCCCATTTGGAATTTATTTTGATGTAGTGATTGTGTTAGCTACTTAGATTTATTTTTTTCCATCAAATGACTAGCAGCTAAAAGCTTAAAGGAAACTTTTTTCCCCAGTGATCTTAGCACCGAGAGAACCATGTTTTCTCAAACCATGTTATTGAACTTGACAGAGTTGTTAAAAATAGTAAATTTTTTTTCTTCTCTCCTAAGGGATTATATTTCTATTTCAGATGATGAAAATATCAAATAGAATAGCTTTTGAAACTGGGAGTTGTGTTTGACCTAAATCTTTTTGGCCGATGTTCTCACAGATCATTTTTAAATCTCTACTTCCAGTATTTCCCTTTTTCTCCCACAAGGACACGTCTTAATTTGGAAAACATGTTGTATGTGTATATAAGGTGACACCAGACTGATGATGATCTGTGAGCTAGATATATTTAAATGTTCACAGTTATATTTAATGCCAATACATTCTTACTAATTAAATTATTATGAACTAATTTTTCACTTGAGGAAATAATATATCCGTAGGATAAAAATATTCAGCCATACAAAAAAGGATATGTATTTACAATAATTCTTTTCATTCCTGTTCCCCTAACTTTACCCCTCAGTTATCTTTTCAAATCATTTTCCCATATATCCTTCCAAAATACTTTCTTCAATGTTACCTTCTTCTTTCTTAAATCACAAATGAGCGCTTATGACTTGTACGTACCTTTCTGGATCTCCTTATGTTCACTTACAATCTATACTGACGGTTTTTTTTCAAGAGGCCGTGTCAGCTTGATCTGTTCTTTTTGATGGTTGTAGAATATTCCGTTGTTTGACTTTTCTACAATTTATTTAATTCATGATAAAAATTCATCCTGTTTTATTGTAAAAACACTGGTAGTGAACATCCCTAATTATGTGTGGGCATGTGGGCGTGTGCAAGCCTATGTGCGATAGAAATTGCCGGAACTGGGAACTTGTGGGTTTGAAGGTAGCGCGGTAGTTTTTCCGTAGCTGCTGCACATAGGCTCGTCCCTTGTTGCATTTGAATCAGCAGCATGCTTTAGTGCTCATCTCAGCTCAGTTTTACGATTTTGCAAAGCGAGGGAAGCCTCCATCCACCGCTCGGTCCCGCAGTTGTATCCCGGGGCCCAGGGATCTTCATCAGACAATTCAAGACTTTAGCACCATTAGCCTTTCCTGGCCCGATCTCTGCCTCTTTCTAGTCCTGTGTCCCAGCGTTTGCCACAGGCACCTTTCAGAGAGTAAGTTTGTTAATGAAAAGATCTCTTAAGTGCACTTTGTCTGGATTTTTAAAAAAATACTTAAAATACTCGACAGGTGTTACAGATTCTCGGTTTCGCCAAGTCCCTTTTTCCTGTATTCATCTCAGCACTGCATTACAAACGGACTCTTCTTATGATCAGAAAAATGTCCTTTGTGCCGTGTCTCAGCTTATTCTTTTAACGGAGTTGAAGTTGTCACCAAACAAGATGTTTGTCTTTCGTAGAAGAATAACTGGAAATTATCTGAGTTCTGTCTCCCTTTTTAAACCTTTCCTGTATGATTATTACCTTCGGAGTCAGCAGTAAAAAGAGCGTTGAAGGCAGTTAATGTATTTTGCTTTGTAACGTGATACCGTTCCCTGCCCTCGGTACAGCCGTGTACAGATCACTTCGCCTCTCTGAGCTTTGATTTTGGCTTCCTTAGGAGGTGGGTGATGCTATTTGCCTATCACACAGGCTTGCTATGAGGATTAAGTAAGATAACAAGAAAGCGTCTAGCAGGATACCTGGAATGTAGGAGGTTTTTGATAAATATGTGTTGGATCTCATGTTGTTGAATATAGAAAGGCATCTTAGCCAAACATCTGTTACTTCTTTTTCCTTTTTTTAAAGCTGATCTTATTTCCTCTAGGTGCTGCTTACAGCTGATGACTGACAGGCCAGCTGCCATTCAGGAGGAGTTAGATCTTATCCAAGCCCTTGGGTGTCTCGAAGAGTTTGGGGTAAAGATCCTGCCTTTGCAAGGTGAGTTTTCTATTTAATGTTGCATTATTAACTTAGTATTAACTTACTTTGCGTTGACTCACTAGCATAGTTCCTTTGTAGTTGTTTGAATTAAGGAGTACTTTTGGTCATTTAATCCATTAGCAATAGATCTGACCCTCTGCCCCATTTTTCAAAGGAAACCTTAAGTGGAAACCCAAAGAAGAAATATATCCAACATTTTATCATAAATTTATTTTGTAAGTTCTCATTTATATCATTAAAAGAAATAATACCAGTCAATTTTATGGGATAAAACCAAATGGGTATTGTGGATTAGAGTTCCGGATCTCCCATCAATTTTGATGTACAGTTTATTTCTGTATTTTGTTTCAGTTGCATAGATTTGGAAGTAGCTATACATGATCATAGATGATTTTTTATGCTTACTACAGAATATTCTTTAATTGTGTTGTTACTGTTTTATTCAAAGGAATGACAGGAAGTTCTTGTTTAGAGTTTAATTACTAGCAATATCTTAATGTTGCTCAAATTCTTCTACCTGAGTGCACACGTCTGTGTAGTACCACCCAGACAAGCATGCTGATATGTAGTCGTGTGTCATTATCTCCTTTGTGCTGTGAGGACAGTGTGTGTCTCCCAGTGTCCTGAACCTTACCTGACAGGTGGGTGGTAGACTTCCTATTGCCTTGAACTCTGGACCTCAGTGCCCTAAGTGAAGCGGGTAGCGTGGTTATCAGCAGTATGCTTGGTGCCTTCCATGTAATCTCCTTTCTTCACTCTTAAGCCTGGAAATGTTTGGGCTTGGGAGTGGGGGAGGTGTAGCGAAGTTCTTTCTGTTTCTGGTTTTTGATAAATTTTCATGAGAATTGTCTCTCCTCTTCTTCCTCTTCCTCCTCCTCTGCCTCTACCTCCTCCTTCTTCTTCTCTTCTTCCTCTTCCTCTTCTTCTTCCTCTTCTTCTTTTTTTTTTTTTTTTAACTCCTGGTAACTTTGGACAATAGGGTCCTGTTACAGGTTCCTCGGTGTCTTTGTCATGTGTTTTGAGTCAGATGGATCTTAGGAGATATAAGTCATTAGACTCATTCTCACGTTTTCTTGTGGGTTTCCATTATAGTTTTACTAAAAATTAAAGCTCTGCTTGTCAGATAAATTTATAAGACTTGAACGAGGTAGTATTTCTGTTACCTTGAATAGCATTAGAAATAATTTCCACATGATTATACATATCCTGTAGCATCTTAAGTAAGTATGGAGATTGTTAAATTACTGGAAAATTCTATTTCATAGTATCATTCCTGTAACTTTTGAGCCCAAAGCTTTTAAAATTGTGGAAATAAATCAGAGTTACTAAAAACATTTTCATTTTGTTCTCGAATGTGTTACATCATGAACTGTCTCCCCTGAAACACATGTTCAATCAAGAATTCAGTGGTGGGGGAGTCCAGAACACTATGACGCTTGCCCTTCTTATATCTCTTCTAAGGCCAAGTCCTTATAGCTTTGACTCTGTGTATATGTGTATTTTTTTTTTTTGGTTTTTTTTTTTTTTTTTTGAAGATTTTTTTTTTTAATTTATTTATTTGAGAGAGAGAGAGTATGAGAGGGGAGGTCAGAGGGAGAAGCAGACTCCCCATGGAGCTGGGAGCCTGATATGGGACTCGATCCCAGGACTCCAGGATCATGACCTGAGCCAAAGGCAGTCGCTTAACCAACTGAGCCACCCAGGCGCCCCTATATGTGTGTATTTAGCTACTTATTTATTCCAGGTGGACTAATGTAATACAAAAAAACCTCTTCTTGCAGTCCCCCAAATGCTAAAGATTTAGTTCAATTGACTTGAAATAATAAATAAAACTTTAATTTTCTGTGGTGCCCAGTTAGCAGTATTTTTGCTGGCAGTATTCGTACATCATCTGATGGGTTTGAAAATCTGCAACCAACCTGCTACCGTGCGCTTACTTCTGAGAAATTTCCTGACTGAAGTGTGTGTTAAGAAAGACATTTGCTCTCATGTCTTGACAGCTTTCCAGCTTGATCTATTGATTTCCTATTTAAAATGAATGTCAGAAGACCTTCTAGATGGAAGATGGGATATTGCCTTTGTATCCTGTTTGTGTTTATGCCGCAGATACACTTTAGGTGTAAGCTGCTTTTGTACTTCCCGGGAATACTGGACAAAGTAACTTGATACTTGAACATTCACGGTCTGGGTATTTTTGTAGCACGTGTTGTTCATTTTGTCACTTTGCTTTGTTTTAAGGCCACCTTTGCTTACACTCCAGGAGTTGCTCCTAGTCACCAAGGGAGGGCTAGTGGTACTAGCTATATTATAATTAAGGAGTTAATAGAAAACAGGGACAGAAATATGTAAAAATGGGTCCTTACGTTTGAGTCTCCTACAAAGTGTTTGTGTGTGTGCGCATGTGTGTGTTTTCCCCCATAATTTGGATGTTTTGTGTAAATTATTTTTACTGTTCACACGAGCAGATTTGAGATGTTTCAGTTGTCCCTCATGCTCTTTCTGTAGTAGGGTAAATCGTTTTTTAGTCGCCAAGCATTATGGGTAAAGCCAGCCTGGAGCCACTTACTGCTGCGTAACTGGACAGGTATCTGACCTTGCTTTCTGTGTAAGTTTCCTCATTTACAAAATGGGGATACTAAGAAGCACCTTCTAGAATTGCTCAGAAGGGTTAAGGCCACGTGTGCACAGTGCCTGGGACTTGGTAAGAGCTCTAGTCATCAACTGTCATTTTTGTTACTTCTCATGGAGGTCCTCATTTCTAACTGGTGGTAGAATTACAGTCTCTTACCTGCTTTCTCATTCTTCCTCTGTTCTCCTCTTTCCACTTGCTTTCCTTCCATTCTGAGTTAGCTTCTTCCCCTATTCCAGAAATCGAAATGATGAAGGGAATAAGGTACATTCTTGACTTGGAAGGACTGACCCTGATGGCAAGACAGAGTCACACTGGTGTCATGTACGAGTTTGAATTCTGATTCAGCCACTTTGAGCTCTGTGACCTGTGGCCATTGTCATGTTTTTGAGCTTCACCTTCCTCAGATGGAGGTAATCATAAAAGATTCTGTAGCTGGACCTGAAAGTTGTATCTGAAGCACTGAGCATTTTTGCATGAGAGGGTTCCATACTTCATAAGCATTTCTGTGACTAGGTCAGTAGCAGTAGTAATAGCAATAACTAACATTGACTGAGTGATTTTTATGTTCTAAATATATTTATAGGTTTTTTTTTTTTTTAAGATTTTATTTATTTGTCAGAGAGCACAAGCAGGCAGAGTAGCAGGCAGAGGCAGAGAGAGAAGCAGGCTCCCTGCTGGACAAGGAGCCCAATGAGGGACCCTGGAATCATGACCTTAGCCGAAGGCAGTGGCTTAACCCACTGAGTCACCCAGGCGTCCCTATTTATAGGTTTTTATTAATTCTCAAAAATACCTTATGAAGTAGTGGCTATTATTGTTTTCAGCTTCCAGATGATGAAATCAAAGTTCAGGGGTTAAATAGCTTGCTTAGGGTCACACAGACGTGGAGCTAGAATTCAAACCTGTATTTGTAAATAGTAGACCATTTTCTACTGACGAAGTGGTTGTGAAACTAAGAGTCGAGAAGGAAACTCAGGTGTTCTCACTCATCAGCTAAGTGACTTCTGAGTAGTGTCACCTGCACCTGCACAGTTTAGATTTGTACTTCAGCAGTGGCACACAGAACTGCCTATGTTGCTATGTGCCTTTGATGCCATTCACGAGTGACCGAAGTTGGTATTTTGCGTCTGTGGTTTACTGGGCATGGTTCACTGTCTGTGTCTCGTAGAAGGTGTTGATGAGAGTGTTTGGCATGTGTGTAGCTCATCTTCAGATTCTCCTTTATGCATTTATGTGTGTGCATGTGTCTGTGTGCATTATAGTTTTTTTTTTAAACACTGAATATACACTTATGACATCCGCAGGAAATGAGAGAGCTTCAACTATTAAAAGATGCATACATGTTTATCCCTATTATTAATTCCATTTGAAAAGGAATGTTAGGTGTCGAAGAAGACTCCTTTCCTTCATAGAAATATAATAATATCTAAGGCTTGAATTTACCTGAGAAATTACATTTTGAAATATAATTTAGCATGTCTTATGATAAGCAGTAAGAGAGAATTGGTATAGAGATTGTCCAGAGGCTCAAAAAATAGTAAATAAATAAATAAAGTAAAATGACATTTGAAAATGAAAACTGCATTCTCTTAGAGTCCCACTCTCCAAATTTACTTGATTTATTTGAAATATTAGTAGTTATGCAAGAATCAGACCAAAAAAACCTTGGAACTTCAGAGAAAATGAGGATCCACTGCTATGTATGGCTTTAGCTTTCTACTTTGATTTTATGGAGCTAGAAAAAGAATGGTGACAGTAAGGAAATCCACTTACTAGATTTATTAAAACTACAGTTTCTCTAAGAGTACCAGCATTCATCAAATACAGCTCTAAAAGCATCTATGAAAACCTCAGGCTTTTTACATAATGTGGAGTGAGATCTGTTGGGTGTTGTTTTGAAATCAAATTAGAAACATGTAGAAAGTACCTTTCTCATAGTAATTGAATCTGGAATATTGAAGTAGTAATACACATTTCCTTAAAATACATATAAGGAGAAGACCCCAAACAGTAGCGGATGTTGAAGGAAAAGTAAAAACCCAATTTTTTGATTGAGAAAAGTTACGGAAAAGTTTGAAGTGTATGGTATCAGTTAATTTTTGCTAGACTGTGCTATCGTAGGGCTCTCAAAAGCCTCAATGACACATGAGAGCAAGTTGATTTCTTGCTTACAGGCATTTCTGCCCCATTTCGTGGGAGATGGCATTCTCACGGGAGGGGCGAAGGTCAGTAGTGGGGTCCCATGGTGAGTCTCATGAAACATTGGCTCAGAGGTGGCATATGTCACTTCCACTCACATTTCATTGCCCAAGAAATCACACAGCCAAGCGTAACATTAGTCAGGTGGGTATTTGGGGTACAAATAATTACAGTGGATACTGGGAGTAATAATACAATCTACCAAACTTAGAGACAGATATACACGTTGGCTGTGGTGATGGTGAGGTAAGTAATTGAAGTCTATATCTACTTTATGTTTTATGGTAAAGGTCACAAAGGATGACTGTACTAGTAGATCTATAAATAGCCATTGTAAAGGAACCTAGTACACACTGAAGAATTTAGGAGTTAAAGGATAGGATATATGCAACTTATTCTTGAATAGTTCAGAAAAAAACAGACTGTGTGTATGAGTGTGTGCATGTGTACATGTGTTTGTATATATATATGGTGGTACATGTGCATGTATACATGGAGCAAATTATTAACAGCTGATTATTCTTGACAAAGAGTTCTTTGTACCATCTGGCAACCGTTTTGTAAGTTTGAAATTAAATCATAATGAAAACTTAAAAGAGCCCATTCCAAAGAAAAACCGCCACCTCTTTCCTTTATCTCCCCAACACCTGGGCCCTCTACTGCCTCTAAGAAATTTTGGGGAGAACACAGAATGTATGGGAGCTAGCCCATTTGGGATTTGGGAATGGACAAAGGAATGAAGGCTTAAAAAACATATAAAGAGGTGGGTTGAATTCTGGTTCCATCATTTTGTTCAGTGACCTTTCCACGCTTTTTTTTTCTGAAGATGATAGCACCTGCCTTGTCAAGTTCTGTCTTGTAGGATTAATACATGTAAATTACCTACAACAGTGCCTGGGATGTAGGCCGTATTCGTGTAATGTCAGCCGCTATCCTTAGAGTTGCTACTGTTGTATTTCTGGGGGCCCAGCCTCCCAGGTAGTGCCAGCCTTCTTAAATGTTGACAACTCTCCATTACATAACCATTCCTTCCTCGCATATGTAGAATAATCTTTACTGAAGTTTCTCCCCCCTCCCTTTAAGTGTCCTTAATTACCTCATAGTGTGAACCGATATGATCGGACATATTTTATTTTCCTAATATCTGGCTTAAGCGAGGAGATTGAACCTGTTTGGGAAAGGGTAGTACATTGGAACAGTGAGCAGTTTGAAGATTCTTACCCTTTAAATGGGGGTGATGAAGTAGAGGTGGAAGATGCATATTTGGAACATGGAATGGCTTTTGGGGTGGGGGGGCAAAGTGAAGGAGGGCTCTGGTGTAATAAGAACAAGTATATGAAGTTTTCAGAGACAAACACTGAGTTCCTTATAATTTTCCCTAAGACCCTACATGGCACTTGAAAAGGTGACAGTTTTCTTAGCTTCCAGATACCGATGCCTTTGCTGTTTCAGAAGGTTGGTGACAAAAGAGCCTAGCCTAGCTGTGTATTATTTATTCAGAAGCAACAATAACTTTAATGTTTTAAAAATAATTGTATCTTTCTTAATTCTTTTTGATCTGGAGGCTAAGAGTTTACATCGTGTTTGCTTACCTAAACTGGGGCCGTCATGACATTCCTCGGCGATGTCCCTGGTTACAAGTATTTAGTCTTTCTCTTGCAGTGCGACTGTGCTCTGATCGGCTCAGCCTCATCAAGGAGTGTATCCACCAGTCCCCCACATGCTACAAACAGTCTGCCAAGCTTCTGGGCCTTGCCGAGTTGCTGAGGGTAGCAGGTAAGTTTTGAATGCTGAATTGCAGAGGAAGGTTTCCATGCCATCCTTGACATCATCCTGGGCAAAGGCCAGAATATGTGCTTGCCGGTGTCAGAATGCCACTCTTGACCAAGGATTTATCTTTTCTGCAAAGATCAGCGTGTTAGAGGAATGTGTCCCCATACCGAGCTGCTGGTCCCTCTGTCCTTTAAGCATTCAGGGTGCTAGGAGGTGGTTGTGAGGTCAGGAGTAGAAGTTGGGATTAATATTTGTAATCAGAAAGCTTAAATATAGGGGCGCCTGGGTGGCTCAGTGGTTTAAGGCCTCTGCCTTCAGCTCAGGTCATGATCCCAGGGTCCTGGGTTCGAGCCCCGTGTTGGGCTCTCTGCTCAGCAGGGAGCCTGCTTCCTCCTCTCTCTCTCTCTGCCTGCCTCTCTGCCTACTTGTGATCTCTGTATGTCAAATAAATAAATAAAATCTTAAAAAAAAAAAAGAAAGAAAGCTTAAATATAGACAAGTCAGCCCTACCACTCCTCTTCAGTGTCCAGATTTGGTGTGATATTTTTGACTTTGTGCAATTTCTTAGAAGAACTTGTGCATTTACTATTTGGTGGGGTTTGCACATAGGTGATCGTGCTTCATCATCTATTAAAAGGTAAGGATGATGGTAATTTTCTCATCTTACAAGGGGAATTGAGGATCAGAGAAGTCTTGCTCGGCAGGGTTAAATAGCAGAGCCCACTCCCAAAGAAAGTCGGACTCTGCCTTTCATGCTTCTGTAACCTCACTGTTCTGCCGAGCAGAGTCTCTTAGTCATTTTCTTTTGTATTTTTGACTTACAGTTACCTCTACGTGAACAGTTGCTAGCCAGGGGTGCCTGGGTGGCTCAGTTAATCATCTGCCTTCGGCTTAGGTCATGACCTCAGGGTCCTGGGATTGAACCCTGCATTGGGCTTCCTGCTCAATGGGGAGTCTGCTTCTCCCTCTGCCCACCCCGCTTGTGCTTCTCTCTCTCTCTGTCTCAAATAAATAAAACTTAAAAAAAAAAAAAAAAAGAGAGAAACAACGAACAGTTGTTGGGCAAATATTTTATAGGCTGTGGTTTGAAGTTGGGCTCATCCAAACCATATATTGTAGACTCAAAAGTAAACAGGATTTCTGTTTATATTCTGAACTTTAAAGAAACATATATTTATTAATTTTTAAAATCTTAATATGGAGGACTCATTCTGAAGGTCTGTAGTTGTAGTCGATTTTCCTGAGTCACTTGTCCGAAAGCAGAGAGAGCATCAGCACCTTTATTCGTGGGTCTGTTGGCAGATTTGGAAACTGTTACCCATCGTGAGGCATCTTGGATGGCAGAGGAGAGGTTGGATTTGGTCAGAAGGCTGCCTCAGTCCTGACTGCCCCATACACTTTCAAAGTGACTTTAGCTCCAGTTTCTGTCTCGGGAAAATAGGAATGATACTCCTGGCTTCACCCTCCATGTTTCCAAGGACCCCTGAATGAGTGAATGCTAGAAAAGCATCTTGTAAACTTTGAAGCAGTCTGATCATCACGGAAGACTTTCATAAGGAAATTTCTCAGAAACTAAGGAAGCAGCTCAGGGACGCTGTCAGCATTTTTTATGTGCCTACAAAGACCAATTTCCATTTTTATCCTCTGCCATGTTGACATGGAAACAGGATTATTTGTGATCTTGGTAAATTGTAGGAATTTTTAATGGGATTAACAACCTTTCAGTCCCCTTCTCTGCTCTTTTTACATATTGGCTCTTTCATGATGTACAGCGGCCTCTCGTTAGCTACATTTTACTGATGAAGAAATGGAAGCAGAGACAGGCGAGGTAGTATCACTGTGCTGAGTAGTTGGGATATAAGGGTCTGATACGCCCAGCTTCTGTCCTCTGGGAATTCAGAATCTTTGAGGGCTGAGAAAGCAGATAATTATGCTGCAGCACGGGATGGGGTCTGTGCTTGGCTTCTGCATACAGATTTCATAGAGCTTGGAAGAAAGGCAATGCTAGTATTTTGCCTAGCGAGGAGGGTAATTAAGAAGGGATCCCAATGCTCGTGACACTTATCTGAGGCTTGTAGGGCATTCTGATGATCTACTGCTGCTTTATAAACCACTCCCAAGATTTCGTGACTTGGAAACAAAATCATTTAATTTTTATCTCTCTCAGTTCTTAGGGTTGACTGGGCTCAGCCAGGCAATTCAGGATCTTTTATGAAATTGTACCCAGGTAGTGTCTAGGGACGGATCGGCTCATCTAAAAGTTGCTTTATCCATGACTGGCACCTGGTCTGGGAGCACTAAAATAGCTGGGGATACAATAGCCACGGCTGCATCTCTTCTTTGTATGGTTTCTCCTTGTGGTCTTTGCATACGGTGGCTGCAGAGTACCCTGATTCTTACGTGCTGACTGACGGCTCCCAGAGTCCGTGTTCTGAGAGAAACTGGCAAAAGCTTCTTGGGGTTTTCTGATCTAGCTTTGGAATTTGGGCAGTTTTATTGCCATCGTGTCTTATTCATGGGCCCTTTCAAGTTTAAGGGAAGTATGCATGGGCTCCGCCTGAAGACTTGACTGGGCCTGGGTAATCTGCTTCTGAGCTGGCTTACTCATTAGGTGGTTGGAGGAGGCTCGGTGTCTTTTCCTGGCTGGTGGGAAGAGGCATCAGTTCCTTGCCACGTGGACCTTTCCACAGGGTTTCTTAACTCTTCTGTCAACCTGACACCTGATTGCCCCTAAAGCAGTTGACCCATGAGAGAGCGAGGAGGCAGCTGTAATGTCCTGTATGATCTAGTCCTGGAAGTCACACATCATCATGTCCGCCTTATTCTCTTAGAAGTAAATCACTAATCAGTCCCCATCAAGGGGAGGGGCAGCGAGCTCCATCTTTAGAAAGGAGCGGCAGAGAATTTAGGGACGTAGTTTCAATTATATTTCATATATACTCAAAGCCTTGTTATGCCACCATTAATCTTCTGTTTTTCAGACTAAATATCTGAATCGTTTTCTTTAATAGATGTCTTGTCAGGCCGTACTCTTGACTGTTAAGAATTCATTTTGCTTTGTTTTGTTTGTAATATTTTTCTAGATCATTTTATAGACTATTTTTTGTTATGTTTTTCCCATTTACTCACCTGTTCAGTTTAGAACTTTCTAGAATTAAAAGCAGTTAAATATTTGAACTTTGGAGTTCAGGGTGACTAACCCATTTCCTATAAAAGCTTATATTAACAACAATAGTAATTCTCATTTTATGCTTTTATACTTACCCAAGTTTCATATAAGTTTATATTAACAACAATAATCTCGTTTTAAGCTTTTATACTTACCTGAGTTACTTCTTACTATGTCCCTTATAGCAGAGTTATGACACTTATTTAGAATGTGAGGAAATAGGAATAAATAAGTTAATTTATTGAAGATTTCATAGTTAAGAATTTTCTCACTTTGAATCTTTATTTATTTATTTAAAGATTTTATTTATTTGTTTGACAGAGAGAGATCACAAGTAGGCAGAGAGGCAGGCAGAGAGAGAGAGGGGCAAGCAAGCTCCCTGCTGAGCAGAGAGCCCGATGCGGGGCTTGATCCCAGGACCCTGGGATCATGACCCGAGCGGAAGGTAGAGGCTTAACCACTGAGCCACCCAGGCACCCCGAATCTTTTATTCTTTGTTTCCTCCTTTTTTTTTTTTTTTCTTTTTTTGGTTGTTGGATGGTGGTAATCAATGGACCTGTTACTCAGAGTTAGCTAATTAGGAGATTTAATTGTATTTGCAAAAATACCTTTAGAAACCTAGTCAAGTTGTCTCATGAAAAAAAAAAAGAATCGCCCCCGGCCCTTTTCATTTTTGATTTAGATATTCTGTAAATGAAAACATTTCAAGAGTATTATCTAGGAAATAGGTTTTATATTAAGTGTGATATGTGCATTTATTATTGAGAAACTTTTTACGTATTCCATTTCCAGTGTTACAGAACATGGGTTTGTTATTCTAATAATAGTATTATGAATCATAGTGTTTATTCATTTTTTTAAAAATCTTTTTCGATTAGTTGAGGCCAATATGTGGGTTTTATTTAAACCTATGCAGTACAGGTTGGAGATTAATGGTGACATATTTTTAAACTGATTTCAGACCTTTCTGTGATATATTTTTTTCTTCCAAACCACATTGTAGCCTAAAAATGCAGGGGCTGTTGGGTATTTTCTTTCTTTCTTTCTTTTTTTTGAAATATCGAAAATAATTTTAAGGTTTCTTTACCTCATTAAAATATAAAACATGTTTTACTTTTTTTTTTGTCTCAAGTATACACATTGTGTTTATGTTGTAACTTTGAATTATTTGTCTTATAGTTGAAAATCACATTCTGGATAGACTCTCTACTCGTTTCACTGAGGATGTATTTTTTTGAGCCCCAGTTATGTGTGTGACTTGATGCCAGCTACTGAGAGTTTAACAAGGATGGAATCCTTGTCTTCAGAGACCTTAAATTCTGATAGAAGATGTAGATTTTTAAAATGATAATCTCAATAAATTGGTATTCACAGAATGAAAAGTAAAGGAATATGTAAGAGGGACACCTAAACCACGTGTTTCTTGTGAAGAAATCTTACATAGAGAGGTCAGAGAAGGACATAACATCTAAGTTGACGCCCAAGAGTCTTGAGAAAATTAAGATACTAGTATTAACGTAAACTGAATTTTGCTATGTGTTCTTAGAGCCTAGATGCTTATGAGGATAAATAAAAGGTAGTACCATTAGAGAAACTATAAAATTCTCTCTAGTTTACTGTGTAAGTCTCCCCACCTTGTTATTGTCATTTATTAATTATAATTAGAAACAGAACATTCAAAGGGCATAAAATAAAAGAGGAAATAACAAAAACTTTCAAGTTCTTGTTGGGAGGAAAACTTTTCTCTACGCACTTAGGTTGGAATGGTTGGTCTGGGACTGATACTAGTCATTGATCTCTTAGGAGACTGAAAGCTAATTCCAGGATTAATAAATAGATTGGAAGGTGGAAGTTGCTGTGACATTTGTCCTATAATCTTTTAAAAAATCAGTCTAAGCTCTACCATTTATTTTTTAATTAATTAGAAACACAATGTTAATGAGCTCTTTTATCAATTGATGCTGCCACAATCTTTAAGTGATTTGCATGTGTTTACAGGTGAAGACCCGGAAGAAAGGCGTGGACAAGTTCTGATCCTTCTAGTAGAGCGAGCACTTTGTTTCCATGACTACAAAGCAGCCAGTGTGCATTGTCAGGAGCTGATGGCCACAGGTGAAATAGACAAATTACTTAACACTTGGCTCAGGTCCTTTTTACGTGGTGAATAATGGAAAAGGTCTCTTCTGAAATCAATTGGCCTGATTGGGAAGCCAGCTACATTTTCTTCAAAAGACATGAGAAACATTTTATGAGCCCTGATCAGTATGTATACCATGTGCTTATATATTAATATAAGTACTTTAATGGGCTTGGAGTTACATTTTAGCTGAGATTTTGGTTGCTTCCTGTTGCCTAATAAAAATATGCTCATAATTTTAAGAACGCTTTTATGTAAAATATTTTAATGCCTTTTCATGTATTTGTTATATAAAAGAAAATTTAAACATTTTGAAGTATCTATAATTCATGAGTAGTTAATATCTCTAGTCTTTGTTTTTAAAGGGATAGCATAGTGCTTTTCAAACTGATGTTGAGGAAATAGGAAGTAGTATGCGATCCTTAAATTTTCTATATGGAAATTCAGAGTCTGTTCTCTGGAAGATCAGTTTTTTTGTGTGACATAATCTCACTACGAAAAAAGGTATTCCCCAGTGGGGTTGGAAGTGATGTTGCCTTATCATAGACTCTCTACTAAATGATCTGCTTTCTCTGGCTGTGTCTGAGTATATGAAAGCCCAAGCAATCTTTTACCTACTGTCTGCGTGCTTTCATAGCGAGCGGTTAAAAATGTCGTGCTTCACCTCATGATAAGTCACGGAGCTGTGCATTTAGGAGCATTGCACTTTTTGTATATGTACTATTAAAGAAAAATTCTATTCTGACATTTCTTAAGAATGATAAGGAAGACTTTATTTAGGACTTTTGCAGTAGATGTTAAAAGTATTGCAGTAGGTGAGAGAGGTTGACTTAACTCCAAATACAGAAAAGACAGCTGGGGACTTAAAGCCAAGGAGCATAGGGAGGGTCAGTGGATGTAAAACTCCATGAGACATCAAGTTCAGTGAGATTCTTGCTGATCTGACTTAACAGGATTCTTGCTGAAGGCAGGCCTGGATGATCAAATTCAAGGATGAGAGAGGCGGAATTTGATGAGATATCAATAGTTATCAGTTATCAAGGGTGGGAGATTCTCTCTAAATGGGCTTTGTAGGATTATCGCCAGGGCTGGACTATGCAGGCTCAGTCAGCGTGGGCCAAGGGGTGGGCCTAGTTGTGAAGAGATTTCAAAGGAGCCTGACCAATGTTTGGTCAAGGAGAGAATCTTTGTGAATACATCTGTGAAAATGTTTAAAACTCTGGGGGAAAAACTCAATGCTTTATAACCTCAGCACTAGAAAATCAGTTTTATAAAAAAGCTATATTCTGTAATATTATGTTAATAGTAACTAATTAGTATTAATATTAGCTAATTGATATTAGCTAATTATAATTATTTATTAACTAATAAGCCAGTATTACTATTAACCAATATTGGGTTTGTAACATTAAGTTCAGAGTAATTATGGTGTTTTTGAGAAAATAGCTTATTGCTTTAAAATTATTTAGAGAGTTTTGTAAGAATTTTATTCCCATCAGTGTAATACCCGGATTTTTACTTTATGTATCTATAGAAATTATTCTGGACCAAGGCCTTTGAACTTAGAAAAAAACAAACCCTTTCAAACTAGAACTTGGTATTTAAAAAAAAACAAACAAAACTCTTTCAAACTAGAATTCCTTCAACTACAAATAAAAACATATTTTACGAATCTGGAGTATAAGTGTGTAGGACAAAGATCTCTGCTGGGAGCCAGGGCTGACTGTATGCTTTGCTCTGTCCTTGGATCTCTCTCTTCTGTAAAGTGAATGATTCTGTGTGGCTGCCTATAGTAATTTTTCTTTTCTCACACTTCATAGTTTACAGAGTGCTTTTAAATAGAAATGTTATTTAATCCTTCAACAACTCAAGGAGGAAAGCATTGTTATTGTCCCTTTGTAGTAGTAGAAGTGTGACACGTGGAACTCTCTCCAGCTCACACAAGTGCTTAGTAGCAGTGTTGGGCCATACGCTAGGGTCTTCCAAAGTCAGATATCCAGCTTTTTACTCAGCATCAAAGCTAAGTCAATAATTTATAGTCATTGCTAGGTATTCTAAAATGAAGCAGAGTTTATCAGAAAAACTTGTCTGGGATATTGCTGAACTTTCTGGATAACAGACAAGTCTAACATTTCTTTCCTATTTTAGTTCCTTATGTATTTCTGGTTATGAAAATGTTATGTATTACTAATGACCACAATTGTGCTCTGGTGACACAAGACCTGAGCAGAAAGCCGTTGGATTTCTCCTCTCAGCTTGGAGACTTTTCTTGTGGAAATCAGGTTTTTTTTTTGCTTGCCAATTTTGCAGGTTATTCTAAGAGTTGGGATGTTTGTAGCCAGTTAGGACAATCTGAAAGTTACCAGGACTTGGCCACTCGTCAGGAGCTCATGGCTTTTGCTTTGACACATTGCCCTCCTAGCAGCATTGAACCTCTTTTGGCAGCTAGCAGCTCTCTCCAGAGAGAGGTAAGCGTTCCCAATAAAGTAAATCTCGAACTGTATGAAATGTATTTTGTTGGATGTGTGGATCTGAGATTTGTGATCATTTTTTAAAATAATAGAATTTTAATTTATGGAAGAAAAGTAGCTTGTCACTTATGTGGAAAGGGATTTGAAGATATTAGGATATAAAATAGTGTTTTTGACAATAAAAAAAATAGTTTTTTTGGCTTATAGTAAGGAAGAAAGGGTCCAAGGCAAGTATGAGAAAAACAGGAAGTAATATTAAGAAGTAAATTATTGAATGTAAAGGGGGAAGTTAATGTTGAGAATAAAACATAAGAAATGGTCATAGGAGTTCATAGGAGGAAATCATAGGAGTTAAAACCAGTGGTGACAACATTCTTTAGAGGCCTTTTGGAAATGGCAGGGGAAAGAGTTTTGGTTGGGGAGATGCTGAATTTCCTAAAATTCACAGGATAGATCTGCCTGATGGTGAATTAATGCTCTTGTTGCAAAAATATAGGAAGAGATCAGTACAGGATATAAGACTATAGGAAGAGCTTCTGGAATTCTCATTTTCATGTCCTTGTCATTCTGTACGTTGTATACCAGCTTTTCCACCACTGGTTCCCAGTTCTGAAACTGGGCAGGTATTCAGAAAGTCCTGAAGTAATAAGCCTGTTCCCAAAAAACTGTTCAGTATGGAATAGCAGATTTTTTCTCAAAAGAGTCATTTTAAAATTTCCAGTCTACATTGATTGTGAAGTGCCGTGAATTTAAAAACACAATTCCTTCATAGTAGGTCATGTTCTCTTTCCAGATTCTTTGTCAAAAAGTGAATTTCCAGATCCATCCAGAAGGCGGGGAGAGTATCAGTGTCTCACCGTTAACTGGTAGAGTGCAACAGGAGGTGAGTTAGTGTGTGTGGGGGAGGAGATTGAAGCCGGGCCCGGAGTGGAGTGAGCTGGGCATCGCCTGGCCCTGCGGATGGGGTGGAGAGACCATTTTTCTTCCAAACTTTTTTTGTGTGTTTTGTCAAATGCAACATTCATACATTAAAAAAAAAAAGTACACGAAAGTGTTCAACTCAATAAATTAGCACAAAGACAGTATCCATGAAGCCACCAGAGAAACAGTGTATGAGCAGCCTTCCGCATGTCCCCACACACTGTCTCCCATTTTCATTTCTGGCCCTTCTTTCTCCTTCCAGAGATCAGGGCTGTCCTGACACCAGGTCTTTGTGGCCTTTGTTCTTGTTTTAAAGAATTTTAATGCCCCTTCACACCTCTCCCCATGTGGTGGTTTAAGTTCACCCGTTTCTGTACGGGACAGAAGTAGCCGCCCCCCATATCCTCCGGGAGACCCGTCCACACTCTTACACATTTATCCTTGCTGCGGTGGAAGATTGCCGTGTGCGCATCTCCCAGCACGTTCCGGTGAGGACTGGCGTCAGGGTCTGTTCAGTTTCGGCTAAAACTACAGCTGCGTCATCATGCGCTGCACCTTGCTGTTGCGCGGCTCATAACCGTGTCTCTGGCGTCTGCTTCCCCAGCCCTGGAGGTGGATGCTAGCACGTCCGTAGTTGCAGCCTCGCTCAGGAACCCCGGATGATTTTCCAGAGTGGTTTTACCCATTGCATTTTCAGTAACAGCACTGGGGATTGCCGTTTATTCCGAGTTAGCACTTCAACATTGTAAGTTTTTTTAAAAATTTTACCTGTTCTCCTAAGTATTTAGTGATACTTATTTATGATCTTGACTTGCATTTTTCCCATTGCTAACGAGATGGAATTAGCTCAGGAGAGATCCTCTTTTGTGAGGTACCTGTTCCATTCTCTTGCCAATTTTCTACAGGATTTTTCTCCTTTTCCCTCACCTCGTTGACATTCTCATGCATAATAGTCTGTCTGAACCACAGAAGTATGTACCTGCCTCAGGATGGTTCATCCTGGGAGACAAAGGAGGGTGTACACACCCCCTGACACCTTTTGGTCATGGTTGGCTCTGTGACATTTGCCTTTCTGTGACATTTGCCTTTGTAACAACATAAAATTAGCATTTTCTTTTTTAGGTTGAAAGTAGCCCACTTTTTGATATTCTATTAAGGTCAATTAATTAAGAGATGATAATCCTCTTTATAGATTGGTTTTCCACAGGCTTTTGATATATTTGGAGGAAGGAAGTTGGCCAATTTTACTACCTTTCAAGGTCCAATTGAAGACCCATTTTCAATGGCACCTTCTTTATCCCAAGTTTTGTGTCTTTGGAGCCTTTTATCCCACTCCACTGGTTCAGCCACATCTCTCATCCTTCTGTGTGTCTCTTTAGCGTCATCTTCTTTCATGCCTGGGTTCCAGTCCTACAAACATGCTCTGGGTTCCACTTCTACCGAACTCACCACCATTCTCTGGCTCCGTCACACCTTTGGTGTCATTTAATGCAAGTTTTCTTTCTCCCTCTGCTGCCCTTCTTGCCTTGTGCTCTGGTCATCCTTCTTACCCCCTGATCCTGTCTGAAGTATCATTTCCTTTGGAAAATTTTCCTTGACTCTAATTATTCATCCTTCTTTATCTCCCACATACTCTCACGTCATTGTGTCAGCTCTTGTGTGGTAACTGGAAGTGTGCTGTTTATGTCTGTACTCTCTGTAGAGTGGTTGTTACATAGTGAACACCTAGGAAATGTTTGTTAATGCTCACTTGGAAGCTTCACTGCATGCAGATTAGTCTGTGGTAAAAATTAATTAGAAAATAGATTTTAGCATAAAAATAAAAGGGATTTCCCAATTAATTCACATATATGTGCTGTGGTAGCTACTGAGATCCTATTATGTTTTGGCCCATGTGAGGGTTGTATCATTTCTCTCTTCAGCTTAGAATTGCGAAGTATTTCTGCTGAATTCAGCTCTGTAAGTTTATTCTGAATCCCCATCCTTCTTTATAAAATCCAGGAAAAGCCTTTGTGACTTTTGGGTTCCCTGTTTTCTCCTTCTACAATGAATTAGAAAGTGTCAACCTGGCCCTTTAATGGCTTCTTTGGAATGGGACATGCTGTGTCACTGCAAGTGGACGTGTATTTGTCCATTAGTCTCCTTAGTAAATGAAGGAGACCACCAGTCAGCTTTAACGCGTTCTACTTAGCAAGGAAAAAGAATTCTTCCAAAGTATGCTTTTTTTTTTTCCTTTTCCTTCTTCTTTTTTTTTTTTTTTGGTAGCTTCTTAAAAGCTTTTTTGTCTTTGTTTGACCTTTTTCAGCAAGTTGTAAGAAATCTAGATCTCCTGAAATGTAAATTCAAACCCTCAATGAACTTATTACAGCTTTGATTCTTAAAGCACATTTGGGAATATTATAGCTACTATTATTAGATGAAAATGCAGTGCTTAGCTGTAAGATGCTGCATGTTACACATTAACAGTAGATATAATAACCGCATTAAATTATAACTGTAAATGAGAGCTGACGATATGTGTAAACTGCTTAATGCTCAAGACTTTCATTACTCAGTTGTGAATATATTAATTTTTATCTATATATCCAGGTAAAGTAAAGGTGTAATTGCTCTACAGTAGCATTTGCATTAGTTCAAGTGGAGCCTACAAGTTTGAAGATATTGGCTATTGTCCGCGTGAACAAGATATTACTTTATAAATAGAACAGAATGCATATTTTGTGAATAACTACCAAAATTACAGTTTTCCAGTTTCTTATTAATGTTGGTTATTATGTTTTTTAGATGTAGCAATATTCCACCATTTAGAGCGTATTAACGTTTGTTTAGCTAGTATTTGTTATATCACTTAGCCAATGGTGTTTTCCCTCAGATAAATCTAATTAGATTTGGAAATGGATTATGTATAAGGTTCCCATTAAAAAATCATTTTCACTGTGGGAAAACTTGTTATGAACATTTTAAGTGTCTATGTAGATTTATACAACTGGACTAGTTAATGTTTAGAACTGGGGCATAGGCTAAGCATAGTGATTTTGGATTTATAAAAGGATTGTTTAGAAATATCTAGAAGTGAGCAAAATGGCAGTTGTCCTTCAGTATCAGAGACAACCCTTTCTTTCTCCATTCACCAGTTGATGGACATTTGGGTTGTTCCTACTTTTAGGCTATCGTGAATAATGTTGCTTTGAACATTGGTGCACACGTCTCTGTAGGGAAATGTGCTTTGATTTCTTGTGTACGTAGGTAGGCGTGGAACTGCTGATTGCATGTATATATGTGTTTAACACTTGAAGAAATGGCCAGATTGTTTCCCAAAGGGGCTGTACCATTTTCCTTTCCCACCAGGAGGAGTTAAGATTCCTGGGGCACCTGGGTGGCTCAGTGGGTTAAAGCCTCTGCCTTCAGCTCAGGTCATGACCCCAGGGACCTGGGATGGAGCCCCATGTCAGGCTCTCTGCTCGGCAGGGAACCTGCTTCCCTTCCTCTCTCTCTGCCTGCCCCTCTGCCTACTTGTGATCTCTGCTGTCAAGTGAATAAATAAAAAATCTTAAAAAAAAAAAAAAAAGAGATTCCTGTATCTCCACATTCTCATGAACACTTATTACCTGGCTTTTTCTCGAAAGCTATTCTCGGGGATGTATGTGATATCCCATTATCATTCTGGCATGCTTTTCCCAAATAACTAATGATAATGAACATCTTTTTATATGCTGCTGCTTATGGAGCTGTAAGAGTTTTGTTGTGGTGTTTTGTTTTTTAAATTCTGGGTATAAGTCCTTTCTCAAGTATATGATTTGAAAATATTTTTCTCTCCGTGTATGACTTGATTTTTTTTTAAATTTTCTTAATGGTAGCTTTAGAAGTGCAAAACCTTTTAATGTTGCTGAGGTCCAGCTTATCAATATTCTTTTATTGCTTCTGCTTTTGGTGTTGTAGCTAAGTAATTGGTGCCTAACTCGAGGTTACAGAAATTTATCCCTGTGCTTTTTTCTAAGAGTTTTATAGTTTTAGCTCTTACATTTATTGAAAAGTAAGTAAAAATAAACCACTTTTTGTGTGAAATAACCATAAGTTTGAGGAATATCTACATTTAAAAAGATGAATTTAGAATTTCTTACCATACATAAAAATTAGTTCAATGGGATGGTTTTTGTTTTGTTTTATGTTTTATGATAGTTTATTCCTTCTTGAAGGATTTTAAGTCTCATGTTTGGTATGCACAAAGACAAATTAATATTTTGAAGTTTTAAAGGAAACAGTTTCCTCTAGAATGGATTTTTGTTACAATTGTCACTTTACTGTCTCTTTTCCCTTGGCCTTTTGGAATTTTGGTTTTCAAGCTCATTGTGGAGACATCCTGTTCAGTTTACTTTGCTCCCTAGACCCTGTCTAAGGATTCTGTAGTTTTGTGGTTTTCCTTAATCTAAACCCTGGTGCTTCAGTCTAGAACCATGTCCTATAGTAGCTTTTGACATGGGACTCCCTCTTGTAATGTTGAGGATCTATGAGAAATAAAGGGTGGAGCCAGTGAAGGGTTTGGGCCCTGTCTTAGTTCTCTGTCTCTCTAGACTTACAGTTTTACATAAATACATAGTCCCAGGCAGTGAGTCTGAGCTTCTTACCGGGGATCCTTTCAATTCACAATTCTCTAGAAAGGAGCATCTGGCAACCACTGCCAGCTTTGGAATTCTGAGCCCCCAGATGTTGAATTCCATTGAACTTGAGTGATTTTCCACCCTTTTCATCAATTATCCTCAGTATTTTGGAGCAGAGTGAGCACACTGAAACATGAGTTCATTTCTCCATCTTAACTGGATTTCATGATTTTTTTTAAATTGCAGAAATTAATATAGGCTCTTATTTTAGGAATCCCTTTAAGAGGAGACATGGTTCAGATAATTGACATTATGTGGTGTATTTTATTCCTAAAAGTAAAAAAAAAAAAAAAAAAAAAAGAAATGTGAAACATCTGTGATAAAATATTAACATTTGTTAACTTTTGATAAGTACTGGAAATTTGTGGTAACTTTGGTTTTTCTACTTTTTAAAAAATGTGAAATAATTTAATCAAAAATAAATTAGTATGATAAATTCTTCCTTCGTTCTTTCTACCTATACCATGAATCTCACTGCTTAGAGGTAAAACATATTTAAGTTTATTTTAAAAAGTTCCACCAGACTTTTTTTTTGAGTATAAAGAGATGTGCAGCTATTGTCTGTCTCCTGAAGAATTATTATTTTATCTTATAAAATAAAATGGAATCATACTGCATATAATAACTTGAAGCTAATTTTTTTCATGTAATCTTATTTGTCATGGATATACGCTTTTCTCATTATATACAGACCATTTCTATAAGGGTGGGTTAGTGTTCATTTGATGCACAGACAATTATTTATTTACCTTTTACTTTGTTTTTGAACATTTAGATTGTGTTTGATTTTCCTCTATTTTAGACCGAGCTGCACTGAGCCTTTTATATACACATTTTGCATAGTTATACTAGCATTGCTCTGGAATAAAGTGGTAGAAATGGACTCCAGAGGTAGAGAATTTCCTGTTTTCTTGTGGCGTGCCCTCCGTAAGTTTGTGTAAGTGCTGATTCTGCTTTCTCCACTGTCGTGATGCCAGCACATCACTGGGAACAGACTAGGTCTTCATTAAATTTTTTTTTTTTTTTGGGAGGATAATGTTGCCCAAGGAATATTTTCTTTTCTTTTTTTTTTTTTTTTAAGATTTTATGTATTTATTTGACAGAGATCACAAGTAGGCAGAGAGGCAGGCAGAGAGAGAGGAGGAAGCAGGCTCCCTGCTGAGCAGAGAGCCCGATGTGGGGCTCGATTCCAGGACCCTGGCGTTACGACCTGAGCCAAAGGCAGAGGCTTAACCCACTGAACCACCCAGGCTCCCCCTGAGAAATGTTTTCTATGGGAAACTGAGTTTATGGTAATATGTGATGTCCGCATGCGGGGTGAGAACACGGCACCAGCACCATTCAGAACACTCGGGCATGTCAGTCAGTCAGTCAGTACTGGTCAAAGGTGACCAGAGGAGGACGTGCACTGCCCGTTGGTGTGCTCATGGCATTATGTGTTTGCTCGGTTGCCTGCTTGGTGGTCAGGAGTGTGCAGCCTGTCATTCTGATTGGCTCGGAGAATCTCTGTCACAGATTCCCACTCCTCACAAAGGCTTAGGGTAGCTGCCTCCTTTCACGCCTCCGTTGGTATTCCCGGCTTTCTTCTTTCATCTCGCCCTTTCCTCATAGGGCTCATGCGTTTCTAACATATTTGTTTTTGTTTTGTTTAAGTTTCTTTGACTCTTTTCATAACAAAGAAAATATGGTTTTTACTTTTTAATTAGTCTTGCCATTTAAATCCACTTGAAAAGATAGCTTTCTGTAAATAATATTTTTTATTTTCAGTGAATTCTGGGGGATTTGACAGTTTCCTTTCCTTTTTTTTTTTAAGATTTTATTTATTTATTTGACAGAGAGAGAGAGAACAGGCAAGGGGAGCAGCAGGCAGAGGGAGAAAGAGAAGCAGGCTCCCGGCTGAACAAGGAGCCCGATGTGGGACTTGATCCCAGGACTCTGGTATCATGACCTGAGCCGAAGGCAGCTGCCTAACCAACCGAGCCACCTGGGCATCCCCCTTTCCTTTTAAGAGGAGGCCTAGTGACAGGACCACTTGGCCCTGCAGGGGCTCATACGCACTCTTCTGGGGGACTTTTCCTTTGCTTTTGTTTTACACTAGCAGCGGCCTCATCTCCTTTTACTCCTGTTACCTTTTACCTACTCGCCACGAGTCTCTTTCCTCCTCCCTGTTTTATCACAACAGCTTGTGTTTGGATCACCAGTGACCTCTTGTCGCTAAATTCACGGGTCACATCTGCCTTTATCTTATTTGACCTTGGATACATACTTGTTTCAGGGATAACCTCTTTGTCTTCGTTATGCCTCCTTGTCTGCTTAGTCTCATCGTGTTTGCTGGTCCTTCCTCATTTCCCCAGCTTAAGTGGTAGATACCCGGGGTCTCAGTCTTTCTGTCTCTTCTCTGCTGTGCTCATTCCTGAATGATTGCACCCGTTATCATCACTTTAAATATCAACTTTGTGCAGATGAGTCCCTGCTTATAGCTCGAGCCCTGGTCTTCTGAGTTCCAGGCTTGTACGTGCGACCGCCAACCCAGCATCTGTACTTACCTTTTGTGCGGACTTCCATCTCAGTGTGTTCAACGTGAACCGCTGATTTTCACATCCCATGCGTCCCCCAGGCCAACATGGTGCTCCTTCTGTGCCGTGTCCTACGTCAGAACATGGCAGCTCCATCTTTCTAGTTGTTTAGGTCATAAATCTTGTTGTCACCCTCAGTCCTTCTCTGTCGTACATAACACATGCGGTCTGTCAAGAAATCCTGTCGTTTCCACTTTCCCAGTGGTCTTAGAATTGAGCCATATTTTACTCTTACCACGGCTAGCGCCCTGGTCTAAATTCTCCCGGTGTCTCACCTAGAGTTTGATGGTGGTGTTCTGTTTGCCTGCCTGCTCGAGTTCTTTTCCTTGCTACGGTCTGGACTCAACAAGGCAGCCTGAGTGATTCTTCAAAAATATATCAGATTGTGCCACATTCCTTAGAGTACAAATAAGTTTTTATGATTTCTGTCCTACGAGGACACCCACGATCTGTCTTCCCTACTAGCAGTTTGACTTGATCTCTTCTCTCCTGCCCTCTGCCCTTTTTCCCCCAAATTTGGCTTTGCTCAGCATACCCGGTCTTGACCTTCTTGCCATTCTTGAAACGTTCCCGTCAAGTTCTCCCTCCGGGTCCTTGTACTTGCTCTGTTTCCCCTGCCGTGTTCTTCTCCCGCATGTCCAGATGACTTGTCCTCGCTTCTTTCAGGTCTCTGCTCACATGTCTCTGGTCTCCTCAGTGAGAGCTTCTCTCGTTTCTGCACACACACTTCCACATACTGTGTTTTTCTTCCTAGCTCTTCCCCTATCATTGATCTGATAGACTTCTCTGGCGTGCTTTCTATTTATTTTTTGTTTATCTCTTCTTGGAATGTAAGGGGAGATCTTTGTGACAGGAGCAATGTTTTGTTCACTGCTATTTTCAGCATCTAGAACAGTGTCTGTTCTTATTATACTTAATGTCAAAAATATTTGTTGAATATGTGAATAAAATAAATGAAGAAGTTTAAGATGTAGATATGATGGGTTGGGGTAAATTCTGTTACTGTAAGGAGAGGAATATTTGAACGTGGTCCAATTTGATAAGTTCTCAGTTCATTGGTGAAATAAAGCAAATTTCCTATTTGCCTTTCTTCCCTAATGTAGTGTGAGTTCTTTGAGAGCAGGAACCATATCTTAATCATCATGGTAACTCTGTTGCCTAGCACTGGGTCTTAAACATAATAGGCATGCCAGAAGTATGTGTTCAGTAAATTTATTTTGTGGATGCATTTCGAACTGCAAATCATTTATCAAAAGTGATTTAAAAATTGGGTATGGTAAAATCATATGGCTCTATTTTTCCTAACTACATGCCTCTTAATCTTGGTCCAAGAATGTTAGGAGATTCAAGAAGGTTTGATTCTCAAAGCCTCTGACATCATGTGTCAAATTTGGTGTGTGTGCGTGTGTCTGCTTGTGACTTTGTTCATGTGTGTGTACACATGTGCGCATTTTTTCTGGAGAAGGGACTTATACAGCTTTCATCAGAATTGTATAGGGGATTCATGACTTGCAAAGGTGAAAACATCTAAATTGTAACCTGGCCTGTTAATTAGCAGATGAACTAAAGCAGAGTCAGACTTTATAGTGATTTATTTCGTGGGGATTTTTCTCCTGCTTCTTCTGACGGATCCTTCTAAAAGTAGCAGCACTAGTAATAAAGATTGCATTTTTAATATTTTGAGTTCAGGGTGAAATTTACTGTGTTAGGTACAGGGAAGAGCTTTGGATCATCTAACGATCTGTTGGAAGAGAGGAGATAGTGGATGAGTTCAGTTTGAGAGCTCTTTCTAATCTTTACCTAGCTTTATGTGTACATCAACTCAGTTTATGGTGGGCAAACAGATTTTTCTCGTTAAATTAACACATGTTACCAGACACCAGAGAAAGCAACTCCAGAATGGATTATTCATTACAGTAATGGTTCAGCAAGGATCGTTTCTGTAAGCCAAGCTTGACTTGGGGAGCTACTTTTGTTCTTATGAACCTGAGCAGTAGTGGGGTCTGTTGGAGAATCTGAAAGATACTATTAATGCTTAGTAAGTTAACCTTTGAGCTATGTAACACACTTGACATTAATGAGATTTCATGTTAAATTTTATGCTGGGAGTTGTTGATTTGGTTTGGGGGATTAATCTATTTCTGCTGTTACACATTCTAAATTAATTAGCAATGTGCAACTATGAATATAAAAGGTGCCAGTAGTAATCATTTGAGGAGTAAATTTTGCCTAACCTCTCTTTTCTTTCCCCATTACATGTAGTTGAAAGAAAACTATTTTCCTCATTAGTTATTCTAGATACAGTATAATCTTGGTAGACTCTCCTAAAGTTTGATGCTTCTTCTGTGGTCCAAATGAGCCTTTGATTTTACTTTATCTTTTATAATTCTCATTAGGGGACTTGCTTACAATCCTTTTATCTTACACATTTCTGAGCATGTGAATTTCATTTATCTTATGAAGCAAACTTTTAAGTTTTATATATCTGAAATTTCTTGTCTTGAGTTAGCCTATCCATATGAACTAGAAGTAAAGTTTAGGTTCATTTTATGAAATGGAATAATTGTTGTATAGTCTGTATTTTTTGATATTTTTCAACTGACTTGATTTTCCTCTGAGTGAAGTGGTATTGTGTTTAAGTGCCATATTTCTTACCTTGTTTGTATTTTTAGTTCTATACTTGATAAGTTGATGACATTCAAATCCTTCAGTATTCCCTCTTGATTAAGAAGATGAACAAGATTTGAAAATGTGGCATGAAATCTTATTTGAATAACATTTAGCTACTATAGATGAAATATATTAGGCTTTAGAAAATGTTGAGTGCTAGAGATCAGACCCAAAAGAGGACATAATTCCATTCATATAAAGTATAAAAATAGAACTAATTTATGCTGCCAGAAGTGCGAGTAGCATTTATCTCGGCCCTGGGAGTGGCTGAAAATGACACAGTAGCAGCTTCCGGGATGGATGCTGGGACACGGTGGTCTGTGACTAAGTGCTGATGTGTTATGGTTTATCAAACTGAACACATTTTTTAAATATATCTTATCCTTGAAAGGTCACTAAGCCTGGATTAAAGACAGGAAGGGAGAATGTTTACTGGCAGTATTGTCTTTGTATCATGGAACTGTGAATAAGTACTATCTTTTTTCTCCTAATCTTTGGAATTTTTCAGGCCATCTTTAATGAGATTTTAGTTTTATAAGACAGAAAAATAAATGACCTTAAATGTGTATGTGTGTGTGTGTGTGTGTGTGTGTGTGTGTATAATATGTCAGAACCCTATGAAGAACAAATGGACCACACATTTCGCTAGCCAGACCTGGTCAAGAAGAGACACCCCTAGGCCAATTGCCCGTGGGCAGAATATTCCACTTACTGGCTCTACAGTTTACTTTCCCATCATACGACGTCCTCTTACCCAGGCTGCAGTATTACTGTAAAACTGAGGAATGACCCTAGGAAGCCCCTTCCTGGTACCCGACGCACAGTATGCATTTAGTAAATGATAGCCATTATGTTTCTTAGATATTGTAACCGGGACTTCTGTTAGACAGAAGGAGAAAAGGTATCTAGATCTTTCTTAGTCCCCTCTGTGGACCTGGTCCTCTGTTCATTCTTCCTCAGTAACTTGTGTTGCTCCTTTTACCCCCACCACACCCCCGCATCTAACCTTGCTCAGCGGACCATGAACGTTTGCTTATGTTCCCGACTTCTCTTCTGTTCTTGTCTTCTTTCTCTCAGGTCTTCACTAAGACCCACCTGGTGACTGTGGACTTTATTTCTTAGAAAGTTGGATTTCTCTGCTTATCTGATTTACCTCAGGCCCTTTTCCCTTTGAGAAGGATTAGAAATAAAAACACTTACACTTAATGTATTCATTCAGGGAGGCAAATACCCCATGGTGACCTTACATGTTCGTGGCATTATGATCTTAATTCAGTCCCTGATGAGTTGAAACTTGGACTAACACACCAGCCTCCTAACTGGATTCTTGTGCCGGGCGTAATATTTTTAAAACACAAATCTGATTATGTGATTTCCTTTGTTGCGAGTCCTTCAGTGGCTTCCCACCTGTCAGGGCGACAGCGGAGGTGCTCTGGGCTGCTCAGAGGGGCTTTTGCTCCAGTCCCATGTCCTTCCTTCCATCCTGGTGTTCTGCCCCTTGCCCTTGTGTGCCAGCATCTGCACCTTCTCTGACTCACTCAGGATTCCTCCGGTTGGCTGTGTTGTTTCATTTCATGCTCTTGCGTTTGTGTAAGTCTGCCCGAAACGATCTCTGCCATTCCTCCTTTGGAGGCCCCGTCTTCTTTCCTGCTGGAATATTACCTTCTCGGTGCAGTCTTCTGCGATCGTGCCTCCAGGCAGGGGAGGAATGGCCTCTCTTTGTGTTCCCATAGTGCTTTGCGTGCACCTCGGCTGGAGCAGGCGATATTCCCCTGCAGTGACCGGTCTGCTTCTCTGCCTCCCTCCCTAGTTTCGGAGCAACTTGGGAGCACAGACTGTGTCTTACTTGTTTTTATCACCTCAGTGCCTGGTATCGTGCATGACACTGAATTAAGAGTCACTCAGCAAGTGCTGAGTAAGTGAATGAATCCTCATTTGTTTCTGGGTTTTTAAGTAATTCAAAAATATAGCCAATAAATTGAGATGCTTACTATATATTTTATATATATTCATATACATATATGTGTGTATATACACACACACACACACATACACAGACAAAGCTGTATCTACGTATCTATATCTGTATAAAAAGAGAGAATGTATACTTCAGATTCTTCTGAGCTTTATTTCTGGCCAAGAACTATTTTTGGCAGTATTATTCACAGAGGGACTCATGGAGCTGTTTCCACTCTGTGCACAGTGATTAGGGGGAGAACTCAGAAGCCGAGGGAAGCTGAGTATACATGATTTCCAGACCCTTCAGTAGCCCAGAGAGGAGACCTCAGGCCGGACGTGGTGGGTCACATGCACCAGTGAGCTGGTTGTCCGGCGGAAGCAGGCCCCCCTCCATAAATGCAGGATGGGAACTGGGATAACGTTGCTGCTGTGCCATCAGAAGCACGTTGGCTAGGGTTGTGGCCTTCTTAGAAAAAAAGGGGTCTCTGGAGTGCAGGAACTGGAATCAGTTTGTTTTTCTTCTGTTGACTTAAGTCCGACTTGATAAACCAACTGTCTGTGGTACCAGAGCGGAGAATAAATCAGCCTCCGCTGCTATCTCCTCACAAAGTGAAGAAATTAAGGAAAGAAAGGAACTGTAGTAACGCTACCATGATAACTTTTTGTGTTTTTTGGTGTTCCCTTCCAGTTTTGAGGCCCAGGACACAGGTGAAGCACTTTGTGCAGTCCTGGCCCGTGGTGGGCTGTTGTCATTATTACACATGGAGGGAGAATTCTGTATTTTCCTACATAGAACTTTCTACCCTGTCCTTTCAGAAGCATTGGATAATGAGCCAAACCCCAAACAGTTGTTTTTAGCATGGTTGCCCTTATCAATATACAAGCAACTTAACCTGGATTGTTTCCTTATTAACATCCATATTTTTAATGTTGTTTTCGTAATCAAATTATAATGATTGCATTGGGCGGGTAGTTTATACTTTTCCCAATGGCCAAAAAACCCATAGGAATCATGATTTTTTAAAACTTTTTTTTTCATTGAGCTATATTTGACATAAAATGTTGTGTTAGCTTAAGATATACAGCTTATCGAGTTGATACTTTTTTTTTTTTTTTTTTTAAAAAAAGGCTCCACATCACCTGGGGAGCCTTTGGAGCTTGAACTCATGACCTTGAGATCAAGAGTGGGACACTCAACTGCCTGAGCCACCCAGAGGCCCCTGATTTGATATATTTATATTGCAATATGGTTGCCATTATAGCTTAGCTAACACCATTACTATGTCACATAATTATCATTTCTTCTGTTGGGACACATTTTTTTTTTCATGTTAAAATCAGAGTTTAGAAAATCTTAGGAGAAACAGACTGGACAAATTAAAGCATTGGTTAGTATAGCTTAAATTCCTTTTCTTTTGCAAGTAAGAGTACTGTTCACAATAGTTTCCTACAAGTTAAGTATACTAACATGATGATATTTGTTTTCTATTGCTTCTGTAACATATCACTACAAATTTAGCCACTTAAACAGTCCAAATTGATTATCTTTTAATTAACCATGGGATAAAAATCTGGCAGCCTTAGGTAGGTAGGTCTCTCCTTAGTCACACCTGGACAAAATCATGGTGCCAACAGGGCTTTGCTCTTTTCGGGAGCCTCTAAAGGAGGATCGGTTTCCATGCTCATTCATGTTATTGACAGAGTTCAATTTCTTGTGGTTATAGGACTGAGGTCCCTGTTGCCCACCTGGCTGATGCCTGAGGGCTATTCTCAGCTTCTAGATGCCACTCACATCCCTTGGCTTGTGGCCCCTTCCTCCATCTTCAGAGCTGGCAACAATGGGTCGAGTCCTCTTGTGCCCCAGGTTTCTCTTGCCTCTGCCACATGGCATGTCCCAGATACCCTCTCTGTGACCCTAGCTGGGAAAGGTTCTCTGCTTAAAGTCTCGTGTGACTAGGTTAGTCCCACTCCAGTAATTTAGATAATCTCTTCACCTCAAGGTGTGTGTCATTAATCATATCTGCAAAGTCCCTTTGCCATGGAATGCAGTGTATTCCCAGCTTCCAGGAATTAGGACGTGGACATCTTTGGGGGCCCATAATTCTACTTACCATATAAGGCAGCTGTCAGTTGGGTCTACAACAGTGCATTTGTATCCTGAGTATTTGTGATATGTGATGTCCTGGCAATTACTGAGTGATTACATGGTTTACGTTTTTGAGTACTTTTATAATGCATGAATAAGTGATACGATGTGGACCTAACTAGCCAAACGAAGCCCTCCTGTCTTGAAATGGAGGGACTCGGCCTTAACTTTGCTTTCATTTAAACAGGAAAGTTAAGAAAAAATAAGTGGAAGTAGATAAACACTAAACCAAGAACTTTGTTTTTGTAGAACAAGTAGTGTTTTTCTTTGATCAAAAGCAGATGTGGTTGTTGTCATTTCTATTTAAAATAATGTTAATGTATTAGCATTTTTCTCCACATGGAATCTCTCAGATGAGTAAATGGAGAGTCAGAATTTTAGCTGATTGCTTCAAGATTGGCAGGAGGTTTCATGTTATAAACCTTTTAAACACTGTTAATCATCCACTTATTTAGATGAAAAACAAAACATTTCCTTTTTTTTTTTTTAAAGATTTTATTTATTTATTTGACAGAGAGAGATCACAAGTAGGCAGAGAGGCAGGCAGAGAGAGAGGGAAGCAGGCTGAGCAGAGAGCCGGATGCAGGGCTCGATCCCAGGACCCTGAGACCATGACCTGAGCTGAAGATAGAGGCTTAACCCTCTGAGCCACCCAGGTGCCCAAAAAACAAAACATTTCAACATTAGTAGGTGGGTCCTCCAAATCCTCTACCTTTGTAGAGGGGTCACTGTAGCACTGTTTGAATGAATAATTTATTTCATAATTAAATAATAAATATTTTCAAATGTCTAAGAAATTAACCTGAGTTTCTCATTGGTGGGAAATTAGATTGGTAAAAAAGAGCCTATTTGCTTCATAAATGTTTCTGAAGGGGATTATTGGACTAATACACAATGATGGTTTTTCCTTTCCCCAATTTCTTTTGTAAATGATCCAAGGAGGTACAATATGCCAGTAGTGCTTTGTTTCACGTTTTTTTGTTGCTGGCAAAGATGGATTTTTAAATTTCTCTTCACGTCTGAGAAGTGCAAGTAGTCTCATTATCACTCTCTGTTCTTCTGACAATGTGCATTTTTTGCTTTTGCCATTTTCCGTCTTAACCAGGGCGAAGCCGGTGTTCCTGGCAGCAACTCTGACCTCTTCCAGTGGAGCACAGCGGCCACCATGAAGGTCCTGTCCAGCACCACGACCACCACCAAGGCCGTGCTGCAGGCGGTCAGTGACCGGCAGTGGTGGAAGAAGTCCTTGACTTACCTTCGACCGCTTCATGTAAGCAAGGCCTCTGTCTTTTTAAAATCCATCCCGGGGCTTCTGTCAAAGCATTAGCACTGTTTCTCAGTTGTTTTCCTGTTGTAAACAGGTTTATCTTCTCTAGGTTATTAAATAATCTCTTAAAAAATCGAGGCCTCCCATCAGATAGGGGAAGAGTCATTTATTTTATATAATGGAACCTATTCACACAGGGTGCTTGCGAAAGACACTGATAGAGATTGAGGTGGGGTTGGGTTTGATGTCAGAATTAAAATTTAGTGGGATGAAAAAGAAAATGATTTCATTGGTCCTTACTTGATTTTGCTGTATTCCTATGGGCCAGTAGTGGAGGAAAAGCCCTGGAAGCGGACATGGGGGCTAAGGTTATTGGGGCTGCTGGAACGATTATAGTACTTACTGTGGGGCTTAAACAACAACCATTTCTTCCTCATGGTTCTAGAGGCCGGGAAGACCAAGATGAAAGCTCTGACAGATTTAGCGCCTGGTGGGGTCGACTTGCTGTGTTCTCACATGGTGGAGGGTTGAGGGAGCTCTCGGTAGTCTCTTATATAAGGGCACTAGTCCCATTCCTGAGGGCTCCAACCTCATGAGCCCATCACCTCCCAAAGGCCCCAACTCTTATTTTTTTTAAAAAGTATTTACTTTTAATTGAAATGTAGTCAACGCGGAATGTTGCATTAGTTTCAAGTGCACGATGTAGTGATTTGACAACTGTATCCATTATGTCGTACTCATTACAGTGTAAGTACCATCTGTCATGACATAACAATGTTACAGTACCCGTGACTGTGTTCCCCGTGACTTACTCATTCCCTAGCTGGAAGCCTGGACCTTCCAATCCCCTTCACTCATTTTACTCATCCCCAACCCCTTTCCCTCTGGTAGTCATCAGTTCTCTTGTTTATGCATCTGTTTATGCTTTTTCGTTTGTTGGCTCATTTGTTTTTTAGATTCTACGTGTAAGTGAAATTGTATGATATTTGCCTGTCTTTGACTTACTTCATTTAGTATAACACCCTGTAAATCCATCCATGTTGTCGCAGATGACAGGATCTCATTCTTTTTTATGGCAGAGTAATATTCCACTGTGTATATACACCCAAAGGCCCCACCCTTAATACCATCCTGTTTTGGGGGCTTAGAATGTCAACATGTGAATTTTAGGAGATGACGCAAATATTCAGATTTTAGTAGGTGCTTTGGGTTACGAGAACAGTGTAACCAGATTCTTTCACCCGTTCTGGAAGCAGAGGTCAGGACGAGCAGCAGAACGACTGAGTGTACTTTCTGTGACCAGTGAACCTCTTGCTCCCGGGCTGTCTTCCCTGTGCTGTCACGCGCAGTCCTTGGTCTTACCGGAAGGCTTAGAGGAAAAAGAAACATGCTTGTTTATAAACTCACCCCAGACACTCACTGGGTGCATTCACACTCCAAATATTCCTCAGGCGTTTTCTGCGTGCTAGTGATTGGGAGTAGAGTTGGAAAACCCTTCACGTGCGGAGCCTGTATTTCAGTGGGGGAGACGGAGAAGCCCACCGATAAAATATTTGTGTAATACTGTAACGGTCGGTGGTAGTGGGGGCTGTGAGGATAACTTCAGGTTAAGGGGAGTTGATTGGGCGAGTGACGGTCTGATTTAGATCGGAAGGTCGGTATCTCAGGAGTCACACTGAGAGGAAACCTGGCTAAGCCAAGCGGAACAAGTACAGAGCCCTTTTTGAAGGAAGGTGCTTGACCTCTTTGTGGAGCAGAAGGGAGGCTTGCGTAGTATGAACGGAGTTAACAGCAGGAGAATGACAGGAGATGAGATCGAGGAAGTGGTGGAGAGGCCAACATCCAAAGCCTTGTAGAGCAGTGAGGACCACAGATTTTGTTCGGAGTAGATGGGACGCTGCTGTAGGTGATGCGGTTGTGTGATCCAGCTTGACTTTCCCTAAGATCATCAGAGTGCTGTGGGTAGAGCTGGTGGTGTGAGTCAGAGCAGGGGCAAAGAGGTCCCTGGTCTAGTGTTTGGGGGGGCGGCGGTGGTGGTGGACCAGGGCAGCCGTGAAGGAAGTGGGAGATGTATCTTGCGGACCTGCGGATTGTCTGGATGTGGGAAACGCAGGGAAGAGGGAAAACAAGAGTGACATAGCCAAGATGTCGATCCCACAGACTGAGGTGGTGTACGCTTGACTTGGGGGCGGGGCCGCACGTCTCTTCTCATTGTGTGTATCACACTGGGTATGATGGTGGTTACTGTGGTTACTTTTAAATGACTCGCGTCTTGGACTTTTTGAGTGTATGTGCCTCAGATGAGTGCGTAATCCCATGCCTGATACCAGATAGTTTTTGTAAAGTGTCGGTTGTCGTTCTTGTCCTCATTTCCAGCAGTGCCTTCGTGGTTTCCCGAGGCTGTGGTTGGCATCCAGTGAGGACCCCTAACCCTAACCCCCATCCTCCCCCTCCCCCAACCCTATTCCCTAACCCTAACTCTAACTCGGAGGAATGGGTGACTGTGTTTGACTTGGTTCTTCCAGTGAGGAGCTTTATATCTGAGGAAGGTCAACCTGAAGACGGTTAACTACTAGGGATCCGAAAGCGCTTGCCAGCGAGGAGGCTGCTGACAGGTCTTGAAGGCAGATGTGGGGCGGCAGGGGATGAGGCAAGGGGCGCACTTCCATCTTGCCTCCAGCGGGTGGGGTTTCGGCGGGTGAGGTCCCAGCTGGGCCTGGAAGCAGGGTGGCCTCTGCCGAGGCAGTCAGCTTGGTTAGCCCCTTGGAGTGGACGAAGGGCTTAGAAACTGGTAGGACACGTGAAGTAGATCGTGGTTGAAGAATTGGCCCTTAATGTTGGTGGACGTTGAAGAACTTTAAATGTTCTTCTACATAGTTCGGACTTGCTACCGTGGCCTGCTAGTCTCATTGAGAGCTGCTAACGGCGTGCGGAGCGCCGAGCGATATGCGCGGAATGACGTTTTGGGCAGGTTACTCTGACTGTAGTTAGGGAACTTGGCGTGTGTTTAACGCTGATGGCTTCTTTGTTTTTGATGCATTGATGTCAGAGTGACCAGGGAAATCAGAAGGCACCGCAGGCAGAGGTTGAAGTGCTGCTTTTAGACAGTGGGTGCCCTTCTTACCGCTCCACGGGGCGGCCGTGTCACGCTGACACGCTCTCCGTGGATCCCACCGCGCACGTGGCTCCGTCTCTCCCCATCTGCCCCCAGCGCTCTTTCCTTTTATCCACTGTTCTTGTCTTTGTTCTGTTTAGGGGCAGGAATTCTGTGGTGCTTATCAGATGGGAACCATAGCCAATGAAGGTCTAGAAAAACAAGGCTGTCATCCTTTTTATGAATCTGTCCTCTCCGATCCCTTTGTCACAGAGGTAAGGACAGTGCGCCTAAGAACACAGAGCCAACTCTCATGCTGTTCTGGGCATTTTAGTATAAACAAAAATTAAAATGTTCCTGAGAATGTACTTCTTTAGCTTCATTCTTAACTCATGTTGTTCATTGGTTTTATGTGACTTTTTTGAAAAATGTGTATTTTTTAAAAGATTTATTTATTTATTTTAGAGAGAGGGAGCAAGTTGGGGGAGGGGGAGAGGGAGAAAGAATCTCAAGCAGACTCCCTGCTGTGTACAGAGCTGGATACTGGGCTTGATCTAATAACCTGGGGATCATACCAGAGCTGAAATCAGGAGTCGGATGCTCAACTGACTGAGCCATCTAGGTGACCTGGTTTTATGTGACTTGTGTATGTTACAAAATATTATGAGATGAAAATCTGTTTTGAGCTTTACATAAAATGATCTGTTTTAGTGAGAAGTTACCATTTGAATCATCAAAAGATATAAAATCCTATGACTCTTCTAAGAATATCTTCAAAAAAAAGCGTCACCTACTAAAAGGTATAACTGCTTCTGTCTAGTCTACAGTGACCTATGACCCCCACCGGCATGTTCCAGGGGAAAGCTTTGCAGAGGTATTACTAAGAACTGGAAAACTGGCTGAGGCTAAAACTGAAGGGGAAGAGGTATTTCCAACAACAGAAGGTATGGAAGAAGGTTCTAGTTCCCTGACAATGTGTAACTCCTATTAGGGAAACCATAAATGAAAAACGAGTGAATGGGAGTGGGGAAAAATAATAATAAATTTTTCTAATTCTGAATAGTTTAACTTGACACCAACATGCATTTATTTAAAACATTTATTTGAGAACCTTCTGTTTTCTGGATACTTACTAATATTGAGGAGTTAAAAGGATAAGTATGATATAATTGAAGTGATTCTTACAGGTATTTCTGATTTTGTGCGTTAATTAAGAACCCTTAAGTATTTGCTTCACAGAATGTAGGTGTATATTTCATCTTAAGAATTTTCCACGTGCCTGCATATCTTTCTGTGTAGAATATTTTGGAAAGAATTAAATGTATGTAAGTTCACCAAAGATAACCTTTCCATTTGTATCTTTATTTCTCTTTAGTCTCCCTCCTTCTTCTTAAGGTTCCAGGATAGTTTCCTTGACTTTTTTTTTCAGTTCCCACTCTCTCTGCTCTGCCCTCTCTAGTGAATACCTCATGATAAAAAGGCTGCTGGAGCTCCAGCTATCTCTCTATATCCCAGGCATCAATAAGGAGAAAAGAGAAGGAGGGCAAAGCAGTCTCCTTGATAGTCCTATCCACACCTTCCACTTAGGTATTTCTGGCTGTCTCTCGCTGCCAGTAAACTTGGGTGATGTGGTCTTAACTGAGCACATTGCTGCATGGAATAAAATGTGGGGAAAATGTGTATGGGAAATAGAACTGCCGTTTTCGCAGAAAACCTGTCACTCATTTTTGGATAATCCTTCTTTCAATCAGTATTTATATGTAATTGGGAAGAGGGGAAGCAAATACCATTGTTCTGTCCCCTATGGAGGCCTCTTGAATACTAGAGGTTTTTACTGAGTATACCATGTCCCTTCAATTCTGAGGTGCTTGCTTTTTACCTTTATTTCTGAATCAGGGTATCTCGCAGTTGATGAGGACATTTTGTTTTTCTTATCCAAAAAGCTATTATTACGTTCACGGTGCACCTTACAAATAATGCTGAATATATGTGAAGAGTAGAGTTGCACTGCTGTTTACCCTTTTAATCATTCTTTATTACTTCTTGCTTTTCTTTCTTTAATTATCTTTTAAGCATTTTTTCAATTCCATAGACATTTGTAGCCAACATTTACTTTGTCTACAGTAAGAGAAGCTCTATATCAAATGCTATTAGTACAGTATCTTACTTTGTAACAGACCACCAGATACTTACCATGAGTCCTATTTTAGAGATAAAGAACCATGTCTCAGAGACGTGAAACCATTGTGGTTTTTGCTGTTGCTGTTTGAGTTACAAAGCCAGTGGTTTGTCGAACATCCAGATTCAGCTTTGTCTGATCACTGCGGTGGGGAGTCCTGCCCACGTTTCAGCCGCCTCTGCAAGGCGCTGTGCTTTTTTGACTCCCTGAATCAAAAAAGGGAGTAACAGGGACAAACAAAAACAAGCCCGTGGTGTTACTTAGTTTGGTATAGTTCTATTGGTATATTCCATTCCAAACTTGCCAACCTGTTAACAATTAGCATTTTTGCAAAGTGGAGTTTGTGCTGAGAAGATAAAATTGTCCCAATGAGTAAAAATAACTCGCAGTGGAATTATGGTTTATTCCCCTTTCGGTGGACCACACGTGACTTTTCCATACAGCGAAGTTCTGCAGGTAGCAGAGAAATAGGAGGTGTCCTCTGTTTCACACATGTGTTCCTCAAATGTGCTTCTGGCTAAGTGATCTTTAATTATTTGCTTATGGGTCAAACTCAGATTCTTGAGAGGGTTTGCATGCATAGACGCTAAGACCTTAAGAAAATAGTGGGTTGGGTGTGGAAGTGTATGACCCACTGATTGGCATCATAATGACTGAAATCATAACCAGGAAGTTCGGAAATACTGATTCACACAGGTTTTTTTTTTTTTTTTTAAGATTTTATTTATTTATTTGACAGAGAGGGAGATCACAAGTAGGCAGAGAGGCAGGCAGAGGGAGAAGGAGAAGCAAGCTCCCTGTTGAGCAGAGAACCTGATGCCGGGCTTGATCCCAGGACCCTTAGATCATGACTGGAGCCGAAGGCAGAGGCTTAACCCACTGAGCCATCCAGGCACCCCAACACACGGTTTTTCTGTTAGTTAGCCTGCAGCGTACAGATGTGTGAGTGTGAGCACCTCTCACACAAAAGGCATGCTTTGGAAAAAGGCAAGATAAAGGCATCAGATTATAAAGGTCCAAGAGAAGGAAGCCTTCTCGGCGCAGACCCTCTCAAATTGCTTGTGAAGGCTTCTACTATTTTCCAGAGATGTTCGCCTAGAGAAAGTGAAAGGCCCTTGTGAGGCACAGATTTCTGGGTTGTTAGGCCTCCCCTTCTCACAGGGTCTTTAGGTACTTGGCCATCTCTCTACAGTTGGTAATTTGGTGATGAGGCATCCGAGTGATCATGAAACATGAAGCCAATAGGTGTTTTCCAGGAGCTCTTGCGGTAGGGGAAGCATACGTGATGAGGAACCAGGGCATCCCCGTCCCGTTCCTTTTTTCACCACGTGTTCATTATTCACGGAAGGAATGGTCCTTCAGTGTCCCTGTACTTGGAATGTGAAGTTAAGGAAGACATGGTCCTGTCTTGAAAGGGCTTACTTTTGAGGTGAGGAGACAGACTAATTTGTGTACGATAAGGGCTGTAACAGTCCCACAAGAAGCGCTGCGATTACAGACGTGTGACATCGGAGTGGAAAGTGGGTTTGAAGAGGCTTCCGGGAGCTGGTGATACTCGACCCGGGTGTTGAAGGATGAACAGGGCAATGCAGATCAAAAGAGCGGGGTGGCTGGGAATTGAGAGAGAGGTGGGTTGGGAGAGGGACAAGGGGCGTATTTTGGAAGAGGAAATAAAATTCACAGAAGCAAAGATGGCAAACATCACGGTTTTCCCAGGATTCAAAAGGAGAATATATGTGGGCAACCAGGGAGGAAACAAGGCAACACGAGGCTGGGAAGCAGGGTAAGGCCTCATGTGCTAAGTTGAACGTTTTAAATGAACCTTCCACGGAAAGCTGTAGGGGTTTCAAGCAGAAGAGTATTATTGAGTTTTTCTTTACCTCATTATCTGTAAAATGGGCACAGTAGCTTGTAGGTTCTGTCCCTGGACTGTTGCTTGCCAGTGGTGATGATGGGCCCTCGTGGGCACCGTTTCGTAGACGGGTCCCCAGACTGCGTTAACGTTCTCAGAGTCCTCGCTTGCAGTAGCTGATCCAATTGTCAGTTCCTCTGGTTTCCAAGGCCGGCGGCTATCATTCTCCATCCTTGTTTCACACTAGAACCCCTTAGGGAATTCTTAAGAAGTACTAAAGCCCGGGATCCAGTATAGACCCTGTATTTCAGAACCTCTGAAGTGCGGCCCATGTATGACATGAGTTTCAGAGTAGCAGTTTGGTTGTTAAGCTGTGGTTCAGACCCTTTGGAACTTTCACTTAACATTTCCAGCATCTCCCCACCTCCCGACCCCCTCATCATGTCTCTTCTTCAAACTGACACACTTGCTTTCTGAGCCTCTCCCCCGATCATCTGGAGAAAGCCACCCATACCTTTGATGTCTGGGTCTGGGCTCTTCCACCTGAGGGCAGACCCCAAGTGTTCTGTCTATTTCTAACACGTTTCTAGGGCTGCTCGGGTTTTCTGTGGGGGCGTGTGCAGTGTTCCTCCACGCTGACGGGGAGTGGGCACGGCGCACGCATCACAGTCACTGGGGCCCAAGTCCCTGGGAGGCTACGCGCCGGGTGAAGCTGAATTCGAGGCCCCGGGGCGTGTGTGCTCCTCTTAGTGTGTCTGTGAGATTTTCTGGGACTGCAGGTGTTTCCTTTCAGTCCTGGTGTTTCTTCACATTATCTTTTCTGACCCTCAGATTTTAATACTCCACCAAGGGAAAGAATCCAACTCGATTAAAGCATCAAAAATTTTTTTCCAGTTTTTTTGAATTGAGTGGGAAAAGCTTTCAGAACCCTTGTGTATATTAAAAATGGAATTTTTGTTTAAAATGTAGAAGTGATTTTAATAATTTTCCTTTAATTTACATTTGGGGTTAAAATTTATGATGCATGTTCGTAAATACTGTCATATTAGGTATCTCTTGATAACACTAATATATCTGAAATAGATATCTTTGGCTACTTTATAATATCAATATTTGTCAGGAACTCAGCAGAATTAAAGAGTGATACAGGTTAAATGACCCAAATTAAAAATTGTAAAAATATGACTTCTGACTTTGGTTCATAAGTAGGTCATGATACAAATTAAACTTTCAACATGATGTGACTTTTCAGAATTTTTTAATAAAGTTGATGAAAAGGTTCTTATGGAGACTGGCTGAAGAAAATTGATCATTGTTTATTTAGCTAAATGAATGATTTAATGGCTAATGATTTCCAAATCAATAATATGGGCAGCTTTCCTACGTGAATTTAGTTCTGGAAAAATTTACCATAGAGTGCTTTCCAGAGGCGGTGAGTTTGCACAGAATTAGTGCTTGGAGGCTTGGGCATAGATTTCATCTGATTTTGGCTGTATACCTTGTTTAGAAAATGCATTATATTCAAAATTTTAGAACTAGCTTTGCAAATTAAATTCATACACACTGATAAGTGAATGTAGGGTAGGCTTTTTTTTTTTTTCCCCCGTATACCTTAATGTTAATTTAAAATCACTGTGACTCCCATCTGTGGCAAGTGTGACATCTGGTGAATCCCAGTGGGACCCTGTGAGATCAGTCTACTTCACGTTCTCCCTGATAGTTTTGTCAGATGTTGCCTCAGTGGCTTGCAGATTCAAAGACTGAGAAACTTCCTATGTGTGGGGTTTGATTTCCACTTTGTAAGAATCCTTAAGTCTCTGTGCTGCCTAGAAGGTTTTGGTGCCCAGGACATGACCTCATGTAACTCTGATTACCTTCCAGAGGCCCCGTCTCCACATCCACCAATCTGGGAATCAGGGCTTCAACAAATAAATTTCGGGGGAGCACAGACATATAGTTCATAACACCATCTGGCCAGATGAATCACCTCTCTTGATTTTGGTGATTTGTGTTAGCCTTCTGAGCCTGTGTAAAAGCAATGAGGTAATACTACCTCCTTTGTGTTTTTTTTTTTTAATTTAATTTTTAATTTTTTAAATTTCTTTTCAGTGTACCAGAATTCATTGTTTATGCACCACACGCAGTGCTCCATGCAATACGTGTCCTCCATAATACCCACCACCAGGCTTACCCACCTTCCTACCCCCATGCCCCTTCAAAACCCTCAGATTGTTTTTCAGAGTCCATAGTCTCTCATGGTTCACCTCCCCTTCCAATTTCCCTCAACTCCCTTCTCCTCTCCATCTCCCCATGTCCTCCGTGTTATTTCTTATGCTCCACAAATAAGTGAAACCATATGATAATTGACTCTCTCTGCTTGACTTATTTCACTCAGCATAATCTCTTCCAGTCCCGTCCATGTTGCTACAAAAGTTGGGTATTCATCCTTTCTGACGGAGGCATAATACTCCATAGTGTATATGGACCACATCTTCCTTATCCATTCGTCCGTTGAAGGGCATCTTGGTTCTTTCCACAGTTTGGTGACTGTGGCCATTGCTGCTATAAACATTTGGGTACAGATGGCCCTTCTTTTCACTACATCTGTATCTTTGGGGTAAATACCCAGTAGTGCAATCGCAGGGTCATAGGTTTTTGAGACCCTTAGAGCTAATTCTTGCAAAACATTTTTCTCCTATCTGGCTTGTCAGAGCAGATATTTTAAAAATGATAGGTATTTTTGCTTTATAATAATTGTTGTTGTTGCCTAAAGCAATGGCAGGAGCCCAGTGCAGAGTTTCCACTTAAGTCATTTGCGTGTCAGACTAATTTGGCTGGTGTATAGAATATGGATAATATCAGTTAAAACCATAAATTAATGTTGGTTCATATTTATAATTTTAAATTACAATTTAATTTTTATTCTTTATGAAATGGGAAACCATTGAAGAGGGGAGTGTGTTTGTGTGTGTGTGTGTGTTTTAAGTTGTTGAGACATTACACTAGTGCTTGATTAAAATGAATAGAAAAGTAGTATGAAAGTGCTGTTTTAGAATGGATTGGGAGGAGGAAGACTGAAAGCATCAAGTAAGATAGGAAGGTTGTTAAAGAGTCCAGTTTTTAAACTAGAGTGTGTGGTTCTGAAAATATAAAGTGTGGGAAAGAGTTTTTTGGAAATGCATCAGCTTGCTTGGACGGCTGATGGTTGGGAGCAGAGAAGAGAGTAAAGTCCAAGATGATTCTAGGATTTTATGTTTTACTAGTGGGGAGAACAGTGCACCATTGTCAGAAATATGAATGGTACTGGGTAAAGAATTAGTAATGTGGGGGAATGTTTGAGTCCTAACAAGCACTTGGTGATGTAGGTCTTATGAAGTGGCCCGGGGGTCAGGACCCTGGAGATAAAGGTTGGGGAAATATATTGAGGTATTGGCTGAGTTCTGCTGGAAAGATCTTGTGAAGTAGGATTGGCAGAGAGTCGTGAAATAATCTGACTGAACTCCCACATTCAGCGATTGAGGAGGGGAGGGTCTGGTGACACACACACGGAAGAGGGTCATTTGAGGATTGCTGCTGGGGAACCCTGGGACCCTGAAGCCAAGGAAGGACCACGTGGCAGTGCCTCTCGTACTTTGGTGAGCCCTGAGTGAAAGTGGAAAGGAGAGAACTGTTGAGTTTGTTAGAATGGAGAGCTCTCGAGGGAACATTCCCCCCCCCCCCCCCGAGAATGGTGTGATTTACTTACATGTTGAAAGGACTTTCTCTCATTCTAAATCCCCTTTGTTGATTGAGGAAAACAGATACCTTCCTCCACAGAGAGGCTGTGAGGAATAACTAGTGGAAATAAGTTGAGTGCTCCGTGCAAAGAAGTTGAGTAAGGACAAGGGTGGTCCCAGAGGTGCGGCAGCTGATCGGGAGTGACTGTGAATCTGCTGGTGTCTTCCCAGTGCAATTAGTCTACACACCTAAATGCAGCAGCTAGTTCACTAATAGCTATGATTTATATAAAATGGAAGTAATCACCCCTGTTACCGCCATGGCAATTACAAATGGAAGAACTGATTATCTGTCATTTTGGGGGGAAATCAAAAAGTGTCCTAGATGAAGAAATGAGGAAAATTATTTGTTTCTGCAAATCTGTAGTTCATATGGGTGGGGGGAAGGAGCTTTCTAGGTGCTTTCTATATGCTAAAGAGATGAGCTGCACTTGCTTCATTTAATCCTAGTTTACATGTGAGGAAAATTAAGGCTCTGATCTAAAATCCAAAAGGCTTTGAAAACCAAAAGGACTTTTTGTAACTTGCTTGACATCAAAACCTGAACTAAGCTGACATGAGGTTATTTAAGTCTTTGCTTTATCTCGTTTAGTGTGAGCATTCGAATGTTTTACAGCAGAAATATTAATGTCTTTGATCATTGGGTGCTCCCAGACTGGCTGAAGGTATCATATAATATGTCGTATACTTAAGTATAACTTGCTGAAAGTCTTAAACATTCTGAATTTGGGGACACAAAATCATGCAGGAAATGGTGGGTCTCTGTTTTGATCCCAAAACTTTCTGAGGATGGTTTTCTTCTCACCATATCATTCTGGCTCATTAGTTTATAGATGTTGTTTTAGTTGTTCTAAAATGTACCTGAAATTTTGGGTTTATTTAGGTATGGCAAGACATCCAGAAGTGGAAATGTTTGTCATGAGGAAGAAGTTTATATTCACAGACCCTGGAAACAGGAGGCAGGGCAGGCCCCAGGGCCCAAGAGGGAAGCACTTGGGTCAGCCCAGAGTCATAGGCAGAGGGTTGAGGGGAAAGCAGGGGCAAAAACCTTTATTGTGTTTTCCATAGGTAAGCTTAAGAAAGCTTAAAATAGATGGTGTGAATAATTTCGTTAAGACTCCAGGCTAGAGAGCTGTCTCAATTTGTCCAGTACCTAGCCCTGGGCTGATGAGGGCAGAAGAGTGTGAAAGAATATAAAAGCCAGTGAGAAAAGGAGGTTCAGAGTATTGGTTCTGAATTGGTTGCTTTGCATATCAAAGGTGTGCTCGCAGGCAACTTGTTTGCAAAGGGCAGTCCTTGCAGGTTTATCAAGAACCCCCAAAATGTCAAAGCATTATAATAAATATATAAATAAGTAAACACACTTTAAGTATGAAATAAAATCTATGTGGATATTATTCATTCAGAGCAAACATTTGTTGCTTGGTAAAAGTAACAATGATGATTCTTTCGAATTCCATCTGAAGGTGATTTTTTTTTCTTTTTGAAGGTGATTTTTGTCATACTTTGAGATCATGAAAATTAGCTATTTTCTCTTTCCTGCTGCATTAAGCTTTGTATGCAATTATATATGTTCCAGAAATGCTAGAGATCATCTTGTCAGTTGTTTCTAAGAAATAATATAACTATTTAAAAAATAAACCTACTGAAACTTAGGTATTTCAGATGAAGATCCTCCCCTTGAAAGATATTTCCTGGGGACTATGCATTTATTTCAGTGATGTCATCACTGTTCTTTTTCCTTGTTTAGTTTGTTGTTGGGTTTTGTTTTGGAATTTCCTTCAGAGTCTGTAGCATATTCACTGGAATGGCTTCTGGAGTATTTTCATCTATTGAGGGTGTTTTGGTTTTCGGATACAGACAAATGCATGTTAAACGGAGTGAAAGATTAAGTCAATTACATGATTTAAAAAAAACTAGATCTGACTGGAAGAGAATCAGTAATGGGACTGATGTTCCCAGTGGGCCTCAGAATGGCCCCAAGCACAACTCTAAGAGGTGTGGACCTTCAGTAACTAGGGCAAAGCCACACACCTGAAATATAAGGCTTCCTCGGGGAGAAAGAGCTGATACTGATGAGTGGGTTCACATACACTTAATTGAAAATTGGCTTCCTTTGTTCTGTATCTGAAAACAAAATGGGGGTGGGAAAAAAAAAAACTAGGTGAGATTGCAGTTGTAGGTCACTTTGTAAGAAACTACATAAGAAAGGAAGTAAACAGAAAGAATTATTAGTATGTGATACTATTGGAATTTTTTCCTCCCCTCCAAAATATGGTTCCTGAAGGACTATGAGACAGGTATCAAATGGTAGATAGAAGTCAAGTGGCAGCCCTGGGATTGTGTGTGTGTGTGTGTAGTATGCAATTTCTTTTTTTTTTTTTTTTTAAGATTTTATTTATTTGAGAGAGAGACAGTGAGAGAGAAAGAGAGAGAGAGAGAAAGCATGCACAAGCAGGGGACTGAGGGAGAAGCAGACTCCCCGCTGAGCAGGGACCCCCCCCCCCCCCCCCCCGCCGATTCGGGGCTGGATCCCAGGACCCGGAGATCATGACCTGAGTAAGGCAGATGCTTAACCAACTGAACCACCCAGGCGCCCCCAGTATGCAGTTTCTGCACACTAAGTAAATCTTTCTCGTACCTTCCAGAGTGTTCTATAAATTAAACTTACAAGTTTCTTCTTGCTTTATCTTCAGGTGTCCAGAATATATAGCTAACCCCTTCATCCTTTAGTTTTGATAGTGTTCTAGAACACACTCGCTTCTTTGCTCTCATAACTATTGGTACAAAATTAGGTTTAGGCCCTTTGCATTGTAGTTTTTACTTATTTGGAGACTTTCTTTTGTTCCAGTGTGTTTATCCCAAATGGCGGAATCTGATTCTTACTAGTGAAATGTCTGGTTCCGAGAAGGTTCTCACTAGTATGGAATGAAGGAATGAATTTGCAGATGGGCCTTGAAACGAGTAGTTTTTGATTAGGAAACCTTCTGATATTGTATGATTCCTTGGAAGTCCTGAGGCTGACCGGTGGTCCAACTTGGTTCATAAGGTTGGAGAAATAAGAGGATATCAGTATTTAAAGAGGCAACATTCTCTCTGTAAGGCACAGGGGAGAAAGCTCAGTTTGTTCTCCCATGAGTCATCCACAGGAGATTTTGAGTTTTAAGTCAAATTTGGACACTTGCTGGTGGTTCCTTAGCCCACCACCATCTCATTGCCCAGACTACCAGCTAAGCCCAGATTATATAAATGACTTAAATTTAAGTTCAAGAAAGACACAATTAGGAAGGTAAATCTTCTGGAAAAAAAAATTATATGGTGTATTTCCAAAGTCGAATATCATTTACTTTGGATTATTCACATACTGTTCTCCTTCATTAGTGCAGATCATGAGAGTCTGTGTTCTTTAAAAATAAAGGATTTACATTGTGATTACATACGACTACCTAGTATTTGTCACTAACACTCTAAATGAGTGGAGTATTTCCTTATTAATGCAAACTGTATATAAACACAGATTTTGTTGGCAGTGTGCTCGCCTGAAGTAGAGTCATGACATTGATAGGTCATTGCTTATATAAAAAATGTAGGAAAGTTGTTACTAGTTGGGATCTATTTGAAGATATTATATAATCAAAGCTAGGGTTTTTTGTGGAGTGGGATGAAGAGGGATGTTCTTGGAAGGAACAAAACCATCTTCATTGTAGTAATCAAAAGTCTGATCCGAAATTTGCACTCACAGCTGTTTTGTTGCTTTGATCTTTTGTGCTCATATGCTTATTTTCCGTGATATACATAATTTTATAGCATGGCCTGGGTTTTTAAAACTGAAAGATTAGCTGTAAGAAACCATTGTCACTGATCTGTTTGCACTTAGACTTTGTACCTGCATTAACGGAATTTTCTCTTATTTAAAAACATAACAGATAGCGCAGTTTGAGTAAGGCAAGGTTACTATTTAATAACATAATTTCCTGTGATCTGTATTTGGGTAGTGTTAATAGACATTTATAAAAGGTCTTAAAGAATCCTCCGAAGTTAATTATCTGTTGAAATACAGGACTAAAAACATGGCACTTAGTACGTAACTATGAAGGTTATGTAGATCTTCAAGTAAAATGATGCTTTTTTTTCTTCCTGCCTTCAGTTCTCTTGCAGCTGGCAAGTGATGCTTTACCAAATGACATGACCTTGGGTCTTGCTTATCTCCTTGCCTTGCCACAGGTAAGTTTCCCCTTACCAAGAGAGGACTTCATGAGTAAACAAAAAACCGACACTGGAGATTTTTCCCAGTAAATTGGTCATTATAGGTTTCAGTTCCTTTTCATTGTTCTTATGTTCTGGAAGGACTATGGTATCGGTATTCTGAGAGCAAATGCTACCATTTCAGCTGAAGTCTTAATTTCAAATCTTCTTTTACCCTCATAGGACCTGCCTTTATAGTATCTTCTGCATTTGAACGTGATCCTCTTAAAGTTGAGCTTGAGATGATGCGGTGGAAACTTTGAGCTGAAATTCTCCAGTGATGACTATAAATGTAATAGTTTATGATGATTTCCTTAACTTCCTTTCAGCGGAGTTTGTTCTGTCATGTTCCTTTCTAGGTGTTAGATGCTAACAAGTGCTTTGAAAAGCAGGCCCACTCTGCTCTGTCTCTCCAGTTGGCGGCCTATTACTGTAGCCTCCAGATCTATGCCCGCCTGGCTCCGTGTTTCAAGGACAGGTGCCATCCTCTCTACAGGGTGAGTCCTTGTGGTTTCCACTCAATTAACAAGCAGAGTTAAAGCTTCTCTAAAATCGTTTAAACACGCATTTACCTCTTTGAAGGGACTGGTGTGCTTTGTATCCAGAACGTTCTCCCCGATGGGTTTGCCCTTGCCTTTGCTCTGTTGGACAGAGTTGTTTTTCCAGGCATCACGAAGAGGTAGTTTCCAGTGTGTACTGTGAATGCCGATTCTCCTTGCAGCTTTGCTGTCGTTTATGTTATTTTGCAAAGTGCTTGGGGCAGTTTAAAGTAGTAGGAGAGGAGAAATGGAGAATTGGCTTTTTAACCCACTCCCCGAAAGGAACATGGCTCCAGTTTAGGACAGTCGACACTGTAGTTCTTTGAGCAGCGCTGTACTTTGATTTATTTTAAAGCCAGAAATAGGGAAGTAGTAGCCAGACAGATGAAATCTTGAAACCTGTTATTCCTACTTGCTGCTAAGTTCCAGACAATTTTGTTATATCTTTATTGTTGATTTCTGAGCCAGAGAGTCTAAGCGTGGCCTTGGGTTACATGTGCCACCTTTTGTGGACATAGAGGTGTGACAGATGCCACGAGGTTTACCTGCACATACCAGTTTTAAATATGAGCCTTGGGAAATTGTCAGTTTTTTGTACTGGAGTATTTTAAGAGAATTGCCACCTTTAAGAGTAGATAAGCAAATAGATCAGACTTTCAGATCCAGTGTGTGTACCAATGAAAGGTTCCGAATGCACCGAGGCAGGATTCTTTCTCCCCTGACTTCATAGCACACTGTAAAGAAGGAATTTCACAATCCAAATGTGAATGAAAGTTCTAGCTGTCTCAGCCACCCAAAACATAGCTAAGCACATGAAAACATTCCATTTGTGGCAAAAATCTGTGGCTTTCCTTCATCACTTTCTCTTTAAAGAGAGTAAGGGCGGTGGGGAGGCTTGGGAGAACCATTTACGACACACAGGATAATCTCCCACAGGCTTAGACGTGGGAGACGTTATTAGACATGGACTGTCCTCTGGCATAGTTTGATCACGATGACATTTGGCCAAGAAAGGAATGTTTTCTTCTTTTTCCAGTTAATAAAAGATACTTGTTATTTTGGAGATTCTAGATTTATTTTGTTTTGTTTTTGATAGCTGCTGCCGCTTTGTACAGTTACTTTCTTCCATGCTCTAGTAATTTTCCTTTGTTCTGTTTTTATATCTCAGGTATGTTTTTATGTGAAATAAGAAATTGACCTACTGTGCTATAAATTGAGGGAAAGAAGTGATTACATAGGTGGAAATGTGGCAGGTTTCCTTCTGGAACAGGGTACTTAATGGCTTTCTTACATTCCATCAGATGGCTGACAAAGAATGTTCACGGCGTGTTTGCTGGAGTCTACTTCTAAGTACCCTATCTTTCATTAGTGCTGAGCATGGACCCAAGTAACCATTTTCTCTAAAGCTCCCAAGTGTGTTGAAACACAGTGAAGCTTTACTTTGACCAAAAGCATTGTGCCTTTTTATAAATACAAGTCAGTCACGTCTTCAGAATGTACTCGACTGAGATTTCCGGGTGGGTACCGTGGCAATGGGATCCACCTCTTTGGTTCCCGTGTATGTGGTCTGTGTTAACGATCACACTGTGTGCCCAGCACTGTGCTCCACTTTCCGTGAATACAGAGGATCGAAAGGCTAGTCAGCTGGGTACCTCGTGTGTGCCCTGGGCTCTGAGCGTTAACATGAAAAGACGGTTGTGGATTCCTAAGCCCAGCACTTACTGTAAGTGTGTAGAAGACAGTTGCGTACGTGGGGGTGGGAGGATCTCCCCGAAAGAGCACAGCAGACCCATGCGGCCCAGACCACGTGTCCATCCTCGAAGGGCCAAAGGACCTGCTGCAGAACCACATTGTGGCCCCACTTCAGTTTCTTGACAACCTAATTAAAGTAGTCCTCTTGAAGGAAAATTCGAGGACAGCATGTATTTTTCCTGTTTTCCCCTATAGTAAATTATTTCGTACCAAAAGTTAAAAGTCCCAAATCGTGTACTGTTTCTGAGAGAGGTAACTTAGGAGAAGACCATTAAATTCCACCCCAACTTTTATATCTGAAAATCCATTTCCTTCTTCAGATGCTGCAGTCGCTTCATAAGGAACCCCATTTAAAATGTCCACACCTGCAGCATGGGAAGAGACAAAGCAGAACATTGAAAGCTAAGGGCTTAGAAGCAAAGGCGCTTTCATCTTGGTGTCTTCTGTGTCCCAGCAGCTCTTTTCACTTAGTAGAAGTGGAAGCATTTTATTTCCAGGTCTTGTATTTTATATATCGAGTGCCTCATGTGAAGGACCTAGAGCTTGGCATCGTGGTAAGACTAGTAAGACTTGTTCCTGCCCCTTTTTACCCTTAACTCCGATTTCTGTTTCTTCCTTCCAGCTTGTGTCCCCCGCTACTGCCCTTCAACTCTTGGCCTTGTTCCTGTCACCATTTTCCTATCACATTATCTTTTCCTTAGAAGAGGTTCCTTGGAGCTCTCCTGTCTTGCCTCAGCGCTGGGCTTCTGATTCTTGGTTGTTAGACTGCTCATACCTCCCTTCCCCCACCCCGGCCCATGGCATGGTTCCTAACATCTGCTCCCCTTCTCCTTTTGGGCTCAATAGCAGAAGGCAGCTGCTGTTCGGGGTCATTGCTTCAGGAAGCAGCATTAGATCCTAGAACACAAGCCAGTAAAGTCCATGTGGCGCAGCAGTGATGCCTCCCAACATGATTTCTAACTTCTCGGCTGCTCCAGACAGAAACAGGTGTGCCCTTCAGTAGGGTTAAGGCAGCACCAGCTCAGGAACCAGCTCATTCTCCAGGGACTTCGCGGCAACTCTCTGGAAAGCATTGTGTTGGTTGGTAGTCTCAAAGGGGATCTGAAGAGTTAGAAAGTATCCATGATTTTTTTTTCAACATCAAGATACAAAGTCGTTCTGAAGTTCTTCAAGGTAGATGTGTTCATAGGGAGTTAATAGATGTGTGAACACCTCTCCAGTTGTTTTCTCCTCTCTACCCCATATCCTCAAGTTAATTCAGTCTCCATGTTTCCTTCACCCAAACCACTGTAACAGCCTGGTAAACCTCACCCTGTCTTCATTTTTGTTAGTTTGTATCTTTTCCCAAACATCTGTCAGAATGGCCTTTCTGAGGTGGAGACCTGGTCATCCTGCCTTCTGCCTCAAATCCCTCTGTGATTTCCTGTTGTCCTGGCAAGATCTGCATGTCCCCCACGGTCTGACCCCTCCTGTTTCTCCAACTTCATCTTCCTTTGTTCCTGCTACACCAGGTCACTTGAATCTCTTAGGTGTCCTGTGTATTCTCTTTCCTTGTCTTCAAACTCATACTCTTTGCCTGTAATATTCGCCTGCAACATTTCTTTGCTTAGCTCCTTGGTTCAGGTGTTACCTCACCGGGCAGGCTTCTCGCTGCCTGCCGCCATCCCGCCGTGCTCCCAGGCCCATCTGGTGCTCTTCCGTGGGCTTTGTCCTGCCCTATACTTACCTCAGTCATAGCTCTGAAACACTCTCTTGTTTGGAATTTAAGTACTTCTCATCTCCCTAGATAATGAGCTGTTTGAGGCCAGCGTCTGTGTTGTATTTGTTGGTTTTCCAATGCCTAGAGCAGGACCTGGATAATAAAAGGGAGTAAATAAGTATTCACTGGGTAGATTATTGAAAACTAACGAGCAAATCTGTAGCACATGTGAAATGATTGAATCGTGTGTGTGTGTGTATTTGTTCAAGTATTTATCAAGTGATTACTTTATGCCAGGCCATGTTCTAGATCCTGGGGAAACACGAGTGAACAAAGTACGTAAAAACCCTTGCCCTTCCTGGACTTACGTTCCATTGAGGAAAGGATGTCATAAGCAAAATAAGGAAATAAAATATATACTCTGTTAGATGGTGATAAGAGCTATGAAAACAAAAAGCAAAGAAGAATGAGAAGTATGTATGTGTAGAGTACAGTTTAAACAGATTCGGGGAAGATCTCAAATTGAGAAAGTGACTTTTGAGGAAAGACAGAGATGAGCGCAGCACCACCAAGACAGGAGGGGAAGAGCGTTCCACACAGAGAGAACAGCAGTAACAACAGTATCAAAGTGTCCCTGTGCCCATGTATGTACTGTGGGATTTTCTCACAACGTATTGGAGATGGTATTGAAATTTTAAATTTTAATTTTAATTTTAAATTTAAAAAAATTTGAAACTGAAAGCGTTGAAGAGTTGCTTAAGTCCAGATGAAAAGGACAGAAATGCCATCTATGAGCCGACTTCACTTTGACCAGTAAGGTTTCCTCTGTTTGGCTAAGAAGTATCGAAAAGAGTGTGTGCGTGTGTGTGTGTGTGTGTGTGTGTGTGTGTGTGTGGAGGGGTTGGATGAAGGGTGAACTTAGGGCCTTGCGTGTGGGAACTGTCCGTGGGCAGGAGGAAGATCAGACTAACCCCGAAAAGCCATTGTTTCTCTTACAATGGCCCTCGCATTTGTTCTGCCCCTTGACCCTTTGAGCATCCCCATTTGGCGGAAGGTAAGACTCCGAGAAATCCAGTGGCTCACCTCCGGTTGCTGTGGTAGGAAGGGAAGCCTGTCACTTCGTGCTTCTGCTCCCCAGCTCTGCCTGCTTTGACTTGGACCTGAGCGTCTCTGGCTTGGAGGCCCCATGAGTCATGTCCAGCCGGACGTTCCACTGCGGCTGCCAGTAAAGTCGCTCTCCCTCGCGTGCTAGGGGAACCCCTCGGTGATCGGGCTGGCTCTTCCTCACCCCAGCGGCCATGGGCCTGACACCAGCTTTTTCAAAGTTTATGTTTTAGCTCCTCAGAATTTCTCTCTGAAGTTAACATCCCTTCTCTCACCACTGTGCCTGCGCAGATGTAATTTCCCCACTTAAGTGCCTCTGTCTTCCCACTATCAGCATCTAAGTCCGAGGTCCAGAGAGCCTTCTGTGTGGAACCTTCTCTGCTCCTGAGCAGACCTGGGCCTCTCCCGTGTCTTACTGCTCTTGTGCAGACGCCCTGTGAGCGGTTCTTTGTGGTGTTGTCAGCGATGCACGGCTGTCCCCTCTCCATGTGGCGATCTTATTTGGGGGCAGGGACCCATCTCTGTCTCTGAATCCCCAGGACCTCACCCGCTGTGGTTCCTCAGTGGCTGCTGACTGGCATGTGTGTAGCTTCAGGAACCGTTAGCTGCCATGGGTCGGGGCAGCCTTCAGACTTGGGTTTTGGGAGCTCCGGCTTGCTTAGGTTGGCGGGAGTCAGACAGGCCACCAGAACTGGATGTCGTAAGTACACAGGAGGTGTCCATGGACCACCTAATGGCCCACGATTCCAGTCTTTTCAGCATCTTCTTTTGCATAAAACAGCACTGCTGAGTTTGGAATTAAATATAACAAACTCCCGATGAATCACCCTAGAAATGGAAATAAAAGTGGTTTCCATTTGTTGCCTACGCATAATAGCACTCAGCGGAGCTAGCTTTCACTCATTTGTCACTTTACCTTGTTTCTGTTTTCAGCCCTCCCATTCTCTCCTTCCACCTCCTGTAGTTCTGAGCTGTGGGAGGATAACTTAGGTAGATTTCTAGGTTTGAATGAAAGTACTGATAGAATCTGTGGGGTTATTTCTGACAAAGGACCTGTACATCCTGATGGGAAGCCCCACCTGGAGCCAGCCAGCCGGCCAGCCAGCACAGGCCCTGGAGCTCTCCTAGCTTATCTGTGGAGGAGACCATCTTGCCTCTACTTTTTTTAGTGACAGAGGACAATGATTGACAGATGGTCAGCTGGAAAGAGTCTTCTCTCCTCATATTTATCCTGATTGACTTGTTTTTATATTTAAGAAATAATACACACATGGCCATAAAACCCAAATGATGAGAATGGTAGACAGCAAAAAGTCAGTGTTTCCCTTTTGGTTCCTTCCAGAAATAGTTTATGAATATGCATATGTATGTCACAGTTTTATACGCAAATGTGAATAGGCACATTCTTACCCTGATTTTGTTTTCAATTATACCTTACCTTTATAATTATTGTAAATGCATCTCAAAGTGTGATCTTTTCTAGCATTCTTTTTAAAAAGTTTCAGAAGATAAAATCGGTTAAAAATGGAAACATGTCCTTTAGTTTTATATGCTAGAGAAGCAAACCCAGCAGGGGATGGAATTCAAAACTTTATGGTAGACTATTTCTAAAATGTGGTTTTTTTAAGCCACTAATTGAAAATACTAAGTAGAAAATTATCTCAAGCAAGTAACAGCCCTAGAGGGGAAACACACCACCTGTTTAAAACTTCCCAACCAATATTACCAAGAAATGGAGACTATTAAACCCGAATGGATTTATTACCTCTACTAGTAAGCAGTAGATTAAGTCATGGGGCATTCCGTAGTCATGAATATTTAGGCATGAATTTTTTTTTACAGGGACTTGACCATATACTTTGAAGAAATTATATTTTATTCACCCCCTGAAGAACTGCATTGCCAAATTTTGGGGGGGAAATTAGAATAATTTAATTCTCCACACTTTCTGTTCAAGTTTTTGATGCCTTTTTATGTTGTTAGTTTTTGCAGCCTGTGATGTTTTGTAATACCCCTTTGAATACTGAATAAGGCAGATTTTGAAGCTACCTATAAAGCCCTTCAAAAGCTTCCTAGAATCCAAAAGCTTTCATACCCTTGGATCATGGCATTGAGCTTCATTGGGAAAAGAGAGAGCTTCGACTATACCCTACACACACAAAAGCAGCGATTTCAGGTGTCAGTTTGGATGGAGAACACTGATGGAGACCTGTTGAGAGTATAGGGAAGAAGGGCCTGATGTTGTGGACAGGGCGGTAGGTGAGAGGCAAGAGGTTTGCCTCTGTTCTTCGCTAGCAGCCCGTAGCTGAGGCTGCGTGGAGGGCAGATTGGCGTCTCTGAATCGGGAACCATAGTCTCGAATGCACATCACTGGGTTGTACGAGGGTCAAATGACATTCACGTCAAAGTGCTTAGACACTTGAATGCCATACACTTGGGGCATGAGTGAATGAATGAAATGAAGCTTTGGGGTGAGTAGGGGGTTGCTTTGGAGTATTTTGAGAGAAAGTGTAAGCTCAGGGCAAGAACTGTTATTAAAACTTAAATATTGGAAGTAATCACAACCAGTATAGTTCCTTGAGGAAGAGCTGGAAGTAGTAATGATGATGGTAAGAGGATAGTTTGCGTAGAGGGCTAGAACTTACAACATGCTAGTCCATCTAGCCTCATTTAATCTTTATGAAGATTCTATAAAGAAAAAATGGTTTCAATTTGAATAATGGAAAACCCCGAGCTCAGGGAGAAGAGCCAGTAATCAGGGTATCTGATGCCCGTTCCTGCGGTTTTTACCCATAACTGATTTTCCTTTTTCTTAGGAGCCCTTGCGAGTTGTCCCTTCTCATTAGTATTGTGTTTTACACAATAAATTGAAGTTTCAAAAACCTTTCTGTACATTTAACAAGTATTCGATGATCCATAAATTTGAAGACACTTAGGAACCTATCATCAAAGGATTAATTACCTGCTCCTAGTCACCACCATTATTAGGACAGAATTTTAAAACCAGGCATGTTTATGTCATGGGGTTGAACAAAAAAGGGTATTCTAAACTCTCTCTGTTGTCATTAGAGAAGAAAAAATGAAAGACTTGCAGATACAGCTTGAATCAAATATTTAGTTGGGCACCTACTATTGTGTGTCCTCTAGGGTCGCTTGTGTTTACACTTGCATATATGTGTATAAAAGGGATGAGAGGGAGAATGCACATGTGTGTTTAAAAAAAAAAAAAGCCAATCTAGATGTAGTTAATGTACAATGACAACATTAAATCCATCAGTGAAAGCTGATCATTTGTAAAAGGACTCTGATACCAAGTCTTAATTACATTTGGTGGGAGCTCTGCGTATACTGGGCTTGCCAAGATCCTTGTAATTTCAGGGGGCGCCTGGGTGGCTCAGTTGCTCAAGTGTCCGCCTTTGGCTCAGGTCATGATCTCAGGGTCCTGGGATCAAGCCTTACATGGGCTCCCGAGTCGGCGGGGAGTCTGATTCTCCCTCTCCATCTGTCTCTCCCTCTGCTTGTACTCCCTCTCTCTCTCTCTCTCTCTCACACACACACACTCTTTCTTTCTCAAATAAAAAAAAAAAAATTTTTTTAAGGATATTTATAATCTCAAGAGCTACGCCTTCCTTGTTGACCAAGTAGAAAAGGGTGGTTTTGGGGAGAGGCATTGTGCTTGGGAGTCACAGGCCACCCTGCTACTTAACCCAGTGGCCTCGGTCAAGTGTCTCCTTTTGCGTCTCTAAAACGTATGATACTAGTAGAATCTGGTCCCACAGAACTGTTAGTATTAGATGAGATTCACTACACGTATGTTTGGTACTACACCTGTCTCTACACCGAAGACTAAAGTATTAGGTATTTGTTCTTAAATAGTTCTTAGTATAGTGAATGTGTTTGATGTATAAAGAACCTGAAATAAAAAAATACAGAGGGGCTGGGTAATTTTGACTTAGTAAAGGAAAAGACATTGACGTGTCGGAACATACTGGCTTTAATTCAGTAGTCTGTGGTTGTACTTGGAGTGAAGATCTGCTCTGAAGATTTAGTGGCGGATACATGAGAAAAATTCCACACCTGGAGAAATTTCCAAGGATTTATTTTATTTTCATGGTTGAATTCCTATACATTCATAGCATTTTAACCTTAGAAGGGGGATCGTCTGGTGATGTTCCTTTGTTTTACATCCGAAGAAACTGAGCCCCTGGCGAGCCATGAGAACGTATCCCTCTCTTGGCTCCCTCTGTGGAGTTCCCATCACTCTTGGTCTGAGACCCTGTAATGGTGCTTATAATCAGAAGCCTTCTGTGGGTTGCTTCTATGTATGTGTTTGTCTGTCACTGCTTTTTAATTCCTTGAGCGTAAGCTCTAGGTCCAATTTGCTTTCTTAGAATGAGGGAGACAAGAGTACTTTAAAATACTTTGTTTTACTTGTGCCCCATAACAAAGCATGAGGAGGCTGTGCTTATTGACTCCTATGGGTGAGGAAACAGATAGGAAATAATTGCCCTGAACTGTATCTCTACTGAGTGAGGGACCTGGAGTGTGCAGTACCACTGACCTGAAAGCCACTACTGCTGTCCCCGCGCTCCCCTCTTACCTCATACCTGATTTGTGCGAGAGAATCTGCTGTGCTCTGGCAGAGACAAGCTCATGAAGTATACATGGTCTCTGCCATAATTTAATAAGCTGGAATTTAATATTTCTGAGAAAAAGCAATGTAAAATAAATTGTGTAGTGGAGGTACAATTAAAGTGAGTGGCTTTGAGTAAATCCCACAGTCCCATTCATTTTCAGAATACCTGCTTCATGCCAGGCCTTGGTTTGTGTGTTTTATATATATTGTCTCTTGGGTTTCACACAACCATGCAGGCTGTGTTTTACTGCCATTTTGTAGATGACACAACTGAGTATGTAGTTGTTAAGTAAGTCAGCACAAGGTCATCCAGCTAGGACCTTCTGTGGGTCCATGCTGATTTCGCTAGGCCATGTCATTTTCTTCATTGGCAAAGACATGAAGACGAAGGTTGTATGTGGAGACTGGAAACTTTCTGTGGGATAAAGAAAAGCCCACACAAATGTTAGTAATTACACTCAGTATTGGTTTGTGCTACCATTTTGGAGCTCTGCCCTCTACTGGGTCTTGGGATTTTTCCATAAATTGTATCCGAATACAAAGAGAATAGAAATGAGAAGGCGTTACACAATCGAGGTCAAGTGAAGAGTGTGTAGGTCACTCTCCCCAAACAGATACCAAATCCTTGAGATGCCAGAAAACAAAAGGTAAAACCTGAATGTGAAGAAAACCTATGGGAAAGCCTCGAGACATGGAGGTGGTGAGCTTCATGAACAGGAGTGGAAAGCAACAGCCTGGCAGAGAGGGGCTCGGAGTCCCACCCAGAGATAGGCTGCATGGGTCTGGCCTCTCCTTCCCAGTGCTTGAGGCAACTGCCGACTGAGGGCTTTAGGGTCGGAGTGACTATGGGAGAAAGCTGTCCTTCTTGTGGTGAATGTGGGTTTGTAGCTGGAGTGCAGAACCGGGCCGCAGGGTGCTCTGTGAAAGGACGGCTGTAGAAGAGCTCTCCCACCAGCCTGAAGCCCTGCTCATTGCATATGTGCTCTCGCTCTCTCTACCTCTAGGCAGAATCATGCTAACCAGATGAGGTGTGAGGAAACAGGCAACAGTGGTACCGACCGGGGGGCAGAGCAGGTGTAGACGGGCTGGCCGGCCCTGGAGTGGAGGCCCTATACCACATCACTTCTGGCCTGGCTGAGCCCTTGGTGTGTGACTTCGGTGCTGTCCAAGGGTTCAGTCAGTAAGCAGAGAGGGGGTGGGGGTGAATGTCAGCTGTAGAGGTGGCCCTGGGAGCTGAGGCGTGGGATCCCCTTTGCCTGAAGCCATGGTGAGAAACACCATCTGTATGCGGCGGATTTCCACATCGGGTAGATTTGCTTCTTTCATGCCTTCTTTCTTTCAGGTCTTAGCTATGTAGGCCTTAGCACTTGTTGTACCCTTTACTGGAATTGGTCTCATTGGTTTTTGCTGGCGTTTTTAACTGCTGATAGCTGAGTAGTTAGTCTGGGCATTAACTCTTCCAAGAAGGTGCCCCGGAGACTTGGCCCACACCCAGCTTGTCTGTATTCCCACGGCACCTCCTGCTCATTTGTGTCACCCCATTTTACAACTGCTTGATTGTGTCTCCTGATAGACTGCATTCCTGGAGGAAAGGGTCACATCTTCTTAATGCATCACTTGGCACAAAATAGGTGCACAAGAAATATTGGAACAAATGAAAGATGGTCTTGTACCTTACTTTGGAGAGGTGGTTTTCAATCCCAAGTCTTTTGACTTGAGATACCCTTAATCTGTGGTTTTTGCAATAGAACTGAGTGTATGCATAGCAGTAGGGAAAAAGCATGGACTTTTTCCTCAACTCCACCTCCTGGAACCCAAGAAGATTTCTTTAATTGGTTTTTATCAGCACTCCCAGACTGTTCCCTAATAGGATCAAGAGGGAAATGTCAGGCTGGGTTTGGTAATATAGACTCGACGTTGAGAAATCTCCTTGTGTAGCTCAGAATAATGGCTTACACATTAGAAATGCTGACAGCTTACTATAATTAGATGTGTTTCTGAGAACCAATGGTAGATTCTGGAGTTTTTTCCTTATTTGCTTATATTAAAATATAAACCATGTCTTCCCAGGAGTTGGGAGTGATGGAGATACTGTTGTTCAAGTATCAGGCTTCCTGTTAAATATCCCCAAATTTTTCATGGTTGAGCTGCTGTTGCTTCGTTGACACCCAGACCAACTTTAACGTAAATAAATGTGGCCAATTGATCACTTATTTTTCTTTCCTGTCAACTGTTAGATTCTGGGTTTTGTTCTATTTGAATAATTTTATTGTTGTTAGGGAAGCTATTAAGAATTCTAGAACAATATCCCAGTGAGCCCCAAACTGAGCAGAGTAAAAATTGGTTGGGTGCTCCCTTATACAACTAGAAGTTTTTATGATTTCAGGAGCAGGGGTGGGTTTTTCTGTAACTTACCCCTGCAGGAAACACTCTTCTACTTAGTTCTCTAGGCATTTATAGTGGTGGTATTGGAACTGCTATTTTGTTATCGAGAATACTTAGATGGTCCGAAGAAACTTTATCCGGGGGCACTGATGACAAAAATTACTTCCAGGGTGAATTATAAATGACCAGTCTAGGTAGGATGATGGTAGTTGCAAAAAGCAAGTGGACATTATTTTTTAACAAGTTGGAGATTTTGAAGGAAGCATAGAGCAGGAGTCCAGAAACCTCCTTCCAGACTTGACTCTGTGGTCTGAAAGTGGACCACATCTGCCATTGATTGCTCAGGGTGGTTGTGAGCCGTGATGAAACAGCAACAGGGGACGAGCCGAGCACTGCCCAGTAGACATGGTCTCTTACTGTTACTTTGTTCTGTTTTTGTTGTCCCTCTTTTTGCTACAGGCTGATCCCAAAGAGCTAATCAAGATGGTCACCAGGCACGTGACTCGGTACGGACATGAAGCCTGGCCGGAGGACCTGGTCTCTCTGACCCGGCAGTTGCACTACTACAGCGAACGTCTCCTGGATTTCACTCAGGCCCAGGTCCTTCAGGGCCTTCGGAAGGGGGTGGATGTGCCGCGGTTTACTGCAGACGACCGGTACAAAAGGGAAACCATCCTTGGCTTAGCAGAGTAAGCAACACCTTTGTCTCACGAAGGGATGGATTTAAAATGTGGAAGAGGGGCTCCTGGGTGGCGTAGTCGCTTAAGCATCTGACTCGATCTCGGCTCAGGTCATGATCTCAGGGTCACGAGATCGAGCCCCACTTCAGGCTCCACCCTCAGCAGGGAGTCCGCTTGAGATTCTCTCCCCCTCCCTTTCCCCTTCCCCAACCTCCCTCTCTGTCTCTCATGTTTCTTTGTGGGTATGGAATGCCCCTTGGTTTTAATACTGGTCTCCATTTTTTAGTTTAGATCAAATGAGAATTACTTACCTGTCAGAAGGTAGAGAAAGCGGGGGGTGGGGGCGGGGGGCAGAAAACACAAATTAAAAAAAAAAAAAAAGTGGGAAAATGTGTTCGCCCACAATGGTTGTTATTAAGTAGAGTTGTTTTGTTTTTAATACCACAGTCTGTGGAGTGCTTACCATGTGCGAGGAGCTGACTTAGGTGCTCTGTAAACTATGTTGTAAGTGTTATTCAATCCTCAAGGTAACCCTATGACATAAAATGTCATCCCCATTTTATAGCTGAAGAACGTGAGGCTTCAGAGTGTTGAGTACTTGGCCCAAGTTTACATGGGTGGTAGGATCATCACTGGGACGTTGACCTTGACTTCTCACGTAACAAAGCCATCCCCATCTTTGTGGTGCCTCCTGGCCTCCCCATACTGCCTGATTGTGTTCCCAGGAAGGCATCTGCATGCGGTTCCGTCGAGCCTTCCAGTCTTTGAAACTAAGGTTAAATTGTGCCTGTATTTAATGGTTTTTCTTCTCTCTTGGTACAGTACTTTAAAATAACAAAGATGGCCCTGCTTAGGGAAGTGAAACTTGTTGTTTTTCATTATTATCATTTAAATCTTTAAGAAAGTGGCAAAGTAGACTTGGCACTCTGTAATGAGTTTGTATTAGCCCGAGCTTCTTTCCTACCAGAAGATACCCCAGATTCTCTTTAGAGTAGGCAGGGAATAGAGCGATCAAAGAAAAGCTATAACAGTCTGTCCCAGGATTTAGTTAATTAAGAGAAGTACGGAATCACTTTTTCTTTGCCCCTCTGTTCTCCTGGAGATTAATAATTTCATTAGAGCCTTTTAATGTCTAATTGGAAAGTGACCAAGGAGGTCATTTAATCCAACCTCCTCACTTTTGGAAGAGGAATCTGAGAATCAACTTTACAGAGTTTTTCAGGGTCACATGGCCAGGGTGGTGAGCCTCAGCTTCCCATTGCCAAGTCCAATGGGCTTTTCCTCTAGGCATTTGGGAGTCCTTGGTGCCATACTCTTGGTTTCTTAGAAGAGGATTATTACGTAGAATAAAGGTAACAAGGTAAGGCATGTCTTAACATCGTCTATTACAGTTTGCTAGGGTTATTGTCCTTGATTTTCTTTTTTAAATATCCAGCTAGTATATGCTATGAAGCATGTCCTAAAGGACAAAGACCTGCTTTTGACGAACATGTAATAGAATCTTCTACACAGTTTGTTCCTTAGAAAAATGCACAACAGCGTTTGAATGGTTTGTTTAAAATGTCTGAGCATCCATGGCATTTCCGAGCTAGCAATTCTGATTTAGAGATGGGAGTTTGGTGTCTCACATACAAGAACCTGTGAAGCACCTGCTTCCCCATGTTCTGCAGTTCTACCTTCTCTACCTTTAGTTGTATGCAAGGCGACCATTCTTCATTTTCTTACTAATTGTGATCCATTTCCATGGCATCACTATTCTGGAAGTGCAGTGTATATGTCCTTCATTGCCTGTGTCTCTTACATGATCGCTTGGCAGTGGTTAGTCAGGGTAACCTTGAAGAGGGCACAACATAGCTTGGTTGCTTTCCCCCTTATCAGGTGATAATACTGTGCATACCCGGTGAACACGTTCGTGTCATCAGGCAATGATTCGGACTCCCCTAACAGAAAGGATGAATGGCTAATGGTTGTTATCCTCAAGGATTTCTCATTCCATCATGGGGAGAGGTGTAGGTACTCAACAAATACTTTAAGAAATTTTTTAATTGACAATGTCCTGGTAATTCTTGCCATGACGGACTTATTCCATCCCTGGGCCTCCTTTTTATAGTCCATGAGCAAAGAATGGTTTTTGCATTTTTAAAGGTTTGTGGAAAAACAAGAATAAAAAAAATAATAAGAATTTGCTACAGAGACCGTATGTATGGCAGCGAAGCCTGAAAGATTTATTAACTTGCTGTTTACAGAAAATGTTTCCCGACTCCTGGCTAATCAAACATATAAGTAAATGTCCTGGTTTTCTTTGCTAGGGTATATGCAGTCTTAGCAGTATCATTTAAAAAGAACAGAGATTTCATTTCTCTGCCTGTGGTTTTGTCCACCAATCCTCCAACCAATAATTTGTCTGCTTGGAGATAGAGGGGGCCCCATAATAGTCTTTCCAGAATGCCTTTAATGTGGGCACCCTGGCTCAGAATTATTATTCTTTTTTTAAAAAAATATTTTATTTATTTATATGTGTTAGAGAGAGAGAGTAAGAGGGGAGAAGTCAGAGGGAGAAGCAGACTCCCTGCCAAGCAGGGAGCCTGATGTGGGATTCGATCCTGGGGCTCCAGGATCATGACCCGAGCCGACGGCATTCGCTTAACTAACCGAGCCACCCAGGCGCCCCAGAATTCCTGATACTCCTGGAGGGCCCCATCCCCTGGTTTAAACCTTCCATGGGCTCCCCACTGCTAGAGGATAGGCGCAGTCCCCTTGGCCGACCTCCCCTCTGCCTCCTCTCTGGAAACTGCCTCGCTGCTGTTTCGCTTGCGTGTCCTCCAGACTTGAGCTCGGGTTGGCAGTCACTGGCTCATCTCTGCTGTCTGGATTTGAAGTCCTCACTGGTGGCGTCCCCTCTGTTTTATTTAATTGTTGGTTTACCTCTCACATCGTCCGCTAGGGCTATGCTTTGAGTTCCTCAAGAAACACCTGGTTCGACTTTCTGTCCTAAGCAGCTATCCAGTGCCCGGCACTAGGAAACGTAAACGTTTGTGGAGTGTCCACCTCTGCTTTCTCAGAATGTAGCTGCAGTGGAGAGGTGTTTCCTTTGCACTGTTTTTTGACTACAGCCTTTGTTGTGTAGACCAGAAAATTTTCGCGCTTGGTACACTTTGGACTGGATAATGCCTTGGGGGAAAGCCGTCCTGGGCACTGCAGGAAGCTTGGCCATCGGCCGCGCCCCTGTCCCCCACCCACTAGAGGCTGGTAGCCCTCGCCGCCTCCGCTCCCGCTGTGATCATCAGAACCTGTCAGATGCCCCCGGGGGCGCAGAATCCTCGGCTGAGAACCACTGGTCTAGACTGTTCCTTTGTCAGTGGCAGTGCGCCACGGTGAAAACGGAGCATTAGAATTCCTTGGAAGTACTTTTCCTGAATTACTGTGAAACGTCTTCTTAAGGACTGTGCTGACTGTACCCCTCGCAGCTGGAGAGAGTCCTAATGAACGTTTTCTTGGCTGATTAAGGTAATGTGTTTCTCTTCTCTACCTTCCCCGTGGCTGATGGACATTCTCGAAGAACACTTGAGGAAAACGTCTATAGCATCGCTCTTTCTCTGGCACAGCGTTACAGTGTCTCCCGTTGGGAAGTTCTTATGACCCATTTGGAGTTCCTATTCACTGACAGCGGGTAAGCACACGATTCCTATGGGCGTTTTTTCCCGTTTTCTCAGATTCCATTTTAGAAGGATCTTGAAGTCGTAAAGTACAATGTCACGTTGCCTTTTGAGCTATAGTAGCCCAATATCTGGACATTCTGTCTTTATACGTTTCCTATGCACATTTCGGTATTCCAACAATAGTCTATCGCTTTTTGTCTTTCAGTAATAATAGTCCCAAGTTACATTAATATTCATGCATTTATGCAGAGGTAGGTTTTCTGTTTTGTTTTGTTTTGTTTTGTTTTGTTTTTTACTGAGAATCTGCTGCCTATGAGGAACAGTGTTAGACACTTGGGTTATAAGAGTGAGCAAAACAGGCATCCCAGCTGTCTTGGAAGCTGTAGTCTAGTGCGGGAGACAGACTGTCATTGAATAATGACAGACAAACGTGAAATTACAACTGTGACAAGTACTACAGAAGAGAGCCCAAACAGGGGATTTGGTGAAGTTAGGGAAGACTTTCCTGAGGAAATAATGCTGGAGCTGAGATCTAAATATTGCATCACAACTGTGTACACTACAATGAGAAGGAAACCATTTTCTAGGAAGACAAAAACGTGCTAAAGCCTTTTGACGGGAAGTAGCATGATGCGTGTGAGGGCCTGACAGGTGGACAGCATGGCTGAGGTCCAGAGAGTTGGGAGCATAGTGTGAGAGGGCCCTGTGGAGAAGCCCGGAAGCCAGGCCATGGGCAAGACGGCAGGCCTATCACTTCAGTCATAGGAAACTATTGAAGGATTTTGTAAAAGAGAGAGAGGTATTAGGATCAGGTCTACATTTTGATAAGATCACTTTGGCTCCCATGCTGAGAAAAAAATTTTAGGAAAACCAGTACAGGCATATAAAAACCAGTTAGGGAGTCATTGGAGTAATAGACTGTAACAGGTGACCATAACTTGGAGTAGGGTTTTGAAAGTCTAGAGGGAGAGATGATAATGGCTTTCAGAGATATCTAGAAGGTGAAATGGTTAGTACTAAATGCATTGATTGATGAGGACCAAGGAGGTACGAATTCAGTGAGAGGGGAAGGGTCAAGATCAGCTCTAGGATCTTACTGGGTCTGCCTGTTGGGCTGTGACATCTTTTGGTGAGCTAGGTAGCCATAGTTACCAACAAGATATTTTGAGGGGAGTGTAAAGAAAAGATAAGGAATTAGGGGAAGTTGCACACCTTGAAATGCCTAAGAGGAAAGATCATGCAGACAGTGGATCTTACTGCTCTGGAATTCAAAAGAGGAGAAGCCGGAAACACTAATTTGGGAGTTATGTGCACATAGATGATAAATGAGCTCTGTTGTCGGTGTGCTTTGGGAAAGAATATGAAATGGGAAAGGAGAGAGACGTGAGACACACCTTGAGGACCTTCCCCAATTAATGGCACATGAAGGGCTCCCAGCAAAAGGAACAGGAGAGCGCAGGCGAGAGATAGGATGAAAGATGGGGCCTCTTTGTGCTAGGGAAGCTGTGGGAAGAGAGAGTTTAAGGAAAGGGAGGGAATACTGAGTGGGGCCAAATCCTGCTGAACAGTCAAGAATTGCTTATAATTCAGCATTTTTATTTTTTATTCATTTATTTATTTATTTTTCATTTTTTTTTAATTTATCTGGTAGACAGAGATCATAAGTAGGCAGAGAGGCAGGCAGAGAGAAAGGGGAAAGCAGGCTCCCCACTGAGCAGAGAGTCCGATGCGGGGCTCGATCCCAGGACCCTGAGATCATGACCTGAGCCGAAGGCAGAGGCTTTAACCCACCGAGCCACCCAGGCGCCCCATAATTCAGCATTTTTAATTTTTATTAAATCTTTAAAATGTTAGCATCTACGCTCTAAGTATTTGTGAAATTGCTACACAGGTGATAGTGTTATCTATGAGAAATATTGCATGACTTCACCATTTTTGAACCGCAATAATATGTTCAAATAAATGTTTCTTTGGCATATTGGCATTTAAAAAACTACCTTGAGGGGCGCCTGGGTGGCTCAGTGGGTTAAAAAATACCTTGACATTTTATTAAATATTTTTTTCCTTTCATTGAATGTTACATAAAAGGCTGTTGTCTGTACAAGCAGGATGCTCCGTTGGTCTCTGAATATATTATGAATTATCAGGCAATCTGGGAACGTGCAGCACTGTTCACAGCATATCATTACAGCTGATCGCAGTGTGATTATGCTGGCACAGCGATTACAAAAGCAGGAAATCATTACCTCCTGGCGTCACTACTTGTGGGTGACAAAACACCTAATATTGATTCAGAAGTGGTGTTTAGTGCTCGCGTTTTCACTTAAAAGATGCGGTTTGCCTGACCATTTAATCAGAATCGGTAACATGGGGGTTTGAAACGAGCCTGGTTAATACAGTAGGAACGGCCCGGCGTGCACTCGTTGAGTCAGTGCCTGTGGGAAGGTAATGGATCAGAGTCAGAAGGAAGATGACGGTCTTTTCCTTAAGATTCTGTTTTCTGTCCCTTGTTTTCTTATCCCTTTAAAAAGCCGTTCTCCCTGCCAAGTGGATTTCCCTGTGTTTTCCGTGCTCTTTCCTGCTGCTTCAACTCGGGGGTGTTCCCGGCTCAGCTCGCGTCCGGGAGGTGCCCCGACAGGGCTGAGTGAGGCCCCCAATGCGACAGAGCATGACCCTCCGAATCAGGGTAGCCAGCTCAGAGCCCACCCCCTCGCTCTGGCTGGGTGTCCCTGTGCAAGATCATTCGATTCTCTGAAACTCATTTTCCTTAACTCTAAGGTGTCATAAAAATTAAACGACTTCACGGTAAAGTAGCAAACCTGCGTTCCTTTCACGGTGCTTCACGAGTGGTGGTTATTGCTGCGATTTTACTCCCTGATGAAGGAGATAATGGTTGTGAACACCCACGCTTGAAGTCTGGTCTCCTTCGCCCTCTTATTGTTCCTCTGGTTTTTTCCTTCTCGGGGGTGCTGACTGCCCGTGATGGCTTCGAGCGGACCCGTGTGCCTGGCGTCCTCTCCGGCTGGCCCTGTTGGCCCGCCCAGCCTCCTGTTCTCCGGGCCTCGTTCAGGGCTGCTGTGCCCCTCACCGCAGCTGGAGCCGCCAGCCTCCCTTCTGGGCTGTTTGGCACCTGCTGGTGGGTGTTACGTCGCTAACGTCCAGTGTATGGTGGCTTCTGGAGCCAGGCCACACTTTGGGGTCCAGGTCCGCTGCCAGTGATAGCGGCTGTGCAGCCGTGAGCAAGTCTCCTCGTCCTCTTGAGTCATTGTTTTCTCAGTTATCCGACCCTCATGCTTACCTTGTAAGGGTATAGAGGTGAGAGAAAGTCTGTGGCGGGTTTGCAGCCGGGCGGCTCTGTACTGCTGTGGCATTATTCCGGTACTGTTATCGTCCGTGCTGCTGACTCCGTGAGTGTCTTTCAGTTTTGGACACAAGATCATTTTTGGAATACCGGAGGCTGCTTCTGGGTGATCGAGTAGGACCACACTTGTTCATTCCTTAAATATTACTATTTTTATAGTGTCTTCCTAGTCTGAGTTTAGGTTTAAGTGCTGGGTAAGGCACATCATTACCCTCATAGAGCCTGTGTTCTAATAGGGGAGACTCCCCCAAACCCCAGCCCCCACCACCCCAACACATACACACACATGCACTTAAAAATAGCCCAAACATAAATTGCTAGTCATGGTAAGTACCAGAAAGGAAATGCACAAGGAGCAAATAGCAGTCTAGGCAGAGGGTTCTGGGGCCAGGAAGGCCTTGGTATTTTCAGTAGCTACGGAAGACCATTGAGGCTGGAGCATATGGTGCCTTTGAGCACAGGAGAAGTAGATGGGGCGAGAACTACCTCCTCTATCATCCTTGGTAACACCCTCCATTCCCCCCCCTTCTTTCTCTCTCTCTCTTTTTAAATATTTTATTTATTTGAGAGAGAGAGAGAGAGGGAGCATGAGAAGGGGGAGGGTCAGAGGGAGAAGCAGACTCCCTGCTGAGCAGGGACTGGATCCTGGGATTCCAGGACCATGACCTGAGCCGAAGGCAGTCGCTCAACCAACCGAGCCACCCAGGCACCCCCATTTCCCCCTTGTTAATTAAACGACAGACCTGAAGGCCATGCACCCTACACGTTCAGATCCTTCTGCTAGCAGCGACCTTCTAGTCACCCGGGTGATTACCCAAGGGATTTTGCTTGGGTGTTGGAGATCGTGATACCATCTTCTCTGTCCGTTGGTTTAGTACTGTCTCTTGAGGCCCATGGCTGGGGCCCCTGGTCACAGGGAATCTGTGCACTGCTGTTTTTCACAGTACCTTTTAGTCTCAGGTACAAGGATGAGCAAGGGCAAGTTACAGCTGTGGGAAGATGAATACATTGTAAGGTGTTTGCCTTTTTTATGAATTGAAACAGAAGATGCACAGGACCTGTGCCCCAGGGTTGCTGCTGCTGAGAGTGGGGTGTGTCCAGAGAGCCACATGGTAAAGGATGCTGAACTCTGGCCTGCGCTTCCCTTAAGCAAGCCTGGAGTAGTGTGAGAATATTTAGTCTGGATTGGGGATTTAAGGCAGCTCAGCTTGTTAAAACTAGGTCATAATGTTGAAAATTCAGACAAAATAAAAATTTAGGACCAGGAAAAGTCCATATTAGAGGAGGAGGGTTGAATATAGATATTCAGGTCCTGGGTTTTATACAGTTGTTCAATTTGGTTTTGATCTCTCTTTCGGCCTAAGGTGGGGAAGAGATCCTGACCAAGACTGTCACCAAGCTTTGCCTTGTGCATGAGAAGAAACCTACCATTCCTGAAAGTGGAAGAACTAATTACCGCTATTACCAAATTGGAAGCAAAGCCTTCCTTACATCTGTAACCCCTCTTCCAAGTTGTGATCGTTAAGGCCAGTTCTCCCCCACAGAGTCAAAAGCTCCTGATGCTGGCATAAAATGTAAGCAGAAAATGCATTCTGGCTTGTTTCCATCTTGTGGAAACAATCCTGCTAACATGTCGTCAGTAGGCATCCCTGTATGCAGGCCTAGGTTACCTCATCTTCAGAATGGGTGTTCTCATTCCATTTGGCAAGATGGTTGTGGGATTTAAAGAGATTTATACAAAATACTTGGCATGTAGTAGATGCTCAAAAAAAAAAATTAGCTACTATTGTCACTTCTGGAAGCAGATCATATGTGCTGAACCCATCCTGTGACCACTGTTAGCCTAACTTTGCACATCTGATTCTTGAACAGTTGTTTTTCAAGTCGACATTGACATTAATTATAAGGCAGCTGCTTTGTGAGACGTGAGATGATGTGATACTTAATGCCTAAGGGCTCCATACATGATACCTATGACTATTTCTGTGCCATGGTGTTTTTAAATATTTTTTGCTAGGTTATAATATGGGACTACATAAACTAGTCAGAACTGGAGGGGTTGGGATTGTCACTATAGCGGAGATGAAGGCTGTCCTCATGGCTTGCCCCACTGTACTCAGTTCATATAAAACATCCCACAAAGAGGGGTGCCTCCATCGGTTCAGTGTCTGACTCTTGTTGGCTTCAGCTCAGGTCATGCTCTTTGTGGTGAGATTGAGCCTCATGTCAGGCTCAGTGCTGGGCCTAGAGCCTGCTGAAGAGGCTCTCCCTCTCCCTCTGCCCCTCCTCTCTTTGTCTGTCTGTCTGTCTGTCTGTCTACCTCTCTGAAACAAAACAATACAAAACAAAACAAAACTTAAATAAAAAAAATATTCTGCAGAGGATGTCACCAAGTAATTGTCTGACAAGAAATAGACAGAGATACCATTGGTCATGCCATCAACTCTGTAGGTGAACTTGGAAAGTTAAATTCCATTTTTCAGTTTGCAAAGACACTTGGCCAAAATGGTGGCGAAGCTGAAAAATGCCATGATGATTTTGATCTCATCGTTCTTCCATTGCCATGTTCAGCTGTCAGGCAGCACAGCAGATCAGGTCAGCTACACTGAGTTCATTCTGAGGTGTTTGAGTGGTGAGTACCTTGGATGGTTTCCTTCAGGTTGGAGGGGGAAACTTAGAGGGTAGAATGGTCTCTTTCCACAGGCATCTCTGGGGAAACCTTGTTCACCAAGGATTGTAGTGATTAATTTGGACCCAAATGTCTTTAAACTTGTAGGATTAGTCTTTGACAGAAATGCCTGTTAGTTGCTACATATGGATTTGTGCAGCCCTATCCCCATCCCTTTCTCTCTGTCTTTCCCAATCCTTCCTTCTACCTCACTGTCTGTCCTTCCTCCTCTCCCTCTCCTCATTATTCCTCCTCCAGGTACTGGAACTGTTACCAATCACTCTCAGACTGAGTAAAGAAAAAGGTGTTTAAATAAATTTGTTTTCCCATACAAATATAAGTTCTTTCAATACATGCTGTGCTTGAATCACATTTTTGGGTGATTGACAACTTGAAGCTATTACAGAACACTAATCAAGGGATTAGTGCTCGTAATTTATTCCTTGTGCATTGGGTAAAACTAATGCTAGTTTCTTCCTGTAGTTAATCTCTGAAAGTTAAATATGCACTATATTATATAAGCTGCTTTATAGCTTAAACTTGGCTCCAGAAGAAGCGCTTACCCAGTTTTTAAGGGTAATCATTAATTTGATTAGTGAAAAGTCCATAGTGGTTTCATGTTATTTCTTCCTACTCTCCTGAATATGGGGTCTTTGGAATTGTTTTCGAAGCAGAGATGTCATTTCTTGTTCCAAAGGGAAGATAATGGCTTTTTTCAATGGAAACTATTACAATGGGTTATTGATTACTGGCATCTGTAAAAGATCTTAGCACATTGCAATTTGCTTTAGAGGGAGGTTTTGGTATTTATCATGTGTCAGTAAAGGTATTCGAGTGTCTGTCTTGACAAGATAATTAGGTAAAATTGTACATCGGGCAAACTGAATTTAGGCACAGAAGAATAAGTGGGTGGGCAAGAGGGGAGGTCATGCTGATTGAGAGACGCTATATTCCAAATGAAGCCAAACTCCGTGAACTCAAACTTGGGTGGTTCAGTCACTGTCCATATTGTAGATGAGACTGTCTTGAGTATTCTGTTTTATCGGGATGTTAGGAATGAAGTGTGACAGGAGAACTCTTTTAGAGTAATGCTGCTGGGAGAGAGAACTGCTGTCTGTGTTACAGAAGAAAGTCCTGTTTTTAGATGGTTGGTAAGGCAGGCTCTTGACCTTTGTCAGTCGATGGTCGCTTTGTGATAAGGTAAGCAGAACACGCACTGGGCCCAAAGAGACGTGGTCCCTTGGTCTTAGGCGAGCTGCTTCACCTCTCTGATGGCAGTTTCTCATCTGTAGATTGCTAATTACTTAGGTTTAGCTTGCCTTGCATAGTAATCAGCAGCATAAGGGCACGTGTGGTTCTCCCCCCTTCCATCAGGCCTGCCGTTCTGCCTGTAAATCTTTTGTCAGTACGAACCGTCTTAATGGGGTTACGTGGTTTCTTATTTACTTTTTCAGACTTCATTTTGCAAATGATGCAGAGACATAATACATTCTGTGGATCACGTTCACATACCACTGTGTGCGTAGTATCTTTCAGAGATGACAACGCATACTTTGAACAGCAATAGTGTCAACAATACGTTCCGACGAGCCATTCATTTATACTCTGTGTTTGTTGCACAGAACTCGCGCTTTCTTATCTCCATACCTCTATGGTACTATTTTCGCTTCATTCCTTTTTATAGTGACAAGCTCAGGTACTTCCTTCATTAAGCCTTTTGTTACCATTGACAGCTACCTCCTCTGAAGTTATAGTGTTAGTGATCCTCCTCTTAATGGGAATACCATTGTGTGTTCTCTGTCTACCCATAGCATAATTTTGCATTGTTGTTGAACTCTAAGTATTATAGCTCAACTAGACTTTTAGACCCCTGGATGAGAGCTCTGTGTTGTGAACCTTCATGCCTTCCCCAGGGCTGAGCGCAGTGCCTGGTCCATAGAGGACACTTAAGTTTTTGCTCATCCATCCATCTACTTGGCACTTATAAGACACATGTTGAATGTTTCCTTTTTACCCACATGAGTGCTCGGAACTGAGAAACTAAAGATAAGGAAGATATGCTGTCATCTTTGCCATAGTGATCTATAGTCTAGTAGGGGAGACATACAAGGAAATGAAAAGCTAAAGCATGTTATAAGTATCAGAGTAGAAGGATGCCTAGAGGAGGCAGCCATGGACATTTTTATAGAGCAGGGACATTTTTATAGATAGGGATATTTTTGTAGATGCTCAAATTGTGTCTTAGCAGAAGAACAGGATTTCTCTTGAAGTGACAGGTTAAAAGAGCATTTTTTGAAAAAAAAATGACTTGGTATTTTCACTTTGTGGATTGCTGCTGTTATCCCCAGTATTATCACACACTTATAAAAACCTAAAAATATAATTTGTGTTAACTTTATCTCCATAAACCAAAAACATGTCCTGGCATTTTCTGAAAATGGGAGTTCCAATAAATAGGGTGCCATATTCCAGAGGAGCTGCTTTTCAACTGTAAGTAATCTAACTTTGATACTGCCAGCAGTCTCGCTGGCTGCCCCCACATATCCTGTTCGCCAGAGCTCTGGAGACTGGGCATTTCTGGGAGTGCTGAGGGCTGCCTGAAGGACTCTGAAAATTAGAGCTTGAAACTTCTTCTGCATGGGCCATTGGGGTTACACGGGACTGGCGGCATTATGTTCTGTCCAGGGTGAAGCCAAGACTGAAATTAAGTCTCCCTCCCCCCCAAATAAAAACTGATGAACCAAACCAAACTCCTTAAAATTTTTTTTCAATAGTTTAAACTGAAGTGACCTTTTTATGTATGTATGTATGTATGTATGTATTTATTTAATTTTTTATTACAGCATAAAGACATTTAAGTCAGGATGAGAAGATCAAGATATGTGTTTTATTCAAACGGCATTCATTAATTCAAGTGAAAGCACACATATCTGTTCTTTCCTGTTTTAATTGTGTTTGAACACTGCCAAATTTGGGTCTCCACGGCTCTTGGAGGTAAAACTTCTATGCCTCAAAGTTGGAGCTGTTTCTTCCCTCACCATTTCCTAAATTCCTAAAATGATAAGGTTGTTTACGTTTCTGTAATGAAGCTCAGATTTTACATGGTTCTTGTGACATGCATAAACAGTGCATTGTGGAGGTGGACAAGTGTGGGTTCATGTCCTGGCTGGTGTGCACTGGGGACTCTCCCATCTGAAGGAATGTGGCGTCATGCCTCCTTCACAGGGTTGCCGTGACCCACATGAGATAACATGAAAATGGTATAATAATAGGCATCTAACAACATCCCTTTCTCTTTATGTAAACTGCCTGAATCCTGGTGTTTTACTGAATTTGATTCGCAGGAAGAAGGAACTTTGTAAGATGCAACCTTTCTCCTTTGGTATTTAAAAAAAAAAAAAAAAAGAGCACATCATTTAATAAGGGAACCAAATCTTAACATAATTTCTTCGTCCCTAATTTCAGCTTGTCCACAGTAGAAATTGAAAATCGAGCCCAAGCCCTTCATCTCTTTGAGACTTTGAAGACTGATCCAGAAGGCTTTCATAAGCACATGGTCAAGTATATTTACCCCACGATTGGTGGCTTTGATCACGAAAGGTTGCTGTATTATTTCTCTCTCCTGGAAAGCTGCCACTGTGCGGATTTTGGGAAATATACCATTAAGCCAGAAACCCACATTCGACTGCTGAAGAAATTTAAGGTAGTTGCTTCAGGTAAGACAATCATTTCCCTGCTTGAACTCATTCTTTAAATTAAATCTAGGGATTAATTTTTTTGTACACAGTCATGTTTGTGTGTTGTGGCTGACATAGTTCTAAAACCACAGGATTCAATGCTAATTAACTTTTGTTATTATCTTTCCAACTCCGTTACTCGCTGTTGCAGGAATTAAATAGCAACGAAACTGTAAGAAATCTATTGGAAGCAGCGCAGTAATTTAGAGGAGGCCTGGTACTAAAATCCAGAGTTTTTGACTAATCCTCCAGAGGGTTATTCCCTACTCCCCGGGGTTATATTTTACCTTATATGAAGGATAAGGCCGAGAAACTTTACAATTGGCAATTTGGCATAATTTCACTTCACTGGAGCCTCTCAGTTTAAAGTGTGTGTGGAACCCTTCAAATAAGTGCCTTTGACCCTCTGAGACGTTGTGGAAGTCTTTAGAATGCCATCTGTGTGTCCTTACGCTCATCACTAAGAATCTAAGCACATTAATCCGTCTCCCGTCTCTGTGCTGTAAAACTTACAGGACACTTTGAAATCTGTATCCTTTTGACACCTGTAGCAGTTGTGAGAATTTACTTCAGTTTATCAGTGTCTGGTCCAAATTACAAATTTGGACCAGACACAGAGGAAAAGGAGTAAGATCCAAACCCTGGCTTCGGGCCTTGGGCCCTCGGGCAGTGGATTGGGAGGCCAGATGAACAGCAGGTGACTAGAGGGGCGCCTGGGTGGCTCAGTGGGTTAAGCCTCTGCCTTTGGCTCAGGTCATGATCTCGGGGTCCTGGGATCAAGTTCCGCATCAGGCTTTCTGCTTGCTTGTGGTCTCTCTCTCTGTCAAATAAATAAATAAAATCTTAAAAAAAAAAAAAAAAAAAAAGAATGCAGTGCGGTGAGTGCCGAGTGCACTATTGGAAGAAAATGCGGGTGCCCTGCAAGTTGGCAGCCTGGGGGCCACAGTTGTCTCGCGTGCCCCCCTTGAGGCGGTTCGCAGAGGACTGCGTGGCTGATAACCCTGTGGGCCAGGACTGGAGCTCAGGTCTTGGGACCCGTGTAACAGACACACTGTCTGCTGTAAACCGGCCAGTGGACTTTTCCCGCCAGCCACACAGAGGGCTGCGGATGTGTGCGAAAGTTCTTGGAATGAACCTACTTTTTTTTTCTTTCCTTTCCATTAGGTCTTAATTACAAAAAGCTGACAGATGAAAACATGAATCCTCTAGAAGCTCTGGAGCCAGTTCTTTCAAGTCAAAATATCTTATCTATTTCCAAACTTGTTCCCAAAATCCCTGCCAAGGATGGACGGATGCTTTCCCCGAGCGCTCTGTACACCATCTGGTTACAGAAGTTATTCTGGACTGGAGACCCTCACCTCATTAAACAAGTCCCAGAGTCCTCCCCGGAGTGGCTCTGCGCCTATGATGTCTGCGTGAAGTACTTTGATCGCCTCCACCCGGGCGACCTCATCACTGTGGTGGACACAATCACGTTTTCTCCAAAAGCTGTGACCAAGGTAACTGAAAGGATAGCTCGCAGTGCATTGGCTGCTTTAGAAGGAATGGAAATTGCTCTTAGGTGCGGTAGATTGTTTTTATTTACTTTCTCCAGTTGGGGAATACTTCCGTGTTTGACATTTTAGTTTTTTTACTAAGCATGAGGTGTTCTAATTGGGAAATCATTTTCCTCTATCACAGATGTGCAGTTGTCTAAATTAGACTCCGACTGTTCTCATTTACATGTACATTTTATACATGTTACAGTTCTCCTGTGGCATTTGATAGTAAATATTCCGTCCTGTTCTTTCCAGTTCATAAGTGGAAAACACCTCCAGCGCCCGGCCCACGGTGCCCACATTCAGAGGCAGGCGGACAGCTTACCTGGGGTTAAATTGAGCACTTAAACAATTTTGCACGAATGCCATGTGATAGTTTATGGCTTGGTGATAGAATTATCCATGGAAGTCTATGTGGATGTTTTCTAATGTCTGCTCCATGCTTAGGTCTGAGCCCCTTTAGCTGGACTCCAGATCTTGCTCTGGATCCTTCCAACAATGTATAGTTTCACACAGAGTAGATAACATGGTTCCCTCTCCTCCCCTTCTTGCCCTCTGCTTGGCCACAGGACATCTCTGTCCAGGACAGTCTCCCACCTCTGCTCTCACCTGCTGGGCTTTCTTGCCTTTGGAACTTGCTCTTCATCTGCTGGTGCCCGTCTTTGCTGCTGCTCTCTCCTTCCCCAGGTTGACTGGCAAGTCCACCCAGTATCTTATCACAAGAATATTTACTGTGGCTAATATTATCTTGAAATTTTACCATAAAGGCTAAGAATTCAAGTCATTCGTTTAGAGATCGGCACAGGTAGAGGTTCAAACATCTGTGGGGATTCCTAGGTCTTTTTAAATTTTTTTTTTTAAGACTCTATTTGAGAAAGAGAGCACAAGCAGGGGGAGGAGGGAGAAGCAGACTCCCCACTGAGCTGGGAGCCAGATGCAGGACTTGATCCAGGACGCTGGGATCATGACCTGAGCCAAAGGCAGATGCTCAACCGACAGAGCCACCCAGGTGCCCTGGGATTTCTAGTTCTAACTAACTTGTTAGATCGACAGTTGTTGCTAACCAAGGATATCATTTCCTTATTATTAGAACTCAGGTACTTTAGTTAATAACTTGCTTTTAAATTTTATGAGGACTGCTATAAGAAGGAGATGATCATTTTTGTTGTTTTTAAGGAAGAAACTAAAGATTTTAAAGGAAGATAGCATTATACATTTGAAAAGAGTACAACTTTTGAGTCCTGTAAAACCTGGCTTGAACTTTGAACCTGCCACGAGTAGGTGTGTGGTTCGGACTGAGGAATCTGCTAGACCTGTGCCTCCTCTGGCCGAGTTATCTGTGGTACAGGTCATATTAATCCTCCCATTCTGACAGGTGAGGAAAGTGCGGTTCCACAAGGTTAGTTTGGTAATAGAGGAGCCATACCTTGACATCAGGAAGGCTTTTTCCTTTTGCTCTTAACCTCCCAACTATAGTGTGTCTAAGACGTTCCAGAACAAGCAGCTGGAGTCACGAGTCTGGAGCCATTCTAGGAGCTGCATGAGGACGGGGACCGCAGAGCCCCCAGGATGCTTGGTCCTAGTGGAGAGGCCCGTCATGGGATGTGTCCAGAGCAGGACTGAGTCTAAGTGAAGGAGGCCAGGCGGGAACCTGGCAAATGTGGGAAAAGACAAGCGTTCAGCAAACACGGGTTTTGAAATCTCCCACGAATGAGAGGAGGGTCACAGTTCTGATGGGGTATGTATTAGCAATGGTGGAAGAATGTTCCGAGGGAAGGAAATGAACCAACTGCGGGGTTGAAATCCAAGGAAAAGTCTCTGCGGGTGGGACCGTGAACCAGCAAACAGACGAGGTGGGAAGCCAGGAAGACAGAGGGGCCTTCGCTCCGAGGCCCTTTCCTTCCCCTTAAAGCTGAAGCAGTTTTTCAATAGTTTATGTGAGGGTAGCAACAAAGACCAGCTCCCTGGCAAGGCCATATGCTAATTGTGAGCCTGAATATGGAAATGGACAGATGGTTCTAGATTTTCCAGCAGCAGTTAGTGACTCATGATGCAACTGAAAAGTTGGCCTTAGAATCCGCTCAGGGTGTTCATTTTTATTGATGATGTTTTCAGTCTGATGGTGGCACTTACAGCACATTCTCCTCGCCTTAGTTTCTCACTTCTACCTCCAGCCAGCCCCCCACCCCCTGCGAACATGTGACACAGTTTGTGCGGATAGGTGCATTTTTCCCAAGGAAAAGATGCCTGGCTGGCCCAGTAAAGAGTGAGGTAATTACGGTGTTGCTTTCTCCTAGTTCAGGTGCTGTAATGCTTAGCAAGGGGCTCTTGTCTAGTAAACCGTCTCAAGATGTGGTCTGCGGCTGAGTCCCGTAAACTGCAGAAAAGGGAGGCAGAGGCATTTAAAGTTCATTTTATGTCTCCCCTCATTTTATTTATGCTTATGTTTTCCCTTATGTTATTAATTGGCCAGCTTTTAATTTTCCATGGAGAGAGGAAAAATAAAAAAGTTTAGATCCAAGGCTTGTTTGGAATCACACAATACTGGGCTAGAACGAGTGAGAGCGAGAGAAACTCAAACTGAAATACAACCTTTACATGGCGGAGGACACGGCTGGAAAAGGAAGTACCGCTGGGTTTGGCCAAATTTGCAAAACACCGGATGTTCCCACAGCTCATACGTGATGTTCAAAATGTAAAATAAGTATATACTACTCAGGTGTAGTGTGCAGTTTTCAAATGTATACCCACATTTATTCAAAACCTAACTTAACGGAAAGAGCCAGCAAGCTAATTCTAGAGTGCGCACCGAGAGCAGCACTTGTTCCAATGCTAGAATTCAGGCCGGAGTGTCTGCAAAGCCTGCACTTAGGACCCCTCCCTCGACAGAATAAAGCAGAGAAGGCCGTTTGCCTTTAGGATAATTGTCATTCAGTTGCCATTTGCATTAGCAGAATTTGTGGAGATTCTGAGGAAGATATTCACGCCGTGATGCGATGTTGTGTAGGCAGAGATGGAATTGGCGTGACACTTGCGGTGATGAATATGCAAATGTCTAAAGTTCAGAGCGTTTGGTCCAAATCTCAATTGTTTCGTTTTTGTGGAGGCAGGTAAGAGTTGCTTTTCTATTGCTTTTCCAGTTCAGGAAGTAGAAACAGATTTTAGAAGACTCAGAGAGCAAGCTAGGGGGGTTAGAAATCCAGGAAAATGGTCAAAGAAGCCAAAATTGAGGTCGAAACATGCTGTTCTTGGTTCAGATGTGATGGGATTCGATAAGTGGGGGCTTCTGGGCAATCCCAGCCTTTTTACGGTTCCCACACGCTTGGGATTGCTGGGAGAACTGCGTCCGTACACAGGGCCACGGGAAACACTCCTCTCACCTGTGAGATGCTCCCTGGGAGTTTGCTTAGGACCCTTCTTCAGAATCTCCAGAGAGTCCTAGAACTAGAAGAGGCCTTCTGGCCTCCTGCCTGGTGCTTCTCAACCTGGAACTGGATGGGTCCTCAGCCTGCCCTACAATGAGCCCTTTGTTCGAGCTCCCATCACATCCCACCAGGATATCAGATTGTTTCTGAGGGGAACACGCTGTCTCTGTTGGGTTACAGTGGGGAGACTATTTGGAACCTCTTATCTAGTCTGACCTCTGACCCTGAAGCATCGTATCTATTGATAATCCAGCTAGTCTGCGGCCATACCAGCTACTACCCCGTGTGTGTGTGTGTCTGTAAAGGATTTTTCTTTGGGCTTTTTATAGTTTCCACTTTTTGGTTCTGGTTTCTAGAGCTATGGAAACAACATAAGGGAATCTCTTTTTCATATTATGATTGTTCTTGAAATACGCTACTGTTTCTTCCTTATCCTATTATCCAGAATATTTGATATAAAAATCTGGAAGAGTAAATTTGTCTTAAAAAAAAAAAAAGACCTAAAAATCAAATGTATTTCCTAAGTTTGTCTCAATCAAAGGCTGCATGATAGCAGTAACTTCAGGGCCTTCATGGTGCTAATATTCTCTCTTAACGAAGGATGACAGCACATTTTTCACCATAATGAGCAATCAGTGTCTGAAAGCACTGTAAAAATGTTTAGATAATGCATATTACCTAATTGCATGGCATGATGTATGACTTTCTGAAGCATAGACCCAATGTACATTGTGTAGATTTAGCCCGAATCACTAAGGATTTAGGCATCAGCTACGTGCCATATACGATATTAGTTGCCACTGACAACATTCAGATGTAAAAGACATTCCTAAGAAAGTTAAAAAAAAAATCTTTTTTTTAAAGATTTTATTTTTAAGCTCTACACCCAACATGAGGCTTGGACTCACCACCCCAAGGTCAAGAATCCCATGCTCCACCACCTGAACCTACCAGACGCACAAAATGCTTTTTCTTCTTTACAGTAAAATTATTATAACTGAGGACTACAGTCTTCATGAAATTATAAATACCGTGAGGCAAGGGATGGTGCCTTTTATCTAATTCTCCATTTCCTAGCACGGCATGATGTAGGAACTCTTCAAGTGTTGTTTTAAACAATTATTACGAAAATTGGTGATTGTAAAACCTTTTGATCTCTGGGTGCCTTAACGTTCTTAAAAATTATTGAAGACCCAAAAGAACTTTTGTTTATTAAGGTTTTATCTATTGATATTTATCATATTAGAAATTAAAACCAAGATATTTTGGAAATATTTATTTAATTCACTTAAAACTTTAATGACAGACCTGTTACAGGCTGACATGAGTAGCCTATTTGAATGGAAAATAACTATTCCAAAGAAAAAAGATTAATGGAAGACTGACATTATTTTATATTGACATGTCTTGCTTAATAGAACACAGCTGGATTCTTGTGTTTGTTTCTGCATTTGATTTTTCTTGTTTGGGTTGAAGTCAATGAAGAAAATCCAGCCTTACTCCATTGTGAGGTCGGAAAAGGGAGAGGTGCTTTAATTGCCTATAACTTGGGGTGTTCCCATTGAAACTCACCAAGTGGTAGATTCTTAGAGGCCAGTTGCAACATGGAACCTAAAAGAACATCATTGAACCCTGGTCCTCCGTCCCATTGAAATCACTGACCCATATTGCACTTTGAATGGCTCTTTTACCCACGTGTGGTTTGTAATGTAACGCATTAGAGCTTTGGAAAATAGTGATCCACTGAGTTATGCAGATCATCCGAATGTTGGTAAATTGCATTCTACAATATCAGCAAAGTCACGTGCATTAAAATGAGCGCTCATCTCAGCAGATGAGTCTTTAAGTATTGGGAAGCTGTCAGTCTCACAGTGGTAGATACAAGTTTTCCAAAATTCTAATTTTTTGCTTGACAGCTCAAATTTTATCAGTGGCAGCAAGTACTATGAATTGTTTTCCTTGAAGTGACAGGCTCATTTTGTTCACTTTGGAGAAAATGTTTGCCGAGTATCCAAGTCTAAACAACCAGAGTTTCCTGTTAGTTGTTCTTTTAAGCAGAAATGGTGATGCATGCAAAAAGTAGCTACTGCAGCTCATAATTCGAGCCATCACACAGATGCTTTCTCCTTATTGCGCTTTGGTGTACGGTGAAGTGCTTTGTGTGTATATCACAGAAACTGGGAAAAAAAAAGTACACTCAGTGGTTGAGATTTAATAAAGTTAATCATTTTTACTCTTCCATGAGGAACATCCTTAAGTGAAAATTTGCCAGGGGAGAACACAGTGGCTCTTAGTCCAGTCTGGCGATCTGTGCGAAGTGCTCACGGTTTTATCCACCATTGCCTTTTTACCAACCTATAAATGTCAATATAATGAAAAAAGATAAACAATGTCTTAGTGTCCTCAAAATCATTTTGACTTAGCAGACTGCTTGAGTCTTGGACTCTTGTGGTTTGTGGCCCACACTCTGAGAACCACCTTTGATACCTATGTGAGAGATCATTTCAGTTCCCTAAATATTTATAGTATAAATAAGAATAATGAAGATATATAAGTGCATAAAGGATTGCCTTAAATTTTCAGTTCCTTAAAAAAGATTAATGTCTCTCTCTTTTTTTTTCATTAAAGTTGGGGAGAGGGACAGAGTGGGAGAGAATTTGCAGTAGGCTCTATGCTCAACGCAGGGTCTGACGCAGGGCTCATTCTCAACCCTGCGGTCATGACTTGAGCAGAAATCGCATTAGATGCTTAACCGACTGAGTTACCCAGGTGCCTCAAGGCAGATTAATTTCTCATCAACTTTCCAGATTTGGAAATATTATAAATAATTTGAAAATGCAAGATGGAATGTGTGCCTGGTAATGCCATTACACTACCCTTTGAACTTGTGAACTGTACGCTGTATTTTTTTTCCTTTCTTCAAATTTTAGTTTTTATAATTTTTTTAGCTAGCACATTTATATTGTTAATTATATTGTTAATCAAGCTTAGCAGGGAGTTCTCTGGGAGATGTCTGAGAGACGTATCAGAAAGGAGAAGGGACTTGGAGTAAGGGGGCATCTCCTAAGGGACCCTCAACTCTTTTTGTAGGCCAGGATATCAGATCAGAGAAAAGGTGATTTTTCTGGGGTCTCATAGTGTTTGAGGGTGATGCTTGGTCATCTTCCTCTCCTCTTTCACTAACACCCACTTTTACAATTCAGAAAGGTGAAAGCAAAAATATCAGTAAGCAAGCGTTAATAACTATTGTTGGAACAGCTGGCATTGGAGAGTGTGGCCTGGGTCTACAGGGCCAGTTTACATGGAACTTGACCCATTAGAGCTGCCCCGAGGTCATTCTATAAAGAGGTCAAGAATAAGCACCTACTGTGGACAGGCAGGCTGCAGACAGGAGCAGCCACATTGCCCATGGCTTCTTTAGCCATGGGGAGAGGGAGAGAGATGCCCCAGGTGTTCCTCCTGTAGTTTCCTGCCTGTTGTTTGGAGTGAACTTTTCTCCCTGTCATGGGAAGATGCAGAATGGGCAGTGGGCTTTTTGCTCAGCTGTTTTACAAAAATTGTTTTAAGAATTCTTTGTGTATTTTGTGTAACTTTGCAAAGCAGAAGTTTCCGATTTTAATTTAATCCATTTTCTCACAGATTTTTTTGCCTTTGGTGTTGTATCTAAAAACTCACAGCCATATCGAAGGTCATCTAGATTTTTTTCTTTTGTAATCTTTTAGGAGTTTTAGAGTTCTATGTTTTACATTTGGTTCTGTGGTCCATTTTGAGTTAATTTTTGCGTAGGGTCTAAGGTCTGGTACCAGATTCATTTCCTTGCATGTGGCCGTCCAGTTGTTCCAGCACCATTTGTCACAAAGACTATCATCACCGCATTGTTTTTCCTTTACTCCTTTGTCAAAGATCAGTTAACTGTATTTTTGTGGGTTTTATGCTATTTTTTAATCATACTAGCTTCAGCTATGAAAGTATTATAAAATGTTTCCTCAGTGTTTCCTCAGTGTTACAAGATAACTAAATGTTAACTTTCTTCTCCCCTCCTCCTCCTCCTCTTCCTTCTTCTTCTTCTTCTTCTTCTTTTTTTTTTTTTAATCTTATGAGTGTTTTTCCCATTGATATCTGGTTTTGGTTTAGTCATCATTTGACTTCTTTGATTCTGAGCCGAATGAGTTTTATTCCTGCCAGATACACTCAGGAAATATTGATGTGAGCACTTTCTCGTTGCCGTTGTTCTAGGTGCTGTAAACAAAAGACTGCCAAGTTTGCCTTTGAGAAGCTCATGGCTGATTGGCGCAAATGTGTGCATGTGTAACAGATGAATTATAAGTTAATATAAAAATTACTATTTACGGGTTTAGTAAATGCTATGTGTAGGAAGGAAGACACAACATTCACTGAAGACTTTCTGTTTTATATATTTGTTAATACTGGTACCCAACAACAATTACTTCAGGATTTTCAGATGTACAGTATATACTACTCTCATCTGACTTTCAGCTAGCCTGTGCGTATTATCATAGTCATAAACGTTATCCTTCCATTCCTGCTCTTGAATGCTTTTGCTTTTAAGGAGCTATTTTCTTTTGTTTCGCAGGGTGAAAGTTTAGTCCGATAAGCATATCCTATCTTGACAAAAATGCAAAAAAAAATAGGAGCTTAAGAGATAAGCGTAGAAGAGAAAAACCTAAAAAGGATTTTTTTTTCCATTTTCACTGTCAAAGGCACAGAATAAATGGGAACAGAGAATACTTAAGGTATAGAGAATACAGTTTTTGAAGCTTGATGTAATATAACATGATTTACTCATATATAAATAAAATATAGATAATCCTGAGAAAAATGACCTCCTATTATAAGATTCTAAAGAAAGGAAACATTTTCCTTTCCTTTTTTAAAATGTTTACATTTTACATGGTGTTTTTATTTCCAAAGTTGATTATTTGTCCTTCCTGTCCTTTTTCCATTTATTAAGAGTAAAAAAATCCGTAAGTTCCTAGAGAAGTCAATCTGATTTTCCCATTTGGCTTGGGATCTTCTTTTTTTCAAGTATACATCATTGGTTAATTTGTTCATTCATTGAACAAATATTTATTGAGTGCTGGGGAAGACAGCTTGTAAGATGTCCTTTAATCCCCTGTGTAATCCCCTCTCCTCGAGTGTGGGCTGGATTTATTGATTTTCCTCTAATGAACAGAATACAGCAAAAATGATGGGTTGCCACTTAGAAAATTAAGTTACAGAAGGATTGTGGCTTCCTTCTTAGGTACTCTTTCTCACTTTCTCTTGCGTGATTTACTCTTGAGAAGTGTTGCTGCCCTGTGGTAAAGAGCTCCGTATGGCAAGAGACCAAGGCTGCTGATAACCCTGTGAGTCAACATGGACGTTGATCTCCTCCTGCCACCCAACCAGGCCATCATGTGCACCCACAGTCCTGGCCAGTTGTTTGATTATAACCTCAGGAGAGACCTTGATCCAGAGCCACACCAGATTCATGATTTACAGAAACTGTGAGATTACACTTTTAAGCTTCTAAAATTGGGTCATTTGTTATACAATGATGGACAAATCTTTGTCAGTGCCTACTACGTATCAGGAATTGTTCTCAGTGCTGGCCATATAGCACTGAACAGAATAGACAAACACCTGTGACTGTAGGGAGCTTTGCATTAGGGATAGGTGGAAACTAGACAATAAGTAAGAATGAGGAAGTTCAGACATGTGATATGGCAATCAGTACAAGTGAAAAATAAACCTAGAAAAGGCTCAAGATGCAGGATGGCTACAATTTAGAATGTAAAATGGTCGAAGAAGACCTTACTGAGAAAGTAACATTCAAGCAGAGACCTTAAGGAAGTAAGGTGGCAATGGGCTCTTTGGTTGTTAAAGGTCACATGGATGGGGAAGTGAAAAGTCTTGACGGGGGGGCAGGCTGGAGCAGCAAGTTGTAGGTGGAATGGTAGAAAGAAAGGATATAGCTTAGAAGGCAGTTGTAGTTTCCAAATAAAAGATGAGAGTAGTTTGGATCCAGGTGGTAGCAGTAAAAACGGTGAGAAGTGGTCAAATTCTGGGTTGATTTGGAAGATAGGACCAAAGGAATTTTCTGATGTATTGAAGGTGAGATTTGAGAAAAAGTTAATCCAGGATGATATCAAGATTGTTGTGACCAACTGCGGAGATGGAGGTGCCATTTTCTAAGATTGGGAAGGAACAGCTTTTGGGAAGGGTAGTCAGGAGTTTGTTGTGATATTATAATTGATGTGATTTTTTAAGATGTCATCACCATTGGAAGAAGCTGGGTCATGGGTACTTGGGATCTCTCTGTACTATTTTGCACTATGTCTTGTGTGCCCATAATTATCTCAAAGTCAATAATTATTTTTGTTTCTTAAATATTTATATGACTTTTAAATATCCAAGTGGCTGTTTGACAGGCAGTTGTGTAGATGAATCTGGAGGTCAGCAGAGAAGTCTGGACTGCAGAAACACATTTCAGAATTGCCAGAGTATAGAGAGGAGTCAAAGCCAGGTAGCTGGATAATATTCCCAAGGGAGCAAGTAGGTGGAGAAGAAAAGCAGAGCATGAAGCTACAGGGCACTCTGTCCGACATTAAGACTTGAGGATAAGGAAGAGCCAACAAAGACTGACAGACTTCTAAGATTTTTTTTTAATATAATAGTACTTTCATTCATTAATGGAAAACGACCTAGTGATGACTGGAAAAAATGCTTTTGGAAGGAGACGGGAGAATTTCTGCTGTAACTGGTGAGAGTGTATGGGGCCTAGAGCCCAGAGGAGTGATTGACCTTGGACAAGATCCCTGTCAGCCTCCCACAATGACAGCAGAGGGGAGGCAGAGCTGAATGGGTGCAGATGTAGGATAGGAGATGGAGGCCATCGGCTTCTCCTGTTTCTGTTTTCTCAGTCAGCAAAGAGACAAAGAAATAAAGCTGAGTGTGAGGAAAAGATACAAAGCAGTAATCGTTTAAGAGAGGGAGGAAAATAGGGAAATGTAGTCACAATGCTGCTGACCTCCAGCATTTTGAGCACCTCTCCCAGTGTTTACTTATGAGCTCTCAAAATGCTAAGTCTCTCATCCCTAGAATCTGCATGTTTTGGACAAACCTACCTCCCCTCCAGTGCCTTGGCTTTCTCTATACTTGACCCTGCTGTTTGCCCTCTACTTGCCAGATGCCCATTTTTATCCTTAATAAGATTTTTTCAGTTCAGCCATTTCTGTATGATGAAGTACAAATATTAGGGTTTCTTACCTAATGACCCAGTACCAGTGTAGTGATTTGAACCATGCTTGAGCAGTAGTACATATTAAAATTGATGTTGGCTGTCATTGCTAATGATGTTGCCACTGCTGGTGCTGATCCCTATGCCGGTCCTGTGGAGGAAACCCAAAGGAACTGTGAGATTCGATCCCTGCCTTCACTGAGGTTACAGTCTAGGAACACAAGGCTAACATGCTTAAAAACAGAGCTAAAATTCAAGGTAGCATCAAAGTGATCACGGAGTTTGAGTACCATAATTTCCCCCAAATAGTTCAGGCATTATCCTCTCCAGCACAAAGGTTGGATTCCTGAAGGATAATTGTCCCAAGTTTTAATAAGGAACAAGTGTCCTATTTTCACACCCAGGTCTCCTGGTTTCAAATTTGACATTGATTGCATGACAGAGTTCTGCTCTCGGACATTGTAGCAGAAGTAAGTAAAGTCCAGGACATAATGAAGTATTTTTGTAGGTTCATGAGCCCATGAAAGGTCTGTCTTAACCTTTAGGAAGTTGGAGAGTTTGGTCCAAAGAAGAGTCTCCGAAAGGCACACAAATGTTTGTGAGTGTGATGCAGAGAAGAAGCAAGAAGCCCATGGACACTTGTGCACGGCTCACGGGCTGGAGAAGGACAATCTGGGGAGAGGAGAGAGAAGTAGCATTTGAGTGCCTGGGCTGTGCCGGGAGATGCTGCAAACAGTATCTCCCAAGCTCTCCATACCCGCCACGGGGGGTTGATGCCACCTCCCCCGTTCCATGGACCATCAGACAGGCTCAGGGGAGTCGGGGGCTTACCCGAGACTGCTTGCATTCAGGTGACAGAACCAGAATTTGAACCGAAGTCTGCTGTGTTCTGAATCCCTGTGCTAAACATGATGTTTATACACAAACTTTAGCTCTGTTTTACAAATTAATTTTACTTGTTAATATGCTTTCAGTAATCTGCCGTAAAACTGATAATGTTATGTCTGTGCAGGCTAGCGGGGCAGCTGGAGGACGGTCGTTAGAGGAACCCCGAGTGCCTCTCTGGGACAGCGACCTAGAAATGGCTCCGTGTGTAAAGCATTTGAAAACACAAATTGGCATGAGGGGATCAGCCTCAGCTTTCCCCAGGCTGTTCCATCTCACCTGTAAACCCACACGTGGCTCAGAAGGAAGCTGGGTGGCACCTGGGCTTGGGGTGGGTGCCGCCGGCTCAGACACTGCGGGGAGGACAGTCGTGTGGAAATTCCGTCCTCGGGCAAATGTGCGGTGTGCTCTGTGCTTTAGGATTCTGTGATCATTCGTTTCTTTCAGGCTGTAAGGAGCAACCCCCACTCCCCTCCCCCACGCCGGCACCCCGCTACCCGGTCCAGTTATTGCCGTTAGTGGGGCGTTACGGTAAGAATACTGTGCGCACAGAGAATTAAGTGAAGGGAAGCTGTCTCAGTCAACAACTCACAAGTCAGGGCCTGGAGGTGCGAACCTGCTCACTTGTACTTGCCGCCCTCCTCCCTGCACTCTCACACTCACTCACCCCCCACACAGACACACACGTGCGTATTACAGGTGCCCCACATGTGCACCCGAATGTTTAGAGCAGCAGTGTCCGCAGTAGCCAAACTATGGAAAGAACCTAGATGTCCATTAACAGGTGAGTCGATAAAGAAGATGTGGTCTATATATACAACGGAATACTATGCAGCCATCAAAAGTAATGAACTCTTGCCATTTGCAGTGATGTGGATGGGAATAGAGGGTATTATGCTGAGCGAAATAAGTCAACCAGAGAAAGACAGTTATCATATGATCTCTCTGATATGAGGAATTTGAGAGGCAGGGAGCGGGTCGTGGGGAGAGGGAGGGGAAAAAAATGAAACAAGATGGGATTGGGGGGGAGACAAACCATAAGACTCTTAATTTCATGAAAAAAACTGAGGGTTGCTGGGAGGTGGGGGAGGAAGGATGGGGTGGCTGGGTGATGGACATTGGAAGGGTATGTGCTATGGTGAGTGCTGTAAAATGTCTAAGCCTGTTGATTCATGGACCTGTACCCCTGGGGCAAATAATATATGTTAATTAAAAGAAAAGATTCTTAACCTAAAACAAATTTGCCCCAGACAGGATCTGATTGTGTCACTATCCAGTGTCGAGCAGCCTTGTGGGACAGAACTCTCAGACACTCAGCGGGTTATCGTCCATAACCATATGGCTCTGTGGCTGCCCTCGGTTGCAGGGCTGATCCGTGGTCCCACAGCTGAGGTCAGATTATGAAGAAGTTTGTTGCCAAGCAGATACCCTATGTTTGACAGACCCGTTTTGGCTGCTTCCTCGAAGGTTGTGGACATTCATTGTGAATATTGGGATATGCAGAAGTCTAAGAGTTGGCTCTTAACTGTCTGTCCGTGTCCCCCCATAAAGACAAGGGGAGCTAATCTCTCCTTCCAGGCTCTACCATTGACCTCCAGGCCATACCCGAGTACTAGTAGGGGTGAACCAGTTGCCTTCATGGACCTGTTCACATCCAGCCTTCCGAACAGAGGCCAAGAGAGAATGATGATGTGAAGCTGCACTGTTATTGGTCCCGGCAGCCCTGAGAAGTAAATACTTTATCACCATATTAACAGAAAAGAAAATTAAGGCTTCAGGAAATTGAAGAACAGCTTCAGTGTCTTGTGAGCTAAAGATAGCAGTCAGGATTTACATAGAGGCCTGCTCCCAAGATCTTGCTTTCTGTTAGCAACCTTGCCTGAAAAATTTGGCTGCATAAGCCCTTCTGGGGCGATCATGATTATTGGCCTGACAGCAAACTGAAAGCTCATTCTCTGTGGGTGCTCGGAAAATTATTTCAAATTGGCTAAAGTAATAATTAGTAACAGAGACTGAATACTGGCCGGTCTGATCCTAAAGAGGGATGCCCCTGCTCCCAAGGAGGGGTCTGGCGGGACACCCAGCCCACGTGTGCTTCTGCAGCCCTCGCAGGCCTTCTGCTTAATCAGTGCGAGAAGGAGTGCACACGCCTTCCCGTGAAGCTTGCAGGCTCCAAATCCACAGCGGGTGGAAATCGTGAGGAAGACAGAGGAATAAATAAACAATCTCAGAATAATGTGCAGTAAATACCAAAGCGTATTTTAACATGAAAAAAAGCAACGAGGGAGAGAAGTCTGAAAATAACTCCCTCCTGAGAAGATCTCCTCTGGCAGATTTCTCAGCTCTGAGCTTACTGTTCAGCTGTAGCTGTTCAGCGACGTGGGCTCCCTTTACTTCTCCATTCTTCGTTCATCCCGTCCCCTCCATGCTCTCATTTGAGGACCTTTTTAACTTCTGCCTCTGAATTGCTAGTCTATAAATACTTTCTCTAGCCTCTGCGGCAAAGGAACTTGGAAGAAAGAGGAGTGCCCTCTCCTCTTGGCTGGTGCTTCTGTTTTTGCGAGCATTGGTACCCACGGGAAGACCCCGGTCTAACTGCCCTCCCCCCCCGCCCCCCCCCCCCGCCCCGAATGCTGGTTGTGTTTGCCTACTTGCCAGCAGGGGGTTACTCTTCAGAGAGGAAGCTGGCCAACGGATAAATAAGTGAAGGATTCATAACTGATGATTTGATCCATGATTGGTGATGTGGAAAAAGTGAGGTAGACATGGTGAATAGTTGGGCCAGTGGAGCTTGGGTATAGCCAGGAAAGGCCCCGGAGTAGAAGAGATATTTGAGCTGAGTCCTCCAATTTGTCATGAGTAGCATGGAGAGAAAGCTTAGAAGGGGAGGAACACTTCAGATAGATTTAACAGTTTTAATAAAAGCATTTAAAAAAAGCCTAGTACCTTCAGTGAACTACAAGAAATATAGTATAATGAAAGCATGGGAAGGAGGCTCTGGAGATAAGGCAGGGCTGGGTAAGAAAACTGTCGTGTCCTAGCTGAAGACTCTAGACTTCATCCAGGGCATGGACCAGGCGTAAATTTTAATAATGTCAGGTACTGACATTGTCAGATTTTCACTTTCAAAAGATCACTTTGGTGATGACGGGAGAAGGAGCAGAAGGTACCAGCCTGGGGACAGGGAAACTCCAATGTGAAGACCATTGCAACATCTTTTATTTATTTATTTATTTATTTATTTATTTATTTATTTTTGAAATTGAAGTGTAATCAACATGCCATGTTTAGTTTCAGGTGGTAACATAATGGTTCAGCAGTTCTGTACGTTATGGGGTGCTCACTGCCCTAAGTGTAGTTATGACCTGTCACCGTACAGTTACTGCACTGTTACTGTACTTCCTGTGCTGCACTTTTCAACCCCGTGACTTGTTTATTTCATAGCTGGAAGTTTGTAGCTCTTGAACCCCTTCACCTGTTTTGCCCATCTCCCCTATCCTTCCCCCTCTGGCAACCACCAGTTCTCTCTGTATTCATGTGTCTGTTTGGTTGTTTTGTTTTTTAGATTCCATTTGGTATTTGTTTTTCTCTGATTTCTTTTCACTTAGCATAATACCCTCTAGGTGCATCCATGTTGTTGCTAATGGCAAGATCTTATTATTTTTTTTCTGGCAGAGTAATAGTCCATTGGGTGTCTCTACCACAATCTCTTTGTCCGTTCATCCATCAGTGGACCCTTGGGTTGCTTCCATATCTCGGCTATTGTGAATAATGCTGCCGCAAACATAGGAGTGCATATATCTTTCCAAAGTTTTTGTTTCTCTTGGGTAAATGGAATTGTGGGATCATATGGCATTTCTATTTTTAGATTTTTGGGCACCCTCCATGCTGTTTTCCAAAGTGGCTGTGCAACTTTACATTCCTACCAACTATGCAGGAGGGTTCCCTTTTCTGCACATTTTCTTTAACACTTGTTATTTCTTGTGTCATTGATACCAGCCATTCTGACAGGTATAAGGTGGTAGGAACTCACTATGGTTTTGATTTTCATTTTCCTGAGGATTAGTGATAAATGTCTTTTCCTGTGTCTGTTGGTCATCTATATATCTTCTTTGGAAAAATGTCTATTCAGCTACACTGCCTGTTTTTTAATTTCTTTTTTGGTGTTGGATTGTATTGAGTTGTTCATGTATTTTGGTTATGAACCCCTTATCAGATAATTCATATACCAATATCTTACCCCATTCAGCAGGTTGCCTTTTTGCTTTGTTGATAGTCATAGCAGTGTCTTCAGGGAGATGATAATGGACCAGGGTACGGCATCAACACCAAAGTCATTCAATTTGTGATAATTATTATAGTATAGGCATGTATACTGTATCTATTTTTTTAAAGATTTTATTTATTTATTTGACAGAGATCACAAGTAGGCAGAGAGGCAGGCAGAGAGAGGAAGGGAAGCAGGCTCCCTGCTGAGCAGAGAGCCCAATGTGGGGCTGGATCCCAGGACCCTGGGATCATGACCTGAGCTGAAGGCAGAGACCTTAACCCACTGAGCCACCCAGGGGCCCCTCTTTTTCTTTTTTTTAAAGATTTTATTTATTAGAGGGAGAGAGAGAGAGCATGAGCATGAATAGGGAGAGGGGCAGAGGTTGAGGGAGAGAGAGAATCTCAAGCAGACCCCCAGCTGAGCAGGGAGCCCGAGGCAGGACTCGATCCCAAGACTCTGGGTTTGTGACCTGAGCTGAGGTCAGACACTTAACTGACTGAGCCACCCAGGTGCTCTGTATGTGTATGTTTTTATAGTGCATCTTTATAAACCTCTTTTGAGGAAAATCCATATACTACTTAACGTTTTTTTTTTCCCCCCACTGAATCGCCTAGAAAAGTTCCTTAGAGTATAACCAGTTTTTGTCCAGTATACCTGGTCGAATGAGGGATTTTTAATGCTACCTGTATATGTAAAGACTATGAGACATTGATGCTAACGATGATCAGATGTTAAAAATTCTCATGAGGAGGGCGCTTGGGTGGCTCAGTTGGTTAAGCCTCTGCCTTCATCTCAGGTCATGGTCTCAGGGTCCTGGGATAGAGCCCTGAGTCAGGCTCTCTGCTCCACAGGGAGCCTGCTTCCTCCCGCAACCCTCTGCCTGCCTCTCTCTGTCAAATAAATAAATAAAAAATCTTAATAAAAAGTTCTCATGAGGAGAATAGAGAAAAACAATTTTTAATCACCGCTGACCCAGGGAAATATGAGAAGTTTTATACATTAATTTTGTAGCTTCTAAACATGTTGAATTGAAATAAATTGATGGATCTTAGACACAGCTTAAGTTCTTTTAACAGTGTCATGGTGATGGGGAAAGAGACAGGTTTATGTAGTCAGATCTTTTGAGTTCCCATCCAGCTGGATCTGGGGAACATTACTCTATCTTCTGAGTCTTCCTCACTGTATAATGGGGAACAATCATCACCACTATATAAATAGAGATTAATTTTAGAATGTTTTTAGACACAGATAAAAAATCCAATTAAATTGGCTTAATTGACCAGAAAATTTACTGGCTAATGAACTGAAAGGTCCAGAGGTGGGGCTGACTTCAGGGTTGGCTGACCCAGCAGCGTGTGGTCATCAAGGAGCCAATTTCTCTCCATTTCTGTTCATTGCTGTCTTACGGTGTTAACTTCATCATAGGGCTCTTTGCTTCAGTGTGATGGCTGGAAGTAATTGGGGCTTCCTAATTCACATCCAGCCAGAGAGAGTGAGAAAGCTTCCCCACAGGAACCAAACAGAAATTCCAAGTTTCCTGCTGATAAGATCACCCCCGAACCCACCCTTGGGGCTCTGGTATGCCAGGTGCTGAACGGCATTGATCGGGATTTGCCCAGATTAGTAATCACTGTGCGGAGAGGAGTGAGATCCACTGGGTCCCAGAGCAGCCCTGAGTGGGTCGTCTGTGGATACACGGCCAGCTCTTGGTCCACGTGGTACTGAGTGGCTATAGGGTGGATGCCCGTGATATCTGGAACCTGGACCCTGAGTAACTGTGGTGAGGATTAAATAAAGTAGCACATATAAAGATCTCGGGGCAAGTAGATGCACAAGGATTGTTCAGTTCCCCTTCTGCTTTGTGTTGCTCTTTCTATTTTATTCTTACTTACAAGGTACAAAAAAATGTTGGAAATTTTTTTAGTCCAACTTCAAAGCTCTAGCAGATGGTTTTGGTTTTGAATGACCTTCTGTAGTTTTCACTGTTGGGTTAGGATCTGGATTTTCAAATTCACCTTTGGCTTTGACATAAATTGAGTGGCTCTACTTAAAATGATCTTAAGTACAATTTGTATTGTGTAGCCCATGCATGCATAGGGTAGGAAAAGATTTTTAAATGGAAAATGTGAACGAGTGCTTTTAGATCTTGTTAAAACCTATATATGCACAACAGCAATGATGGTAGTATTCATTACCGATCACAGTAATATTTCATCTCTTTTCGAACATTCTTCATGCCTTTCTCTATTAAGATAAAGGTGACCTTCAAGCTATTGAAAAACTTAGCTGATGTCATTGCCAAAAGTGAATGGTAAAAAAGATGGGGCTATTCACACTTGATGAAAAATAATAATACTTCTGTGGTTATTCTATGAGGCAAAAGGCAGAGATAAAGTGGCCTCTGTCCTGTGGTATTCATTTTTATTATATAAGCAATTGATAGCGAAAGCAAAAAAGCAAAGTTATAACACTGATTTTCTGTTAAGTATATAACTGAAGGTGACAAAGCACGCATTCTTATTTTTGTGATTGAATATCTAAACTGTATTAAAGCAAAATTTCTAAGACTTCTCAATTTTCATTTTCTGTTGCATAATATTTAAGATACTGTTTGTAATATTTTATATTTGTAATTTAAAAACAGTGCTTAAAGTTGTGCCTGGGAGGTGCTGTTGGTTAAGCTCTGATTCTCGGTTTCAGCTCAGGTCGTGATATCAGGGCCATGAGATCAAGCCCCATGGGCTTCTACGCTTAGCAGGGAGTCTGCTTGAGATTCTCTCTCCCTTTCCCTCTCCCCCTCCCTCCACTCTCTCTCTCTCTCTCTAAGATAAATACATCTTAATAAAAAAAAAATAAAAACAGTACTTAAAAGTTATCGAAGTAGTGAGAATAAAAAATGAATGAATGACCTGGGTCCTGTTCTGAAGGATCCCATAATCTAGTAAGGAAAGCAGACATCGAAATAAAACATATATGCGGCAGTCAGTATCCGTATAGAAATTAATAGTGTGCTATTGGTAAAAAATTAAAACAAAATTTCTTCTTTAATGGAGTCACTTAAATCTAACTTGGGCAATTTGATACCCTGTTTGTGGCCTCGACGTTTGTTTGTGGCCTCGACGTTTGCTGGCCCCGCAAGTCATCCTGTTACTGTTGGAGCCGCTTTGCAGGCGTTTTCCAGACGGAGTCATACCCACTAGTGAGTCCTGTAGTTAAGTGTTGTGATCGGCTTTCAAAACAAACCAACCAGAAAGACTAGACTGTAGATTCACATCAGAAACTATCATTAGGCCTCTCACTGCTGTGGGGGTTGTATTGTTTCAGGAAACTTTTGTTTTTACTATATTCATCTATAGATACGGATACTGAGTTTTGCTACGCAGTGAGCTCCTTACTCTGGGTCTTGGACAAAAAGGTTTGGAAGCTGCTGGGCCCGCTGATGGGTACCTGGCTTCATATATTGGGCCGGCGGGGAGTGCATACCGGGGCAGCTAGCCCAGGACAGCATGTTGATGTCTTAGTTCTGTTACATGTATCATCTGAATTCAGCACTGCTGCCTTCTTTCATTACTCCCTTCCCCAACCCCAACCTCTCTGGGCTCTTGCAGTGACCTCCTTACTGCCCCTCAGTGGCCGTCCCGGGAGCCACTTGCAGCCGTAGCCCATGGTCACCGTCAGCCAGTTGATTGGGTCCTTCGGCAATGTCAAGTCCCCAGAACTTGCGGTCCCGGGTCACATGCTTCCATTGCCCTTAGAATTAACTACGAGAAGCTTTTGCAAAAGATAGGTTTCTTCCCACCAATGCCAGCGCCTTCCTTAACCCCACATGCAGAGTCTTAAGTCTAACAAGGGCTCCGGGATTTTCATTTTTGCAGTAGTGCTCAGTTATTGCGGTGCGGGTGGTCTGAAAATCACACTTCGGACAGCAGTGTTCAAGATAAAGGCACCGGCATAGCTGAGTTCTTGTGAGAGCCCTTTCCCTGGTCCATGGTTGGCACCTGCTCCCTGTGTCCTCAGAGTGAAGGGACAGGGAACTCTCTGGTGTCTCTCTTAGAAGGCACTAATCCTTTCACAAGGGCTCTGCCGTCATGACTGAACCACCTCCCAAAGGGCCTGCCTACTAATGCCATCACTTCCAAGGGGGTAGGATTTCAGCATATGAATTTTGAGGGGACACAAACATTCAGACTGTGGCCCTTGATATCTAAGATTTTTTTAAATCATAATTTCAAATGGGTACAAAGGATGATGTAATTCTCTGTCTTTTAAATATTGACATTAAAGCAGAACTGTTACATAGCTTTGTATCCGGGGTAATCCACAATAACAGTGATTTGTTAACAACCACCATTTAAAAAGTATAAGAACCTTTAAAAAGTATAAGAACAAGCACATCTTTAGCAGTTAGAAAAGTTGCATCTTTCCTTTCTCTCCAACGATTTGTATGTTTCCTCTTGTCAAAGAGAAACTAGCTGGGCACTAGTTAAAGGCAACAAAGACAGATTTTATTTAGTGATAACTTCTGCAGCAGGAAGGACAGGGCTCACTCCTGGAGTTCAGCTTCTCCAAACAAAAGGCAGGAGACTTTCAGTGCTGGGGTGTGCCAAAGGATGGGCCCAGCCTGGGTGGGGTGGGGTTGGTGCGTCCATGGACTGGGGCATCCATGTTTGATGATTGACACTGACCCGGAAGAGAAACCGGCTTCTGGGGTCTTTATGACAGGAGATAGTGGTGCGCGTTGGAGCTGGGTGCTCGACCCTCCCACAGGATCCGGAGCAAGGGCAGGTTCTCTGAATGTTTGCGTTTCAAAGAGATACTTCCAGGTGATAAGAATTTAAGAAAAAGAGTAAGAACTTATTCTGTATTGAGTTATTGTTTCAGTCATGCATTTGATCAGAACAACACAGATATGTTAACTTTTGATAAACAAGAATCCTAAAATTAAAATTGTGTTTAAAATATACCTCTTAATGAGATACATGGGGCTTTAAACGTTGCTTTTTAAATTAATTTTTGTGCCCTTCAATGAGTGTTACGTATTGCTAGATTGAAATTGCATTCTACGTCGGTTCTTTATATTTTTATGGGTATGAATATTTAAAAACCTTGTTCACAGTGGTTGGGGAAAGAGTTTGTCATAGGAGTGCCTCTCAGGTGTCTGCCCTCCGTTATCAGCCAAAAAGTCACATCATGATCTATGGTTAAAAATTATTTTTAATGATTTATCAACTGACAATTCTATTAGATCTTTCATAAATTTTATTGAAAGTACAAGAACTGGAAACCTTGTGACATGAAATAAGAAACTCATTATCTAGTTCTTGGAGTCCTGTCACACACCAGTATTTTCGGTTGTCCCTTGTTTTGTGCTCTGGAACTTTCTAGACTCCAGGACGATGTGGCAGTCAGATTCAGGAAGAGTGTGATGCACGTCTGTCTTATATAAGGGGAGCAAGGCCAATGTGAACGGCGAGCTGAGAAAGAGAATAGGTTTGACACCTTGACCTCCAGAATGTTCTCAAGATCAGTTTTAGGACAGAGGATTTGGGTAAGGTGAAGATTTAGAAATGGATTCCCTTAGAACCATCTACACTGCTCTACCCTTCAGAAAAGCTTTGTGTTGTGCTGCTGGCACACGTACCCCAGCTGAGAACCACTAGCCTAAAGGAGAAAGTGTAAGTTCCTCCCCGTGGCACCCCGGGGACCCCAGTCCCCGCCCGCTTTGCGTCTCTTCCCCCGAAGGACAGTCTTCTGCCCAACCACACACACAGTTTCCGTTCCGGCCGCCACAGGCTTTTCCTCGCTCCTAGAACAGTGACTGTCTGGGTCTGGCGTGGGAGTTAGACTGGAGAAGGAGGCGTCTAGCCTTTCGTGGCAAGTGGTTTGGGTGGGGGGCTAGCCACGGGGCATCAAACTCCTGGGATTGTTTGCTGTTTTTCCAAAAACGCTTCTTCCTTTTTCCCGCAAATACACCGTTAGCTGCTGCTGTGCACCCATCCCTCCGCTCCCCTTTCTTTGAGGCAGCAGCGAGCTGCTGGGTTTGGGGGAGGGGATTCTGAGGGTATTCTAGAGTCACAGGCACAGAACACTCTCTTTTATAAAAGCCTTTTTAAAGTTCTCGGGCTGCTGTCTCTGCCTGAAATCCACCCCACCCGCTTCGTCCACAGGAATTGTGCTCCGTTTTCAAGTCCTGGTTCAGCTTTTACCTCCCTTCTAAAGACTGCCTTGCCTTTCTAAGACAAACTTCTTTTTCTTGATGCACCCACGTCCTTCGTTTGTACTCGTTGCATTTTATAAGCGCTTATCTTTGGGTCTGGCTTTCCCAGGATGATGGATGTTCTTCCAGTGTACGTCCTGTGTACGTCCTGTGCCAAGGCCGGGGCTGACATATGGTAAGTGGGGGAGTGTCCGTGCTTGAAAAGGAGGAGGGAGAGATGGAAGATTCTCTGTCTTCCTCTCCCTCTGCCCCTCCCTCTACTTGCGAGTGTGTTCTCTCTCTCTCTCAAATAAGTAAAATCTTAAATTATCTGCTGAGCAAAATTGATCAGCTGAAGGAAGCTGCAGATGAGGAAAGCTGTCTTGGTGAATTTTGGGTCAAGCCGTCACCTGAAAATGATAGTACTGATCCTGTCAACTTCTGCTTGAGCTCCTTCCCCTGGCGCCTTCCCAGACATGGTGGTGAAGCCCTGTCCCATCAGCCTGACAGACAGACCCTCCGTGAGGTCACCGCTGCTGGGTTCCTCCCCATCCCCTGACAGCCCTTCGCACGCACACTCCGTTCCAGCCAAGCCAGCCGACTCCCAGCTTCCCCTCTTGCTCCTCCGACCTGCGGCTCTTGGAATGCTTCTCCAGTCCTCATGCCTCCTCACCGCTGAGCATTCTCCTCAGGAGGGGCCGCTGTTGGCAGGTGTCTCCCTGCCTCCCTGCCTCCCCGCCTCCCAGCCTCTCACTTCCAGGCAGGACCAGGCTCCCTTTCTGAGGCCTCTACCGTGCCTCCTCCTCATCCTATTGCTGTTCTGTAAGGATCACGCTGCTTTGTCATGTCTTCTCTCTCTCTTTCAGCCTAGCCTTTCCCTTTCCCGGGGGTGGGGACCTGGTCTAACTCTGTGTCGCCAGCCCCCTGCCCAAGGCGACTGTACAGCATGCGTTCACCAGGTGTGAATCAGAGCAGTACGCGCCAGTTCAATGTCCTTGTGTCTCTCCTGGGTGGCCGCGCTGTGCCGATGGCCTACTTCGGGTCCTGGTTTGTTCCTTCGTTTGTTTCAGGTCCTTTAAAATATCCTTTTGCAATTTTAGTCTCCAAAGGCCTTCTCACGGGAACAGGTCGTTGCCAGGTCCGTGGCAAACTGGAGTCTCTCGGCCCAGTCCGGACCACAGGTTTCTAGGGACGCCCAGAGAGCATGTCACTTCACTGTGCTTCTCAAGGTTCTCTTTCCCCTCCTCTGTTGATCAGAGTTGAGGGATTTAAGAGTCATTTTCTATTTGTCTGCCATTGCTGGACATTGTTTAGGTGCCAGAAATACAGAGATTTTAAAAACACAGTTTCTGGGATGCCTGGGTGGCTCAGTAGGTCTGCCATCTGCCTTTGGCTCAGGTCATGATCCCAGAGTCCTGGGATGGCGTCCCGCATCGGCCCCCTGCTCTGCGGGGAGCCTTCTTCTCCCTGTGCCTGCTGCTCCTCCTGCTTTATGCTCTGTCTGACAAATAAGTAAAATCTAAAAAAAAAAAAGAAAAAAAGCACACAGTTTCTAGCCTGGAGGACCTCCTTGTTTAGTCAGGGAGACGTACAAGTACCTGGATGATTTGAATGTGGTGTAATTCTTCTTTGATAGAGGTAGGCACAGAGCGCCTTAGGAACGCCTTGAGTGTTTATGACCTTGGGGAAGAGATCATGTCAGGGATGCGCCCAGACGTGTGAGCTCGGAACTGACTCTAAAGGCACAGATGAAGGGAGGCTTGAAAAAGAATGATACTTTTTACTCCGATACCTACAGGTTCATATTTTTCTTCAAAATAAGATTCTTCGACAGTGTGTTTTCAAACAGGAACTGAATAAGGCATTGCTATAGAATTGCAATCCTCAGTGTACGTGTTGCCTTCTGTGGCTTCTAATTCCTGTACCTCAGATTCCGTAACCAGCCTGGCACTCAAGGCCACTTACGGTTTATTCTCAATTCTCCTTTCCAACTAGAACTGTTTAATATTGTAGATCAGGGGGTCAACCAGCCTTGGCCCACGGGTCAGATTCAGCCCCCTGGCTGTTCTTGTTATAGCCCTTAGCTCTGATTTGTTTTTACATCTTTTTAAAGGATTGTACAACCAACCAACCAACCAACCAACCAAAGACTGTGTAACAGAGACCGTTTGTCCTGTCAAGCCAGCATATTTTCTACTCTTTCTAGCTGCAGTGCCCCCTAGTGGTTATACATGTATCGTATACCACGGGTTCCCTCCTCCCCCCAACTCTGCTTCTGCTCTTCTTCCTTTTAAAAATGGGGTCATTCATCCATTCATTCACTTCCGCATTCTACAGATTGGGCAGTTGTTATGAATGAGCCACCATTCTGAGTTTTGGGTTCTGGGATATAACAGTGAGAGACAGCGCATGGAGACATAACATGTCAGTTCTGAGGAAAAACTAACACAGGGCAAGGGGAGAGAGAGGGTTACTGGTTAAGGGTGCAGGGAGGGCTAGCTTTTCTAGAGTGGTCAGGGGAGGTCTCTCTGGTGGGGTGGCATTTGTGCTAAGTCCTGAGGAACAACCGTGAGGATACCTGGGGAACATCTTAAGCAGAGGGACCAATGTGTGGAAAAGCACAGAGGGACTGCACGGAAGTCTGTCTTTCTGGTGTGGAGCAAGAGTGTCAAAGAAAAGGGAGGAAGAAGGATTAGACAGGGAGGGTGGAGCGAAGAACAAATCCTAGCGGGCTTTATAGGGCTTTGAAGGCTGAGTTTTTACTCCTAGTGAATTGGGAAGCTGTTAAATAGATTTGAGCAGAGGAATAACACGGTCAGATGGATGTTTTGTAAAATATCACTTTGCTTCTGGGTAATGCTGGAGTACCCAGTTTGCCCGAGGATCACAGTGGCTTAACACAATGAAGGTTGATGTTCCTTCATGCTTCTGACCCAGTGAGAGACTGTAAAGGGCTCTGCCACAAAGCCGCTAGGCATCCAGGCTGATGGAAGCTCTTCCGTCTCGTGTTGGTGCCATCTGGGACCTGCACCGTGCGGACTGCCGTGGCTGGGAGAGAACGGAGGCTTGGTAATGATGCGTGGGAGTTCTATCTTGCCTTGGCTCAGAAAAGAAATGTGTCTCCTCTGCTCAGACTTCCTTGGCTGGAACATGGCTCATGGTAGCTGCAAGGGGATTGACAGCTGTGGTGGGGCCCGTGGGATGCATCTTTTGGGTGAGCACTGTGCTCTCTGCCCTGTCAGGAGACCAGTTAGAACCAGCGCAGTACAAGAGAGGCACTGTGGCTTAGCCCTGAGGGGTGGCCTTGGACGTGGGGGAAACTGGGTAGAGTCCGGATGTCCTTCCAAGGTGGACCTAGTAAGATTCGTGGCGATCAGGGATAACTCCTCAATTTCTTCCCTCCCCACCATCTTGTTTCTTACACTAAATTTGATTTTTTTGAGCCTGGCTCATGTTTTCTCTCATTTTTCTACGGGGCCTATAAAATAGGTGTTGAGTACATACTTACTGAGTACCAGAACAGTTTAGCCACTTAAGTTTATTTTACAAAATCTACATTTTTAAAAAAATAGTTACTAATTGCTGTCAGGGAATAGTTTTACAAAATCTTTGATTTCTTGTTATAGAAATATGTGTATGAATGATGTGTTAATGCCATGGGCTTCAAAATAGAAGGTTTAAAATAAGAGTACTTTGTGGCTGCTAGAGTCAGTGGAGAAACTGCAGTTTTTCACCCTGGTGGTACATTTTGTCAGTCTTTTTGTCTTTTACTATTTGTTTTCTCTATCATGGAAGAGTTTAAGGAAAATAAGTCTATTAGGTTTATTCTGTGAGAAACTTGTATTTTTTTTTTCTTTTTTTAAGTGGGCTCTGTGCCCAGCTGGAGGCCAGTACGGGGCTTGAACTCATGACCCTGAGATCAAGACCTGAACTGAGGTCAAGAGTTGGTTTCTTAACCAACTAAGCCACCCAGGTGCCCCAAAACTTATACTTCTTAGTCTCACCCTATAGTCTTTCAGTGACAAACCTGTGTTTATAAAGAGCAAAAAGCTTAAGTGTCCAATGAAGCAAAATGCCCAGTCCTTCTATCCTCTGTCATTAACATCACTCTGCCTCTTGTACGGGCCCAGCTCCCTCAGAAAAATTAATTTAGGGTTGCATTTGTTTACACTCTATATTCTTAGTAACTGTTGGGTTATTTAGTTACTTTGAAAGATTATTAAAAATAAGGGGTGAAAAGACTTTTCCGATAACATTGGTGATGAGGTCCAATTATTTAAACTCCCAGGAAATTCACTTGCCTCTAGTGGCCATTCTTTGGCCGTTCCATAGCAGGTTCCAGGAAAACACAGATGTCAGTGTGAGGCCTAGACTCAGTATTGCTGGGCAGCTGGAGGCTCCACGCGTAGAAGCAGGTGCTGATGCACTTGGCGGTTGGGGCAGATGGCCTGCTGGTGGACGAGCCCGTCTGAAGAAACAGATGAGTCCAGGATGACTTGGATGTGTCTCAGTGTTGAAACAGGAGTTGGAACGTGCCTTGCCAAGAAGAGAGGAGAGAGCATTTTGCTGAGAAAAGATACCTAGTGACACCAGGAAATGATGAAAAATTGGGGTATATGGAGCTTAGAGTGGGGCTATAATTATATCTGAGACTAGAGGAGTAGCTAGGAGCCAGCTCGTGGAAGTCCAGAAGTACCGTACCAAGGGATTTCCCAAGCTTATGAAAAGGTTTTTTTTCTAGAAGGGATTACATGGCAAATTGATTAGGAAGAGAAATAAGACTGCCTGGTAGAAGGTGGCCTGTGTACTCTATCAGTTGGTCACATTACAAGTCAGCTTTAATTTGTTGACGCTTATGGCGGGTAAGGCATTTGCTGATTATTCTACACATGATCTCATTTAAATTCTGGAAATGACGTTGTAGGGTAGACGACATTTTTCACATTTCTCACATGTGGTCAGGTTGTCTCGTCTCCCATCAGTGAACGTGAAGCAGGGCCGAGTGCTCTTCCTCCTCACCGGCGGCTCCGGGTGGCTCACAATGGCACATTAAACCTTCGACAGCCAAGATCGCATCTGGACCTGTCCCGGGACACAGAGACCACCCGTTTCTCCCAGGACGCTGCTCCCTGGACGTGTGAATTGCCCGCCCTATCCCTGCTTTCTTGCTGGTCCGGGGTAGAAAGTCTTCCACGCCCCTCGGTCAGCTAGGAGAGAAGACATTTGGGCAGCTGGTATAGCCAAATCGACCCCAAACCCGGATTTCTTGAGGATACAAATATGAGTGAATAGAAAGGAAGGGTTTGTTCCACCATATTCTTACTTGTCTTTGCTCCTGTAGAGCGTCCAGCCAGCGCACACCCAACATCTCTGTCAGAGCCTGTGAGGAGGGGGACACGGAGAAGTAGGAGATGTGTGATGTGCAGGGAGAGGGCAACCAAGGCACTGGGGCTGGCTTTTACTCTTGTCACTCACTCGAGGAACCCCACCGTATCCCAGAACCTCCCTGGGGCTCAGTCTTTCCATCCACATGATGGGCAAAGTCAGGAGGGCTATCCAACCATGAAAGTTCTATTATCTTCTGTTTCTCCACCACAGAAAAGAGTTCACAGTGTATGCGAGGGAAGAGAAAAATGTGAGGGATGCTTGCCTGTCAGTGGGGGCTTCTGATTTTGTCGTATGTCACGAGTGGTTGGAGGTAGCAATCGGGCTACAGAGTTTACTGGAAGCTGCATTTGCAGGGCACACACTTAGTTACAGTTCAGTGGAAATCATACTTTCCTAACGTCACTTTTTACCCATATGAATATGGGGTGAAGAAAATGTCAGTCATCTGCGTTATACAACATGGATTCTGCATAGAGTGACTTGGAGCTGCTGGGAAATGCGAGGTTGGGAGGGGCTGGCCTCCTGGCATGGTCACTGACGCCATGTTGTGATGCCCGTGGCACTTTTCAGAATAACCAGAGACACACAGTAACTGATTTTTAAGAAATAATAGTGAAGATTTTGTCCTGGGACTCTGTTTTTATTTTATTTATTTGAATTAACACAACATCCTTTGACTCCTGCATCCATACAAAATGACTGTCACATATCAGAATTCAATAAATACTTGGTAGGTAAAGAAATGAATATGACATTATTTTAGAAAATTTGGGAAGTTGAGAACAAAATTGCTAATAATCCCAACATGTTAACATTAAATCAGTAATGTGTGTGTGTGTGTGTGTGTATGTGTTCAACTGTACACACAGGTTAGCTTGGACTTTAAGCATGGCATACACCATTTTATGATATCTGATTCCTAAAATTTAACATTCTATGATAAGCACTTTCCAAATTGCTGTCCTGGTTGCATAATTCTGATTTTATTTTATATATTTTTTAAAGATTTTATTTATTTACTTGACAGAGAGATCACAAGTAGGCAGAGAGTCAGGCAAAGAGAAAGGGGGAAGCAGGCTCCCTGCTGAGCAGAGAGCCCGATGTGGGGCTCGATCCCAGGACCCTGAGATCATGACCTGAGCCGCAGGCAGCAGCTTAATCCACTGAGCCACCCAGGTGCCCATAATTCTAATGATGGCATTATGTTGTATGTAATTTATCATAAGTTAGTTACCATTTCTTTTATTATCAGACAATTAGATTGCTTTTGAGTTTTTATTTTATAGTCTTCTTCCAGTTAAAATCTTCATGCCTATACTATTTTCTTCTATTTAATTATTTCCTTATAATAAATGATCAGCACTGGTCATTGTGGTTGTAGAAATGACTGCTCCTTTTCTCACTGTAACCAGTACTCTGTTTGAACTCTGGTTTCCTCCTATCACCACCTACTTTTGCATATTAGCTTAGCATTAAAAAAAAATCTGTATTTTCTAATTTAATAGCTCCTCTGGTCCCTCATGTTGTTGTTCTCCTCAGTGAAGGAAAGCTAATATCACATAAGCCTGTTCGCCGGTTAAAGTCGTCTGCTAACCTTCCACTTTGGTTCTCTCTGCCTCTCTACTGTCTCACGAAATACGCCGTCTCTGATAGCATGGGGCTGGCTTGTCTCACTGGTCCATTCCCTTTTTGTGTTGCAGCTGTCTGTGGAAGCACGGAAGGCGATGACCGAGAAGGCTGTTCAGACAGTCAAACATTTTATTGAGAAGCCGCGGAAAAGAAATTCGGAAGACGACACGCAGGAAGCCAGTGACTCTAAACTGACCTATGCGGATGCCCTGAGTCATCTGGAGAAATCGCTCGCTCACCTGGAAACCCTCACCCACAGCTTCCTTGTTTCTCTGAAGACTAGTGAGCAGGTAATGAAGTGAAAACTTGGTCCCCGTGCTCACTCGCTCAGAGAACCTAAGCACACGCTTTCATTTCTCCTTTCAGGCCGTGTTAGTGCTTTTGCTAGGGTTTGCAGTCTTGCAGGTGTCTTTGAAGATGGTCCTCAACCCTTTGTCTTTTAGCTTCTTTGGTCTGTCTTGTTTTGTCTTGTTCTATCAGTTTTCAGTTCTTTTCTGTCTTGTTTTGTCTTGTTCTATCAGTTTTCAGTTCTTTGGAAAGGATTTGAGGCCACTTTATGGGGATTTAGTCTCTGGCAGGGAGGAGGTGGGAGTGGTGGTGGTGGGGGAGTCCCTGGAGTTGAACCCAGGGTGGGTGCCTGGGGGAGGGAGCAGTCACTGAAGCTGAGGAACCCTCAGGACGGCCGTTTGCAATCCCGACGAGCTGGTAGGCGTTTTGCTCTCTCAACTAAAAAATGATAGATTTTTTTTTTCTCCCTCATTTTCAGAAAAATTCAGAAAGAGCCATCCATGCCTGCTTCAACAGGTTTCTTGTAGTTCTATGCACTTGTCTTTTTTTTTTTTTTCTTAATTTCTTGTTTTCAATGTCATTTTATTATTGATAAGAAATTTTTTGGCTAGTAAAATTTTTCCTACTTGGTTTCCAGTTGCAATCCTCGTGGTGTCTCAGAAAATGCTCTCAGGAGAGTGGGGAGCCACTGCCCATGAGCGGACGGGAGGCCCAGTGTGTTAGAACAGCTCAGGGAAACCCTCTGTAGCTTTTGTAGCTTTTCCTCTGTACTGTCGCAGCCAAGAGAGTTTTAGCTCTTCTTTTCCATAACTGAGAAGTTGACAGATCCACCCGTAAGTGGTTTCATATAGGTGAAAACAATGTTTAGATGTCTAAGTAATTTTGCATTTGCCCCTTTAATGTGGATGGTAAATGAAACCGTAAGTGGCCACTAATCTCCCTTTTCTTTTTCTCAAACCATACATATTGATTGAATTGTATTCTTGGCTTGTAAAGAACTATTCCTGATAGAAAGATGGGTCAGTGGAGAGCAGTTCAGATAATGAACAAATAGAAGGCTTCAAAATTTGTATGAGACTCATAAATGCCAAGCCCTCATGGAAAAGATGATGGGAAGAATTCAAAAGTTTGATAGCAGTTTTATTTCATTTTGTGTTTTTCAGTGCTATCAGCCAGTCTAATGAATCACATTAAATGATGTACAAGCAGTAGAAAAGGCTTTGCAGGGAACATACTGGCTTTACCAACCCGGATTTTATCCTGCTGACATGTACGGTGCTAGAATCCGTAATTATGAGAACTATGGTAAAATTGGAATTCTTCAAGTAAACGTGATTATACTTATTAGTATAAAATATTAAATACTTATCTTATTTTTTAAATTAAATATACTGTGCTCAAATCTGGAGAATTGTCATTCCTCTCCTTGGAACAAGTATTGTCTTTGAGTGACTAGAATAATGGATATGAGGCCAAGGGAATCATTAATGGAAACAGCCGTTTGTTTCAACTAGGCTGTGATTTAAAGCTACCAGTGGCTGCTTGCAAATGACGTTCAGTCAGACCATGGATGGTCCAAGACAGCAGACTCCTGTGAACCTGTTGTACTTTTATTCGGGCGCTTTCGTAGCAAACACTGGAGATCACTTTCAGCCTCATACATTTGTCCCTTTTACAGTCAGACCTTAATTTTAACCTCTTTTGTTATACACCAGTGAAAGAAGATTCCCCTGGACCCTAGGTTTAGTGCAGTCTTAATTAGAGGCCTTTATCCAGTGTAGGCTCAGGTCCCTCCTGCTCAGGACGGACACAAACAGCTGCTCTGTTGCATGCACAGGCACCTTCTTCTGTTAGAAGTTTCACTGCAGAGAGAAGAGTAAAACGAAATGTCCTGTGCCCAACTCCCAGCCTCACCAGGGATCAGAATGTGACTTCTCTTCCTGCATATTTCCACCTACCCTCACCCCGCCCCCATGGATTATTTTAAAGAAAATCCCACTTATTGTTTTACTTTATCCATAAATACTTGCACATCTTTTTCTTGAGGATATGTGGAAACACACCACATAAAAAAAATTAAGGGCAATTCTTTTTTTTTTTTAAAGATTTTATTTATTTATATGACAGAGAGAGACACAGCAAGAGAGGGAACACAAGCAGGGGAAGTGGGAGAGGGGGAAGCAGGCTCCCCGCTAAGCAGAGAGCCCGATGCGGGGCTCGATCCCAGGACCCTGGGATCAGGACCTGAGCTGAGGGCAGACGCCTAACAACTGAGCCACCCAGGCGCCCCAACAGCAATTCTTTAATGCCATCAGCTATTCAGCTAAATGTTTGGATTTTACACGGTGGGTCTGAAAGACTAGAGAGCGTCTTCAGGATAACTTGAGAAACTACACACACCCTGGAAAGCATTTTTAACACTGAGTGACCGTCAGTGTTTGGTGTGATGAAAGCCAGTAGCTCGTGGCCTGTTTTCGCACATTATTTGTTGTCACATTTGTTCTTACAGACATTATCAGAGGAGCGAGCGGTGTGGCCCAGGGGCAGGGAGATGGAGTCTTTCGGATTCTGACCCCCATTCCCCGAATCACTGGCTGTGTGACTTTGGGCATGTTACCGTACATCTTTGGTTTCCAGTTTACTTTTCAGTAAAATGGAGCTAATTAAAACTCCTCGCAGGATTATTAGGAGTGTTCAACTAGGTGACACACGTGTACCACTTGGGTTTGCGCAGCAGGCTCTCGTGGGTCTGAGCTGTCATGTGGTTGTAGCCTGGTCACAAAGACAGAGAAACTAACACTTCATAAGCTTTACTTTGGACCTGACGTTGTGCTGGAGGCCTGACTTCTGTATTCTCTCATTTAATGTTCACGACACCTCTAGTCGCAAGAATCTCTGTCCTCACCCTCATTCTGCAGCCACGGAAGGCCCACAGACTACGGACTACACTACAGGCTGAAGCAAGGATCTGTCCTCAAGCCTGGTGTCCCTGGAGCCCAGGCTCTTACTAACCACTGCCTGTTCTTCAGTGTGGGTTGGAGAATCTTCTAAACGTGGCTTTTACTGCGTGATGTAGACCCACTGGGTTCCTGTTTGATTCTCAGGCATCGCATGCCTTGTCTTTGCAGGAAGTGCTGCGCAAGTATGGCGACCTCTATGACCTCTCCCGGTCAGAGAGAGAGAAAGTTCATGACCAAGCTGTGGCCATGTGTCTAGACGGCCTCCCTCTCGGAATGATTGAGCAGCTGCTGCAGGTGGCCGTGGGCCCTCTGGACATCTCACCCAAGGACGTGGTGCAGAGCGCAGTAGGGAAGATCGTGTCCACGTTGAGGTAAGCTACAGGGGTGATGGTTTGCCAGGAGTAGCGCTCATTTCACAGTAACGAAGAAGAAATTCCATGTGTGTAGAAGCATTTTATAAACAATGAAGTACTTTATAAAAGCGAGAGATGATCGTGAGATCTCTCAGACTCTTGGGTCTTAAGAGATCTTGAGAATGGAGAACCATGAAAATGCTTCACCACTGGCATTGCGTGTAATGTGTCCTAAAATGAACTCCTGTCTGGCCCCACTTCTCCTCCAGCCCCAGCTAATTCTTGAAATAGGGAAAGGCCAACATGGCCCGTGCAGGAGGTAGCAGAATGTCAGGCCATCTTGGGAACCCAGTTGGATGTTGGCCTCTTGCCTTTTCTACTTCCCCTGCTTTTGTAGAGGCTGCAAAATGGTTCCCAGAAGCTCCCCCTGAGGTAGACAAGGCAAGGCTCACCACAGACTGAAGGAGTTAGACATCTGCTAAGTGTCTCTGAGTTTTATTTACCTGCAGTTAATGGCATGAGACCAGCAGTTGCGAAGCTCTGGCTGTGTCAGTGTGCCCGTGACTTCCTGGGAACGCATCCGGGAGGGCTGGGGAAGAGGGGAAAGTTAAACTCCGAAGAGAATGAGGCATGAGGTGCTTTCTGTGAATAATGCAATTAGGCTGAAAGATTTGGTTGTGTTAATGTATTCTCCTTTTAAGCCTTCTTTGTAATTCTGCATTGCTCTTGAGGAACTTTTTGATTAAATGCATGTCAGTTTTCCACAGCCGAACTGAAATCAAATGAGCCTTTATCAGTTTAATTACCTCAGCCTCATACAGTTTTCACCTTAATGATCTGCGCTATCTGGTAATTTGAGAGAGAGAGAGAGAGAAAGAGACAGAGAAATAAAATATCATAACATTTTTGAAGAAATAAAAAGCGTCAAATTAATAAAGCTTTGTTCTATTATTAGCTTATTGTGTTTTGGTGGTGGCGGCGACTGGAGAGGCCCCTGCTTGCCTCCCTCGGGCGACGACAGACACTGGGTGGCCGTATTTTGCATCTTTTGATCCATAGCTATCTTCTGATTGTTTCTTAAATCAGGATTTAGATGAGCCTCCCAAAAACAAACATTTTGAAAACTTAGTGCTTTGACGAATTTAGCTTATTTCCTAAAAAATTACACATTGTTATGAATAATTAAAATATGATATGATATTTTTACAGTCATAAAATCCTGACATAAATTATACTTCTCTCTCTTTCCCTGCGCCCAGTTCCATCTGTAAAGACAGCTCTTCTCTTATAAATGTTGCGCTGAGCACACAGAAGACGTTCAATAAATGTGAATTAAATCTTTCTGCAGTGGGAGCCAAGGGAGCTTCAGGACTTCAGCCACCTCCTTTTCAAAGGAAAAGAAATTGCTATTGATGGCATCCATAACATTTACCTTCTAGAAAGTTAGTACAATTGAGTAGGCCTAGAACAACAAAGGCACGTAACGAACTGAATCCAGCAGTTGATTTCAATCCTATCACTTAAATTATTCACTAAAACTTATTTTCTCCTCTTGCTTTTTCAAAATTCAGTGGCATCCTAGACATACACATTTGTAAAATGGGCATGATAATAGTACCTCTCTCGTAGACTGCTGGGCACTAAATAGTAGAATGTATGGAAAGCACTTGTACCCGGTAAGTACCGCGTAAATACTAGGGTGTTTTTTTTTTTTTTTTAAGTCCATCTGGAGAATTTAGATGATGATATATTTAATGCTTCAAAATAGCTTTGACTGTCCATTGAGTGTTTTGTAAATGACAGGAGGCAAGTAGATTTTATTTTCTTGCTAGGAAAGGGAGCACGTATTAGACCAGGAGCTCCTCAAGGGCAGAACACATTTCATTTCTGTATCTTTAGCACTCGCAGACGCCATACACCCGGAGTGGCTAGGAGCCAGCCGCGTCCTCTGCCGGAACCCAGCTGGGAGCCTCTGGGTGTGAGCGCCACGCTGCTCCCCGAGGCCGAGCCCTCTTCTGAATCGGTTCTGTCTCTCTCCCTTCACAGTGGACACAGTGCTGACCTCGGTGGCTCGGGGGACCCCCTCCAGGTCCTGGAAGGCGTTGTGGCAGCCGTCCATGCCAGTGTGGACAAGGGGTAAGCCTAGCTCCGCGTGTGTATGTCACCCCATGGCACCCCTCAGAATCTCAGGACTGCTTTGAATACCACTGTTCATGACTCCGACAAGAACAAGCAACCTTTCTAGGCGGTTTTGAAGGAAGAGCTGAGGACTTTCTGCCTGAGTGCGTCTGGAGTCATTGTTTCTCCAGCTGTCCTCTTACCCCGTCAGCTCTAGCGGGACACTCCCAGGGCCTTGTTTGCTGGGGAGAGCATGGTCTCCGCCCACCTCCTTCCGCATGCAGTTGGGAGGGGGAACTGCTTTGAGCTGCCTGGGAGAGAAGGGATTCACATCTCTAGGAGGTTAGCGGGACTGATGAAGGAAACTTTCTGAAGTATATGTGTTATTATTATTTTTTGAAAGCTTTATATCTGTTAGGTCCGCCTTGCCCCAGGAATATGACTATACAGGCTTTATAAGTCTAGAAAGGTGTGTGTCTCTAATGCCATTTTAGAGACACACACTCTCTAAAGTGACAGAGAGATCACAAGTAGGCAGAGAGGCAGGCAGAGAGAGAGGGAGAAGCAGGCTCCCTGCCGAGCAGAGACCCTGATGCGGGGCTTGATCCCAGGACCCTGAGATCATGACCTGAGCCGAAGGCAGAGATGTAACCCTCTGAGCCACCCAGGCGTCCCTCTAATGCCATTTTTTAAAGCTTAAATTCAATTAACTAACATACAGTATATTATTTGTTTCAAGGGTGCAGGTCTGTGATTCATAAGTCTTACACAATACCCAGTACACAGCACAACACGTACCTTCCCAGTGCCCATCACCCAGCTGCCCCATATCCCCACCCCTCTCCTCTCCAGCAACCCTCAGTTTGTTTCCTAAGATTAAGAGTCTCTTATGGGTTGTCTCCCTCTGGTTTTGTCTTGTTTCATTTCTTCCTCTCTTCCCCTAAAATCCTCTGCCTTGTTTCTTAAATTCTGCATATCACTGAGATCATATGATAATTGTCTTTCTCTGATTGGCTCATTTCAGTTAGCATAATGCCCTCTAGTTCCATCCACTAGATCCAAAGATGTGGATCTTTGCAAATGGCAAGATTTCATTTTTGTTGGCTGCATAATATTCCATTGTATATATTCTACCACATCTTCTTTTCCATTCATCTGTTGATGGACATCTGGGTTCTTTCCATAGTTTGGCTGTTGTGGTCTAATGCCATTTTTAGAAAGAATTTTTCATTCAGGTGCAGTAATAGTGACAGGAAGAACAGCAACCACAAGTTGTGGTTACGTATTTGCCAAAGTTTATGACATCTTTCATGTGTCTGATATCCATGTTGTTCCTGTAAGGCCTCGCCCCAATTTTCTTATTATATTTTTTTCAAATAATCTCTACATCCAATGTAGGACTTGAACTCATGAGCCCAACTACCAACTGAGCCAGCCAGGCACCCCTGTTTTCTTTTTTTGATAGGAAATATGATACAATAATAATGAAGAAATATTTGCGGAAACACTTCATAGTTCATTCAGTAATGTACTTGTTTTCATTTGCATATTACCTTTCATTATGGTGCAGGTACACATGTTTTTATATAGCTTCAACCAAAATTCATATTCTTCTTTTATTTATTTGCTGCTGTAATTCTTCCCATTTGTTTTTATAGATTTCCTCGTGATTATTTCTTTTCTTTTCTTTTTTTTTTTAAAGATTTTATTTATTTATTTGACAGAGAGAGATCACAAGTAGGCAGAAAGGCAGGCAGAGAGAGAGAGGAGGAAGCAGGCTACCTGCTGAGCAGACAGCCCTATGCGGGGCTCGATCCCAGGACCCTGGGATCATGACCTGAGCCGAACGTAGAGGCTTTAACCCACTGAGCCACCCAGGCATCCCCCTTCGTGATTATATTTGATGGTTGCGTGTGTTGTTGCCATTTTCCAGGAGGCCTTGCCCCAGGTCATAGGCCGGGGGAATGGAACCAGGATCCTGGCCAGGCTCTGAGTCCTAATTTAGCCACTCAGATGCCTGTACAGGGCATTTCCATGTTTTGCTTCGTGCTTAAGTGGAGGAAAAGAGGATAAGCCATATAGGTGAATCTGGGAAAGCATTGCAGTCAGCCCTCTACGCACTCACCCTTCTCTGTTGTTCTAAAACCCTTGGCTTTGGGGTCTCAAAGTATAACGAAGCTGTTTTACACCTCTTATTTGAAAGTGGAATGAAATGATTTCTGTGTTCACTGTGTGTCATACCCCTGTGCTGCCTCATGAGGAGTTAGATATGGGGAGGAAATAGCGTCACCCCTGAGACGCTCAGAGGCTCACGTGGAGATGAGCCTTCCTGGAGCTCTAGTTGCCATAGGACCGGGGGCGAGTTCTGTACAGGGAGCAAGGTGGACGGGGCGGTTTATTCGGTCTGGGGATGGCAGGGCAGGATACCCAAGGGGTGACATTGGTCCTGGTCCATGAAATGGGAGTCAGTGAGGAGCAGGAGCTGGGGAATGGTACCCCAGGCGGAGGAGGCGGCCTGCACCCTATGCGTGCAGCAGGGAGGGAGCAGGTGGAGACGCTGTATGGGAAACCCTCAGCCCCGCTCCGGCGGTGCGTCCGGTGTCGCTGTTCTGGTCCAGCCTCTGCCTCGTCCGGTGACTGCTGTCCAGCCACGGGATGACACGATCTGAACTGGCAGTAAGCCCCCTCCAGTGGGGACATGGCTAAAAGATTAGAAGGCAGTATTCTTCTTAGTGAATTTCCAGCCAGAAAACATAGGGGAATCCAATTAGGATTTCTCACATACAGACTCCTTTTTTTTTTAAAGCTTTGATTTCCAAAAAGGAAGACATTGGGAAATGGAGAAACAGAGCAAGATCTTACTTTCTTTTTATTCCAGAGACACAGCATGACAAAGTCTTCTGAACAGGAAAACTTCAGTGAACATTTTTTTTTTTTTTTTTGCTTAAAAAAAAAAAAATGAAGGAAGAAAAGTGAAGTCATAACTTTCATTTCTGGCAACTGTATTTTGAATACACACAGTTAAGCCTAAATCCTTCGCTTTCGCTTTCTCTTCCCAAAACTCTGCCTGGCAGATCTCATAGGGGAGCCACTTTCCTTTCCGGGTAGCTCCCTCTCGGGGAGGGTTAGGGTTACCAAGGGTAACCCTCTCGGTCACTCATTACGTGGCCCATGTGGCCGCCTCACGCCCAGGAGGCCAGCCAGACCTGTGTGTCCCCTCGCCCTCAGGCCATACCCTGCCTCCCTCAGTCCTCGCCCTGAAACTTGACCGTGCACTGCCCTCTCTGGCATGTGTTTGCCGAGTGAACCCCCTCTCTTCATGCACGCTCTCCGCTCTCACGCAGTCACGTGCTCTGAGGCCAGGCCCACACCAACCCACAGCGCTCCTGGCAGGTAGACTGCACGGAAAAGTCAGAATTTGCATGTGTGTATTCATGGCTATCGCCAAGTGTTTGGTTTTGAGGCTAATTTTTAGACAATTTATATCATCATCAGCATGTCCTCCTTTAACCTTTTATATGGATACAAGTCTGATTCGCCTTTGAACTACAGCTTCCGCTTCATTCACAAAGCCCTGTGTCCCTCCTCTTCCGCCTGTGCTAAACGTTGACCTCATGCAACCACGGCACCCAGACAGGCCGCCAGGGCTGTGTCTGGACAGACAGACTTCCTTTCCAGCGGAACCAATTCTTGCCTCTGGACATCAGGGCTAAGTATTGTAAGGATTTGAAATAGTGTCAAAAAATCTTTTGTAGCATCTACAATTAAAGATGAGATTAAGGTAATTAATTATTGAGAGGCTCAGGCACATACATTGAATTTTATAGAAGTGTACTTTCACTCATGTTTTATGTATGTCTGTAATATATTTTAAGAATATAAATTTCCTAGTTGGATTAAGAATTAGTTGATTAGATTGCTTAAGAAAAATAGACTTATAAACATTAATAGCTAAAACAATTTTTCTAGAAATATATTTGTTAAACCTAGAGCTAAGAAAAGATCATCATGCATTTAAAAACAAAAAAGTAATGAAGAGTCGATGACTCAGTGCTGAGATCTTCAAAGTGGCTTTTCGGGTACCCACTTAATCCTCACAACAATCCCGTTATAGTGTTGTTATTGCCCCCATTTCAGATTAGGACATGATGCTCAGACAGGTTTGGTCGTGTGTCCGGGCTCACCCAGGTAAGGACATGCTCAGAAGTTCCTCTCACCTCTCATTGAAGAGCCTGCAACGGACAGGACTTCTCAGACGCCACTGTGTGCAGGGATTGCCTGGGGGTCTTCTGAAGACACAGATTTTACTCGAGTAGGTCTGGGTAGGGCCTGAAATTCTGCCTGTGTAACCAGCCCCCAAGTGCTGCTTCGTCCTCGGACCGAACTTGAAGGAGCAAGGTCTTGGCATCACTTCCCCCCCTTTCCCCCGCCTTTTGCATCTCCTTCCCTCTGCCAGGGCCTCTTCCTCTTCTACCCCTGCACCCCCTACTCCTCTACCTTTAGACAGCTTCTTAACCAGAATGAGCAACTCGTGTGAACCAGGACATTAGTGATTCTCAAAAGGATGTGCAGAAATAAATCCACTCAGAGAACAGACAACGCGGAATTCCTCTGTGCAACTCTTCAAAAAGGAAGAAAGATTTCCTTCAAAACTATTGAGTATTTTGGAAGTTGTTGTTTGTTTGTGTAAATTGCTACTTAATCACAGTCCGGCTTCAGCTGTCTGAGGGCTTCTTGGATATTGAACAGCGTCAGATCTTTCAGACTTCATTGAGCTCTTTGGTATTACCTGGGGATTTCACAGTATTTTTAGAGCTCAGAAAATAAAAGAAAAAAAAAAGAAGGAAAGAAAGCCCACCAAAGCAAATTGAATCTGATTTCTTCTTAGTCTTCATGCTCTGTGGGGCAAAATAAATCATCAGCTGTCGCCTAGGTACCCACAGTGCACGAGCATTGTGTGCTGTCGTCCTGAGCCCTGCTGATAGCCATGGTCACCAGTGAGGCTGGCGGGTCCATTATCCTGCGGTATTTCTCAGGGCCACCCCAGGCCATACTGAGGACTTCATAGCTGTCATTTTTGCCTCATTGTAGCAAGATGTGCCCAGGCTTTTACTGATAAACGAACCTCAGGAAGAGATTCTGGGTTAGCATACATTTGGGAACAGCCACGAATGGGTGGTTATTCGTGTCTGCCAAAAAGTTCAGACTTGAGTTTGGAGTTGTGTGTACATCAAAATTATTTACTTTATAGGAATTTTTCTTTTGATAGAATTTGATTATGTTAATTTTTTGTAGGAAGTCACACTTTTTCCACTACGGCAAGGCTATTAGCATGTTATGAGTTCATTTATTTTGTCTCATTTCTGGCCGAGCGCCAATAATAGAAGCTGTTACACTGGGGAGGGTCTCCTCCACGCAGCTCTGAATGCAGTGAGGCAAGTGTGCGAGGCATGTGGATCAGTGACCCGAGTTGTGGCGTCTACGTAGAACACGAATAGTGGGGTCCCTCACTGTTCACTCACTTAGGTTTACTTGTTTCCCCTCCTCACTCCCTTCTTCATCTCGCCTAGCCTTTTACACATCAGGGTTTGCACACGTATTTCCCGCGGAGGCCAGAGGCAGGTGACGGGAATGAGCGAGGTGGGTAGGGCTTACAGAGAAGGAGGAGGGGGTGGAGGGTGAGTGGAATGAGCGCTCACGTGGGCCTTGTCTATAGGAAATAGCGACCAGTGGCTAGTGTGTCCTTTTCATCCAGCTTTCCAGGGGGAACTGGTAGTTAAGGGAGTAGATGCAAAGAGATTTCATCACAAGGGAAAACATTTCTTTTTTAATCTAAATGAGCTGATGGATGTTAACTAAAGTTACTCTGGAGTCCTTTTACCGTACATGTAAGTCAAATCATGATGCTCTACCCCGTCAGTTTATACAGTGCCATATGTCCGTTCCATCTCAGTAAAACTGGGGGAGGAGATAGAGGAGCTGGAAAAATCTTGATTTCCTGTAAAAATTTTAAATTTTGAAACATTGGCATATACCATACAAACCAACACAAAACTTCGGCTGCCAGTTTGTAACTTCTATATAGAAGATATGACTAAGTGACCTTCTGTTCCCTTCAGGCATTCAAATTCTATGACATTTATGTTTATATGAAATCACAGTGGTCTGTGTTTTTTTGTTGGAATGCAATCTTTTCCTTCCCCCATTCCCAAATAAGAATAATAATTTTATTTGTGTAGTGTGTCATGATTATATAAAGTGCTTTTGTATTGACCATCTTTTTTAGTGAACCTTAACAATGTAAGTTCAAGGTTGAGTTATCTTTGTAGGAATATGCCACACAGAATCTGAAAATTCTTTTACCAAGGATTAGCTTATTAATATTCTCACAATCTGTCTTTTTACTTTGATTCAGTAAGTGCTTTTGTTTGGCTGACATTTCTCTTCTGTTCCTTTTGTGAATATCCTCTTGTTCTATAGAACACCACTTTTCTCATTCAATGAGCGTATTTTTTTTTGTTACTGCTGCCGCTGGTCTTCTCTGCTAGTAGAGCTATTTCAGAGGACTCCTTATCTTTTGGGCCAAAACCGATTGTGTGAATGTGTGTTTCCTTTAGTGGTTAATTTTTTAAAAACAGTGTAGTAAGTTACTCTGTGAAGTATAATAACCTCCTCCCCAGAAAAACCTCATTATAGAGAAAAAGGTGGAAAATGGCTATTTGCAGTGAAACTATGAATGATTTTTTTCTTTTATCTGTTCTATAACTTTATCTGTTTAAAAACATTTATATAACTTTTATAATAAAGTAATAATGTTCTCTTTTTATTCCTAAGCTCATTAACTCCTCTCCTTGCCTTCATAAAATACCATATAAATGGAATAATTTTCCTTCTTCCTGTTCTGTTTTTTTCACATTATGAAAGTCATAATTGGTTATCTCTCACCTATTTACTTCAAAAATTTCAAACCCACAGGAAAGTTGCAAGCATAAGAAAAAGAATACCTGTATACTCTTCCCCTTGATTTGTCAGTTTGTTGCCATTTTATCAAATTTCTGCTCTTTCTCTGTCTCCGTATATGTGTGCAGGTATATTTGATGAGTCACGAAAGTGACTATGGATTTTATTTATTTATTTATTTATTTATTAAAAAATATTTTATTTATTTATTTGACAGAGATCACAAGTAGGCAGAGAGGCAGGCAGAGAGAGAGAGGGGGAAGCAGGCTCCTCACTGAGCAGAGAGCCCGATGCGGGGCTCGATCCCAGGACCCTGGGATCACCACCTGAGCCAAAAGCAGAGGCTTTAACCCACTGAGCCACCCAGGCGCCCCATGACTATGGATTTTAAAAACTCAGACTGAAATGAAAATTTTAGCCATTTTGCAGTCAAAATCTTTAGGAGATGGTATCTAGGTAATGTCCTTGAGTGACTTTTCCCACAGACCAGCCTTTCACTTCTGTGTCATCTTACTGAACACCAGTATTCACGTGGCTATCAGCGAGGCTTGCCTAGAACACGGTGCTTCCAAAACACAACACTTCTGTTCTAGGAATGAGTTTTCCTAATTTTATTATCTGTTTAAAACAATCAACCCAAAGTTACAGCAGATTTCCCCAAAATGTCAATTATTACCAACCGCATAATAAATTCTAATGTAAATAAAATCTAACTCAATATAATGACTTGGAAAAATAATAATAATCTTTCTATATCTCATCAGTATATGAATAATTGTAATCTTCTGCCACCGTGTTCTGGAACGTGCTCCCGTTTGGTTTGGTAGCACTGCGTGATAATTGATGAGGCATTAAGATCGCCCACGTTCAAATACTGGCTCCACTCCTTATTTGGTGACCTTGGACATTAAACCTCTCTGTGGTTGTTTCCTCATCTGCAGATTGGAGATGATAACAGAATGCTTGAAAGAGAGTAATGATGAAGTGTAGAATTCATAGCTCCTTGTAACTCTATAAGTCACTTTTCATTCTTGTTCACCATAGTCAGGTCTTGGGTAATTGTCATACTTCCAGCTGCAATCTTCGTGACTCCAGCTTCTTCTTGTGGCTCATCCTACCTGCTCCGCATTAGGCACGAGGGTGGCAGGGTCAAAAAAATCAGCTTCATAATATGTAAAATTGCTTCGGACTCCAGGCCAAAAATGTGCTTTAAGCTCCTCTTCAATATACCTAATTGGACCCTTGCAGGCTTCAACCAAAAGGGCCTGAGCCTGCCCCAGCCTATACACTTCTCTGATCACTTAACATGATTATGACTTGTCAGTACTCAGAAATCCCCCATTGTTCTCATTCCATACAAAGTTAAGACTAAAGGTCCTCAATGATAACGGTTGCCCCTAATTGAAGCACTTAGTTATCTCTTGATGTATTATGTGCTTTAAATTGATCACTTAAGCCTCATGGGTAAGGGAGTGGTATCCGTCGCCAATTTACAAATGAGGGACTGGGGTTCAGAACCATGAAGTGGCTTCTTGGTCAGCGTCACGACGTCAGGGAGAGGTTAGTCTGGGAGCTGAGTCTGGGCCTGACAGCGGCCGAGCCTGAGCTTTCCAAGCGTGATGCTGCCTTCGCAGCCTTTGGCGCGTGCTCTGGGCCACCCACGCGAGGAGACCTCTCTTACCTACCTCAGCCTGTCCCTTGTTTACCACCTGGATGACTGTGCTCTAAGCACCCCCTGAACATACGCTGTCCTTTCGAGTCGTTGGGTTCTTTTCTTGCTCTCCTCTTTGTCTGGATGGTTTTTCCCCACATTTCCATGTACGTCCATGTCATTTTGTCCCTTATGGTCCTGTGCAAATGCCACAGCTTCTGTGAAGCCTTCCTTCCTTCTACTCACTGCTTCTCCAAAATGATCATTCATATTTACATAATTAGTAATTTGAATAATAGTCACTTTAAAAATCTTTCTGCACCGTTATCAGTTCCTCGAAGGCAGGAATGCTGTGATTTTCATCCCTGTATCAAGCACAAACTGGTGTTTGGGTAATACCAGTAATAACCATAATAATCACTGTGCGGACGATGGTGACTATTTATTAAGAACTTCCCCTGCGCTGCGTACTGTGGTGAAGTACTTCATGTACGTCATCTTTGTTTCACAGACTCCAAGAGACCCACTTACAGGACCTATGTCTACTTTACTATAAAATGGGGATGGTGACATCCATGATTTTTATACGGGGCCAGGGTTTACAGTTCCAGCCCATTCCCCCAAAACGCTTTTCCTCTGCCTGATACTGTCTTCCTACTTTCCACATAGATTTCCAGGAAATCCTGGTGGCGGTCTCTTTTTCTTGTACCCCAGGTTTGCCAATTTTGACCCATAGCAAGGACACTACGTAAAGCTAACAAATGACGTCGTAGATTGAGAAAATGCTTGAGCCAGTTAGCCATGGTGTTTAACTGTTTCTTTTATTCTGAAATACAAATAATAAATTATCTTTTTTTTTAAAGATTTTATTTATTTATTTGACAGAGATCACAAGTAGGCAGAGAGGCAGGCAGAGAGAGAGGAGGAAGAAGGCCTCCTGCTGAGCAGAGAGCCCGATGGGCTCGATCCCAGGACCCTGGGATCATGACCTGAGCCGAAGGCAGAGGCTTTAACCCACTGAGCCACCCAGGCGCCCCATGACTTATCTTTTTAATTGGAATTTCCATGAAGTTCTATTGACAAGTATATTATAGAATGCATACTGACAGGAACACTCAGTGGTAATTGTCGAATCTTTCAGCATTTCCTGTGGTCTTGTTAGGTCCTGGAATTTGGGACTTGGTGCAAGTGATTAATTGCCGGAAGCCTCGTAAGGATGTGGTTACAGCAAAACCTATGTGATTCAGGGCTTTATCGCTGCTCCCCAGGGCCTTGTGCAAGTGAGGTATCTGTATGAGACCTCTTCATAGTAATGAGTAGTAATTCATTGACATCATCATCAAACCAGTTGCTCTCCTGAGATGGCCCATTTGGGATTACAAGGGAAGAGATTCTAGAGCTGGATAGAAAGTTGCACAAATATTTCTTTCTCTGCAGCTTTTTAGACTTCACAGTACTTTTAATAACCATGCATTCATATTCTATCCTTAGGGTAGTATGAAGCCTGATGCTCTAACCCATATGGAAATTCTATCACAGAATATAGTGGTAGAAGGAACATGGGCTTGGAGCTTGTATTGCACTGTTATAGATATCTGTGGACATACCATATTCCTTCTTTGAAACCTGTTTCCTCATGTATAAAAAGAAATTTACATGTACAGCATAAGGGCTAACAATATTAATAATAATATCTATTTGAAGGTTACGAAGAGAGTAGATCTTAAAAATTCTAATCTCAAGGAAAAAAATGTAATGATGTCAGGCAATGGGTGTTAAGTAATCTTATTAGTAACCATTCCACAACATATACGTATATCGGATCATTAAGCTATGCATCTTAAACTTACACAATGTTATGTGTTAGTTATCTCTACGACTAGAAAAAAATTTTAAAATAAAATAGAATTTATAATATCTACTTTGCATAGTTACTGTCAGCTAGTAATAGTTTATATAAAACTCAGAATGATGCCTGGCTCTCTGTGTATCAGTAACAGAAATAAACCATACTTCTTATTACACTTTGTCTAAGACACAGAGTCGCTGAGAATATATTGATTATTTTCCATCTGCTTCATGCAACTCAGTGTGATACTGCTCAAAAATTACATTCATCTTACATAGTTTTAAAAATACCTCGTATGGTTGCCTTGTGCCATTTAAAACCTAAATTTATCAGGGTGCCTGGGTGGCTCAGTGGGTGAAGCCTCTTTCTTCGGCTCAGGTCATGATCTCAGGGTTCTGGGATCGAGCCCCGCATCAGGCTCTCTGCTCAGCGGGGAGCCTGCTTCCCCCTCTCTCTCTGCCTGCCTCTCTGCCTACTTGTGATCTCTGTCTGTCAAATAAATAAATAAAATCTTAAAAAAAAATAAAAAAATAAAAAATAAAACCTAAATTTATCTTAATAATAAAAAAAAAACAAAACGGTGTCACCCAACAAACAAGGCTTCGGGTCAGTCACTGCATTTGGTTACTTGGATTTTTTTTTTTTTTTTTAAGACTTAACGAGTTTCTATCTAACCCTTTTTGTGCCCTTCAGAGAAGACTTGGTTTCCTCCGAGGACCTGCTGGAGTGGCTGCGGCCCTTCTGTGCTGATGACGCCCGGCCTGTGAGACCTCGCATTCAGGTGCTGCAGATTCTGGGGCAGTCCTTTAACCTGACGGAGGAGGATGGCAAGCTCCTTGTGTTCTTTAGAACGGCAGCCATTCTCAAAGCCGCTTGGCCCCAGAGACAGGTAAGGGAGCATCCGACTGGTTATCAAATGTTCTCCCTGTTAAAAATCATCGGAGGTATTTCTTGATTACTTTGGACGATGCACCAGTGAATAATGAGCTCGGGATGCCACCCGTCCCCTGTGTTCTCAGTCCGGCTGTTTAGGAGTTAAATATGCGCAACAAAGCTGGTTTGGAGTTTTCCGTCGGTTTGAAGAGGCGTGCGCACCAGAGGTGGTGTCTCGTTCACCTCCCGCGTGTGGATCATTTTTCTCTTCGTAGGACGTAGTCCGGATTCTTCACAGTACGGGTTCATTACCGCAGCTCTCCCTGTCCCTGGAGAATCGCGGCTGGAAAGGGAAACGCAGTGTGCAGTTCCCCTCGTTCGTTTTTCTCATACTCTGCCCAGGCAGGCAGGTGCCCTCCTCTCTCTTCTGCACCTAGAGCGATAATGTAGCACACACAGGGCCTCAGTTTCTCCATCCCCTCCTTCAAGACGCTTCACTCAGTCCATCTTCTCTCTGGAACCTTCCCTGACCATTTCACACTTAACTTTGAATTCCACGCATTTGAGCTTTAATTATGTATTGTGTATTATTCTTGTTACTATCATTACCATTACTCTTAAAGTCTTGTCTCCTCACTACTGTGGAAACTCAGAAGCCCTGGAGGTTGTATTATTGTCTTTCGAATTCCCCTAAGTATGCTGTGCGCATACTCTGAGCTCAGATACTTGTTGATTGAGGAAATGGGAATGCTGATTCCTAAATCAAAGAAATAGGGTGGTCATTGATGTTTGCTTGACCTGTAAATGGGTGCATCCTAAAAGACATAGGATGTAAGAATCAGTCACCTCAGTTGAGTGCCTTAGCCTGAAGGGTAGACCATATACCAATACAATAAATCTTCCCATATAATCTACTCTGTGAGAGAATTTCCTGGAAGTCTGACTGCAACTCGATTTACCTTCTAATTTTAAAGCTTTGCTCTTTAATTAATATTTATGTCCTCATTACTGCATTGAAAGAACAATGAATTTTTTCTTTTAACAATGAATCAGATATTGAAAATATCTTGAGACTCATCTCAGAACATCTTCCTAATTATTATTCTTATATATTCTTATTTCCGTATGTGAGAGAAAGAGGTAAATACTATTCTCTGTCTTTAGAGTTAGAGAATTGGATATGTGGAAAAGATGGACTTATCAGAGGTTCTGTAATCTTGCCAAATTGCTGAAATGGATTGCAACCTACAGAAGTCACTGGTCTCTGAATAATACTCTTTCTGAAGCCCCATGACCTTACCAGCATATTTAATCTCAACATTGTGCCTTGAATTACATTAAGAGATCACTAACAGGGGCACCTGGGTGGCTCAGTAGGTTAAAGCCTCTGCTTTTGGCTCAGGTCATGATCTCAGGGTCCTGGGATGGAGCCCTGCATTGAGCTCTCTGCTCAGCGGGGAGCCTGCTTCCTCCTCTCTCTCTCTGCTTGCCTCTCCACCTACTTGTGATCTCTGCCTGTCAAGTAAATAAGTAAAATCTTAAAAAAAAAAAAAAAGATCACTAACAGTCTTCTTAAAGAGCAGTCTGTGGACACAAATGCAGTAGACGATGAACTATATAGTCCAGGTCTCTGGTGTGGTCGATGTTAGAGGTTACTGGTCTTAGCGACAGGAAGATTCACGTAGTATCTCCGAGGTAAGTAAGCTCAGAATTAGGTCATATTATTTTTGCCACAATGGGACCTTGGATTATAACTCCTTCTAAAACAAATGAACTCTCCTACTCTCAGGTGCTTTTCTTTTCTTTTAAGATTTTATTTATTTATTTGACAGAGATCACAAGTAGGCAAAGAAAGGAGGAAGCAGGCTCCCTGCTGAGCAGAGAGGCCGATGCGGGGCTCAATCCCAGGGACCTGGGATCATGACCTGAGCCAAAGGCAGAGGCTTTAACCCACTGAGCCACCCAGGGGCCCCTCAGGTGCTTTTCTGACAGAAACGCCAGTTTGCAAGTTCTCAACCATGCTCAGTTTCCTCTACCTTGAAGGCTGGAGCCGGTGTGGGACAATGAGGCCATTTTTTCTGGTTGGAGCCTTGCTGCATGTTATGACCAGTCTCTATTCTTGCAATATTACGAAACAATGTGGAAGCCAGGGAATGGGGAAAACATCTATCTTCTCTGTCATGTTGAAACAGTAGAGCAGACACTTTAAAATTGGGGCAAAATGCTTCAGAAATAGTATGAGCATAACCACTATTTCTTCTTTAAGCTTTCCTTCACTTTCCAGTTACCCAAAGAACAATTTTCAACGTTTGTAGGATTCCAGTGACTTCTGGGTATTTCTGAGATTTCAATTTCTTTATAGAGACACTTTTTCCAAAAACAGGATCTAAGAGAGCTTAGCTTTTGTTAGGATTCCTTTTCCGTATGTTTTTCCAAACTGACTAGACTGTTTGAGCACAGCCTGGCTTCTCTCCTTCTCTGTGTGTAGATCCTCGTGTTACTGCTTTTTTGGGCCCTTAGAAAACACCTCTCCCAACATCTCTGACTCAAGTAAAATTCACCTCATGCCCCCTTACTCTTCTTACATTCTCCCTCTTTTCCTTTGTCCTTGTAGAAGAGCAGTTTCTCTGTTCTCGGAAGCCAACGAGCTGAGTTTCTTCAGGTACATAGTAAAGGGAATTCAGAAACGACCCTCGTGGCTGAGTTATGCCGTTCATCTGTAGTCTTCCTCCCCAAATACGTTAAATCAGTGAGTGTCTCCTCCTCCTCCCGTAAAAATGAAGTATTCTGTGTCAGCCTGGCGTGGCCGATCTTAATCTTTTTTGGAAGGCACGTGAATTTGGTCAGGAAACTCTGCCTATAGCTGTAAATAACCATTTGCTACATGGAAAATGAATGCAGAAAACTTGCGGCTTCACAGTGGAAATAGCTTCTAGAATGTTACAGAACTGTGCCCAGAGTTTACGTGGGAGGTCATCTCCATTATTGTTTTTACCTTTCACTAGAGCAGTAGAAAGATCAGGGCCTGGTGGACAAATCCTTTGTAAGCATAGGTCTTGGCCATCCTCCCTCCTCTGTTGCCTTACTGCCTTAGAGAAGATTCCAAAACTGTGAGCCTTGTCTACTTGGTGTGCAAAGTGGAACCTTGGGCTGGAGGAGGAAGAGCACGGTTTGCTTGCTGTCATTGCGTCCACACACACACTAAACTCTACCTCGTCTCTCTATCCCAGGCACCTAGAAGACCCCGAAATGTTGACTGCATGGGCTCACATATTCTCTGTTCTCTATCCCTTTCTTCATTCTCAAAGGTAGTACTCAGGGTAGAGGCAGATTCTTACCGAGCAAAGATAAGAATAGATAATGACATTGCAATGTTCAATTACCAGAAAATGTGGGACTGCTACCTTTGCTGTGGCTGGTAATCCTCTTAGGCAGACTTTGCATACATCAAAGAGGGACTTAATATTTAATTATCCTCAAGGTGCCCAACGTTGTGGCCCCACAAATCAATGTGTTGCTGGGAAACCAGCCAGCTCCTGCGAAATTCCACACCGAGTCTGTGGAGCCTGCTCCCTCACTGGTTTGCAGAGAGACAGCAATTTCTAGTTTTCTCATGATTAGTTAACAGAATTAAAAATTCAGAGGCCCTCATTTTTCAACTGCTTGAGAGGCCTTCCTCCCCGTTCCGGAAAAGTGCCCTGGCGTGGAGGGCAGGGGCGAAGGGAGGGGGAGAATGTGTGGTCGGGAAGGGATGAATGTGTGCCGTTCATTCCCTTGGTACCATTGATCTGAGTTTTTCAGGTTTTGTAATTTTCTAGTTAACTGGTGCATGAAAAATATGGGCCAAAATACTGATGTTTCCTCAAAAAATTCCATACCCCTTTACCTTACTGTTTTTTCTGTTTTTGTATAAAATAGGACATGTGGCTTAGAGTTGCACCCTTTAAATTTCAATCCGTCCAGATTTGTAGTTACAAGTGATCACCAGAAAAAATTAGTTTAAGAATACTTACTGTCATTATTTTTAAGCATGGAAATAAGCATTGGGCATGGAGCCCAACGAGGAGGGCTTGAACTCACGGCCCTGAGATCAAGACCTGAGCTGAGATCAAGAGTCCGACTAGTAACCGACGGAGCCACAGGTGCCCTAGTTTAAGAAAACTTCTAATCTTATTACAGATTCCTGCATTTTGCGTACTTTGAAACATGCAAGGACATATTTAACTCTTCTGATTAGAGGCCAGTTTGGTTTCATTTGCCAAAACATTAACAAAATACACACTTCTTTATCAGAGCTCAGAAAATGAACTGTAGGACAGGTTCAATATGCAAAGCTAGACTTAGTTTCTTGCGAAGAATTTACTGTTACCTTAAATGTCTTCAAAGCTAAGACTCACTGCTATAAATGATCTGCTTAATCAAGCATAGGGTAGTAGTTGATGTTAAAAATATACATGCCTACACACATATATCCCACACGTAGAAATTATCCATACACATAATATATCTTTAATAACCGTTGAAACTGATTCCTGGAACCAGAGGAGGCTTTCAAAAGCCTGACAGTTCTATAGTCACATTTTCTAGAAGAGGACACGATGTCCAGAAAGAAGTTATTTCCTCTGATTTTAGCTTAAATGTCACCATTTCTAAAGTGGCTGTATCCTAAAGTAGGTCCTTAGTCACAATCTGTATCATAATGTCTTTAATTTTCTTATAACCATCACTGTCTGCTAAATTCTCCCTGCCTGTCCTTCTGTCCATTATATGATGTCTTTCTTCTTCCATTAGAATATAAATAACATGAGAACAGGGAGCATACAGATATTCTCAGTATATAGTTGTTGAATAAATGAATATTAAATTTTTTAAAAACTTATCTAAGGTCACCTTTCAATGGCAAGGCCAGGGACCCCTGAGTTTCAATTTGCTGTTCTTCCCACGGTGGGGAAGGATTAGACCATGCTGTTTCCTCCTTATATGCAAGCAAAAATGATTTGCTTGGAATAATGAAGAGCTTTCCTTGCAGAGTGGCCTGGTGCTTTTAGGTTGTTGTTGCTGTTTTGTACTAATTTGCTGTACTCTGCTGACAGTGATTTCTGACCAGCCAGTTGCTTCTCACATGGAAGCACATGAGTCACAAGCAAGCGTGTTTGTCCAGATATAAGCAAGAGGTCTGAAATGTTCTAATAGAGCTTGATGTGCTTTTCTCCTAAAATATATTAAAATTGAGAGAGCATCTGTGTTACTGGGTTCTGCAAATATTTGGAAACCTTGGAAGGCCCCTCTTTTAGGAATAAGGTTTTTTTCCCTTTAAAGATATTCGCTCTTGTCCTAGTTATCATGGGGGGAAGAGGGGACCATGGATTGGGTATGAAGTGCACATTTACCACATATAATCTTTAGAACAGCCTTGCTAAGTCATTACCATTCTCTGGTTGAGATGAGGTCACATAACCTCTTGAGGTTGCCCAGCTTGGGAGCGATAAAACTGGAGCTCAAATCCCGTCTGATCCCAAAGACTGTGTTCTTGGCCCTATACCGCAGTCCTTCCCACCTGCCAGGGAAAGATACTCAGCACTAACGTTTGGGTAGCCTTGAACTACATAGAGCGTGCTCTGCTCACCTTCTCTCTCTGATGTGCCGTTGCCTGGATCGACTATGACTGGGCATGAGGAATGAGGAGTTTGATTCAGAAAACAGAAAGCACTGCTTCATCTCTTAGCTTTTTACACTGTCTCCATATAGAGCACGGTGCGTGTTCACTGCTGCCCAGAACGTTCTGAAGAATGGCGTACCTAGTAAGAGCTGTAGCTGAACTGTTCGTGGAGGAGTCCCCAAGCACAGATTGTGCACCGTCACCGTGCTGTACTCTGGGGCTAGACAAACAGACCAGGCCATTAACAGTGAAGTGTTTGGGCTCGTCACACAGAACTGCATTCAGATCCCACTGTTACTTACCACTTGCTCGCTCCTTGACCTTGGAGACATCACTATGGGATAGTGCATGTAAATTTCCAGCTTCAGTCCAGGTAAATGGGCCCTGCGGGTGTGGGGACTCGGATCCAGTGGAGCACATAGATACAGAAGCAAAGAAGCAAATTCTCTGAAGACTGCAGATGCTATGGAGATGGCTACACAGTGCATAGGGTTCAAGGGAGGGCACGCAGCCATCTGTGTCCGGAGGCAGTGAGGAAAGCCTGCTCCCGGGAGGTGAGCCTTGAGTTGAAGGCAAGAGATGAGACTGGAAAGAAGCAGGCCAGACTACTTCCAGTGTCCTGCACGGGTTTCACCTTGACAGTGCTAAGCCCTCCCATGCCACCCCCAGGAGAGGGATGCCTGAGAAGCAATGTGATCAGATATGCTTTAGGAAAAGCTCTCTGACCTCTGCATGGACAGAGGGCAGGAGGGGTGCTGGTCAGTGGCAGTGGTCAAGTGGCCTGAATTTGGCCTTGAACTTGGTACCAGCTATGAAGATAGAGGAGGGTAGAGAAAGCTGAAGGGATTACTGCCAGGGGCCTGGGGGACTGCTTAGATGTGGCGGGGACAAGAAACACATTTGGGGTCCCTCTGATGTTTGCCTAAGTTGCTGAGGATGAAGTGGCACTAGGAAAAAGCAGAGAACAAACCCGTTCTTTTGAGGACACTAAGTTCAGGGCTGCATTTTACACCTAAACAACACTTCTGGGGCTCGGGGTCTTTGTGCTGAGATACGAGGCTCTGCTTATCCCCTTCACTGGGCAGACTTTCTTCATAGCCTTATAAACGTCGTAGGTCACAGTGACCCCTTCCTGGGACGCACACTTGGGTTTAGTATGTGTCACTGGGTGACTGCTCCATCCCAGGGCTCTCCTCCCAGGATCAGGTTAGCTCAGGACCCACTTGGGCTCTCTGTAGCAGGAGAATCACATCCAGGGCCTTGCGCCCAGAGGTGTGAGAACCTCAGCAGCCACACCAGTCGTGCTAACCTCTCCCTGAGCAGGGCTGTCTCTGCGTTCCTTTTAAGGAGTAGCGAGAAAAGTCGAAGGACGATAGGAGAAGAGGCAGGAAACATTTCAGCGTTTGGATGTTGGAGAGTGGTGAGGCTATGACACAGCTGGGGGTGCCTTCTCTGTTTTTTACTTTTGACTTTTTGTTTGGAAAGAATTTCAGGTTTACCCCCAAAATTGCATAAATCATAGAGGCAGTGTAACAGCTCATCAACTCCCGTGAAGGTAGGAATATGGTGATTAATATTACCACATCGAGAATGATCCTCTACCTGGTGGTAATTATTTTCCATTCATAAGTGTGTTGATGTGCATTAATATCTGTTTCATACTCACAAATATCTGAAGGAAAACAAGCCACGGTGTCCGTGCTCTGGGAAGATGCAGATTTCAGGATGAGGCCTCGGTTTAAGGAGGCCACATTCACGTTCAGTGGCCACAGAGACATTTCAGGGCGAAGCTGTTTTTGCCAGAGAATAGGTGACTCCGTCTACTTTCTCAAGGACAGTGACTCTCTGATAAGGAGGCTGCATCTACTTGACAAATGCGCTTACAGCAAGGGCTGAAGTCACCTAATTCCTGAGGACAGAAGCATCGCTTCCAGAGACAAAAGGGAAAGAGATATCTTCATGTTTGAGTCACACTTGAATTTTGCCCTTTAAAATCCTATGATGTTTAGTTAGAAGTGTCTGTGTGGGATCATCACTAACCGATCCCCTCCCACCACCGCCCGCACTGACTGGGAAGGAAACAGCGGCATAGATTACTTTCTCTTTCACAGGAGAAAAGGGTAGAATCACACAAAACTTGGAGATGAACTTGTGCGAAATGGCTGATTATTTTCACTCATCTCTAGCAGGCTACTGTGGAGCCATTCCAAATCCTGTCTTGTACAAATAAATGAGATTTTAACAAGAGATGCACATTAACCCATGATCCCATTATCCTAAAACAGCCACATTTCTTCGTATGCTTTTTCTGTCCTGTCTAATCTATAGACCCGATTCTTATTAGAACTCACAGCACACATCCAGCTCTCTGCTTTTTTATGTGTAGCTGTCACATAAAGAATCCCTGTCACTTACTACGTCCTCCCGTCTGCCAGTCACTAGACTAGCTCCCTTAGCCACATTCTCTTATTTAATAATCACAACTATCACATGATGTGTGTTATCTTCGTCTTACAGAAGAGGCAGTTAAGCCTCAGAAAGGTCCAGCAATGTCTCCATAGTATAATGTCTTTCCCTGTTACTCTGACTTTATCAGCACTGTTTTGAAAGCTGCGTATTTGATCAGAGTGCCCTTTATCATTATTTGACCGTCTCCTTGGGGAGGTATGTTGAAGCACTTGCTAGCCACCTGCCATTCAGTTATCCTCGAGGCTAAACTGTGTTCTGTGGTCACTTCCTCTTGTACCTGGTAAGGCACATAGTTCAGGTCTCTGTACGCCTCACACTTGCATTGGAGTGTCCTAGCAGTCTGTATTTTAATAAGAACTGTGATACTTTCTGGAAAAGAGAAAATCTGATTCTTTCCTCGGTCTGCATTTGCATTTAGCCTGCACCTTGTTTTCAGATGTTTTGGGGAATTTTAATTCCCATGGTATTAATATCATTCTGATGCTTCTGTACCTTCTGTAAGCCTTTGAGACCCATGGCTTTCACTTTTATTGACTCAAAATAATACTCCCCTCTTTAATTACTTTGCAGATAATTTTCCAGATTTATAACATCCTGATTTTCTTCAATTTAGAATTAATTTTTGTAGCAGTGAATGAGTAACGTTACTAGTTGTGATACGAAAATATATTGGGCCAAAACCCATGTCCTTTCTGTTTGAAGAAGTTTCTTTAGCCAGTCTTTAAGATGAAGGCTGTTCGTGACAGATTATCTTTTAGTTTTCTTTACCTGAGAATGCTTTCGTTACCCCTTTTTATCCTAAAGGTTAGTTTTACTGTATATAGAATTTATAGTTGACAGTTCTTTTAACACTTGAAAATTATTCTGCCACTTTTTTTCTGGCCTCTGTACTTTCAGATAAACAATAACCTGGTACAAAAATCCCTCTTCTCTCTATAGGGAATGTATTGTTTTCTTTCTGGCCTCTTTCAAGATTTTTTTTTCTTTGTCTTGAGTTTTCAGGTGTTTAATTATGATGTGTCTGGGTGTAGATTTCTTTGGGTTTATATTGTTTGGGGTTTTCCCAGGTTCTTGAATCTGTGTGTTACTATCATCCACCAATTTTGGGAAGCTTTAAAATGTTATTTCTTGAAATACTCTTTAAACTCTACCTTCTTTCTCTCTTCCTCTGGAACTCTGATGAGAAATGATCTTACCTGGACTATCTTATATTTTTTGGTGAGGAGTCAGAAAATACTGAGTCTAAGTGTCCTTCTTCTCTTGGATGAGGGGATATCAGACACTGTGCCTGTGTTGTGCCCCCAGTCCTGTGGTCCCAGGCTAGTTAGCTTTTAGGAGTTCTTTGGTTGTCTTTTTTGTTATTTCCAAAGTTTATAATTGTGCTTAGCAGGGAAAAATAGGGGAAAATAGGGCCAGAGACATTTTGTTTATCAGTTTATGTTTATCTTTTTTGTTTGTTTGTTTTAAAGAAATTGGACCAATTTATTTATTTATTTATTTATTTTTTAGTTTTATTTATTTGTCAGAGAGCACAAGCAGGCAGAGTGACAGGCAGAAGCAGAGGGAGAAGCAGCCTCCCCACTGAGCAAGGTGCCTGATGCAGGACTCAATCCCAGGACCCTGGGATCATGGCCTGAGCCACCGAGGCATCCCATGTTTGTCTTTCTTTATGCCGAAATTCACTTCGAGTTTTGGTTACCTGAAATTATTTTTAAAACCTTAGAGGACATGATGAACAGGACAAACTTATATTATCTTGGTGAATTTAGATAAATATAGGTATTTTAATATGTAGACACAAATTCTAGATTAGCACTTGTGTATCAAAGTATGTAATGATTATCCAGCAAAGCATATTCTTTCTCAGGCTTTAAAAAACACGTACTCAAGTCCGTTTTCAGGCGCATTTTCTTCTCTCACGGAGGGTGAGGCTTTTGCAGCTACAGTGGTAGAGAATTTAAAATCGCTTTCTTAAGAGCTGAACAGTGTAAACATTTGAAACCCTTTATGATGTGAGAGGGAGTGTACAAGTGTGCCTACCCAAAATGGGTAATTATGTAAACTGCTCTATTTTTCACATTTCTATTTTAAACATGAGGTCAATGCTCTGAAAAGTAAGTTACTAATAATTGAAACGGTTAATGAATTTTCAGAAGGAAATGTTTCGCGACAAAAACGCACTTTTCAAAAGTCTGTGTCCACATGAAGAAGGTGTTATACAAAGAAACTCCTAGCCAAACACATTTTAAAAATGGAAACTTATTGGCACACTGATATAAAAACAAACATATGAAGGTTTAATTGATAGTTTTTTTTTTAAGATTTTTATTTATTTATTTGACAGACAGAGATCACAAGTAGGCAGAGAGGCAGGCAGAGAGAGAGAGAAGGGGAAGCAGGCTCCCTGCTGAGCAGACAGCCCAATGCGGGGCTCGATCCCAGGACCCTGGGATCTTGACCTGAGCTGAAGGCAGAGGCTTTCACCCACTGAGCCACCCAGGCGCCCCCTAATTGATAGTTTTTTTTTAAAGATCTTTCTCTCCCTTAGGATACACTTCATGTCCTAAAAATTGACAAGCTGTTAGTTTTTGAAAAGAAAGAAACCCAAATGATACTGAAAACCAAGAATCACTTTTTTCTGATCTCTTCTGCTTCCTGGTAGGCATCGAGTAACCCGTGGTAGACTCCACGGTCCATGTAAAGGAGAAACCCTTTCATTCATTCTGCAGGAGTTAATTATAGCAAGTGGAGTATGGACTCTGCTTGCAACATTACAGACCTACCATTCAGTTGTTTTTAAATACTTTCAAAACACAAACCTTTTCTTCAAATAAACTGTAAAAACTTGGATTTTAACTCAGAAAAGAGGAGCCATTTACCAACCCCTTTTTCCCACTGCTGACTGTCAGGCACCTCCTCAGAAATCCTGAGACTTTGGGGGATTCTTGGAGTCTGTTTAGCAGATGAGGGAAAAGAGACTGAGAGCAGGACTGCACTGAAATCACGCAACTACCCGTAAAGCATTATCGGTCAAGACATAATGTCAATAAACGATGCCCCCTGCCGCCCCGCCCCGGGTCTCTTTTAATGATTTGCTTCTCAGTGGCATCATCTTTATAAGCCTCACGTCCATCTTCAGTAACACAAGAGCCAAGAATTTGGCTCAGAAATTCATGGAGTTATGGCCACTCCATGAATATTTAATATCGCCATTCTGGGCTAAGCAATTTTATAAATGATGGAATGTCTTCATTTATTCATTGGTTTATCCATCTGTTCAAACACTCCGTAAGTGCTGGGCATCTACGGTCCGTCAGGCGTTATGTTAAGGAGGAGGGGAAAAACCAGTGAACAAATGAAAATCTCTCTTTTCAAGGAGCGTCCACTGTGATGGAAGGAGAAAGGCAATAAGCAAAAAGATACGTAATATGTCACATGTCCCGTACTTGTACATGCTAAGAAGGGACATAAACCAAGGTGCGAGAGACTGACGGTGGAGGGGCATGCAGCCTGAGGTGGGCAGCCACACAGCGCCTTCTCCGATGAGGTGACGTTTGAGAGATTTGAAGGAAATAAGCAAACGAGCCCTACAGATGTCTGCGGAGAGAATGTGCCAGGCAGAGAAAACAGACCAGGGTTCCCGAGGTGGAAGTGTGCATGATGGCCATGGGCTCCAGAGCGTGGAGAGGAGTTGACAGTGGGAGGTTGGGTCCAAACAGGTAGACGTCTTGAGTTTGAGTTTTTTGTTTGTTTGTTTGTTTTAAACATTTCTTTATAAATAGGCAAGAATATATTGCTAAACTCCCAATTAGACCACCCATTTAAATACTTCAGAGCTCATCTGGCTTGTTGAGTCCTCTAGTTCCAGAACATCCTGATCTGATGATAATTACGTATCAGCTCTACTGCTTGCTGGCCATGTTACCGGGACAGAAAAGGCGGTTTCCTCATCTGTAAAGGGAGGTTAATAACACCCGTGCTGTTCTCCACCCAAAGCCATTTTAAGGGTGAATTCTTCCTGGATTCTGAAATTATTTCAAAAACTATAAAATGCTCTGGGGTTAGTCCGTGGAGAGTGATATGGGGCTTCAGGTAGGTTTTGAAGGATCTGTTGGGTTGCCGTGTGAGCTCCAGTTGCCATAGTAGTTATCAGCCATTTCATAGTATGTATCAACTCTTGTGGAAATGCAGAATTCATGCTATACCCTGTTCAGGTGGCTATTTTGGATTAGAGCCAAAATGACCACTAAATTAAATGCTTTGGAAACATGCATTTGTATAGACAAACTAACAAGTGTACAGGTAACCATCCGTTCTCGTTATCCTTTCAAGGTATCTATCATCATCTGAGTCTCAGGGACCCAAATGTAGAGAGTCTATGTTCAGAGAGGCTAGGGAACAGGAAAAGCAGCTGTTGGCTTACTTTTATAATTAAAACTGTTTTCTAACTTAGCATAGCAAAACCCGTCAGCCGCAGATGCTGGAGGTGCGATTGGTTTCAGGACTGCCTCGATGTGAAGGACGTATCATTCAGTTACGCAATGAGAGAACGAATTCGTGTTCTTGACTTGGTCAGAACTCCTTCTGCGTTAGAAATGGAGATGGGAATAAGAGGATATTTTGTTTGATTTTGATGTGTCACGAAAATCCTATGACGAATGCACTTTAGTCAAATCTTTAAATTTCAAATTAGAGAAATTGTCTAGACAACGTGAAAACTTAGCAATAATCATGCTAAAATGAGAAGTAGAAATGCATAATTTTATTTTAATTTAAATGATAATTTAAATGAAAAAAGTTGACTAATGTTAAGTATGGTGAACTATTATAATTTCATATACAATAATTCCGTATTTTAACATAACGCTTATTAAACGCTTACTAAACTCCGTATTTAACATAACGCTTATTAAACTCAATAAGCCAGTCCTCTGCTTGTTTGAATTTACTTTTGTAAAGAACGTTCAGAAACTTACTGTAATTTGTTCTAAACAATTATTTAATGTAAGGGTAAGGCTTAGAGCTTTTTAAAGATTTTGAGGGGTGGGGGGTGGTTAGGGTGGTGGGGTGAATCTCACTTCTCAACACATGGTAAAAATTTTCAAGAGTGCTTAATCAGAATCATCAAATGTGAATTCCTCTGTAAACTAGTGAAGTAGCCTCTGCCACCAAGGTCAAGTGTGTATTTCCACTTCCAGGTAGACATAGCTGACATTGAGAACGAAGAGAACCGCTGCGCCCTCTTCACGGAACTCCTGGAGTCCAGCCACCAGGAGGCGGAATTTCAGCACTTGGTTTTGCTCTTGCAAGCTTGGCCACCTATGAGCCAGGACTCCGTGTAAGTGGTAACATAAAGTTACATCTCTTTTGTCTGCTCTTTAGCTTTAAAAATTCAGTACCTTCAAAAGAAATACATAAAATCAGCCGTTAGCAGAAAGGAGAACTGTTTATTTGAAATATTGCACTTTCTTTCCATTTCTCCTTGCCCCTACATGCAAATATTTTACTCAAAAATACCAGACCGTGCTTAGTAATAACTTTTGACTTAGGGGCTCCTGGGTGCCTCAGTCAGTGAAGCGTCTTCCTTCGGCTTAGGTCATGATCCTCAGGGTCCTGGGACCAAGCCCTGCCTCCGGCTTCCTGCTCAGTGGGGAGTCTGCCTTTCTTTCTCTCTCTCTCTCTCTCTCCCTCTACCTTACCTCCCCCCCAACTTGTTCTCTCTCTTTCTCCTAAATAAAAATCTTTAAAAAAAAAAAAAATCTGATTTATATAGCGACAAAATCATTGTGTTCTAGTATTTTCACCAGGAAATGTTTCGAGTCGCTTTTAACACAGCTTGCAGTGCTAACTTGAGAATCCGTATGGAATAAATTGATAATTCGCATTTATTGAGGACACACAATGTTATGTGCAATTTACATATATTACCAGTTCACTGTGTAAGCCTCCCCAGAAGGCAGGAGGAGGAGGGAGTGGAGACGCAGAAGGTAAATGACTTCAGGCGTCCCACGGCTGGTAAGTGGAGGAGGCGGCGCTCTACCGGACGCCCGGCCCCCGATGCCCGGCCCCCTTCACGGCCCGTGCACCTCCGTGTCCTGCTGAGCTCACAGCTGCCGCTGGTGGCCGCGCTCAGCGGTCCTGCAGTCCCCGAGCTGCCGGCCGAGGCTTCCTTCGGAAGTGGTGCCCAGCTTTTCTCTGAGCACATATGCTTCTGTCATGAACTGCTGCTCCTTACTGGCCAGAAATAGAAGCCCCCGTGGCCCTGTTTCAGACGCCTGCTTGCCCCCCCGCCCGGTCTTTTCCTCCCGTGCTCAGCAAGCCCAGGCTGCCTGAGCCAGGGCACGGCTCCGGGCCTGGGAAGGAGATGTTCCTGGAGATAAATCCACCTGCGAGCAGTTTTTGAAAGACTCCTCAAGAACATCCAGCAAAGACTCTTTTCCTTCACCGTAGGATGAGACTGTTCTAGTATAGAGTGGCATCTTTGTTTTGGGTCCAGCCACGTGTCTGTAGAAAGGGGGAAGAACGTTTCTGAGATCTCTGTCATTTGTGGCGTGTGTGCCACCCAGATATGCAGCTTTCAACGTGACATTCTTACCTCCACTGCTGGAAACCCTACAGTACAGGCTGTCCCATCATAAAACCTTTGGTTTCCCATGGGGCGCTGCACTGAAGCAGCATTGCCGTTTGGTCCTGGCTGTCTTGGCAGAGCTGCCCTGGGACTCCCAGGGGCTTGTTAAAAGTGGTCTCCCAGCAACGCCTGGGTGGCTTGGTTGGTTAAGCAGCTGCTTTCAGCTAAGATCATGATCCCCGGGTCCTGGGATCGAGTCCCACATCAGGCTCCTTGCTCAGCGGGAAGCCTGCTTCTCCTTCTGCCTGTAGCTTTCCTTGCATGTGCACGCTCTCGCTCTCATTCTCTCTCTCTCTCTCCCCTCCAATCTCTCTCTGACAAGTAAATAAATAAAATCTTAAAAAAAAAAAAAAAAAAAGAGAGAGAGAGAGAGAGAGAGACAGTCACCCATGCTTGGCTTGCTGAGTCTAGCTCTCCCCTGAGAATCTTTTTCTAACCAGCTCCTCTGTGACGATCATGTGCGGTAGATATGGCCCACTAATTAGATTGTCAGTAATGCTTTGCTTTTTTAGCAGATGATTAGGGTTGCAGTGTAGGTTTCCTCATGCCCTCAAAATGGATCTCTTGGTCTAAAGAGAATTTCTCAGTATCAAAGTACACTGCCCCCAGTCTATTAGTTTACTGTGGTTTTACGGTTTCTTGTACTTTTAGAACAGTGACCATTTCAAATCACTCACTTACCCACAAGAAGTAAAGTCAGCTTCACTTAAGACATTTATTGCATTTTAAACATTTACTACATTTATAGATTTAAAAAAATCTTAGTTTTTAGAAGTACATTTTTTGAAAGCCAGTATAAAGTGAAATTTGTAAATTGCTAACCTGTGTTTTAAAAACCTCCTTTAAGGGATGCATGGGTGACTCAGTCATTTAAGTGTCTGCCTTCCGCTGAAGTCATGGTCCCAGGGTCCTGGGATCTAGTCCCACTTCAGGCTCCTTCCTCAACAGGGAGCCTGCTTCTCTCTCTCCCTGCCATTTCCCCTGCTTGTGCACTGTCTCTCTCCCTCTCTCTCTCTGACAAATAAATAAGATCTTTAAAAATAAATAAAGAAAAACCTCCTTTATTAACTCATTAGAATCAAACCATTTTCACCAGGAAATGTGAAAATTTTTTACCTCTTACCTCTCCTACCAGCCATACCTCTATCTAAGAGGGGACCAGGGTAGGTCAAATAACGTCTGTTTTGGCTTTTTTCCTGGGCCAAATTGGTGTTTTATCACAAGAGACTCTATGATGGGACACTTTCAAGATTGTGTTTTTTTTTTTTTTTAAAGATTGTATTTATTCATTTGACAGTGAGAGGAGAACAAACAGGGGGAGCCGTGGAGGGAGAGGGAGGTCAAGGTCCTTGATTTCAGGACTCTGGAATCACGACCCTAGTTGAAGGCAGATACCCAACCGACTGAGCTACCAGGCGCCCCCAAATCTGTTCTTAAGAGTACTTTTGAGTACCTTTTTTTGGTTGGTGGATAACCCAGTATATGATTTCATCACTTCGGAATAACACCCCCATAAAGGGAGGGAGGGGAGAAAGAGTGGGAAAGGCAGGAAGAAGGGAAGTAGAGTGTGACAACGATTGAATATTGCCAGTTAACACAGTAAACTTAAAAACTTAGAAATTTGCTTAATCCACATGACTGCTAATTTACTGAACCAACTTGGGTGTTTTCGTTTTTTGTGCTTTGTTTTGTAAAATATGGGTATTATAATAGTGTGAGTTATGTGACTGTCATACATGTTGTTGTTAATGAATTAATATTTAAAATTTTGTTTCAATTTTAGTTTTTTTTATTTAAATTCAATTAATTAACATATAGTGTATTATTAGTTGCAGAAGTAGAGCTCAGTGATTCATCAGTCTTGTATAACACCCAGTGCTCATTACATCACGTGCCCTCAATGTCCATCACTTGTTTACCCCATCCCCCCACCTTCTCCGTCCAGCAGCCCTCAGTTTGTTTCCTATGATTATCTCTTATGTTTTGTCTCACTGTCTGATTTCTTCGTGTTTTATTTTTTACTCTCTTCCCCCATGATCCTCTGTTTTGTTTCTTAAATTCCACATGAGTTGAGATCATTTGATAATTGTCTTTCTCTGAGTGACTTATTTCACTTCAAATTGCAAGTTTTTTTTTTTTTTTTTTTTGGCTGGCCGAGTATATTCCATTATATATATACACCACATCTCCTTTATCCATTCATCTCTCAATGGACATCTGGGCTCTTCCCATAGGTTGGCTATTGTGGACATTGCTGCTATAAATATTGGGGTACAAGTGCCCCTTTGGATCACTACATTTGTATCTTTAGGGTAAATATCCAGTAGTGCCATTGCTGGGTCGTAGGGTAGCTCTATTTTCAACTTTGAGACATCTCCATGCTGTTTTCCAGAGTGGCTACACCAGCTTGCATTCCTACCAGCAGTGTAGGAGGGTTCCCCTTTCTCCACATCCTTGCCAGTATCTGTCATTTCCTGACTTGTTAATTTTAGTCATTCTGACTGGTGTGAAGTGGTATCTCACTGGGGTTTTGATTTGTATTTCCCAGATGCCTCATGATGAGCATTTTTTCATGTGTGTGTTGGCCATTATTTATGTCTTCTTTGGAGAAATGTCTCCTCATATCTTCTCCCCATTTACTGATTGGATTATTTGTTTTTGGGTATTGAGTTTGGTGAGTTCTTTATAGATTTTGGATACTAACCATTTATCTGATAAGACATCTCAAATGTCTTCTCCCATTATGTCAGTTCTCTTTTGGTTTTGTCAACTGTTTCCTTTGCTGTGCCAAAGCTTTTGATCTTGATGAAGTCCCAATAGTTCATTTGTGTCTTGTTTCCCTTGCGTTTGGAGACATATCTAGCAACAGGTTGCTGCGGCTGAGGTCGAAGAGGTTGCTGCCTGTATTCTCCTCAAGGATCTGGATGGATTCCTGTCTCACATTTAGGTCTTCCCTCCACTTTGAGCCTATTTTTGTGTGTAGTGTAAGGAAGTGGTCCAGTTTCATTCTTCTGCACATGGCTGTCCAATTTTCCCAACACTGTTTGTTGAAGACACTGTCTTTTTCCATTGGGCATTCTTGTGTGCTTTGTTGAATATTACTGTAGAGTTGAGTGTCCATTTCTGGGTTCTGTGTTCTGTTCCATTGATCCGTGTGTCTGTTTTTGTGTCAGTGGGTTTTTGGTTGTATTCCCCTGGAGGACAATACGTGGAAAGCATAATAGATCCATCCTTGTGGGAGATTTATAATTCTCATCCAGTGTATCAAAACTAGCTGGTGAAAAATACATTTTGGTAATTCATGTCCACGCCGCATGGCCCATTGGGGCGCGCTGTTTCGCCAGCCACTGGTTCCGCTGCCTTGAGGCGGCCCATTAGAGAAAACCCAGGAGAGTGGAATTCAGCCTGTGCAAGAGAAAAACAGAGGGTGAGTGCTTGAGTGTAAGAAGACTCCCCAGTCCTCCAGACCCTCTCAGAGCTTTGTTCATCCCTTGAAATAAGCAGTATTCTTTGTCCTCACACAGTGTTCGTTTGAGCCGAGATACAAAGGCTTTGCCAAAGGTTAGTATTGTGAGTCCCTTTGTCATTGTTACACCTGACATTTTTCTTAGGGGACAAGGAATGAAGTCCTTTGAAGGTAAGAACCACCTTAGGTGTTCAGTGTCTAGAATCTAGAGCTGTGCTAAGACAACAGACTTACAAATAGTAAAATTGTTTTAAATAACACTATAAGCAAAATTGGTAACCCGTTCCTGGGGCCATGGAATGAATGTACCTTTAACGTGTTTCTGGAAATGTAAATTGTGAAGTTTGTATGAAACACGGGGTACTGACATCCAGAGAAGGGAAACAAAAAACAAACTTGTATGCTTTTATGTTTTAGAAATAAGGAAACTGGGGACTCCTGGGTGGCTCTGTCCATTAAGCAACTGCCTTCGGCTCAGGTCATGATCTCAGGGTCCTGGGATCAAGCCCCGCATCAGGCTCCTTGCTCAACGGGGAGCCTGCTTCCCCCTCTGCCCCCTCCCTGCTCATGCTCACTCTCTCTCTCTGACAAATAAATAAATAAAATCTTAAAAAGAAGGAAAGAGAAAGAAAGAAAGAAAGAAAGACAGACAGACTAACTGCATGAAGGACACAGTGTAATCTCTGTACCGCTTGCCTGTGCTCCCAGGCTGACCTCCTCTGTGCACTGCCCTCGCTGTCCCTCACTCCTGCCCTGGCCCTGAAGTCCTTATCCTAATCCTAGGCTGAGCAGAAGCCAGTATTTAGGTGGTAAAGACTCAGATGTGCCTGCTATTGAGAAGGCACAATTACAGACATCATTCACTGAATAAAGCGATTTTCTTAGGAAAATATTAAATCACCTGAGGCCCAGAGAGGCTGAGTGGCTTCCCCAGCACTGACCATCTGGGCTGAGAGCGTTGAAGTGACTCCCCTGAGACACCCAGGTGGGAAGCCAGGGAGCCGGCCCATGAGCCTGATGGGAGCTCCGGCCTCCAGGCCGCTGTGCTCTGAAGGTCTGCCCGCAGCCTCCACACTGCTGGGCACTTGGTAATGCCCCCTCGAGCTCTTTTCTCTCTGGGAGATGTTCTCTTTTCTGCAAGAGGGACTTGAAGGAACACATCCTCTAGATTGTGACTGCCATTTGCCAAAAAGCATTTTACTTCACGAGGTGGCAGTTCTTTTCTTTCTTAACATTTCGCGTCCCAGTTGTTACATTAACCATTCATTCCCATTGCCTCGCGTTTTTCTCCCTCAGAACCAGCATAACCAGCAATCCGTGGGTGAGGCTGATGACCGGGATGCTGACCAGATGCGCAGCGGAGAACAAGGACAGACTGGGGAATGAGATCTTGAAAATCTGCCGCTCTTTATACAACACCAAGCAGATGCTCCCTGCAGAGGTGAGTGGAGAATTCCAGTGGTTTTCCTGGGGGACAGCCCTTCCCTGAACCAAACTCTAGGAGAAGCAGTGTCAGCGACTGGGCTTGACGAACACTGAGCGTAAGTTATCAGGAGGCACAGGCCCATAATTTGGAAGAGATCAAACGAAGGACAGCCATGCCGAGAGGGTGCTTCGAGGAGGTTTTCTCTCTGTTGGAGGCTCTGAAGCCTATTCCCTTTACAAGCCCCAGAGTATAACTCAGCCTTTTGTTCCTGTTGGAGACCCTCTTATGTCGAACTCAAGCTCCCATGCCTGGGGTCTTGGGAGCCAGCCCGTGTGCTGTCTCTGCCCAAACTGGGCCAGCTGGTTACAGAGCGGTGAGCCCCAGTGCCCCTCTCGTTGTGAGATTACATGACCATAATATGTTTTCTCTGTTAACGTGGTCGAAACACAGCCACCTCCACTTTGACCATCATTCTCTTTGATCCCATAATTTGGCTGTCACTGAGGTGTTTGCCTAATATATATATAAATTTGTGTATTCTCAAATAAGCACATATTAATTACAGCTCCCTGCTGTGAGCCCGACCTCAGCAGTGTATTGTTTGAGCAATTTTTACATGTCTTAAATGTAAGCATTTGGATAATGGCACTAAATGGATTAATTGGTTTTCAAGTTTCTGCCACGCAGGGAGATAAAATAAAATTGTAAATATGATTCTCTGAATCCTCACTGTAATCTCTCAAGGAAAATATTCTCATCAGGAATGTACATTTAATGAATTGTTTTCCAAATGAGGATCTGAGTAAGTGTTTTCTGATTGAATTTTAAAAAATTTTATCCCTTGAAAGAAGTCTTCCAACGACCAGAATGACAAAATTCTTCTCTAAGGTATTGAACCCTTTATACCCCGCCATGTGGTTTGCTTGCATCAGCTCCTTCCTTACCTGTGATGTGTTGGGCTGTACTGTGAGCCCCCGAGGGTTGCAACCATGGCTGCGTCACCCCTCTCTCACCCGCGGCGGGATTCAGCATGCTGCGTGGAGCTGGGGACTCCATGCAGTTTATCGTCCCCCCAGGGTGAGTAGTATGTAAACAACGAGGGTTCATCTTGACCTTAACATCAGTTGAGATCAGGCTTTGTTAGATCAGGACCAAATACCAGAAGGGCCCCGCCAGTTCTGCTGAACCTTGGTGGGGGAAGCATGATTTAGGGTCGCAGGCTGGGTAACGGCCTCTGTAACGGCCTCTGGGTAACGGTAACTGCCCAGCACCCACTAGCACTCTCGGCCTCCCGCTCCCACCATCTGGTTTAACCTTCGCCACCACCGGAAGGAGGTTCCTTGACCTTCATTTTTCAGCAGATGTAACAGAGGCTCTGAGAGCAAAGGTCCTGTTTCAGGTCACTCAGGCAACGGATGGCGGACCTGGTCCCCAAACGGAGGCCCTGCTTGAACGCGGAGGAGAGAAATACTTCCACGGGAGCCGCTCTTAACACCCCTGGGGTGCTCGCGTATTGAATGTGTTATACGTAGTTCTTTTAAGTTTTACTGTCATTTTCCCCCTCTCCTAGGGTACTTCTTCAAGAACGGCCTGCAGTCTGTAAGGCCTGGATTATTGGCGTTTTAGGTGGAAGGGTGTTTGGATCTCCATCATTACCTGGAGGAGTTTGTTAGCTTACTTAAATGTCCTCCTCGGTTTGGTTTTGCTCCAGTTAGTGCTGAGGCAGGGAAAGGAAGTTAGCTGAGGACGTGGCCGCAGCATCTCTGACCTTGACCACGCACTGTTAGCTTCATAATCAAGGTTAGCAACAGTTACGTGTGTTAGCGTTCAGCCTCCTGGTGACGGATGACTAACACATCCGAATGTCCAAAGTAGTACTGAGTACTCTGAGCTTGTACTTGAAGTTCAGGGGGCGACCTTCTAGGACATGGAGGAAAAAGTCTGTTCTTTTTTTTTTTTTTTAATATTTTATTTATTTATTTGTTTGACAGAGATCACAAGTAGGCAGAGCAGTAGGCAGAGAGAGAGGAGGAAGCAGGTTCCCCACTGAGCAGAGAGCCCGATGCGGGGCTCGATCCCAGGACCCTGAGACCATGACCTGAGCCAAAGGCAGAGGCTTTAACCCACTGAGCCACCCAGGCGCCCATGTTGTTCTTTTTTATTGACTAATGAATCATAAGTGATGCTTTGTATTTCCTATTTTTAAAAAAGGAGTCCGTGATTAAATGAGAAACTAAATAGCGGTGAAGACTCAGCCTTCCCGGCACGCTCCTATGGCCAGCTTGAGGCACTTTGACAAATGGAGTAATATTTTGTTTGCCTTGGTCCTGCTTGATCTAAGAATCTCTGGACCAGTGATTGCTGAGTGTTTTAGGGGAATCAGAATGGATAGTGCGGTGCCGTAAGCCCGTGTCTGTTAGAGTCCTCCTCACACGTCACAGAGAGGGATCTCCTTGTCTCTCCTATTCACTGGGACTGGGAGCACCTGAAGGGCAGGGACAGGAAATGCACGACAGCAGCCAGAGGCCTGGCGAGGCATGAAATTGTGCTATTCCTCCTGTTCCACGTGGGGCCAGAGATGACCTGTGTTTGTGAGGAGAGCACCAGACGCTCCAGACCTACCTTTTCTGGCCTCTGAAACAAGGTTAGATTGTGTCATCTCCGAGGCTACTGTAGTTCTGAGTGTTCTTCAAGGTCTCCAGGCCTTCGAGGAGGACCTGAGGCAATCTGTTAGGACTCACGACTTTTCCGTGGGTCCGCAGTTTTCTTGGGGATGGCAGAAAGCTACCAGATTGAGCCCCATTTTGAAGTAGGTCCTTATCACTTGTCTGTTCCAGTTTGATGAGACAAGGGGTAATTATCATCAAATGAGTTGTGTTGCCACGGTTTCTTTTGTTTGTTTTTCCTTATGCAGCCTCAGTGCTATCTTTTAACTGGGTACATGTACAGATTTTTGTCTTAGGATGCCATGATTAAAGGAATCTTGCCAAGGTTAGGTACTATTTTTGTTGATTGTTAACTATGCTCAAATGTGAGTTAAAATTGTTACAAAGGAAGGAACACTGTAATTAAGGAATGGAAATGTCTTGTTAAGTTTATTTTACAGCATTTGGAAATTACACAGTCTAATATCAGGACTTCATAATGTTGAATATCACCGTGGTGGGAAAATTATCCATGACTCACTTTTTTGTAACCCAGTACCTTTGGTTGCCTTACTCTATGGTTTATAAAGTACATGTGCCTGTCTGGGACAGGGTACTTAAAAGGACTTAACCTTTTGCTTCATCCGCATTTCCCATCCCCCCACTAAGTTCCCATATTTAGAGATTTTTTCATTCCTCATGACTCTTGAGAATGTCTTTACGTGATCCCTGCTGTTGTCCCTGGTACCTGTTTACTTCCGGTCATGCTGGTTTTGCTGGTGGAAAATATTACCAGAGGATAAAATCAATGTTGCTCATGGGTCATGTGTCCTACAGTCTGGAAAGGTCTGTATTCTCCTTCTTAGCTTGTATCCATGGCAATATATGAAACATTCTCAGGAATGGGAGATACTCAGAATGAGAAATTGGCACAAAACAGATTTTCGGCATTTACAGATTTAAAATTCCAAGTTCCAGCTATTTGCGACCGACCCGGAAGGTCCCCGGTTTCATGGAGGTACAGCCAGAACCAGCAAGAGTCACAGGGGCATTGAGTCAGGTGGGTGGGAGTTAGACGCCAGCCGGTGAGTGAGCCTAGCTAATCTCCAGCAGCTAAGTCTCAACGTGATTGTTCCTTCTCGCAGTCGAGTTACTTATGATAATGTCTGGAGTTCGATTTTCAGGTCAGATGACACCCATCCCTGTACACCTTGCCCCACGCTCCTGCCACAGGCCCTGCCATGTCTTCAGGCGCAGGATACCCCAGGATGGGCAGGAGGACTAGTCCCTCTTCTCTGACACCCAGCAGCCACAGGAGCCGTGCCCGGGGGCCTCACCATAGATGACAGTCCCCTGGGTTCTGGCCTGGCCTTGGGCCCACACATACCTGTTCCTCTGCGTTTGAGGTCTCTTATTCTGTATCTTGATGGCTAGACAGGTTTGAGCTGGGAAGGTACCTGCGGGGTGCTTTTTGGTTCTCTTTGCTATTTTGACCTTTCCTAGAGCTCCCAAAATCCCTCTATAAAACTCCTGATACACTGTCTTCTTGCAACAGAGGGAAAACTACGCAGAGAACCTAGTAGAGTCGTTAAATAGGGAGTATTTAGCCAATCACTGTTAGCTAAGAGATTAAAAATACTCAGCAGTTCAAAAAGGACTTCTCCGTTCTTAGATGTCCTTGATTTTATCCTTCAGGTAATATTTTCCATCAGCAAAACTGTAAAGGCCATAATTCAGCAAGTACCATGAGCAACAGCAGGCATGACCTAAAGGCATTCAAAGAGTCATGAAGGAAAAAAAAAATCCTCTAAATATGGGAACTTAGGGGACAAGAAACAGGGATGAAGGAAAAGGTAAGTCCCTTTAAGCACCCTGTCCTAGACAGTTAGGCCAACACACTTCCTCACCATCTGTCCAGGTTGTCTGCTCCGAAGGGTATCCAGGTTATTTTAATAAAACTTGTCCTCAAAGCTGTTGTGCTATGCTTAATCTAAGTTATCATAAAGTGCTGAGAAATACCTCTTTACCTGGTACTGATAACTTAGTCAACGAGTAGATATGAGATGAGAAGGAATTATATACAAGTATTTTAAGGTATAGTATATACCAAGCAAGTCTGGAATACAGAGAAGGGAAAGTGAGGCAGATGAACAGATGAATAAATGTTTACGAAGTATGGTGGAACGGAGGAGTGCCGGGCCTGGGAGATCAGAGGTGTCTTTGTAAGACTTGGGGTTTTCCTATACCTTTTTTAGCTGAGACCCTGAGAACCAGTAGGGGTCTCGCAGGCAGAGAAGCAGCAGAGGTTAAAGCTTGTATACAGACCCTGAGGTATGCGGGAGCTCATTGTGTCTGCTTCACCTCCAGGACGGTAGCCACGGCCATGTGTGGTTACTGAAATTTAAGTGAAGGACAGTTGAATAAAAATTTAAAAACAGTGCCTCGATTACACTAGGCAGATCTCACTAGCCAACATGCGGCTCCTGGCTGCCGTGTGGGACAGCAGAGATCCAGAAAATTCCATGGTGGCCGGAAGGTCTCCTGGGCACCGAGGAACGTGCAGGTGGGGGAGCATTGCTGGGACATTCCAAGAGGAGGAGGGAGACCGAAGCAAGTTGGTGGGTGACAGCTATGTGAAATTGTCATGTATGGGAGTTTCTGTTTCATCCTCCCAAATATTCTCTGCAGGTTTTGGCATCTCAGGTTACAAATCTGCATTTCTCTTTGGCCCAGACACTCGGTGAGAACGTATGACTGTGTACTTTAGGGCTTACAGAGAACTTTTCTGACATAGGATCCATGACGATTGAAGTACACCCCTTACAAAGCTGTTACCCTGCCCGTGTTGATCAGTTTCACACAAGGTCATGTAGCAGGACCTTCCAATCTGAAACTGAAGGCCTTGCTGATCTCCAGTAGACACGCTAAGGGGAAAGGTGAAAACACTACAGTGAGTGGAATGCCAGAGAGGCCTTTATCCTGGGCTTTAAATAGGAGCTTCTTGTTTTATCTACACTTTATAATAATGCAAAGAAATTATGAAAATGTCATAAATTTGAGTTTTTCTTCTCTGATATGCCACTCTTGGAGGAGTGCAAGAGAAAGATCAGTCCCGTGGCATTGGTGGTGGGTAGTGATTTCTCAGTTCTTTCAAAAACAGCCCTTGCTTTGTATAATGAAGTTGCACTCATTGTCTGGTCCTTGGTCCAGATGTTTGCTCTTTCTGTTACAGCTAGTTAGGACACCGGGGAGCACACAGCTTGGTAGGGAGGAAGAGCTTGCAAATTTATTGTCTATTCTCTTACACTTTCTTTGTGAAGGATTATCATTTGTTATCTTATATAAAAGTCTGCTCTCTGATGACAGGTTCAGCTAGGATAATAAAACGCTGAGAATAAAATTCAAATGCCTATGTGGAGATCCAAATGCATTTTAATTTTTCTGGACCACAGATAGTTTTCATGAAACATTCAGTTCACCTTGACATTAGAATTATAAACAGGTTTTTAAATGTTTAAGTTGCTGGCTTTTCTTATCGCAGAAGACAACTAGATATTGTTGATAATAACAACCAGTAATAATTTTTATCATTTGTTAAGTGTCTAGAAGATTCCGAGCATTGTGTGTTATTATTCATTAACGCTTATTACACACACACAAAACTGCAAAGCAGATATAATTACCTCCATTTTGCTGGTGAGGAAACTAGAGCTCTGGAGAGATTAGAAGAACAGACCACAAGTCCTCTATCCATCCAGGGGGACCCTGGGCAGCCGTGAAATGCAGTGTCTGGTGAGTATCAGGTGAATATCCGAGAGCTCAGGAAGATATTTACGTCTGTTGTGAAATGAAGGAAGCAGGTACCAAATGCTAAATCAGCGTGGCCCTATCTGTGCCCCATATACGCACAGACACACAACACTCCTACGAAAAGGTGTGGAAAGAGACCCCAACCAGAGTCGTGCCTGGGATACGGAGTGCCTCCTGCCTCCTCGCTCACCTGATTGTACCTGCGGTTTCAGGGCGTGAAGGAGCTGTGCTCACTGCTGCTCAGCCAGTCCCTGCTGCTCCCAGCCCTGAAACTTCTCCTCGAGAGCCGGGATGAGCACCTTCACGCCGTGGCACTGGAGCACGTCACCGCCGTCGGCCAGGTATTCCAGGGGGACTGACTCTCGTGTGTGTTTCCGAGAAATGAATTTGCATTGTCATTCTCATAAATAATATCCATGATTCCTCTCAGACCATTTTCTCTGCAATGTCCTCTGACCACATTAACTCTGTTTTGTCTGAGGAGTAAATGTGTATTTTATAAACATGTACTGAACTCTTCCCATGAACCAGACTCCGTGTTTATGTGCTGAGAATACAAATCCTAAAAAGGAAGCAGTTTCTCTAGAGAAGCAGCCTATTAGTCCCTGTAGGGAAATGTCACAGCCGTCAAGGACCAGTGGACATGTCCTCGCCACTTGAAATCTGGATCAAGGGAATTTGTCGCGGTGGGCAGGCTTCTGTGCCTGGACGTAGGGGTTTGGTTACGTACTAATTAAAGGTGAGACGGTGGCTACAAGTTACGTTTACTGGAGCCATCTGAAGTCTCAAGCTCTTATTTCCTCTGGCAAACTAAAGTGCCATTGAAGCAGTGTCTTGGCTTGAGGAATGACGTACTAAAGTCAAAGCCTGAGACTTCTCCCTTAGGGCTGGTTGTCTTGTTACCGTGATTAAGGAAGAAACTTGTTCTTGCCTTTTAAAATTTTACACTTTGGGAATAGATAGCTCAGGGTTGTGTTTTAATGAATTTGTGTTGTATGAATGTGTTGTATGTATTACTGAAACCCTTCTGTAGGGAGACCATTCTTTCATTTGAAGTTTTGTGAGTGTGTACACACACCACACACACACAATTTTAGGTGTGTGGGTATACTCATGCATGTGAGTTTTTCACAAAATGTGAGGCGATGTTTTCCAGGGACCAGAGAGGGGAGAAGAATTCTAGAGCGGAAGATACAGACTTGCTAAACGAGACAGTGAAGAGATTTAATAACAACGGATACAGAAAGTTAGGTATATGGTTACAGAACACGGACCGTAATTGCATTTGGAAATGGTCATAATGAACAAAATGAGAAAAATCTAATTCGATTATTCATTGAGATGTATTTCAGAATTCTGTAAAGATTTTGGGACTAGCCTTCATTATCACTGAAGACTGGTCAGAGCAGGGCTTCTCTGGAGACTAGACAGAAATAGAACAGGGGACCTGTGTGTGTGCTGGGAGAGCGGGGGACCTGTGTGCTGGTAGCCCGCCCATCCATCCGTGCTAACATAAACATTGCATTATGTGGGGAATTTACAAGAAGCTAAGAATTACGGTGGATTCTTTTTTCCTTAGCCTGTTTTTTTTTTTAATTGTAAATCCAAGAAATCAGGAAGAAGGGAAAAACAGAGGAAGAGCAGACTGCATATTTTCAGTGCTTTTCCTCCTCATCACCACTGCACCCTGTGTTAGTGTCGCTGCTTAAGTATTCCCACTAAATTTGCCATGGGCGTCCTTGAGAGTAAAACAGTGATGTATCATACATTGCCTTTCCATATTCGTCGTGCACAGAGCTCGCAATGCAGTTCGAAATTGCATAGGCAAGTGTATCAGTTTTCATTTTACAGATTCTTCATCTCCAGTGCATCTCATAGAACTGCAGCTAGCGCTGGGACTCCCCAACGGCTGCCCACCACCCCTCCAGACACGCCCCCACCCCCTACACACACACACACACACACACACACACACACACACACACTTTCAGAATAAGAAACCAAATGGGAACCTTGCAGCACCCAAGTCATTTTGAAGTGGTGCTGATGTACCTCTGTACCACTTTGATCTGACGTGCAGCCTTGTGCTAAAACTCTGTGGTTTTGAAATAGGCCCGCGGCCTGAGGCTGGTTTGCCTGGGGTTGTGACGACAACAGCGACACCTCTGCGGCCTCTAGATACAAAGTTTCAAAGCAGAGGAGTCCGTTGCTGAGCTGAGTCGCTTACCTGCCCCCAGGACCCTCACCTGCGGGCACTGGGTCGTGAGACTGAACGGTAACCTCTCCAGCTGGGGCTGGGTGTTCCCGTCAGGTAACCCGTCTGTGACCCTGAAATGTGTTCATAAAAATGCCTAGTATCATCAGACCTGGCGCTAAAGTTTGGCAGAGTTTTCCAGTTCTTATGTATCTTTAACTTTATTTCGAGGTGATTTTAACTTTGTCTTCAAGTGTGGGAAACACTGCGGTGAGATCCGTTACACCCTTCGTCCCGTTGCCAACAGTGGTGACGTCTGGCGCAGCCGCGGTGTGGCGTCTAGCCAGGACGGGAGCAGACGGACTCAGATTCTAGTCGTTTGACACGGCCTCATTTGGGGGGTAGTCTGTGTGCGGTATCGTCACACGGAGGTTTGTGTCACCCCCACTCTGGTCAAGATACAGAACGGTTCCATCCCAGGGATCCCTCGTGCGACCCTTCAGAGCCACGGCCACCTTCTCCCCCCCCCCGACACCGCCCACCAGCAGCCTATGGCAGCTCCTCACCTGTTCTCCACCTCTGTCACTTTGTCACCTCGAGAATGCTAGCTGTCGTTCGTCACTCTCTCCCGGCACCATTCAAAGGTCATGTGACACTTCTCTAAGGGAAGAGTTGCAATGGGCATTTTTGCAGGAATCGTCACCCGCCATTTTAATTTTATTTTATTTCAGGTTTTTTTCTGACTAGCTGTTTTTAAATCCTATGTGGTATTGCAGTGGAAGGTATAATACATTTGCTTTCTTTTTCTTTTTTTTTTTTTTTTCTTTCTTCTTTTGTGTTTATTTTGCCATTCACTCCGTCCGTTAGGAGAGGGCCTGAGTTCACCGGTAACTTCAGTTTCCCCCTTAAGATTATGGACGCTAGTTCCTGTTGACATTAAAAGAAAAAGCGTCCAGTACAGGGACTCTGATAGGCAATTGCTCCTGCAAACTTGTGGGCCGAGGTGGAAAAGCGCCCCCCTTGCTCGCTGATCACATGTGTTATTCCACTGTAAGCTGCGAGATGCTGACAGCTTTGTGAGTATTTACAGCTGCACGGATGGCGCGTGAGTGCTGGTGCCCGAGATAGTACCCGCTTCACCCCCAACAGCAGTGCTTGCTTCCTTCTCAAAGCTCTTCTGAAATTTGCAGACCTCTAGTGTTGAGTGTGTAACCTCTTACAGCTCGCAGTCTCTTTCCTGAAGAAATAGAAAGTCTGTCTTAGAGATTATGTTGTTGATGAGTAATTAAAACCCTGGTGTGGTGGAGATCTTCTTCAGCTAACAATGGAGTTACGTCCCAATAAATCTGTCATAAGTTGAGAATATCATAAGTCAAAAATGCATTTAATTCACCTAGCCTACAGAACATCGGAGCTTAGCCTCACCTACCCCACGCTCCAAACGTTTCCGTTAACCTACGGCAAAATCAGCTAACACAAAAGCTTATCTTATAATAAAGTATCAAATGTCTCACATAGTTTGTTGACTACTGTGCTGAAGAACGGCCGTGTGGGCGCGGAAGAGGGTGGTCCGCGTATCAGATGTTCACCCTCGTGGTCGCGTGGCCGGTGGGCAGCTGTGGCTTTGCCCAGCCTCATAAGAGAGATCGCACTGCGTGTTGCTAGTCCAGGAAAAGAGCCAAAATCCAAACGCAGTGATGCCTACTGAATGTGTGTTGCTTGTGCTCCTTCGTAAAGTCAAAAAATCCTAAGTCGAAGTTAAGTCGGGCTGTCTGTCCATCAGCCCCGGTGAGATGCGAACTCGCCTCCAAAACCTTACTCTGTCCAAGAGGGAGATTCCTGCTGCCGTGTTCAGATCTCTTCTCTGGAGGATTTTCCGCAGGGCGAAACTCATCACTCATTTCATCCGAGGAAGCAGCTGTCGATCGTAACAGTTCTGTAGACTGAAGAACAGTTCAGATTTGTGCTGGCTTCTGCTCTTCAGGGCTTCCTTCTCCTTAGTACTGCTCAGTGCCTCGACCCGCACTCTCCCGCCCGGGATCGGTCCTGGACTACGCCGCCTAGTGAGAGCGTCATTCAGGGGTTTCAGAGGGAGGGTATACGGCCTAATCACACCTAATTAAGCATTTCTCTCTGAAGCTAATAACCACCATCTTTCTGGCACCAATTCTTTGCCAGGCATTGTAGTAGGCACAGCCTCACTTTCTCTTCTTAATAACCTTGTGAGAAGATTGCATTCTAGTTTCGCAGATGAAAACACAGAGACTCCGAGGTCACCTGGCCAGTAGGAGCCGGCGTTGAAATTGAAACGCTGGACCCAACATTCAGAGCCTGTCCTCAGCCATGCCGTGACGGGGCACACTGTCTTACGGTGGACGTGGGTTCTCTCTGCAGAGAAATGAAATTGCTGGAAGCATCTCGCATCATATTAGCTCTGAAAGAGATTCGGGCAGAGTTGGTCTAACAGCCTGGCCACCACGGGGCTTCCTTTTTCAAACCCGCTCAGACTCCGAGGTCAAGCGCTCTTGGGGGCCGGGAGCTCACCACGTCCCGGGGTGCCCCCACCAGTTTCTGATAACCCTCGTGGTACGAGAGCACCTGCAGATTGAAAGGAGCACCTTTGTCTTGATCGTCGCCCTGCCCGATGGAGCTGCTCAGAATAGTTGCTTCTGGGGACCGTCCTTCGTGTGTTTCAGTATTGGGGAGTCTTAGCCCCTTTCATCTTGCCCGGAAGGCATAGGAACCTACCGGCAATACTGACAGTGCACCCGTGTCTGGGTTGGAGGGAGAGCCTCCAAGATTCCCAGAAGCGCTTCTTTACATTAAAGATGTTATACAGAACCAAGAAGCCCTCCTTTCTTTGTCTCCTCTTTAACTCTATCCAGGTTTCCAACCACTTCCTCCTTAGTGAGAGTCTCTTCCACTCTGGAGGGCTTCCTCAAAACCGCTGTCTCACACAGTTCTTAGCTGGGTACCTCTGGGGACAGGCAGCTCACTCCCTGTAGGTCAATCTATTCGATTTCTAGGCCGCACGGATAGTGAACAGCCTGGTACTGGGTGTAGGGGTGAGGATTTTTGTGAAGATCAAGTAAAATAACATCTTCTGTTCAAAGGAATTACGGGGAGAGTCACATGTGAAGCAATTAATTGCACAGGAAATGAAAGTAGGAAGGAGGTAGGTACAGAGTGTGGAACCAGCCAAACTCGGGGCCTTCCATGCAGCATTTGCTGCGGTCATAGAGGTGAGCAAGCTTGGCACTTCAAGATTCTCTCCTGTTGCTAGAGCCTAAGTTAGGTGATTTGTCCTCATTTTGGTTTCAGAAGAGGCGTACTGTGAAATTCCATGCTGGGAGGGGGGCTAGTGCTTCTGCGGAAGTAGAGTCCAAATATCATTCAGACAAACAGAGAAACAGAAGAAACCCTGTGGGCACTTTTCTTACCCAAGTATACAGTTGTGCTGCCCTTTTATTTCTCTGCGTTTGTAGTTGGTATTTAATAACTTTTATTAGTAGCAGTATATGTAAACCTGAGATAAATATCCTGTCCTCAAGTAAACAGTGAAATAATATTAAATACTCTTCTTTAAAATAATTGGAATGAGGCCCTGCATACATTATGCTAGTGGAATTTCAGCTTACCTCATTATTATAATTACTCTGCGTTTGGTATAGATCCATAAAAATCAAAGATTTTAATTCAGAGAAGGTTCATTACCTGTTGTGGAAACCGGAATTAAGCAGATAACATTTTCATGACTTGGAAGACAGTAGCGCTTTGTGCTTTAATAGATTTCTTTCCCAAGATCTTCAAAGTTTCATTTATTCTCAAAAATTAATTACAGAAGAAATAATCAGTGATCGAGATGGCAGGCATTACCCATTTTATGATATGTGTACGCCTTCCCCTTCTAGAACACACTTCATGCCTTGTTTGCTTGACTGTAGTAACTTTGGCTCTCTGCTGAACTTGAACTCTGCATCAGGCATTGTGCTGGGCACTTAGAAGCGTAGGTTATCACAGCCCCCAGACACTGTCTGTTTTTCAGATGTGGAATCTGAGAGATTGTCCTTAACAAGGTCACACAGCTGTTCAGCAAAGAAACCAAGACTAGAAATTGGTCTCTAGCCCAAAGTCTGTCTACTCTTCCCAAGACCAGACTGCCTGTCACTCGAATTCAAAAGTTATTCGATCAGAGGAATTAGATCAACTAATCCTCCCGGACTTGTTTCATATTTATTTCCCGCATCCAACTGAGTCCAGAAATGACAGAACGTATTTTTTTCCTCAAGCTGGGAAAGCACCAGTCAAGCAAATGTCAGGGACGAGTGGTTTTCCACAGACTAGATACTGAAGTAAGTCTTGATCAATTCAAAATTTACATATTTTTAAAAATAAGAAAAAAATGTGTATATATATCAGATCCTTTGAGGAATTGTAACTTCTGAGCTTTAAAGCAATAGAAAAAAATCATAAAGGAACAGTTCTTTTCCTGACAATGTAAAAATGTAAAACTTCTATAAAACAACAAATAATCCAAACAGAATTACAAACAGTTTAGAATGTTCATTATAACTAAAATCAGGGTTAACATTATACAAAGAACCCTTCCATGTAGGAAAGAGTGATGTCACAACTCTAGTAAAGGAACGAAGGGTTTGATGCTTCCCACAATAAGAAACATGATAGGAAAGAGTGTGGGGGGAAACAGTCCTTGCAAATAAGCATTCAAATTAAAGCATCCTTGATGTATCATTATGCATCTCCCAAATTAGCAAAATAATTTTGTTTTCAAAATAATAACTGCCAAAGCTGAGACGTTTACAGTGAGACTGACACACTCCTCCTTGGATGCTCCCCGTGTAAACCGGACAGTTGGCTTAACTATGGCTGCACCCCCGTTCATGTCCCTGCCCAAAAGGTTTCAGGTCCTCTTTCCTGTGTGTTAGTGTGCGTGGGCTGCGGTCACAAAGCACCACAGACTGGGCAACTCAAGTCACAGAAGTTTATTGTCGCACAGTTCTGGAGGCCAGAGTCCAAGGTCAGGATGTCAGCAGGATTGAATTCTCCTGAAGCCTCTCTCCTTGGCTTGCAGATGGCCACCTTTGCCCTGAGTCCTCACAGGGGTGCCCCTCGGGGGTGTGTTTGTGTGTGTGTGTGTGTGTGTGTGTCCTCTCCTCTTGATGAGGACACCAGTCAGACTGGATTAGATCTGCCCATGTGACTCATTTAACCTAATTGCCTCTATAAAGGCTCTTTCTGCATGTGAAATTACGTTCTCAGGTCCTGGGGGTTAGGACCCAACATGGAGATGGGGGAGGGGCACAGTTTGTCCTGGAACACCCTGGTTATGCCTTTCTGGTAAGTTATCCTATGGGAGTGATTCCAAGAAAGCACATACAGAAAAAAATTCATTGATAGTACTTTAGTAATACCAAACATTTAAAAGCAGCTAAAATATTCCAAGCAGGAGAAGTTAAATAAATGTTATCTCTATCAGTAGACAATTTTGTAGCCATTACAATTTTTAATACTAAAAACTATGTAAAAGCAATAAAAAAATTTTTAACATTAATAAGCTAGACTACAAATATTGTATGATTGTGAAAACATCTCTGTGCATATGGAGAATTACTGGAGAAGAAAGGAGGAAAAAGTCATTTTCTGGTGGTCCACATATAGACAATTTGTTTCTTTAAACTATTTCTCCTTTTAAAGTTTTTTTTTAATTTATTTGACAGAGGCAGAGATCACAAGAAGGCAGAGAGGCAGGCAGAGAGAGAGGGGGAAGCAGGCTCCCTGCTGAGCAGAGAGCCTGATGCGGGGCTTGATCCCAGGACCCTGGGATCATGACCTGAGCTGAAGGCAGAGGCTTAACCCACTGAGCCACCCAGGTGCCCCCTAATACTACTTTTTTATTTTTAAATTCCAAAAAGGAAAACAAAGTAGGTTAGGGGTAATGGGTGGTAAGACAGCATCAGACTTTTAGGGCCTTAAGTTAGAATTTTGGTCAAAAACAAGAATGGGGAAAAGTTGAGGCCTAACCAATTACTGTGGCAACTCCGCAGTGGGACAGTCCTGCCCAGGAAGGCTTGGGGGGCTCCAGGCACTCTGCTCCGCTGACGACCCAGCTGGCCTTGGCTCCCCCGAGGCAGGAGGCCTGGCAAGTGGAGAGAAGCAGTTTTGGCTCTTGATGCCCTCAGGCCATTCTTCTCTTCTCTGACCCTCAGGCTCCTTTTCTTTAAGATGCAGTTGTTGGAAGGAGTCTTCACAAAAGCCATCTTTCTTTCTGTAGTCTCTCATTCCCTATTTTGTCCCAAATATGCACAGAATAAGTATTTTCCTTGTATGTGACAATTACAAAATATACTCTGGCCATCCTGTATCTTTTGCAAAGAGCTGGAAACCAAGTACAAGGTCAGAGAAAGGAAATAAGGTCAGCTACTTCCATTTTCTCAGCACCTGATGACAAGACACTAAGCCAGAATTTCTACCCCCCTCAACCTTGGCCTGGCCACTGCCCCAGCTCAGTGCAGGTCAGCAGTCTCAGACTCGACCTTTCTTGAGGTGACCTCTGGGTGGGCCAAAGGGGCAATTCTGTATTTGATTTCCATGACTTCTGCCTTAGGCTTCAGGGAGGACCTAGAGAACTTTTAGAGAGTGGACGCCCACCTGTCCCTGCCCGCCTGCCACGGACTCCCACCTGCCAGCACACGGCAGCTCTCTGGAAGGCCGGGGGCGCATCCAACCAGAAACCGATTTTAAGGAAGCCATTGCACTGGAGAAAAGCGGACAGAGACGGGAGTGAGAGGGCCCGTAGCAGCAGGCATTGACAGAACCCCTGTCTCCTCCTCAAGCTGGAAAAATCCATCACTCCCTTTCGAGGAGACTTTGAGGCCCCCAAAGGGAGGGATCGTGCGTAAACAGAATAATAAAGGTGTCCTAGCCCTGAAGACTTGTTCAGGGCAGCAAAGAAGGTACTGCCCTGCGGTGTGTGGATGCTGAGCCTTTTATCTGTACATTTTATCAAACATTTGCCAGGAGCATCCTGGCACACATTCTGTTCCCGCCTAGAGGGATAGGTGGAGGGATTCTTTCTTGTGAAGGGAGAACAAAACAATAACACGCCCAGTAACTCAGGCGCCCCACGTGTGCGTGTGTGTGTGTGTGTGTGTGTGTGTGCACGCACGTGCACATGCGGGCGAGTTGGCAGCAGCGAACAAAGAAAGGATGAGAGCGGTAGAATGACTCGTTCACTCATGGATTCATCCCACACGTCTTGCCGAGCCCCTAGCATGTGGCCAGCACTATTCTGGCCATCGGGGTTGCGGGGGTAAACAGAGAAAAGACTTTAGCTCTGAAGAGGCCGTATTCCGGAGGCGAGCAAACAGGCAAGTCCGGGGTGAGGGCTGCTCGTCCGGCTCACCAACTAGCAGCCCCGAGACGCTCGGCACATGACTTTGACCTCACCGGATGGGGTTTTTCATCCTTCAACTGCGGTCGTGTCTCAAGGGGATGCTTTAAGGTTGAGACCGAGTGCTCGCGGACACGTGGGCAGCCGTCCGTCAGTGTAGACACGGGGAAGGTGGGGGCAGCACCCACATGGGGTCAAGATTCTTGTCTGCTAGCTGTGAAGCAGGAGGAGGAGGGAAGCTGGAAGGCGAGAAGGGACACGGAACCCCTCAGCAGCCTCCGGTGGGGAGTGTTGAAAGCACCCGTGTCCCTTGCAGCGGAAAAGCTGGTCCTCACAGACGCGTGTGCTCCGGCTGACAGAGGGAGAGGCCCAGGCTTGGCCTTCCGGAATCCAGCTCGACGCGGATTCTCTGCAGGGGTCGTGTTCTTGTCCCGTTCTTGCGCGGTTTACAGAAACGTGACCGTGTTCACGAATGCAGGTCCGTTCGGCCGTGGAGCGCGTGTTGGTTAAACTGGATGCTGGGCCGGAAGGAGGATCGAACCTCCGTGCCCTCCAGAAGCCCCCGTCTGGCGAGGGAGACGGGTGTACGGATGACGACGGAGGGTACAAGAGCCACGGAGTGTGGAGGAAGGAGGAGTCAGAGGTTTGGGGAGAGCCTTAGGGAAAATGTCATCCCGAAGGGGTGGGGGCCTTGGGGCCGACGTTTCTGTTGGTTTTCAAGGATCACCAGGTTGCAGGAAAGATGGATGCTCTCTGACAGTGGGTCGTAATTCCTGTTCCCAGAGTGGCTTTTGTTTTCATTCTTGAAGCCGGTGGACACAGTTGACCTCCTCGTCATGGAACACGCGGGAAGACCACGCTGTGTTCAATTATATAACATAGCTGGTCTACGCGTTACGTAATCGGCTTTGAAATGCCACATTAGAGGTTCCTACAACCAAAACTACTAACAGCGCGCAGTGACATTAAGAAGAACCGTCATGAAGCTGGTTTGTGACACCCCGGTGTCAATGAGGGGCTCGGGGTTTTGGGTGTGACTAATGTTGACTTCATTTCTTACAACGAACATGGATAATAATATTAAATAGAAACACCGAGGCTACGTGTCACAGCCACGGGGAACCATACAGAGACCAAGCCGTAAAACGAGGGAGCAAACACAGGATAGCCAAGCTGAAAACAAGCCCCATGACATTGGTCTCCAAAGCGATATAAAAATGTCTTAAAGGGCTGCCTGGTGGCTCAGTCAGTTGAGCTTCCAACTCTTGATTTCAGCTCAGGCCATGATCTCGGGGTCATGAGATCGAGCCCTACACTGGGCTCCAGGCTCAGCGTGGAGTCTGCTTGCAGACTCTCCCTCTTCCCGCGCGTGGGCTTGCACACACGAGTGCTCTGTCTCTCTCCAAAATACATAAATCTTTTTTTTTAAAATCTTAAAAAGGTAAGTTAGGTACTAAGCTTTCTAGAGGCTTAAGCAAGAGTAGCCTACAGCCCTCCTGTCCGCTACCCTCTACATCAGCGGCCTTGACGGATGTATTTTCTCAGCAGAGTACCAGAAAGGTCTTCCTGTTCTGGAGGGAAGGTTTTTCACGTGGATCTATGGACAGGGGAGATTTGGGGTTCCAGGACCTGGACCGTGGTGAAGCTCTAGGGACACAGTCCATGCGCCGCAGGTAGCCCGGGCTCTGAAGTCGAGGCTGACCCACATGCAGCTCCTGTGCTGGCCTCCTGACGGCCACGATGTGACATGCAGTCCTCACCCCTCATGTCCCTCACCCGGGGCGGCTCAGGCCGAGTGGGGAGGAGTTGGGGGAGTGAGGCGGGTGCACTCTCGGCGGTTCCTGGCCGCAGGGGACGGCAGATGCTCTGCGGCCCGAGCGCCCGTAACCCGGGCCGAGGGGGTGAGGCTGGGGGGTGGACGGGCCGAGTGGAGCAGGGGGCGGAGGGGAGGGCCTGCGTGACGAGTCGGCTGGTGAGGACAAAGCGAGGTGTCGCTCATGTTGTGCCTGTCTCCTTTCCTAAAGGTGAATGATTCGAACTGTGACCCAGAGCTCCTGTCCCTGCTCCTGGACGCTGGGCTGCTGGCGAAGTGCGTCTCCACTGCCTTCTACCCGCACGTTGTCCGGCACCTCCTGGCCAGCCCGCGGCGAGGGCCCTGGGACGCGGAGGGGCTGGCCGGACACCTGCGGGACGCCGGCCACGTGGCCGAAGCGGGGTCGCTCCTTCTGGCCGTGAGGGGGACGCACCGGGCTCTGCGGACCTTCAGCGCGGCGCTGAGCGCGGGCCGGCACTGGGTGTGAGCCCGGCCCGGGCCCGCGTGGCCGCGGCTCCTCAGCCGCCCCGTGGGAGGGAGCCCCCAAGCCGACGGCCGTCCCACAGGCGTCGTGGGAACGTGTCAGCCGTCCTCAGCGCTTCCGACAAACCGCAAATAAAGCTGAACATAAGCGACGAGCGGCCTTCTCGCTTGTTCTTTCTCGTTGGCGACCGGTTAACCTGCTTTCTCGCTGACTCAGAGAGACCTGACCCTTCCTCCTTATTTTGAGCGGCCTTTTCTGGTAGAACCCAGGGAATCAGGGCATTGCGGATGTGGTGGTGGCGGGGGCTGCCTTTGAAGGGGAGAGTGTGTGTGGAGCGGGCAGTGGCCGGAGTGGGTGTCCTCGGACGGAGGAAGGCCGTGTCGGGTTAGGGACGCAGTTCGGCTCTGGGGACTCCGATGCTCTGAACCGTCGTCAGTCAGTGGAAAATGAGGGTTGTGCTGTTTGTGTCACCGTTGTTACGTGAGGTTGTGTGTGTGAGGCTCTGTGAGATGCGGCGTGCGGGCCCGAGAAGTGTTTCGTCCTCCCCGCTCACCAGGGTTGCAGTCCGTGAGTCGTGATTGTGAGGCCACAGCCAGATCCCTGGGAGCACCTGAGGCGCCTACTGAATTGGGGTCCCCGCACGTACCAACGCCACATACTAAGGTTGGCAAAGTTGCGCATCTGGAATCTGTATAATCGGGGCGGTGGGGGGGGGGCTAACAGCGCCACCGTGGCCTCTTACCCTATGGGGGGGGGTCACATGGAAGGAGTGTCCCCTGCGTGGGGGCAGAAGGACTGCGATGCGTGACTCACTGGCAGTTGCTCCCACGGCGGACGTGGGTGCCTGAAGGTGGAGGCTCAGAATGGAAGTTCTGGGCTTCGCTCTTGTGAGAGCCTCACCAGATTCAAGCCACAGCAGCGGTCTGGGCGGCAGCTGGCGGGCCCACCCTCTACGAATAACATTGCTTTACCTCACAGTCCATGCCATCGTCTTCATCACTGGCTTTGCCTCCTTTCTACTCCTTTGCGTGTAGCCACAGAGTGCTTGAACAAAAAGAAAAAAAAAAAAAGTTTTCATCATCTTTGGACAAGATTTAGCGGCTTCATTGCCCAGCATTTGCCTTCTGACCCGTTGTCTACCCCTTGACTGGGTTCCTTGTCCAAACCTTTGGTAGCACCTAGAATTTGAGAATAGCTTACGCAAGCCTCCGAAATGTTTTTAGAGGAAGGGGGTCAATATTTTTCTCCCCAGTCAGGTAACACCTGTGTGGAGAGAGACCCACAAGGCCAGAAAGGCCTTCCTGGGACCCTGCGGGCACCGGTTGTACCAGATGGCACTGATCGAGCCACTCCCAGGAAGCATGCCTACTGGTCACTTGGGTCTTCTCTAACCTTACAGCTCACTTCCATCATTTCAGGTGACCGAAAACATACACTGAGCGGTATTCTGAGATAACGTAGTCCATTTTAATGGGATCCATCCAGAAATGTTTTTCTTCAAACTGCAGAATTATAGGCACTAGACACCAGTATAACACCATGACTCTCTAGTTAAATAAACCGAAGGCCAGAGGGTCGAAGTGACTTGCTCAAGGCCAGCGGTGAGTTGTGGGTCTCCGCTGTGCAATGCTTCTATGGAAGAGTCCTTCATATGAACTACGTTGCTCTGATCGGACTCATGTCCTCACCAGAAATCAAATTTGCAAAGTTGGAGCAGTTTCTGTGGAGGAAAAAAGAAAATGAAGGAATACACTCCAGATTCGTACGAAATGCAAAAGTACTCAAGGAAATCATTTTGGTCTTTGTGTTGGTATTTAGAATGTTGACCGTAAATGTTAAAGAAATGAGATAATCTGATGCCTTTCTTACCAGAAAAAGCTCCTAACAATGATCTCAAACCTGTCTCTTTGAACACAAAGCAGAATATAGCATTGCTCTCCAACCGCATAGCTTGGCTTGCCTGGACAGCGGACGCAAGACTGGGCACGGTGGGCTTCTTACATCTGACGGCAGCTCACCTCATCTCTCTTGAGCCTTGTGTTCTTATGCACAGGGAGGACCAAGACCGCCTTCCAGATGTTTGCAATTCAGCCGGGTCACGCTGTGTCGTCGCTGCTGCCCAGCGTGGTCTGGGCCCTACTGGATCCCCCGTCCACCCTGGGACTCCTCTCCCTCCTTGGTGCTAGGCCCTGCATCAGCTGAGGGAATTCCCCACCCCAAACACAGACCCCACGCTTGGAATGCATTAACTCATGTCATCATTGGTAACCTTATAAGGAAACGAGGAGCAGAGAGACTGTAGTTTGTTGGACACAAAGCGGGAGGTAACGGAACCGCGAGGCAGGGGGAAGCGGTCCGACTCCGAACCTCGGCTGCACGCTGGGTGCATTTCCGTCCTTGTGGCACCTCCTGCCGGTGCCAAGGGACCCGGGTGAAGTCCCTGGCGGACATCTGAATAGCACTACGCTCTATTTTCCATCTTTCTTTTCCATTCATGAGCTGATAATATGGCAAAGGGGCTCTAAAATGTTCTTGGAGTCTTTCCCGCTGCCTGCTGGTGTCCCAGACTGTTCAAGAGCTCAGACACCGAAATGCCCAGACGCTCCTGATTCCCACACAAGACCTGGGAGCCTTCGTTCAAACCTTCCCCGGCATTCCACCTTTCCCAAAATGTGCACATGGCTTTGGCCCCCGTGAATGTTCTCTGTAGACAATTTCGGCATCTAGCTAGCATACCGAGCTTGCTGAAGGGAGGATGAGTCAAGGACCCGAAGTGCTAATATCCGTTTGGAAGGTCGTCAGGACCCGTGGTTAATGATCGTAGCTGCATATTAGAATCACCTGAAGAAAATTTAAAACCTACTGATGCTGAGCGCCCCCCACCCCTCAACCCCGACCAGTGAGAATTATTTAGGGGTGACGGCTGAAGTCATGGTAAACCACAGCCAGCCGGGGGACCGGACTGATGTCACTGGCTCCTTGTCTCTCAGTGGCCATGTCTGTGGCCACTTGCCTTTCACTCAGAAGCAGACGAGGAATGTGACAGGATCTAACCCGGGCCTGTCTGTCCGTCAGTCCCGCTCTGGAAGGGTCGACAGGGACTGGAGGGAGCTCTGTGCTCTCAGTGACGGGCAACAGTTGGGACGCCGTCTCTCTTCTTAGTAACTTTAAAGTAGTTTTCAACTGGAAATGGCTTAGAACATGAGAAAATAGGAAAAGAGACTCCTAGGTGTCAGGGGCTTGAAAAGAAGGAAAGGGAGCGTCTTGTATGAGCAGCCATGCTGTGGGCTCTCTCCCCACTGACCGTGGGACACAAGAAGCCAGGCTTGGTCCCGTGGTCCCGATGGTGCTGGAGCCTGTCACTGATGGTGCCAGTCCTGGAGCCGTGACGTGGGGAGCCCGCTCGGGCTGGGAGGCAGCAGGGAGCACAGCAGACTGGTGAGAGTACAACACAAACTCCGTTCCGATGGTGGTGGTGAGGGCCTGGAGTGTGAGTCTGTCCTCGCCGGGGGGGGCTCTGGAAGGGCGCCTCAGGCCACAAGGGGCTGACCTCAGAGACCAAGGCCTCCACAGCAGTCGGGCAGCAAGGGAAGCCACGGGGGGTGTGACAGAGATGGCCCTGGAAGGAAGGGTTCTAGCGGCAGGCCTCACCCGCCAACGGGAAGGGCCTGGACTGGCATTTCCACTGAGCCGGAGGCAGCTCCGTCACCTGATGCGGAGCCGGCATGGCTGAGGACGAAGCACTGGCTGAAGCTGCCTCTGGGTTGGAGGGCCCAGCCCGGCTGCTCTGTGACTCTGGGCAAGGTCACTTGGTGGCTCTCTCTGTGTCCTGATGACACCAACCCGCTGTGATAAGGCCCGGCTTCAGCAGAGGGAGGGCTCCCTGTGGGATGTCAGGACGTGGAGGGTATGTGGGAGGAAGCTGGGGGTCAGAGTGGACCACCTGCACGGGCGGGGGCAGGGAGGGGTCTCTGAGACCCCCGGGGCCCTCCCTAAGTTCCTGTGCTGCTCTTGGGCATCTCGAGGGTCACGCACCCCCGCTAGGCCTGAGCTGGGCTGAAGGCAGAGCTGTCAGGAGGCTCGCAATGCTGTCATTCTGGGAGGAGCGAGGCGGCCACTTTGTCTACAAAGCAGGACCCTCAACAGGGCGTCCCGGTGTCTGAGGCACAGGGCTGGGGCTGAGCCACACGGATCTGTCGCCCCTCAGGCTCCCGCAGCTGATGGTCCAGGCGCAGGGGTGAGGCCGCCCTGTCCCAGGGACAGAAGCGCAGCACAAATGGCTCCTTTCTCTCTGCCTCTTCCGGGCCGTGAAGGCCTCCAGTGCTGCGTCTTTGGCGCTGCCTGTGGCTCCCGGCGCTCACCCTCCGATGCCGCTTCCCCCGCCTCCCTTCTTCGGGTGAGCCGTGCTGTTCACGTCTTCTTCCCCGGAGCCGGACAAGGCCTCTCCCGTCCTTTGATGAACTCACCTGTAGCCCATTCTTTACGCCTCCTTTGTTTTCGCTACAGGAGCGTTGCTCTTTGCTACTACAAGCAATAAAATAACACAAGGAACAATGCAGCGAGCACCCGTGTGGGTGCGGGGTCTCTGCTATGCCTTAGCGCTCAGCCCCAACCTGTTCCGGCAGAGCAAGTAGGTGCTGATCCCCAGGGATGTTCGAGAAGCGCGGTGGGAGGGGTTAACGGCCTTGCCCGGGGTTGCCCTGTCAGGGAGGGTCAGGAGCAACACCCCCCCCACCCCGGGTCTGATTCCAAAGCCCAGCGCTGGCGTGAGTCCACACTGCTTGAGAATTCCAGCTTCCCGGGCCCTGCGGGTCGTATCAGCGGCCACGCGCTCTGATTCGGGGGGCGACCGCAGCCAGAGGGTCTCCTTGTGTGGAAGGGATGACCTGACCTGTTGGGCAGCCGGCAAGTTCTCTGAGCCCGCTCGTGTTCACTTCTTAGCAAAGTGGAAGCTTTTCTCCTTCTGCCCGAGAAAAGGATTTAGAGAAAAGGACTTGTTCTGGGGGACCCCACACAGTTGGTAGAAAAGACCTCAGAGTAGATGGGATACGACTGGTCTCTTTGTGGGGGAGGAGGAAATCAGCCTTGGGGAGGGGAGGGATCCCTGGGGGGAGGGTCCTCCAGTGCTGCCTCCCAGCCACCCCCCTGTCCAGACCCGTTGCTCAGGGCCCTTGACAGGTGGTTTGGGCTCCGCCAGGGGTGTCTCACACAGCGGCTTGTCCCCGGAGCCGCAGCAGCCATCTGCAAGTCCCACTGTTGGTCCCGGGCAGGGGTGCCTCCTGGGCCTGCCGCTGTGTTCCCCAGGGATGCTGGGCATCTCTGTGTCTGGGGCCCCTGGTGGTGAGGCTCGAGGGAGGGCTGCTGAGCCCTGCTGGCCTCCCACATCCTTTTCCACCCGTGGGGGGGTCAGGTGCCTGTGTGCTCCCTTGCGTGGCCCTTGGCTACAGCAGGTGCGGGGGCTCCACCCACCTGGGCCCCAGGCTAACCTACCCAGTGCCCTGCCCTGCCCTCCCCTCCCTCTACTCCAGGGCCCCCCCAACAACCACCAGAGCCCGCTTCTAAAAGCCGCAGGCTTCAGCCCCCAGTCCCCAGGCTCCGTAAGCCAAGTTCCTGAGCATGGTCATCAAAGCCTTTTACTCGGTGCCTGCATTGGTGACTGTTTTTTCTGTAACGTGCCTGCAAGTTATCCTCACAGCAAAGATGCTGGACATCATCATTCTGAAATGCATTTTAGAGAGTGTAGTGAGCCTCACACCCAAACAGTAGCCCCAAATCACAGAGCTGGGGGGATGGAACAGAGATGAACCTGGTGTTCTGTGAGGCGCAGACTCCTACTTAGCCCCATGTCCTGAGTAGCAGAAGCAGTGTGCGTGCCTAGATTTGGTAAAAAACAAAATAAAACACATACCCTAAAGTTTACCATCTTTTTAAAAAATTTTATTTAATTATTTGACAGAGGGAGAGAGAGATCACAAGTAGGCAGAGAGGCAGGCCGGGGGGGGTGCGGAGCAGGCTCCCTGCTGAGCAGAGAGCCCAATGTGGGGCTCGATCCCAGAACCCTGAGATCATGACCTAAGCTGAAGGCAGAGGCTTTAACCCACTGAGCCACCCAGGTGCCCTAAAGTTTACCGTCTTGACCATCTCCAAGTACAGTTCAGTAACGTCAAATATACTCACATTATTGTACAACCAATCTCCGGAATGTTCTTCTCTTGCAAAACTGACATTCCGTTTCCATTAGACAAGTCCCCTTTACCCGGTCCCCAGCCGACAGCCACCGATTCCCCTTTCTGTCTCGTAGATCGGATTATTCTAGGAACTCTGTGGGAGCAGCTTCTCTACATGGTAGCACATTTCAGAACGTCCCTCCTTGTTCCAGCCGAGCCCTCTCCCACTGCGTGTCGGTGCGGACGGTGAGCCCAGCGAGCCCGCCGGTGGGTCAGCGGGGAGGAAAGAGCCGTGAGTGGTCAGTGTCCGAACATCTTGTTCACAATCTTCTTCTATTCTAGACCATAAGGTTGGTCTATGGCCCCTGTCTGTAGCGGGGAACCATCCTGGGCTCTGGCTGGCATAAGCCCCAGGCGATCATGGATAAACCCCGGGAGAAGAGCTCACTGGCGCACGGGCAGAGCCTCAGCGGGGGAGTCCCTGCGGTGAATGGATCCCGGGAGCACAAGCCTACAGTTTGCAGACGTGGGTTAAAGCCTCCCTTGAAAAGGTGGCCTCTGACCTGCAGACCCATGCCCAGCGGCAGGGGCAGAGGAGGGAGAGAGGGGGCGGGGTGGGCTCCCAGGGAGGGCAGGAACCTAGACCCCAGGGTCTACCTCCATCACGGTAAGAAAGAACCACTCCTAGAAGAATCGTTTTAAAACATGAAAGGTGGTTTTGGTCTTGTTTTCAAATCAGAAATGGTATTACACTGGATTTATACAATATACAATTTCAACATGGAATGATCTTAATAATTTTCTTCTTTGATCCAAATTGAAGAGCTGAATTAATAATTCTCCTAATATTGAAGCTTCTTTTACTTGCCTCTTTTCAAATTCTTTGCCTTTTTCCCATGAGATCTAGGGGATGATTGTGAATCATTTGTTTGCTCTATGCCTGGATGCAACCACAGTATTTGAGGTGAAAATCTTTATTTTTCATAATGGATGAGACTGGCTTGTAATGTTTGTGCACGTATGTACCCTCTGTATTAAGGTCTGATTTAGCTAGATGAACTAAATCTAGCTTTTTAAACTGCGAAGTACTGGGACGCCTGGGTGGCTCAGTCGGTTAAGCGGCTGCCTTCGGCTCAGGTCATGATCCCCGTGTCCTGGGATCGAGTCCCACATAGGGCTCCCTGCACGTCAGGGAGGCTGCTTCTGCCTCTCTGCCTGCCTGTGTGCTCTCTCTCTGACAAATAAATAAAAAAAAAAATCTTAAAAAAAAATAAACCGAGAAGTACTTTTAATGCTTTAAAAATCACTGGCCTTGCACAATTATTAACCATATCTTGAAAGTTTGAAAGAACTAACTCGAAACCATTTAGACTTAGTATCTTTTACAGAGTTAATTCTGGCATTTTCCGGTTTGTCTTATGGTAATCTGTCTGGTCAGGCTGTCCGCTCCTTGACTCAGTTGGGGAGTAATTAGTATTTTTCTCAGAAGTCCTCCATTTCTTGAGATTAAAGATCAGAGCATAAAGTAATAAAATGAATTCCTCTTCATGTCTGTATTTTTTATGGCATACAATTGATCATTTCTAATTTTGTGTGTTAGGACTTCCTCCTTCTCTTCTTTGATTGGGCAAACTGAAGTGTGGCCGGGCGTTTTGGGCAGTTGAAAGGTCACGTCTTTCAGGTTTCGATTATCACATTCGCGTTCCTATTCATTTCCGACATCCCACGATTGCTGTTAAAGTTGTTTCGGTGTTGTGTCTGTGACCTCCATGGACATCTGTCCTTCCCTTCTAGTTTCTGGCATTTTCCCCACTGTCTGAGAGTGGCTCCCGACCTCTGTGAGCGGCTTCTTCACCTCCAGCGTTTGGTGCTTATCTCCCCTTTCAAGGGCCCAGCGAGGTTCTGCCAACGTCCGCCACCACCTCCTGGGAGACCACACTGATTTCCTGGAGGATGAGGGATGGAGAGTCAGTGTTTACTACATTCCCTCAATCCGGTCCTGTCTGCTCCATATCTAGCTGCTAATCCTCTACGTCTGGGACAGGTGGATGGCCTTGCCTGGGTTGAGTCCGGGGAGAGGATTCCCCCCGCTTGGTTATCCCTTATTGATTGTAGTAAGTGCGTACAGCCTGCCAGAGCTCCCCTTTGCTGGAACTTGACGCGTCATCTCCCGTTCCTACAGCTCTGGGAGGAACGGGTTGTTACAGGTGAGGGAACTGAGGCACGGGGAGGTTGAGTCACCCTGCTCTGAGTACACCTGCTACGCCTAACTCTAACTCCTCCTTCTCCAGAGGTCGTGATGTGGTGATGTCGCCGGTATTGTTTGTGGGATGTGGAAAGTCATCCTCCAGCCTGGTTTCCTCCTTCCTTGTGCCTGATGCCCCTTCTGAACCTCTTCTGGGGGCAGGGAAGGCCTTCGGGTCCCAAGAGCAGGAAATGAAGGATCTCCTGGCAGAAGGGTACAGTGACAGCCGCTGCTCCAAGTGGAGGTTGCCCCTGCTGTAGAGGGCATGGGGGGTGGGAGAAATGTGGATGCTCTTAACAGAGCACAACTCAGAGCAGTGGGGCCGGGGGAGCGATTCTTTACTCTCATAACCAACCGCAGAAGGGTCGGGAGGCGGCAGACCTCTGGGAACACTGGATCTAGGAGCTCAGACTCCGACAAGAGTCCCTCTTACTCTTTACCGACCAACGTGAGTTTCCCTGCCTGCTGAACTAACTGCTGCTTTTCCACACGGCAGGGCTCACTGGCCACCTGGAGCCCTGGGTGGGCTTTATCTTAATGGCTGGGCCACCCAGAGGAAGGGGAGACTTCCGTGCCCCCTTCCACCAGCAGGTAGATCCCGGGAACGGTCTCTGGTGGGGTCAGAGCAGCAGCGAGGCAGGAGAGGGGCTGGGGGCTGGAGCCTGGTGGTGGCCCTATTTGAAATCTCCTTTGGATGGCGACAGGGAATGGGCATCTGCGGGCCCAGAGAGGGAGGCAGGGAGGTCTGCATGGCAGAGATGCGATTTCCCCAAGCCCGGAGGTTTGCAGCCTGGCGGAGCGGGAAGAGAGGATTCGGGAAGCCGTCTTCCCTGTGCCATTTCCTAGCTGTGCGACCCCAGGCGAGGGCCTTTGTGTCTGCTGCGAGCACTAGGAGGCCCCTGTCACCCGGTGACCTTTCTTACTTTTAGACTTTCGGAAAGGGAGAGGAAAGCAACCCGAACACCTTGGCCTTGTCATTCCTTTCAGGAACACCTGCAGGAGTTGCCATGGCAACGGGATCCGCAGCCTCGCTCTTCTCTGCCCCCCTGGCTTCTTAGCTTCTGCTGTCTGTCAACTGTGGGGCTGCGATTGGCGGGGCCCGGAGAGCTGCCCGGGAGAGAGTAATTGCTGGGTAAGGTCAGCACTCTTGGTCCTGGAAGAAGCTTGGAGATGTTCTGTCTCCAGAGATCGGGGTCCTTGGAATCAACTTGCAGGATGACCTGGCAAAGGTGGGGAGCAGCAAGGTCCCCGGGGTCTCTTGGTCATTTGTGGGTGTGGGTCCGACCGCCTGGGGTACAGAGAGGTCAGAGCTCTGGACTCGGGCAGCATTACTCCCGCCCCTCCTGTCATCCTGTGCAGGTCTCAGGACCATTCCCAGCCTCAGACCAGCAAAACAGCAGGGCAAGGTAAATACTGTTATCCTCACTTCGCGATCAGAAAACGGAGGTGAGGACAGGGTCACCCTGTGCGTAAGCCCCAAGGGTGGGGAGGAAACTGCCGAGTTCTGTCCCGATCTCTGCTGTTTCCGATACAGTCCTCGGCCCCGCCCCTCCTGCCCTTCTCATGACTGGCGTGGCTTCTGCAAGTGGCACCTGCAGACCAGCTGTCATCTCTAGTGTCACAAAATGGGCTTGATGAACCTTTCTGGGGAATACTTAGATGTTTCGCTTCCGATGGAAAAAACACCTCCGTTTCATGGTCTGCTCAACTGGGTGCCTGGTCGGCATATTAAGACTATGACGAGGGGCACTCTGGGTGGTGACAAGATAGTTCGGCAAGCAGAGGTCCATGGGCGGGTGACACGCTGGGAAGATGCTTGGAGCCAGGGGGTGCGGCCCCTGGATCTGTGGGTGAGGCCTTGTCTGCTTCCCAGGGTCGAGAAAGAGGCTTCTGTTGAAGCCGCACAGTCGTTCGACCCTCTGCTCGGGGGCAGTGTCGTTCTCAGCGTTGGGTGAAGCAGGTCATCAGGTGCGGCCTCGTGTCCCTGCTGACCTGGATCTGGAACCCATCTCCCGTTATCACTCTGGTCTTGGGTTAATGATGGTAGGAGACATGGAGCTGAGCATTTCCCAGGTAGGGCACGATCAGAGCAAAGCTCTTAACCGGGAGATCCACTACCCCGTGGGTGGCATGGAGGGGCTTCCGGGGGGCTCCGGGAATCCCTGAAATTATGTGCATTGCACAGTGTGTGTGCACACTTGTGTGGGAGAGAGGAGGAAGGATGCCCATGGCTTTTTCTGGATTCTCAAAAAATCCAGAAAGGTGAAGAGACACTGAGTAAGAACTTTTCTGAGGGAGATACAAGGGGCCGACTGAAGACCTGGGAGCCCCAGGGATGCCCGGAGAGTTTGTGCTCAGCACGGAGCCCGTGTGGAGAAAGACGGCTGCAGTGGTCTGTGCACTTGAACTTCTGGGCCACCTAGCTTTGCCCGCAGACGCCCAGAGAAAAACAGAAACAAGCTTTGCAAAACCAACCCACACCCTGTGCCTGGGGACCTGCCACCTGCCTGGGGGAGAGGTCCCACCCCCCCCACCTCCTGGGGATGTCTGGGCCCTACTCAAACAGCGCCGTCTTTCCCGGCAGCCCTGCAACACCCTCCCCACCCCCATCAGCGTGGGGAGCAGCCTTCTCTCACCTAGGCTGTCTCTGTTCAAGGGAACAAAAAGAACTCAGAAGGCAACAATTTTTTAGGCAGGAAATGGTTGCTTTTTATGCTCGTCAAGCGTCTAGTGAAATTCAGAATAAAACCCACCACTGTGAAAGAGAATATGGGATAAAAGGAGCTTTTATTACCCTGGGTTCTGCCTCGTTCGAGATGCTTACCTTTCCATTGTGAAACATAAACCTTCTGTGTGTCTTGGCACCAAGACACACCCGGTGATGAGTTGTTGTTGCTTTCTTCTCATAGACCATCTGGGCAACCACGCCGGGATCTGGAGGAATGCTTGCGCGGTGGGAAGGGAGCAGAGAACGGCGCTAAAACTTTTCCAACCGTCGGTTTTATGCATGCACGGCAATTGCTTCTGCGGGAAGATGCAGGAAGAGTTACTGCGTCGGAGCTGCCGAGCCTTGTGAATGTCGCACCATAAAATGCCACGTCCGGAACACAGCCCGGCTTGGGAGTGGGTGGCTGGACTGTGAGGAGCCCGGTCAGGGCACCCCCTGCTCCCGGGGCTCAGAAGAGGGCCTTCTGGTTCCCCTCGAAGCCACTGGAAATGGCTCCCTGGGGACTCACATGGAGTATGGGGCAGGAGGGACCCTCCGAGGCAAGGGATGGTGGCCTTGGCATCTCCCCCACCAGACGGAGGCACCCGGAACCATGGTGTCTCCCACTCTGCCACCTTGTGTCCAGCTCCTCTCGTTCCTGTCACATCACCTGTCAGTCCTCCAGATAAAGGAGTCTTTACGTTCTTAAAAAAAAAAAAAGAGATGTTGTCCATCTCTTAGTAGAGATGTAGGGGGAAGGAGGTAACAAATGGCTATTGAGTCCTTACTAGGCGCAAGTCAGGCTTTTAAGGTCCTGACATACGTATTTTTCTCTAGAACTTAAATTCATTCTAGGAGGCGAAGATTTTCACCCTGTTTTCCAGTAGAAAATTGGGGGACCAAGTGCTTGCCCAAGGATATTCAGCGAGTTAAGGGACAGAACCCCAAATGGAGCTTCTTTGCCATATAGTATGATGATATTTTAGGAATTAATTCTTCAGCAACAAATCTGCAATATCTTGGAGCACTGGAAACGTCCTTAGGAGTCGCTCAATTGGGCTGTCCTTTTTTGGTGGGGGTCCCTAAGGCTTGAGGGAGCAGCAGACTGGGTTACTGGGGGAAAATTCACCTGTGTCCCCAGGCCTGATTCCCGCACGGTGTCCCCAGGTGAAGTGCTAGAACTGGAAGGAACGGACAGCAGTGATGGGCTGGTGGTGGCTTTTAGGGCTAGAGTGTGCTGTGTTGGGACGGGGCTGGGCTTAAGTCTTATTCCCAAGAGACCCTGATAGAGTAGTTGCTCAACAAATTCTCGCGGAATTGACTCACACCAGAAAGGAGAAATAACGAATTCACGCCCCCAGGTGCCAGAAACCGACTTTTCCAGCTGGTGCTCTCTACGGGAATGAGGCGGGTTGCCGAAAGGCGCAGCCGAGAAGAAGACCCTGGCCAGTTGTGCAGCCCCAGTGACGAAGAAAGAGGAAAGCTCGGCGTCCTTCTCCCCACCGAGATCCCAGGAACAGCGCGGCAACCTTGCTCCAAGCCCAGCACTGAGCTGGGGATCCAGTGTCATGAAACTCATTTCCATCTGTCAACGTCTTTAATTAGGTGGGGGGAATTGCAGGGACTGTGTCTGGACCTAGAGAGCACCCAATATATCATTTTTCAAACTTGGAATAGGTCAAAATAAAAATATGCCAACTTGCAAGCTGATCGCCCAGCCCAGCCCTGATGCTTTAAAATAACCATTACAACCGAACAAGGAATGTGAGGAACCATCGGTGCACGGCGTGCCGGGCTGGCGGGACATGCTTCACGGCGCTTTATTTCTAGCCGGGCTTGGGAGTGGCAGCATCAAATGCTACCATCTGTACGAAATGCTACTAGCCTCAAGAGTCCTTTATTTCCAAGCTCCTAAAATCTTAATGATAACACACATTAGTACAGCATTTTTTAGTTTATAAAATGCTTTTAGGCACATGATCTCGTTTAATCTATGACTCACGACCTCCTGCACCTCGCAACCTCTCTATAAAAAAAAAATTACCTTCATTTTACATAGAAGTTGGCCAAGAGTTAGACGAGTTCAGGTCAGTTTTCCAAGGTCACACAAGTGGTACTTGGCCGAGTAAATCCTTGAGTTTGGGTCTTGTCACTCTACACCCCAACACTATGCTCACGTCTCGAGCAATTCTAGCAGATGTTAACGTGTGAGTTGAATACTCCTTGTGACGGGGAGCTCACTCTCGAAGGATGTCAGTGTGCTGTTGAACAGCTCTGTTGGACTGTTGAGGCAAAAGCTGCTGCCATGTAAAACCCACTCGTGGCTCTCCCTGTGAGAGCGACTAGAGTGGGTTTGCTCTTCTACAAATTGGCTTCGAGAGGGACGGCTCCACGTGGCAAATGGCTACTGGCAAGCACACTGAGCAGCTCCTCCTTCCTCATCTTGCTTATCAAGTGTTTGGGTGAAACAAGCTTAACTCTGCCCACAGCACATTTCTGAGGTGGGATGGGCAACGGTGTCACGGACCAGACTCTTGCATCCGGCAGATCCCCGTTGACAGATTTCTGCCAAGAGTGGACATCGAGCTAACTGGGCTGAAACTTCCGAATTTCTGTCTGCCCTCGCTTTTGGAAATCATTCTCCATATTTTTTGCCCGAAGTGGCTCTGAAAACCCCAACAGGTTCCTCATGGTCTTGTCCATAACCTGTGTGTGTGCTAGAAATTCCCTTTAACTGCGTTTCACATTGTCTCTCCCCACCTGCTGTGGATCTCAACCCCACCTCCTGTTCTCTGGGCCTTTGTTGCCATAAAGACGGTTCAGGGGGAGAAGCTGGATGTGAAGGGAGGCGCTGGAGGGAGTCCCCTCGGTGGCCCACCTGCCCCAGCTCCAGAGGAAATGCTCTTCTTGCTATAGATTTTTGGAAGAAAGCTACAGGCCCAACGTGGAGTTGCTTGCTTCCAGGACAGCGAAGCAAGACTTCATTGCAGTGTCCTCCTCTCCAGGCCTGGAATTCCAAGCCAATCCATCTGGAATTTTCTGGTTGGCGCCAATGAGGTAATCTGTCACATGGACTCTCCTGGCCTCAAAGGAAGATCCCCAGTAAGATCCTCTTCCCTCCTCCTTAAGGGAAGGTGACTTGGCCTGGATCAGTCTTTCTTTTCTTTTTCTGATAACTTCTTGCCCTACCTTCCTTCGTATAAAAACCTTCGATTCGTACTTGCTAGAGGGAATTCCGTCTGCTTTGTGACTCACTTAATAAAGTCAATCAGATCATCGGAGTTACTTGGTTGAATTTTCTTTTTTAACAAAACATAATGACGAGGACCGTCGGTTAGAGGGCTGGTAAGGAGCAGCCACTCACTCCGGTCTGCTTGGGAAGAGGCCTGTCAAAACCTTCGGTCTGGCGGAGCCCCGGGAGAGCAGGCAGGCCTCACTCACACTCTTGCTGTGGTGTGTGACACACTCACTCGGGTGAGGGGGTTGTCTCCTCGTTCAGACTCTCCTAGAAAGACTCTGGTCAGCTGTGTCCTCTGCAGCCCGTGCTCTGCCTGGGTCCCCTGGAGCTTCTCTTAGCAGGGCCTCGGCCGATGTGGTGCTGACTCCTCTCTGGTGTGGGTCTTTGGTCAAAAGCGTCCCCTGGCCTATGAACACAGCTCACAGCCTTCCAGCCAACCCAGTGCCTTCATTCCATGAAGTTCTTCTGCACGAGCCCATCCTGCTCTAGAATCCTGGGAATGGTACAGATTTGGACACTCTCTTCTTGCTGTAATACAAAGCTTTTATTTTTATTATACTTAAAAAAAAATGTTTTAAGTAGGCTCCATGCCCAGCGGGGAGTGCATCACAGGGCTTGAACTCACGACCCTGAGATCAAGACCTGAGCTGAGATCAAGAGTCGGACACTGAACCGACTGAGCCACCCAGGGGCCTCATCAGAGTCCTGGTCTTCAGATGCTCAAAGCTAGTTCCTGAATGCACACGACCACGGGAGACAGTACTGACAACCTTGGTAGCCAGGACTAGAGGGACAGACAGGTCCTCTGGCTCAGAGGAACCGCACTGGCCGGACTGGACAGGCCGCTGGACTACAGTTCAGGAGGGGGCACTGAGCTGTGTCCCCTCCACAGCTGGCCCGCAGCCCTGGGTGCACAGCCCCTTGGTGACCCCGGGCACAGTGTTGCTGTGCCCCCCCATCCAGTGGGCTTCCAACACCACGGGGCTGCCTGCGGAGCCAGCCCCTCCCTGCAGGCCACAGGGTTCTGAGCTCTGTGCACGACTTCCCCTCTCCTCCTTGCCCTGGGTTCTCGCCGCACCCTGGGCTCTGGCTCATGGGATGGGTTTCTGGCGCCTTCTCCCAGCGACGCATTCCCACGGAGAGGGCAAGTCCTTGCTCCCCGTGAACTCTCATCCCCACCGCCGCTTCCCAGGCCCCGAGCGCTCGCTCCCACCAGTCCCCTTTGGACTGGAGATGGGGCGTTCGTACTTCCTTCTCTTACGTTACCTGGATCAGGAGCCAGACTTCTGCTGAATGTCATGACAAAGGTCTCCTGGATCCTTTTTTCTCCTGTTTCCCTGGTCTTAGAGGAGATGTGTGTCCCATCTTATTCTGCGATCTGATTTAACTCAGCTTGACCTCTTGATTCGCTGTGTTCTAGGCTGGGCTTTACACATATTTAATCCTCACCAAACCTCTGAAATGGGCACCGTTATCATGCCAAGTCCCTCGCTCGTTTCCACAGCTAGTGAGATGCAGACGGCGCAGTCTGGTTCCTGAGTTTGGCTCGTAACTGTTGCTTCCTCCCAATCCAAGATGGGTTAGTTTCTGTGTTTCATTCATTCCTGGTAGTAAAAACAGTATCTAGTTCATTATAGACGCTGGATAAAAATGTGCTGAGTGAGTGAATAGGTCATGATAAAGTGAATGAGACTTGGCGACTCTCAAAGGAAGGGGTCGCTTTGTGTAGAGATCAGCCGTCCTCAAACTGAAGGGTGCGTCAGAACCCCGTGGGGGCTGCTTCAAAGTCGGCGGGTCCTAGCCCCAGAATTGCCAATTTAGCAAGTCAACACTGGGAATTGCCATTTCTTTTCTTTCTTTCTTTTTTTTTTTTTAAGATTTTATTTATTTATTTGACAGAAGAGATTACAAGTAGGCAGAGAAGGCAGAGAGGAAGGGAAGCAGGCTCCTTGCTGAGCAGAGAGCCCGATGCGGGGCTCGATCCCAGGGCCCTGAGATCATGACCTGAGCCGAAGGCAGAGGCTTAACCCACTGAGCCATCCAGGCGCCCCGGAATTGCCATTTCTAAAAATTGCCGGGTGCCGCTGGTACTGCTGATCGGGGCCCCACTTTGAGGAGCATGGGCTTAGAGTATAGTCACCTGTCCTTTCTCAGCAGGGGCAGGGAGGGTGGCTGACAGGTGGCCGACAGTTGGTGCAGCTGCCGGGACTCAGACTCCAGCTGTGCCTCTCCCAACAGTGTGACCAGCGGCTCCAGCTGGCCTGGCCCCTTCCAGTATCCTGCCTCAACTGGAACGCCGCATGTGGTGCGGAGATTAATTGGTAACACAGCTGCCCCTTCTAGATCACCTCCTACACGCTAGGCACAGGCGCATACCCACGAACACCCACACTCACACTTATATTTTTGCTGAGACATTCTATGTGAAACTCTCAGAATTCTTGGGGTCTTCAAAGTTACATCATAAAAATCACAAGGCTTGTAGGTAAATAGGGACAGAGGCAGACTCAAAATCTGCACTGATCGGAGATCTGGCAAAACCATAGAATTAATGGCGAAAACACCAGCCGAGTACTTAGCTGGGACTTCCTGGGCTTGCCACCAGCCAGACACGCCGTTCATTCTTTGCCATAATGGTAAGATTGGGTTCCTGAGACCAATTTTTTAATCCAAGTTAAAAATCCGCTTGCGGTGTAGCCTTCTTCATTAGCCGCTGTTTTAGTACAGGGGATGGACTTCACTCACAGCTCTGTGGAAAGCGTAGTTGTTCTAGAAGCCTCTGAGCTACAATCTGCTGTAAAGAAAGGCACGTCCGCCCATCGTCAGCTATTACCAGGAGGCCTTTGTAAACTGGATTGCCTTCTATGAACACTCTTGCCCGCATCACTTCAAAAGTCTCATGCTAAGAACAAATCCCGCAAACCACTGTGACCCCCTGTGTCATAAAATGGGACTGGTTCTGAGTTGGCAAAATCTGGATTTGAACTCAGAGCCGGCTGACAGCAACATCCCCTACTTTCTCCTGTTCCACCTCCCTTATCAGACAATGAATAGGCAATGAGTGAAGCTGCAGCCGTGGGCCGGTATGGTGTGTTGTGCGCAAAGTAGCGGACAGCATGCCCTCCCGGTGATCCTCTGCGATGCTGGGGGCTCTCGAGGGCCAGGCTTGTGTCCTGGCCTCCTGTCTGCCTGCAGCACCTGTGTCATGGCCCACACAGAGCACTGCTCAATCCAGTATTTATGAATGGAATCCTGTTCAAGTCAGTAATAAACAAGTCAAAGGTAGAAGTCTTAGTAAATAAATCTTACATTTTCTTTAACGAGATTGGGAGAGTGCCTAGGGGTATTGGCGGTGACATTTTTGACACTTTGGCCTGTGATAGGCTGACTTTCCTGGAAGAAGTTCTGGAAACTTCCTTGGTGCAGGTGGCTCAGGGAGTTTTATCAGGGCCCCTGGGGCAGAGGGGCCCTCCTGGGACAAAGCTGTGCTGCCTGGATCGCAGAGTGCACGTGGGGACATTGCAGGTGTCCGTGTGCGGGAGAGTAACTGTGGGCACTGTGGGACCAGGCTGTGAAAGAGACAACAGCCTGACCGAGGGTGGCTGGAGGGGTAGATGCAGCCCTGGCCAACCTCTGAAAGGCCACAGAGGAGCAAAGGCCATCCTCGTGGCCCCCAGGGGCAGCGCGGGGCTAATGCCTCAGCTCCCAGCCTTACCCCCATTCTTCACGTGCTGGGGCTTCTCCCGACTTTCATCCTCCTCCCAAAGTTCAGGTGACTCGCCCACGATACGATGAGGGCCTCAGCATGAAAATGTCACCCCATTAATCAGCCTCGTGTGCTCCTTGCCCTGCGATCCAAACGCAGTGCACAGCCTGGGCACAGGTCCGGGCCGGGTCCCGAGCCACACAAACATTGGTCTGCATGACCACCGCTCCCCGAGCTCAGAGTTCCCATTTGTAAAATGACGCTCTTATGTAACTGACTTCACAGGGCTGCTGTCGCCTAAAATGAGGGATTCCAGAAGGCTGCTGAGCAGATGGCCAAGCCCTGTCGGCGGGGGCACCAAGGAGTAGACCACAGCGGGCTTCCAGAAGCTTCCAACCTATCTGGGGTGACGAGACACGCTCTGAAGGCAGAGAACCCTCAGGGGCACAACTCTGCATGCCGATGAAGCCGCGGAGAGAGACGCTATCCATCAGCTGGTTTCCTCCCCGGAACTCATGCCCCCAAATTACTTTTTTGAGGGAAGGCAGGATGAGTATCTGGGTATCCTTTTCTCGGCCTCTAGTCATCAAACTGATTGGAAAAAACAGAGAAATGATCTTTCTAAAGTTGCAACATTCTCGTTTTCCTCTGAGTGCCAGGGGTAGGCTCAAAAATGTTAAGCAAAGACGCTCTTGCTCTCGAGAGCTCTGGGGAATGGGGTTTTCTTCCTTCCACCCCAGGCCTGTTTCTCACGCCCCTCCTGCCCCATCCTCTGCAGACACAGAGGCACAGAGCTGGACAGCAGAGGGACAGAAAGCGTTCCCAGCCACCAGTCCTGGCACCAGCCCCCAGACAGTGGGGTCAGAGCCACAGGACTGAACCTGTGTTCAGAGCTCTCGACGGAGCACCGATGCCAGTCAGCAGACTGGGCAGATGTCTGTCTGACAGGCAGGTGGCTGGCAAAGCGTCCCTTCAATGTCTGCCTGTCAGCCTGGCCGTGTGAGCCTCTCCAGGTCTTCAGCCAATCGTCCCTCCGGGGCAGGGGCAGCTAAGTGCTGCTGATGTCGCCTGCAGGAGCCTCATGTGGGTGTAATGGGGATGATGTTCCCGGCCGAGAGGTGCACGTGCCCATCCCGGATGAAATGTTCCTGCTGCTGTGCTCGGCCCACACACCTGTGTCCCCACATGGCACTGGTCCTGGGCTCTCCTTCCTGCTGTGGCTATGTCCCTGGGTTCCCAGGTTTTTAGCACATTTGCAGTCGTCTAGAGGCAGGCAGCTGAGGGTGGATTTCTCCGGATCGCGTGCCTCGCCCCTTTCCTGAATCTTCTCCTTGCAGGGGCATCCGTGCCCCAGCACGTGGTTGGGGACAAATGGGTATCCCATACACGCACGTGATCGTGCGTGATTCTGGATTTATCCTCGGATGTGAGTGCAGCGATGGGAAATGTCACAGCCTCACGCTGCTTTTAAATATGCTCATGACTTCAGAGTCAATGGGAATTTGAATTTCAAGAGCTCGTTATTTCTCTTTCCAGGAAGATAAAAACAACAACAACAGCAACAACATACAGATGTAGTAACATCTGGTTTTCTGGGATGCCTGGCTCAGTCATGCAGGACACGAACGCTGCTGCTGTACCCACTGCCCCTTTCTTTTTGGGGGGAGAGTGTAATGTAGTAATGAAACACTGGTTTTGAATTTTTTTCCCCCCCCAGGGGTACAGGTCTGTGAATCTCCACGTTTACAAACTTCACAGCACTCACCATAGCACATACCCTACCCAATGTCCATAACCCCCCCCAACCCCCCTCTGCCCAGCAACCCTCAGTTTGTTTTGTGAGATTAAGAGTCACTTATGGTTTGTCTCCCTCCCAATCCCAACTTGTTTCATTTACTCTTCTCCTACCCCCATGTTGCATCTCCTCTCCCTCATATCAGGGAGATCATATGATATTGTCTTTCTCTGATTGACTTATTTCGCTAAGCATGATACCCTCTAGTTCCATCCACGTTGTCGCAAATGGCAAGATTTCATTTCTTTTGATGGCTGCATAGTATTCCATTGTATATATATACCACATCTTCTTTATCCATTCGTCTGTTGATGGACATCTAGGTTCTTTCCATAGTTTGGCTATTGTAGACATTGCTGCTATAAACATTCGGGTGCACGTGCCCCTTCGGATCACTACGTTTGTATCTTTAGGGTAAATACCCAGCAGTGCAATTGCTGGGTCATAGGGTAGTTCTATTTTCAACATTTTGAGGAACCTCCATGCTGTTTTCCAGAGTGGTTGCACCAGCTTGCATTCCCACCAACAGTGTAGGAGGGTTCCCTTTTCTCCGCATCCTCGCCAGCATCTGTCATTTCCGGACTTGTTAATTTTAGCCATTCTGACTGGTGTGAGGTGGTATCTCATTGTGGTTTTGATTTGTATTTCCCTGATGCCGAGTGATATGGAGCACTTTTTCATGTGTCTGTTGGCCATCTGGATGTCTTCTTTGCAGAAATGTCTGTTCATGTCTTCTGCCCATTTCTTGATTGGATTATTTGTTCTTTGGGTGTTGAGTTTGCTAAGTTCTTTATAGATTCCGGACACTAGCCCTTTATCTGATATGTCGTTTGCAAATATCTTCTCCCATTCTGTCAGTTGTCTTTTGGTTTTGTGAACTGTTTCCTTTGCTGTGCAAAAGCTTTTGATCTTGATAAAATCCCAATAGTTCATTTTTGCCCTTGCTTCCCTTGCCTTTGGCGATGTCCCTAGGAAGATGTTGCTGTGGCTGAGGTCAAAGAGGTTGCTGCCTGTGTTCTCCTCAAGGATGTTGATGGATTCCTTTCTCACATTGAGGTCCTTCATCCATTTTGAGTCTATTTTCGTGTGTGGTGTAAGGAAATGATCCAATTTCATTTTTCTGCATGTGGCTGTCCAATTTTCCCAACACCATTTATTGAAGAGGCTGTCTTTTTTCCATTGGACGTTCTTTCCTGCTTTGTCGAAGATTAGTTGACCATAGAGTTGAGGGTCTATTTCTGGGCTCTCTATTCTGTTCCATTGATCTATGTGTCTGTTTTTGTGCCAGTACCATGCTGTCTTGATGATGACAGCTTTGTAATAGAGCTTGAAGTCCGGAATTGTGATGCCACCAACTCTGGCTTTCTTTTTCAATATTCCTTTGGCTATTCACGGTCTTTTCTGGTTCCATATAAATTTTAGGATTATTTGTTCCATTTCTTTGAAAAAAATGGACAGTACTTTGATAGGAATTGCATTAAATGTGTAGATTGCTTTAGGTAGCATAGACATTTTCACAATATTTATTCTTCCAATCCAGGAGCATGGAACATTTTTCCATTTCTTTGTGTCTTCCTCAATTTCTTTCATGAGTACTTTATAGTTTTCTGTGTATAGATTCTTAGTCTCTTTGGTTAGGTTTATTCCTAGGTATCTTATAGTTTTGGGTGCAATTGTAAATGGGATGGACTCCTTAATTTCTCTTTCTTCTGTCTTGTTGTTGGTGTAGAGAAATGCGACTGATTTCTGTGCATTGATTTTATATCCTGACACTTTACTGAATTCCTGTACAAGTTCTAGCAGTTTTGGAGTGGAGTCTTTTGGGTTTTCCACATATAGTATCATATCATTTGCGAAGAGTGATAGTTTGACTTCTTCTTTGCCGATTTGGATGCCTTTAATTTCTTTTTGTTGTCTGATTGCTGAGGCTAGGACTTCTAGTACTATGTTGAATAGCAGTGGTGATAACGGACATCCCTGCCGTGTTCCTGACCTTAGCAGAAAAGCCTTCAGTTTTTCTCCATTGAGAATGATATTTGCGATGGGTTTTTCATAGATGGCTTTGATAATATTGAGGTATGTGCCCTCTATCCCTACACTTTGAAGAGTTTTGATCAGGAAGGGATGCTGTACTTTGTCAAATGCTTTTTCAGCATCTATGGAGAGTATCATATGGTTCCTGTTTTTTCTTTTATTAATGTGTTGTATCACATTGATTGATTTGCGGATGTTGAACCAACCTTGCAGCCCTGGAATAAATCCCACTTGGTCGTGGTGAATAATCCTTTTAATGTACTGTTGAATCCTATTGGCTAGTATTTTGGTGAGAATTTTTGCATCTGTGTTCATCAAGGATATTCGTCTGTAGTTCTCTTTTTTGATGGGATCCTTGTCTGGTTTGGGGATCAAGGTGATGCTGGCCTCATAAAACGAGTTTGGAAGTTTTCCTTCCATTTCTATTTTTTAGAACAGTCTCAGGAGAATAGGAATTAGTTCTTCTTTAAATGTTTGGTAGAATTCCCCCGGGAAGCCATCTGGCCCTGGGCTTTTGTTTGGAGATTTTTGATGACTGTTTCAATCTCCTTACTGGTTATGGGTCTGTTCAGGCTTTCTATTTCTTCCTGGTTCAGTTGTGGTAGTTTATATGTCTCTAGGAATGCATCCATTTCTTCCAGATTGTCAAATTTGTTGGCATAGAGTTGCTCATAATATGTTCTTATAATTGTCTGTATTTCTTTGGTGTTAGTTGTGATCTCTCCTCTTTCATTCATGATTTTATTTATTTGGGTCCTTTCTCTTTTCTTTTTGATAAGTCTGGCCAGGGGCTTATCAATCTTGTTAATTCTTTCAAAGAACCAGCTCCTAGTTTCGTTGATTTGGTCTATTGTTTTTTTGGTTTCTATTTCACTGATTTCTGCTCTGATCTTTATGATTTCTCTTCTCCTGCTGGGTTTAGGGTTTCTTTCTTGTTCTTTCTCCAGCTCCTTTAGGTGTAGGGTTAGGTTGTGTACCTGAGACCTTTCTTGTTTCTTGAGAAAGGCTTGTACCACTATATATTTTCCTCTCAGGACTGCCTTTGTTGTGTCCCACAGATTTTGAACTGTTGTATTTTCATTATCATTTGTTTCCATGAATTTTTTCAATTCTTCTTTAATTTCCTGGTTGACCCATTCATTCTTTAGAAGGATGCTGTTTAGTCGCCATGTATTTGGGTTCTTTCCAAATTTCCTCTTGTGATTGAGTTCTAGCTTCAGAGCATTGTGGTCTGAAAATATGCAGGGAATGATCCCAATCTTTTGATACCGGTTGAGACCTGATTTAGAACCAAGGATGTGATCTATTCTGGAGAATGTTCCATGTGCACTAGAGAAGAATGTGTATTCTGTTGCTTTGGGATGAAATGTTCTGAATATATCTGTGATGTCCATCTGGTCCAGTGTGTCATTTAAGGCCTTTATTTCCTTGTTGATCTTTTGCTTGGATGATCTGTCCATTTCAGTGAGGGGAGTGTTAAAGTCCCCTACTATTATTGTATTGTTGTCGATGTGTTTCTTTGATTTTGTTATTAATTGGTTTATATAGTTGGCTGCTCCCACGTTAGGGGCATAGATATTTAAAATTGTTAGATCTTCTTGTTGGACAGATCCTTTGAGTATGATATAGTGTCCTTCTTCATCTCTTATTATAGTCTTTGGTTTAAAATCTAAGTGATCTGATATAAGGATTGCCACTCCTGCTTTCTTCTGATGTCCATTAGCATGGTAAATTCTTTTCCACCCCCTCACTTTAAATCTGGAGGTGTCTTCGGGCTTAAAATGAGTTTCTTGTAGGCAACATATAGATGGGTTTTGTTTTTTTATCCATTCTGATACCCTGTGTCTTTTGATTGGGGCATTTAGCCCATTAACATTCAGGGTAACTATTGAGATATATGAATTTAGTGCCATTGTATTGCCTGTAAGGTGACTGTTACTGTATATTGTCTCTGTTCCTTTCTGATCTACTAGTTTTAGGGTCTCTCTTTGCTTAGAGGACCCCTTTCAATATTTCCTGTAGAGCTGGCTTGGTGTTTGCAAATTCTTTCAGTTTTTGTTTGTCCTGGAAGCTTTTAATCTCTCCTTCTATTTTCAATGATAGCCTAGCTGGATATAGTATTCTTGGCTGCATGTTTTTCTCGTTTAGTGCTCTGAATATATCATGCCAGCTCTTTCTGGCCTGCCAGGTCTCTGTGGATAAGTCTGCTGCCAATCTAATATTTTTACCATTGTATGTTACAGACTTCTTCTCCCGGGCTGCTTTCAGGATTTTCTCTTTGTCACTAAGACTTGTAAATTTTATTATTATGTGTTGGGGTGTGGTCCTATTCTTATTGATTTTGAGTGGGGTTCTCTGAACCTCCTGGATTTTGATGCTTGTTCCCTTTGCCATATTGGGGAAATTCTCTCCAATAATTCTCTCCAATATACCTTCTGCTCCCCTCTCTCTTTCTTCTTCTTCTGGAATCCCAATTATTCTAATGTTGTTTCGTCTTATGGTGTCACTTATCTCTCGAATTCTGCCCTTGTGGTCCAGTTGCTGTTTGTCCCTCTTTTGCTCAGCTTCTTTATTCTCTGTCATTTGGTCTTCTATATCACTAATTCTTTCTTCTGCCTCATTTATCCTAGCAGTGAGAGCCTCCATTTTTGATTGCACCTCATTAATAGCTTTTTTGATTTCAACTTGATTAGATTTTAGTTCTTTTATTTCTCCAGAAAGGGCTTTTATATCTCCTGAGAGGGTTTCTCTAATATCTTCCATGCCTTTTTTGAGCCCAGCTAGAACCTTGAGAATCGTCATTCTGAACTCTAGTTCTGACATATTACCGATGTCTGTATTGATTAGGTCCCTAGCCTTTGGTACTGCCTCTTGTTCTTTTTTTTGTGGTGAATTTTTCTGCCTTGTCATTTTGTCCAGATAAGAGTATATGAAGGAGTAAGTAAAATACTAAAAGGGTGGCAACAACCCCAGGAAAATATGCTTTAGCCAAATCAGAAGAGATCCCAAATCGTGAGGGAGGGGGAAGGGGATAAAAAGAGGTTCAGAAAGAAAAAAAAAAAAGAAAAAAGAAAAAAGAAACAAAAAAAGAAAACCAATAATAAAAAAATATAAAAAGGAAAAAAATATATATATATTAGATAAACTAGTTAAAAAACGTTAAAAAAGAAAAGGGTAAAAGTTAAAAAAAATTTAACAGAAGAAGAGAAAAAAAATTGAAAAAGAAAAAAAAATTAAATTAACTGCAAGGCTAAAGAATCATGGGGAGAAAGCCATGAGGTCCGTGCTTTGCTTTCTCCTCCTCTGGAATTCCGCTGCTCTCCTTGGTTTTGAAACTGCACTCCTCGTAAGTGAACTTGGTCCTGGCTGGGTTTCTTGTGGATCTTCTGGGGGAGGGGCCTGTTGTAGTGATTCTCAAGTGTCTTTGCCCCAGGCGGAGTCGCACCGCCCTTACCAGGGGCCGGGCTGAGTAATCCGCTCGGGTTTGCTTTTGGGAGCTTTTGTTCCCTGAGCACTTTCCGTAGAGTCCGGAGGACGGGAATGAAGATGGCGGCCTCCCAGTCTCCGGCCCGGAGGAGCCGAGAGCTCGGGGCCCCACTCCTCAGTGCGCCCTCAGAGAACAGCGCCCCATTACTCCCGTCTGCCTGGCCTCCGGCCGTGCTCCGAGCTCACCGAGCCTGCGACCGGTTCAAGGTAAGCCCGAGCTGTGAGCTCACTCCTCCGTTCCGTCTCTGTAGCCGGCTTCCCCGTTCTAATACCTGCGAGCTCTGCGACACTCAGACACCCCCGATCCTTCTGTGACCCTGCGGGACCTGAGGCCACACTGACCCCGCGTGGGCTTCACCCCAGTTAAGCCTCTGGAGCGATGTCCCTCAGCGGAACAGACTTTTAAAAGTCCTGATTTTGTGCTCCGTGGCTCCGCCGCTTGCCGGGAGCCGGCCCCTCCCCCTGGGGTCTATCTTCCCGTCCCTTTGGATTCACTTCTCCGCCAGTCCTACCTTTCAGAAAGGGGTTGATTTTCTGTTTCTAGAATTGCTGTTCTTCTTCTCTTCGATCTCCCGTTGGATTTGTAGGTGTTTGCAATCTTTAGATAAGCTATCTAGCTGATCTCCCGCTACCTGAAGTAGTCTCAGCTGCTACTTCTCCGCCATCTTGACTCCTCCCCCGGTTTTGAATTTTTGCCTCTCTGCTGGGCCTGAGTACACAGATGGTCCCTATAATAATAATAATAATGAAAAAACAGGTTTTGCTGATGATCAACAGTATGTCAACATTATACATAAAATATTTTGGTTCTATATCAAAATGAGCCTAGCCTTCATGAAACCAACTTGCAGATACTTTCCCCACTTGAGTTTGAAGGGTTAATTGAAATTACCCAGAACAGAATGACATCATCTCAAGCCTCTAGAGTAGAATATGGAGGTAGAAGCCAAGGAAGGGGCCCGTGCCCTCATCCTGGAATGGAGTGGAAGGAGCCGGTGAAGTCAGAAGCCTGAGGTTTGATCCAAGCTCTGCTGCTCTGATGGCAAATCCTGGATGAGACCACGAGTTTCTCAGAGCCTCACCATTCTCATCTTTAAAATGGGAGCAGCCATCACTACATTGCTCATCACTGGAGTTCAGTGTGCCTGTGCATGGGAATGTGCTGAGCTCGGAGAAGACTCTCTACAGACAGGTGCTGAGTTTGAAGAGAGAGAGGTTCACAGTGGCGGGTTGTACCAACTCAAAGCTCCAGAGAGTTACAGAGGAGAGTGAGAGAGAGAGAGAGAGAAGGAGAGAGAGAGGGAAAGAAAGAAAGTGAGCAATTGATCCAGAAAAACCCCAAGAGAGAGATCTCCTCCAAAAGAAATATTTTGCATGGAAATAAGACCACTTCAAATGGCACCAGAAATAATGGTCCACATTTATTGAACTCTTATGAAATGCCAGCCCCTGTGCATTTGCCCTGGAGAAGAATCCCCAGTCTCCTCCTGGGGTGGGTATACTCCTGGCTGCAGGGGAAAACTTGGGGGCTTCCCTGAGAAATCTTTTATTTTCAACCTGAGCAACAATGTATTATACCATTCAATGTTCAAAACGACCCTAGTTAGTAGGACTCTACAATGAAATGCTTCCCATATACATTCTCACTTTTTTTCTGGATTCTCATGACTGTCTTTTAGGTCACAGTTAAAAGTTAAGGGACAGGGACACCTGTCCTGATGACCCCATCTGACATTGTCCCCTATAGTCATACAGGATTTCTGCTGAACTTGCCACTGGCTCACCAAAGGCATTTCTGAAATTTGAAAATAATGATTCTTCCTATTCGAGTAAGACTTCCTTCTATTTATCAAATTATTTTCTGTAAAAAGTTTCGTGTATATAACCTTGAACAGTTATTCCCCTTTGCAAATGAGGACTCTGAGCCCCACAGAGGTTAAATGACTTGTTGAAAGTCATCAAGTGGTAATGGTCCATAATCCTGAGGAACCTGGTGCCCCCACCCCCTTCCACTGTGTTCCCGTCACTACTATTGCGTCAGAAGCCACCCCAAAAAGAGTCATCAACAAGCCCCGGGTGTTACACCCAGGGATCCTGTGGGTCCGGAATGTGGGAAAGTCATAGCAGGAAGGACTGTTCCTATCCCATGTTGTCTGGGGCCCCAGCTGGGGAGACTGGAGGGCTGGGGTGACGTGACAGCGGGCAGGTCAAATTATCTGAAAGCTCATCACTTGTCTCCTGGAGGAGGCCAGCAAGGGCTGTTGGTCAGGGCACCTACAGGTGGCCTCTGCACGTGGCTTCTTGGGCTTCCGCACAGCATGGTGGCCGGGCTCCAAGAGCGGGTGTCCCAACCTGAGCTGAGCAGAAGTCCTACCATCTTCATGACCTCGCCTAGGGAGTCCCATAACCATCCCGTCCACTGTAGCCACAGTCCTGGCCAGATTCAGGGAAGGAAAAGAGCTCTCCGATCCATGGGAAGAATATCCAAGTCCCAGGGGGATGTTACCGAGGGGGTCTTTATAAAACACAGGTGGCCACACGCTCTGAGACCCCCTGTTGAGAAAAGTGGGCTTGCTGCCGTCAGCGGGGGTGCTGCTTTTGAAGAGTTATCTAGGAGGAAGAGGGCAGCCACTGTCCTGGGGGACTTCCCCACACTTGCTATCTTCAGAGGAAGGACTGCTTGGGGGCCAAGGACCCTTGCTCAGTGTCCAGGGCATGGTTCCTCTCCCGCTTCCTGAATGGGGCTACTGAGTGGTACTGCAGCAGGCAGCAGGGTTTCTGGGCTAAAATGTCTCCTTTCTGCCTAATTCCACAGAATATTGGAGGTGGCTTTCCATAGAGCATGCACACGCATGCCCCCCCACACCACAGAAGATCAGAAACCAAATACACATGCAGAGCATAAAATACCGCAACTCACGTTAAAATCACACTTGCGAAATTCATGCTTGCGGCTCTCAAACACTGAGTGAAAGCTCTGAGCTCTCTGGACGTCAGGGCAGAAGGGCCAGGCCTGCCGGTGAGATCGGAGGGGCTCCCCGCCGACCCCATTCTCTCTCCCCTCTTGTCTTTCCAAGCATTGCACTCGGCTGTCCACTCCAGCTTTCCAGTGGTCTTGAAAAGCTTCTTACTTTTTTAAAAAGATGATCATGGCCTGTGTTCGTGACATTTCAGAAGAAGAAAGTAAATCGGAGAGGCCCAGCTGGGGCCATTGTCATGCTGTGGTTGAAGGCTCCCTCACTGTCTTACAGCTCACACTGGCCCCCCTCCCGGACTCCAGGCCAGGGCACTTGAGCAAAAACAGTGCCCACCTCCCACCCTCCAAGAACAAGCTGGAAATCAGCAGAAAAATGAAGATGTGAAAAATGAGTCTGACGTCTCAAAGGCAAAGGAGAGAAAACAAAAGATCTCCTTCTCTTTCTCTTTTCCCTTCCAGGGAAAGGTGAATTCTTTGAGTGACTTCTTTGTTTCATACTGAGCTAACTAATGTGTCTTAATTATCCTAGTCTTTTTTCCTTGCAGAATAAATTCTCTTTATGATTTGATGGGGTCCATTTCAGCAAATGCACCAAAGTGATACATTCTGAGTCCGAAGAAATTAGCCATGAAATGAGTATTGTCTGAATATCAGTGGTTGTCTATTGGGTTTTTTGCGGAGGGGGGGACCTATTTATTTATTAATTATTGATTTGAAGACGGAGGTCCTATGGGTTCAGTTCTGAGGTCTGAGTTTAGGGGAGAACCAGGAGCCTGGGGTTCCTTTGCAGGTGTGTGGCCTCAGACACAGGTTCTTCTAGACCCCATGTTCCTTGTCATTACGCCAGGCTGTTCCCAAGGGTAAACAGGGTAGTGTTCGAAAAGCAGAGCACAGGTCCTGGTGTAGAGCGGAATGCTCCATGAATTCTAATCACTATTCTGTCCATAGATAAATCCAATTACATCACCCTTCTGCTTAAAATGCTCCATGGACCCCCTTTCCAAACATTGTAACTTGACCTTCACCACGTCACCGGTACCTGAATTACCTCTCCAGAACCATCCTTGAGTTCCATGCTCAAGCCTCGGTGAACGTCTTCCAAATTCTAGAAGGTTCTGGGCCCTTTTCTCTTTAAGGAGAGAACAGCCTCTGCTGTTTCCCCTAAGCTTCTCTTCCCTCCTCTCTCGCTCCATCTCAGGTGTGTGATTTCCTCCAGCCCCAGATCTGGGTGAGTCTGTGGCCGGTGCTCTCTGCCCTAGGGTCTTGTTCATCCCTTGTAACTGCACCAGTCAGACAACTTCGTGACCCTGTCTGTTGTGTGTCAGTGGTGGTGGTGGACAGAGTCCTTAGACTAACTTTGGAATCTTGAGGAATAACTGTGAGTACACGTCTCCCTCTCAGGGGTAGAGAAGTGAATTGCCGTGGACAAAGATGGTGCTTTTATTCTGACGAGAAATTGCTCAAGAGGCTTGTTCCTTACATAAACATAAAGTTAAGACCCTCCTCCCATTTGCTCTTGGTGAAAACCAAACGAGCCATTAACCCGAATGCAGATGTTTTATTTGGATAAAGTTCTTCTGTTTGGAATTGTAAACGGCAGGGTATGTTTCAGCTAGAGCTGTGTTTTAAGAAGCTGGTGCATTTTTCTCACATCACATCTCATGGTGTTCCTTGGCTCTGTTTGAGTGTGGGATGGACGTCGGTGCAAGACTTGCTTGACCTGGGGGACGTGAATGTTCTTATTGACAGTAGTTTTTGGCAGACCATCAAGGCTGAGATACTAAGGGTCACAGAGGGACAGGCAGGCATTAACCCGTCTGCTGCTGGGGAAGAGGCCATGAACAGCTTGACTAGATCTTGATGTACTCAGGGGATGATATTTACCTCAAGACGTGTGGGATGGCTAGACCAGGGCTTGGCAAATTATGACTTCGTAGACCAAATCTGGCCCACCACCTCTGTTTATAAATCAAGTTTTATTGGAACACAGTCACACTGAGTCATTTATGTATGATCTAGGGCTGCTTTCATGCTGCAAGGGTGTACTTGAGCAACACAGCAGAGACCATAAGGCCTACAAAGCCAAAGATATTGACTCTGTGGCCCTTTCCGAAGACAGTTTGCCTCCCCCTGGCCAATACCCACTGTGTTCTCTGACTGTCTGGTTGGGGGTCATGTCTGTGGGTGGCTATGGGGTCCTTCCTGAAGGAGAAGACATTCCCACTGGCAGCTGCCCTAACAAGAGGGCTTGCCCAGATTGTAAATGAGGCCAGGACAAGCAGATGCTGCTTGCAGAAGGGGGCGTCTTCTTCCTCTCTCCACTCAGGGCCCTAACCCACTGCTTTCACACCGTCTGCTTCTCCCTTCAGGCCCCTGTCACAGGCCTTGGAAGGGACAGACTTGCTAGTCTTTCATTGTAAGAATGGCAATTGGTTCTGGTGCTTTCTTGAACCCACTCGGCCTGTGTGTGCTGTCTCTTTACAGGGTGTTTCCATAGTCTGTAGCAAGGGAGGGAATTTTATTTTTTAAATATTTATTTATTTATTGGGGAGGAGTGTGAAGGGGAGGAGGAGGGAATGGGCAGAAGGAGAGAGAGAAACCCAAACAGACTCCAAGCTGAGTGCAGAGCCCAATGCGGGGCTCGATCTCACAACCCTGAGATCAGACCAGAGCCAAAACCAAGAGTCAAATGCTTAACCAACTCTCCCATTCATGCGCCCCAAAGGGGAGGGAATTTTAAAGTCTCTGAAAGAAGAGCATGTTCCTGTTTGGGGTGAGAGAAGGAAGTGACCCCACTACCCAGGATCATGATGCTGCAGTACTTTCTGGGTACTTACAGACTTCCCTCCACCCACCGCACTCACATCTCTCCACACCCTCCACCCTAACACGCCCTACTTCTCATCTTGTAAAGAAGGGTGGGGAAGGCCACTGCAATCTGCCCCCAGTCCTGGGCCCCCTCGCATGGGTGCTCCGTCGCTGCTGAATGACCCACACGCCACCAGCGAACCCCCTCATGCCCAAGAGAGCATCGCTAAGACGGCTAGCTGGTCTACCGGGCGTGTTGTCAGCATTTGAGAAGGGGGAAAAATTATTACTAATTTCAGACTTCCTCTGCTTCCCAAGGAGCCAGCAAGCAAAATGTAGACCAACTTTAAATCAATCGTCCTTATTTAGTGAAATCCAAGTGGCATCCCAGACTCCCTGAGGCCACCCAAAGGATCAAAACTCACAGTCCCCTCCTTAACTTCAAAATGTCACCTTAGGATCTCGAGTGCGTAAGAGCTCCTGATGGGGAAATCTTTTATGATTATCCTTTATGCTGACAACAGCTCTAAATTAGAGGGTGCAGCTGACTGAAATGAGCTTAATTTTCCATACAAATGTGGGCTCTTGGAAAGAAATCACTTTTTCAGGTCTAAAATCTATTTTATCTCCCCTAATTAGGAGAATATGTAAAGCAAGAGGGGGGAGTAGTGTTCAATTTGCCATAAAAAGCAAACCCAGTAGTTTATAAGATCACACATTCCAAACAAGCTCTGGCCCATTAAAGGGATCATACATAATTCAGGACCCACTTGTTACTGTGTGTATCATGCAAATTCGCTCAAATTACATTTAGAAAAAATGAGGTTCATTTTCCAGCTTTAAATAGACTATTAGAAAAAGGGGTAGATATAAAAGCCATAAAGAAGCAAATGATTTAAGTAGCATCATCAATGTGATTTGGGGCTGGAGAACTTGAACAGAAGAGTAAAGAGCCCCCTGTTCCAAGCCGCGGGTCAGATGGAATCCGGTAGGCAGCATGTTGTCGTGTCTGCTTCGCCAAGAGGTCAGCCTCCAGCCGACGTGAGGATCCTTCCGTTCTGTCACTGCTTGTTTTTGAGGTGGTCCCAATATTGACCTTCTAGAAGGTTCTCTCCTTCGGCCTTAGAGATTTGTGCGTGTGTGCGTGGTGTGTACGTATGAGGAAGGCAGTGAGAGTCCTGGTCCTTTCGGGCTGCTCTGATAAAGTCCTCTCCTAGGGGGGCTGATAACAGCAAAAAGTTATTTCTCTCAGTCCTGGAGGCTGGAAGTTGGAGATCGGGGTGCCGGCACGGCTGGGTTCCGGTGAGAAACCTCTTACAGGTTGCAGACTGCCCACCCTTTGTGGCGTCGTCATGCAGCAGAAAGAAGGCAAAAGAGCTCTTTGGGGTCCCGTGTTAAGGACCCTGACCCCATTCCCGAGGGCTCGTGGCCTAATCACCTCCCAAAGGCCCCACGTCTTACTACCTTCGCCTTTGAGGGCTCAGATTTCAACCATTCAATCCAGAGAGAGAGAGAGAGAGAGAGAGAGAGAGGAGTGTGTGCATGAGAAGGAGAGAGTAGAGGGGATGGGTGTGGAGGTGGTTTTCTCGATATCCCCTGGGAGATTTGCTCAAATCACACACAGAGCTTGTGGGCGAGTCTGAAGGTCTCTCTCTTCCAGCCTGTCCGCTGTGTTCCTGATCATTCAAAGAGGAACGTAAACCCCCTCAAAAGGGAAGTAACTGTATTTTTTCACCCTCGGTTGTGAAAGTTACATGTGCCGATTTTTAGAATTTAGTCAATGCGTGCACGTGCGCACACACACATACACACACACACACACACATTATTTCTTCCCCCCAAACCAGGACTGTCCCAGCCATACTGTTTCCTAACCTGCTGCACGCAGATCAGCCTGTCCCATCTCCAAAGCCTCCTTTCCTAAGATGACTGCCCCAAGGGGCACCTGCGTGGCTCAGTTGGTTAAGTGTCTGCCTTCGGCTCAGGTCACGATCTAGGGGTTCCGGGATCAAACCTCGAGTCGGGCTCTCCGCTCCGCAGTGAGTCTGCTTCTCTCTCTGTGCTCCCTCCCTCCTTCTCTCTCTGTCTTGCTTGCTCTCTCTCAAGTAAATAAATAAAAATCTTAAAAAAAAAAAAAAAAAAAAAAAGAGGACTGTCTCGAGCCCCATCCTCTATTGGGGTTTGGCCCGGGCAGTCACGGGAGGAGCCCAGCGCTCCTGGGATTTGCTGCTGAAGAATGTCCTCTGAGCTGCTTCACCACCAGCTCCGGGGAGAAGCGTGGAGGCTGAGGGATCAATAAACCGAACAAGGCCACGTGCAACAGGGGGTGTGGAGGAGGAAATTAAACGAACTTCTCATGCAAGCACCCTTACGGAGATTAATTGAGATTTAGATAATTAAGCCTCACTGGGTAAGTTAGGAGAGAAACACAAGTGAGGAAGAGCTTTGCTAATGGTGCTGAGCCCGTCCCTAGAGTCACACCAGGCTGTGAGTCGGAGTCGAGGGGAGTCGAGGGCACCCGTGGTTGCTCTGGACACCCCCAGCTCCTACACACATGCCCAGCTCCCAGGGTTCCCCACGTGTCCCAGGCCCCTTTCCTTCTGTGGTCTTTCCAGTGCGTGCCCCTCCTGACTCCAGCAGCCAGCCACACCCCGGGCCACCATTCTGTCCTCATCCCAACCAGAAAAGAGGCTGTCCTACTTTGTATAATGATTCTTTATGCGTATGTGCAGGTGGAGGTCATCGAGGGGACAGGACGTGACCACGGCTTGACCTGCACGATGGCCCCAGGGCCACTGGAGGCTCCTGCTCCCTTCCCTGTACGTTCTGTCCACCAGTCCCACAGCAGACCCGTTTCAAGGACGCAGCCTTGAGAAAGCCAGGGGCCATCTGGACAGGGTACACAGCTGCCCCCAGTAAAGGCCTCTACATACACGTGTAAGATTTAGGCGGGCGGGGCCGGGGGCAGAGATCTGGCCTGCAGGTGCCCCAGACAAGCCTCAGATGTAACTTTCCTTGCTCATTACACCTGCGGCCCATCCACCGGTGGAGAGCGGCCCGCCTCTTTCTCCCGGCGGTCCCTGCTCTTTGGGTCCCTGCCTTCCGGCCCTCCGAGTCCGGGGCCAGTCCCGGATTCCACCAGGGAATTCCACACCGGTCATGTGTCTCCCCCACCCTTGGACGAGAGACCGCCTGACGGGAGGCCCGAGTTGTGAGTGCCCTATCCTTGTTGCGTTGAGGGTTTAGCCAAAACCCCAGGGAGCGAATGTGCTAAGCAATTTAGAATTCTCAGATTCGGAGAGCTGAGTTCTGGGGTGGTGTCTGAGTTCTATATCGGGCAAGAGCCTTGTGAGCCGGGGGCAGTCCTGTGTAGTCAGACCATCAGTACTTCTGCTGTAAAGCGGGGCTGTTCCTTGTAAAGAGACCTTTAAAGACAGTATCAGCTTCAGTTATGTTCAGTATAGGTTTTGATCAAATAATTGATAAAAACTCAGCTTTCTGAGTTTTTCCGATACTGGAACCGAGGCTGGGAGACTGTGGGTCTGTCTCCCTGGGGCGTGGCTCCCGTGTTCCCCAGGGTACGGCTGGCGGTTTATACATTCTCCCAGGCAGACGGGAGGGAGACATTCAGACCTGGCTCGTCTCACACCGTCAGTGTCTAAGTGCAGACGGCTTCGCTGGTTGGGGGATTGCGATCACGAGTGTGGACACGAAGCCTTCTTGGCCTCGGCAAGTCCTCTGGAGTCACACAGCGCTGTGCATGCCAGTGTCCACGTGCCACGGACGATCGCTGCGGTCCCAGAATGTGACCTGAACACGGTCTTCAGGTACCTCATCCCCAGGCTCTGTGACGGTTCCTGTCGATGCCATGCTTATGGTCACCTGTGTCCCATCATCCGGCCACCACGCTTTGGAGAGCGAGGCTGCTGGAAAGGTTAGCTGGAAGGGAGGTGCGGGTGATTAAAAGAAAAAAACACAAGACCCTGGCTGAGACAGTAGACGTGTCGAGGTGGGACTTAAAAGAAGAACAGCCTTAATATCGAGGAATCCTTGCTGGGCCCAGGTAACCTAGATACCGCCTCTGAGAGAAAATATAGATCAGTGTTTCAGCTGGGCCTCAGCTCCTAGCTTGCAAGTCACAGCTTCTTGGATTTATCACGGGTCATTAACTGCTGTGCCCCGACACAGCGAAGAAGTGAGAAGATTAAAGTAACAGCCAGATCCTTTGAGAAATCATTTGGCCTGTCTTTGTTGCTGGGAGTGTACTGTTAGGCCATTATCACCTGTTAATTCTCGGTGTAACTTTGGAGAGGAAAATTATTATCCAAGTGATGGGGATTTTTCAATTAGTTCTGTGGGGGCCGTCGGATTTTAAGTGGCTGAGAGTTGGAAATGTGTTTCTGAGGGAAATTGGAACTTGGGTGGGCAAGGCCCTGAGTCCTTTGTAGTCAATGCAAAATGAAAATGCAGGCCCCCTCGTTCAGAAGTTGGTGCGTCTGAAAGATGGTGAGGTTGCAGAGCAGGGAACCAAGTGGGGGACCCCCGCGGAGCCCCGAGCCCTGTGAACAGGGCTGGCACATCCCAAAAGCTGGCTGGACCCCAGGGTCTTCTGATGCTTGGAGGGGTTACAGTAGTGCGAACATCAAGGAGCTGAATTCCAGCCAGACAAGCCTGTGATCAGTTCTCAGTTTTGCATTTTACGGGTTGGTTGACCTTGGACAGAGGCGGGGAGGGGGAGTGGGCAGGTAGGGGGGTGAGGCGATGGGGGTGGTCTTTTTCCGCTCTGTAAAATGCAGCTCGCAGAACTCGTCCTCTGGGTGATGTTGTACCGATGGAAATTGTGTAGAGCACTCAGCAGGGCACGTATCTAATAAGAGCTCAGGAAATCTTAGCCCCTCTGTCTTGCTGCTGGGGTCCCCCCAGCCCTGCATCCGCTGGCTGGTCCCTCTTCCGGGCCCACCAGCTGGCTTCCAGGTGCCGACACCTCCTTCTCCAGGCTGATAGCCGAGCTCCTGCCGCTGCCTGAGAATGAATCACCTCCCGCCCCCCCCCCACCCTTTGTCATCCCTCAGCCAGACACAGAAGACTGGGGCGTATCGGTGCCCCAGCTCCCTAGCTACTTGGCTCACAACTGAGTTGTGGGTCTTTTAAGGGCCCCCGGAATTCCCCCAGTAGGATCAAGCACCACTCACCCCCAGAGGGGGCTGGCCTGATGGTATAGTCACCTGCCTACCTGCCCTTGTCTGTTGTCCCCCTCCTCCCACCGCCCTTCACCTGATGTCAGGGTCCATGTCTGGGGGAGCGCAGCCTCTGACAAGGTCTCACATCATATCCTTCCTTAATAAAAGATGGGGGAAGATGCTCAAAAGCAAGGAATGGGGGTGTTGGCCCCACTCGCCCCCTCAGTGAGATTCATGTTTGCAGGCTGTGTTTGATCTGACACACGAACCGAAGGGGAAACAGAGAGGACATGGCACTGGTCCAACAGTCACTCTGACCGGGACCCTCAGGGCTGGGACTATAGCCTGCCCCGCCTCACCCTGAGCTGCCTCGGTGGGGCGCCCGCTCTGGGCCATCTCCATGGGAAGTCACAGGGGACTCCTCTTCTGCCTGGAGCCCTGAGCTCAGGGTCAACAGGTGTCTCACTGGCCAGGTGGCATCGTCTACTGTTTGAGGCCAGAGAGGAGGCATCTCGGTGCTGTCATTCCACAGCAGGACCCTTTGACAAACACAGACCTTCTCTCCTTCTGGCCTTGGCCTCAGCAGGCTCAGGCTGAAGGTGTTCTTCTGCATGAGCCTGGATCAGGAGTGGGGCACTCTGGGTGTTTGGTGAGAGGCAGGAGATATTTGAGCATAGAGTTTCAAGATTGGCTTTCAGATTATTTTAAATCTCTGCATTGTTCACTGAGTCTTATTTGCTATGCTCTTGGAATCGTTTTGGAACACTCCCATTTTTTTTTTCAGTCTTTCTTTCTTCACCCTCTGGGTTCCTTTGGTTACATTTCCAGCCCTCTTCCCCTTCCAACCCTCCTCCTCTGTCTCCTCCTCTTTCTGTCCTTCCTCCTCCCCTTCCTCCTCCTCTTTTCTCTCCTCCTTTTTTCCCCCTCCACCTCCAGTTGGTCTAAGAGCCTCAGCCTTCCCTTCGAGCAGATCTTATTAACCATTGTTGTGCATGGGCCCCGCTGGTGTTCTGATGAACCTGTGGACCCCTTCTCAGCGTAATCCTTCCTAATGCACAAAATAAAACACCTGGGGTTACAAAGAGTGAAACATAATGTTTTCTTATATTGTTATATTAGGAAAAAAAAACTTTTAAATCCTCAACTTCTGATCCACTACGAGTACTACTCGTGCTTTCCATGAACAAACTTCGTAACGCAACTGGTGTAGGTATGATACCTTCCACCAGTCTGAGGCAGCCGTGTGCATAAGCCAGATGTTGCTCTGCGGGCAGTCTCCACAGTAAGATAAAAAAGTGCGTGTCTCTTGCCCACAAAGTCGCACCGCGGGTTAGACTACTTCCATTTGTTGCTCGCTTTCCTAGATGGAAGATATACTCCATTTCAGTGAAAGATGAATGAAAATGAAGATGGGATTGCCCCCCACCCCCCACCCCGTGCAGGTCTGTATTCTGTCCTCGGATCCCCGTTAAAAATGTTTGCACTAGAGTTCCAAGTGCCCCTGGAACGTTCGTTCCCCTGTCTTTGCCAGCTTTGCTAGCCGTGATGAGAGGAGCCCCCTCTCTGCCTCCCACCTCCGTGGCAGAGCCATGGCTCTCGTGTGAGCCCCAGTACACCCGACTGTCCTTGAGGTTTCGGCACCAGTGGGGGTGGCGCGGGGGCTCTGACTCTGGCTACAGCAAGGATTTAAGCATTGTGGCTGAGGTGCACCAAGGAATAGGGGAGGGATTCTGCCTGTCCTTTAGGATGTCAAACCAGGCCTCTGTCTCAGAATGCAATTCCACTAAAAACAAAGATTGCCCATGAGGAAAACCCAGCTCTCACCCCAGTAGACATATGGGCTGGCTGGAAATCAACGCATAATTGTATCTTGTCCCGTTTGGCTTTCTATCAAGACAGAAGATGAATTAGATATTGAGCAAAATTATTGGCCGAGTGAAACATAGATGTTCTGGAAGCCAAAAAAGAATAAAAAAGGTTGATGGAAGCTGTGACTAGGCCATCGGAGAGGGACACAAGGCATCTTATCAGGGGAAAGGTTATAGGCAGAAAGAAAGACTCCGTCCCAGAGATACATTTTGTGGAAGCAAGACAAAGCTCGGGGTGCCTTGGTGGCCCCCTGCGTGCTGGGGTGGGGGACTATGGCTGCGTGACTGGCCTCACACACTTTGTTCACTGGGTCTCACACATTCCTGCCTGGGGCCCCTTCTTCCTGGTGCTTCCTGGGTCCCTGCCCTCGAAGAGGAGAATGCTAAGGACCCATGTTAGGGTCAGATCCTAAATCCTTCTCTTCACACCCAGAGGCTTTCAATGACCCGAGACCTCACTGAGCCTCAGTTTCCTTACCCGCGCAGTGAGAATGCAGCAGCTGTCTACTTCAGACAGGTGTGCAAGCTTAGCCCAGCCCCTCCTGGCCCTCTGACTCACCTGGAGCAGAGAGAACGCGGGCCGGGAGCGGGGTAGGGATACGTGCGTCACTGGCATCTCCAAACATCGGTTTCCTTGGTAAAATGGGAATAAAAATATCCGCGCTGTAGGTGTGTCGTGGGGATTAAATGTGACAAAGAATGTTAGCCAGCCCCCAGCGTGGAACAGGCACTCACTGGTTAAAATGAGAGAAGCAACGTGTCCTCTGTTAGCCTGTGTTACAGCCTCTGGTCTCCCCAGGGGGACCCAGTACCTTCTGATTTTCCCATTTTCTGAGACACAGGTTGGAGGTTGGTTGGTTGACAGCCTGCCTCTCTGCTTCCCCACGTGAAGTTGTCCCACATCTGGTTCTAAACATTTTTGGTCATCGGAACCCCTAGAAATGGTTGTGCCCTGGCTTCCCTCCCCATGGGGAGCTGGCAGAGCAGAGAGGACAGTGGGCTGGGCTGGAGCGTCTGTGGGGGAAGGTGCAGACCTCCTGCATTCCCGCCACACCCCCACCGCTTCCTGCCCATGACCTTGTTGTTAGTTTTCTCTTCTGTGGAAGGGGCAGTGATTTCTCTGTGCAGAGGTGTGCGGATAAATGGCGTCAGGGGATAAAGCACTGGGGACCCTGTAGAGGCTCGGTTCTGCAGCTGCCCACGTCTTCGGTCAAGGTCCCTTTGTTTCCTGGGTCCCAGCCCTCTCCACAGCCAAAGGCACTTATGTTCGGCACAACCAGCCGCTCTGCCAAACCGTGTAGAAATGGCTTCCTAAAATCTCAGTAGTTTTTACTGTTGATATTATTATTGTGATTACTAATAATGATGGAGCAGAGTGGTTGGGAGTGCCAGCCTCAGATGGGATTTGAGTAACAGCCCTGATCTGGCTTTAAGAGCTCAGGCCGCTTACTTAGCCGAAGTTGTGGGTCCCTCCTCTATAAACTAGGGATATAACCGTCTCTACCCCACAGGACTGTAGTGGAGAAGAAAGGCGATAACGCACGTGAACTACAGAAACAGGCTCTCATATGAAGTGCTTAGCACACGTGAGCTCGGTCACGCTGGTCATCCGGGAGCGTGCACCGTGCTTTTTGTGGTGGAAATGTATGAAAATATATTCCTGCTGCCCTCGCCTCCCACAGAGCGTGGGGCTGGAGGCTGGCCCTGGGCTCTCGAAGCTCCTTCACGGGGAAGGCCACTGAGGCCAACTGTGTCCTTGCTCTGCGTGGCTGATGAAGCCCGAGCTTCCTCTCCCTGGTAAATAAGCAGGCCAGAGAAGACCCTCACGGGGCACGACCCCCCACCTGTGGCTCCTTTCCCCTGAGCCCCTGCCTTGGGTTTGGGGCGCCCCGTACCTGGTGCAGGAGGAGCCTGGACCCCAGGGGTCCACGCTGCACCCTTCATACTCTGCCTGTAGAGGTTCGCTGGTTAGGGGCAAAGGCTCCCAGGGTGGGGTGGGGGAGGGAGAAGGGTCCGGAGAAAAGAGGGCACACCTGGAGGGGAGGCAGGTAGAATCCCAGCCACCTGAGAGCTCCCCACTGTGGCTGTGTGACCCGTACAGAATAGAAGGGAACAAAATGGTTGCTCTGCCTGGGGCTTGAGTAGTTCACACGGATTAAGTCAGTTAATCGCTGAAACCATCTTATAAGATAAACACTATTGTCTCAGGAGGAAACAAAGGGCCAGAAAGACAGGGTAAGTGGGCCGTGGGCCAAGGTTCCAGACCGTCAGGGCTGAGCTGGGACTCAGAGCCACACGGCCTGCAGGTGTTCGTGTGTCCGCTATTTCCACAAGGGGAAGGTCACGCTTCCTCCCGAGTGCCCCGTGGTGGAAGCACGTTCACAGCCACATCCGGGGGAAGAAGTGACACCTGGCGGCAGCCGCACCTCCTCTCCCAGCAGGGACAGGGCACAGGCTGCAGGTCCCGCCCCCAGGGCTCCAGTGGGGTTTCCTGCCAGCTCCCTGCGCTGTCCTGCGTCCCATGTTGTCCCTGCTCTGGGGGCTGAGGGAAGGATTCGGGGACAACGGGCGCAAAGTCCCTGTCACCCACAGAGACACAAAACACCTCCATTCGCAGTGTCTCGGCACAAAGCTCCAGGATACAAATGCTCTCCCAGATCCTCACCCCAATCCCTTGTGGCACGCAAGCCCATCCCCCACTTTCCAGCTTAGGAAACAGCCCCCAGAGCCCGGCTTTGCCTGCTGCAGGCCCCAGGCTTGGCCGGAGACACAGAGCACTTTTCTTGGTGGGGTCTGGGTCCCTCCGAGAGGAGTTATTTTCTGGGCCTATAGCATCTTCATACTTCCTCTCTGTCAGACTCCACCCCCTCCGCTGGCTGTCCCTTTGTCTCTGGAACCCCCCTGCAAGTCTGTGTACCCCCACTTCCTCTGTGTTTCTGTCATTTACTGCTGCTTTACAAGCTGTGCCCAGTGGGGTGGCCGAAATCACGTTGATTACTTCTCAGGAGTCTGTTGGGTAGGAACTTGAGAGGACAGGATGGGGACGGCTCAGCTCTGTCCCCTGTGCTGCCTGCTGGGACCAGGACAACCCTGGTGGCCTCTTTGATCATCTGGTGCCTTGGTTGGGAAGTCTGGGAGGCCGGGCGCAGCGGGACGCAGTGTCCCTCTCTGTAGTCTCTGTGTAGACCCTCTGTGCTGTCCCTCGGGCAGGCAGGCAGATTTCCCCCGTGGTGGTGCCAGACCCCCAGCCCCCGTCATCATCGGAGCAGAGCTGCCAGGCCTTCCTGACATTTAGGCCTGGAACCGGCCCAGCATCTGTCCCACTGCTTTCAATCCCCGCGTGATGGGGCGACCATGCCATGAACATGGGGAGCGGTGGCTCCTGGGGCACCTCTGGAGACCGGCCCCCAGCTCTCTGTCCCCCTTAAAGATGACAGTGGCCGAGCCCACGCCTGCATTCCCGCGTCCAGTCTACAGGGAAACTTGCTTGAGAGTTTCCACCGTGCACTTCATTGATAAAGTCGTGCTAGTCCAGCAGTCCCGAAGTTCCTGATTAATGACTGTTTCTGGGCCCAGAGCCAGAAGTCGTGAAGGACTGGGTGATCGATAGGGCCAGCCTTGTCTGCTCGGGCCTGGAAGGCCTCCCCTGCTCGATGTCAGCGTCCAGATGGGCTTTCTCCAAGTGAGAGCAAGGGGCAGCAAGTGACAAGGGCCAGTCAATAACAAAGGGTTTCTCGTTTCCTGTTACTCCAGCCCGTTCCTGATAAACCCAGAAGAGAGTGCTGCCAGAGCTCAGGCCCCCTGCTCCCTCCTGCACAGCCTAGGCCCGGCTTCTTGAAGGCTCCCTGGGGTCAACGCAGAATGGTGATACCCAGCCACCAGTGAGAGGCCTGTGTGGGCCAGAGCAGCCTGTCTTTTGAGAGGATGGGCTGGGGGGAGGCTGCGAATTTGGGCCTGGCCAAGAGCAGGGGTCCAGAGAAGAAAAGCCCAGGAGGCAATGCCTCCCCCATCCACGGTGTTCCCCAGACAGCGCTCCAGGTGACTCCAGCCCCGAGCACAGGCAGAAGTGTTGCTCTCCCCGAAAAGCGATCTCCAATGTTGGACGCAGGAGAAGTGTACGTTCTAATGCTTTTCGTACAGCAGATCAGTGCATTGGCATAGTAAAGGCTCTGGGAAGGCCAGTGGTGAGGGGGCGTGTCTAACTCTGCTCAGACAAGTACTTCCAGACTTCTTAATAAATCTTTCTTTTCTTCTTCTGGATCAGTTTCAAGACCAGCCTTCCGAGGGCATACTCTGCAAGGGCTTCCTTGGGGAAGCCAGGGAGAGGCAGCCATCAGATGCAAAGGGAGGCAGTGGACCCTGGACGGGAGGAAGGTCTGTACAATGTGGGTCCTAGAGTGGATGGGTCAGGGAGGAGTAGTCAGGGAGGAGCTGGAAGAGCCTATAACCTCATTTCCCTCCTGCTGGGGTGTCCAACTGGGTGTGGAGTGCAGAGCTGTTTCGAGCAGGCTCCATTGCCCCCATGAGTGTGGTCCTGGGTGGGGGGACATCTTCTTGACCCAGACCTCCACACTGTGGCCCTGCATGGCTCTGGATGGCCACACTTGCCAGGTGTCAACTGATCGATATAGCAGAGAGGCAGGGCTTCCTGTAGTATGTCTAATTTATGGAGCATTGCACTGGAAATTGGGTCTTGTTAGCATCCGATGGGGCGGGGGGGAAAGTAAGAGAATTCATGAGAGGGAAAATTATTATTCAACTTTTCCAAATCCTCTCTGCTAGAATGGGAAAATGAGCTTAACATACATATTTAATGTGATTTTTTTTCTTATAAAAACACCTAACCTATATATGTATAAAATCAAGAAGTTCTTGAAAGGTAGCTGGTTTAATTGCATCTTTTAAAAAAATCCCAAGACTTTTTTATCTTGCAAGTGTGACGTAATAACCCTTTCCGTGCCTACCTTCTGCTGAGAGGTTCAGATGAAAGTAAGATGTGTGAGGGTTCTGTGAACTGTCAAATGCTACTACATGTATGTGATCAGTAAACTATTGTTACCACTGATGCCCTTTGTCAGAGACTGAACTTTTGAGTCCTCCCAGAATCCACTGTTGAAGCCCACTCCTCAGTGAGCCTGTATTTGTAGACAGGGCCCATGATAAGGTGATAAAAGTTAAATGGTGTCATAAGGGGAGGACCCTAATCTGAGAGGGTTGGTGCCCTTATAAGAAGCAGAAGAAACACCAGAGATCACCTTCTCTCCGTGCACACACACAGCAAGACCATGTGAGGACGTGGTGAGAAAGTGGCCATCTACAAGCCAGGAAGAGAGTTCTTACCAGCAGCCAAATCGGCCAGCACCTTGACCTTGGATTTCCTGGCCTCCAAAACTGTGGAACAGAAATTTCTATTGCTCTGGTCATGCAGTCTGTGGTATCGTGTTGTGGCAGCCTGAGCTGACTGCCATCCTTTCAACAGAAAATTTCCTTGTGAGCCTTTGCTAGGGCTGTCAGCATCTGTCAATGAAGAGAACCATCATGCCGGCGGGGTCTGGAAACCCAAAGGCAGTTGAATATGACTTACTCAAAGACCCACAGAATTGAGTTGATCACACACCAGCCCGTCTGTGCAACTCTGTGTGGCCAGTAACCTCTCGGCTTCTGGTCATGAAAGCTTGTTTTATTTTCCGGATGCATGATGTTACATGCGAGAAGATGTTAGTGGACCTGCTTTTCAAACATCACAGAGGAGTGAAGATTAGAAGTTGGCCTGGAAGTGTCTAGATGTGGATTGGGACTTAGCGAAAGAATGTTTCGCCAAAGTTCATTGGCCATGTTTAGTGTCACTCGTGGAGGCCCTAGGTTGGTAGCTCTATTCATAATTACTAAAAATTTTTTGCACATCTGCTATGAGATGGACAGAGTGTTGGCACTTTTATATACCCTAAGTATAATCAAATCTTCCCCTACAAGACCATTTATGAAGTGAATTTGCCTGAATAATCAAATCTAACGATCCAACTGTTAGGGTCTGTGATCAAAGGAACGAGACCGACACAAAGCGAAAGTCAAGCAAAGCTTTATCTCATGCCAAGCATCAAAAATCAAACCGAAAATCAAACCAACCAGTTGGGGCTGTCTCTTACAAAGAGGCGACGACCAGGACACCGACCCAGATGACTCCGCTACCTGACGACAACGCTCCCGACACTACACTTCCCAGCCTCACAGACTAACCTTTATAGAGGTGGTTGAGCCCGGCCCACACACAGGTGGCCAATGAGATTGCAACACACAGGGGAAACTGCACAGTCATGCTAGGTTGGCAATACGGGTGACCAACTGAATTTCAATTTACCATAGTAAATATATGCGCACCCCACTGATTAGATGTCTCCACCCGGCCTGGCCTGCCCCTATATCCGGGGTTTGCAAGTAAGTTCCTCTGGCTAACCAGGCCCTTACACAACAACTGTATATTTGAGTGTCTAACTTCCCACATGGATGTGCCCATGTTCTTGGCACAGATTAAAACTATTTTCAAAGGTATACAAGGCAGAACTGGGTTTAGATACTGGTTGCCTCTGATTCTGGAATGAAATCAAGCATCCCTGGGTGAGAAGCCTAATTATGGGGTTTGTGTACAAAGTTCCTGACAGTGGGCTGGTCACGGGAGTATCCACTTTGCCAAGACAGACCCAAATGGGAATATATGCTTTTTAATTTATAATTTTTTACTTTTCATAGCAGTATACTATGGATAAATGGAAAGTATTTGGCATTGATGGTGCTTACGTTCTAGGCCTTAAAGTATACATATGCAGCTCCTGACTCTTCCCTTCTAAAGGCAACAACCTCCAACCCTTTCAATTACTTCTGGTATTTATCATCCTGTTTCTAAAGACCAACACATTTATTTTTCTATTTATTTTTATTTATTTTTGTTGAGCATCACACAGATACAGAAAACTATAGAAAACAAATGTACGGCATGATGGCCTCTAAGAAGAGGAATCCTAGGGGTGCCTGGCTGGCTCAGTCGGTATACCATGCAACTCTTGGATCTTGGGGTCATGAGTTTGAGCCCTCCGGTGGGTGTGGAGTTTACTTAAAAAGAAAAATCTAGAAAAGGAGCTCCCTTGTAACCACCTCCCTTATCAGGGGATAAGGAAGTCTCCCTCCATGCACTCCATATGCCCATGGCCAGACTAGTCACTAGCCTTCCACCCAAACTAGTCACTATCCTAACGGTTGTGGTGTTCACGTCTTTATTTTTCCTAATGGTTTCATCACCCAAATGTTTACCTCGTGAAGGTGCCATATATACATTTTTTTTTGAAAGAGGGAGAGAACGCAAATGAGCAAGGGAGGGGCAGAGGGAGAGAGAGAATCTTAAGCAGACGGTACGCCCAGCATAGAGCACAAGGCGGGCTCAGTCTCACGACCCTGGGATCATGACCTGAGCTGAAGTCAAGAGTCTGATGCTTAACCAACTGAGCCACCCCAGGTGCCCCAAAGGTGCTATATTTTTAAGTCTCTTTTAATCTGTAGGCCTCGGGATTATGTCCACCCCTGCCCTCTAATTCGCATGTTGGAGTCATAACCTCCAGTGCTTTGAAAGGTGGCTGTGTTTGGAGCTGGGCTCTTTAAAGCTGGGGTTCACTTGAAATGAAGTCATGGTGGGGAGGGCAGTGGGGGTGGTGATGATCCAATACAGCGGGTGTCCTTATCAGAAGAGATGAGGACACAGACACAGGCAGAATCAACTGGCACCTGCAAGCCAAGGAGACAGGCCGCAGAAGATACCAACACTCCATCTTTGTGTTTTTCTCATTTTGTGGTTTGAGGGTTCCCTCCTCTAATTCCTCTAATTCCACAACTTTCTAAGCCTTCCTGGCTCTGGTCCCCTCCCCCAGTTTTATCTAGACCTTGTTTTTTGTTGTTGTTGTTGTTGTTGTTGTTGTTTTTAAGAAAAAAATTTTTTTAAGAGTTTATTTGACAGAGAGATCACAAGTAGGCAGAGAGGCAGGCAGAGAGAGAGAGGGAAACAGGCACCCCGCTGAGCAGAGAGCCTGATGTGGGGCTCGATCCCAGGACTCTGGGATCATGACCTAAGCTAAAGGCGGAGGCTTAACCCACTGAGCAACCCAGGCACCCCGACCTTGTTTTTTTTAAACTTTTCCCTTTACTGCCCTGCTCACCCTGAGCTGTGTTCACTGCAAGAAGCCCCAGCTGATGGGTTCTGGCAACTCCCGGGGGGCAGGCCCCATCCCCTTACCAGTGCCCCCCCCCCACCCCACTCACTGGCTGCTGGGGTGTGCAAGCCCCTTGTGGTTCATTCGGCTTGGGTGCGCTCTCTCTCGTGAGTCCTTGAGGTCATGGTCTAGATGTTGCATCTACTGCGGGCCATGCCGCTTCCTTCCGCACAGGTGATGACAGTCTGCGAGTCTGCGAGTTGCCTGTGCTCGGTTCTCACCCTCCCATCAGCTGGGAGGTCACGGGAGCCTCTTGCCGCCTGGTTTCGTGGAGGCCATAGAGGTTGTACCTGGGCATTAGTTTTTGCTGCCTTGGTGACTCCCAAGGGGCGGTTTAGGGAGACTGGAAAAACACGGATCTTCCTGGCATCCTGGGCTATATTCCGTGGTTTGCCATTCTAAGACATTCCCTGTTGACAGGTGTCAGCCCTGCAGGAGTTTGGCTTCCTGGAGCCCAGTGCCCACTCCTGCCCCCCCCCCCCCCAATAATTACTTCCCAATCCAAACACTGTTGATTACTCTTTCTAGGCTCCAGTCATATATAATGTTCATAGTTCTCTTCCTACACATATTTTTGTTTTGCTTTGTTTGCCCCCCCCGCCCCCCCCCGCCCCCCGGAATTATTCTGGGATTCTGAACTGTATTGTGTTTTTGTTTCTGTTTCCTTCAAGTTCTTTTGTTGTTTCGTTTGTTTTTGTTTGGGGCCCTTGTCTTTCATGGGTGGGGCTTTCCTCAAGTTTCTGTTTATTCGGGGCTATGCATATTTAAGAGTGATCTTGAAAGGGAAATGGAGTTTTCTCCGTGTATTTGTGACTGGGAGAGGGTTTATCTACAGATGGGGCTGTGGGAAGCTCACCTTTTCATGGGGGTACGCTGACTGTCAGTAAAATTTGGTTTTCCCCTCCGCTGACCACATTTCCCAGAAAGGCACCTTCCAGTCTCCTGCAGGGGAAGTATTTTCTTGGACAGAGAGAGGGGTCAGACGGCCCCGCTGTCTGGTGTGTAGACTCACAAAATGCTACTGTATCTGGTCTGTCTCCCTTTCTCTGGCAAATGGGCAGTAACACGTCTGGTTCGGTTTCTCTTGAACTAACATGGTCTTTGTTCTTGCTGGCCATCTTTGTGTGTGTACTGATTTATTTTATTTTATTTTTTGAAGATTTTATTTAATCATTTGAGAGAGAGTGAGTGAGGAAGAGAGAGAGCGTGAGCGAGAAAAAGAGCATGAACTGGGGAAAGGAGCCGAAGGAGAGGGAGAAGCAGACATGGGGAGCCATCCCAGGATCCTGACAACATGACCTGAGCTGTAGGCAGATGCCTAACCGACTGAGCCACCCAGGCGACCCTATCTTTGTGCATTTCTATGTGACTGCCTTACGTGCATGACTCCCAATTGGGGTGTTAAGTGTTAGTACAGCCTAATTTTATTTCTGCTTTAAGAACAATTAGAAATAGCGTCTCTTGATATTTTCTTCCCATACCCCAGTGAATGATCTTGCATTCCGCTCCTCTAGGGCTTGGGCATCTGATCAAAGGACAAATGTCTGGAAGGGAAGCGTTACCAGAGTGAGGCATGGCAACTGCCCTCTCTTGTAGGACTTCCAGACTTCTTTCCTTGTCCTGTGCCTTAGGCCACTCACCTGCCTTCAGGGGAAGGTGTCTCCATGTCCTGAGCTCCCCGGTGACTCCCTGTAGAGATAGTCCTTGTGTGAAGCTTCCTTTAGCTTTTCTTCCAGCTTCCGAAATTAATTGGCTTCTCTTATTTCCAGTGCTTTCCTGTCCCAGTCCCTTTGTCTCTGTGGATTCACACTTTTAAAATCATTTCCCTGTCATTCTAGTGACCCTTTGAGGGGAAAGGGATTAACACTTGTGCTCCCTCTGCCAGAAATTCATCTCACCAATTACCATAAACAGAGAAGCATTTAATATTTAAAGTGCTTAAGTGTCTAAAAACCTGACGTTCACAAGGCACCTCGTATTTCCAAAGTCCTTTCAGACCTAGTTCTTCATTAGAGGAGGCCATGAGGTACATACTGGAGAGATGGTCACCCTCAGTTCCAAGGTGCAAGTCTCAGGCCCCCAGTAGTTCTGGGATGCAGCTGGGGGACCGGGTCACACTAACACGTGTGACCCCCAGTTGTTGTGGTGTCATGTATATGTTGAATCTCGTATACTGGCCATGCGCTCAAGGAACATTCTGCACTCCTCTAAGAACTGTCATTCTGTGAAACCCAAGCATGTTATCACTGTATTAACTGGCATTAAAGACTGTGATATACAGAGGGGACCCCATTTTACATGAGCAGAGGCTTTCAGTTGACTATAGCAATGAAAACATGACTGTTCTAATGCATTTTTAATAGTCCATTTCTGGGCATTAGCCAAAGTTTGCATCTTTAACAGTAACGGATTTGCCATCCAGGTCAATTTCCCCCTTAAGAATTCTAGAGATCTGAACTTGACCCCAACTGTTTCCTTTATTTCCTCGTTGTGATGAATGGGTTCTCCTGTTGGTGAGTTCCGAAGCCCATGTGGAGGGGTGTTTACTAGGTTTTAGTTGATTAGACGGCTTTGGTCAGCACTTTGCTGCCTTGACATTGTGAAAAACTCTCTCAGACCTGACTGAGAAGCCGCGCTTGCCTTCTTCATGCTCATTGTTCAATGGTTGTGTTTTCAGGCTGACATGGTGCAGGCAACTGGTGATGGCTTTCAAAGTTATAACTCCACACTGGTAGGGATAAGCTCATCTTCTGCCTTTCAGTAGCTCCTGGGGAAGCTGGTCATATCCTACTGCTTGTCCTAGGTCAGGCCCAGCCAGGTTCCTGCCTCTGTAAGTCTCACTTTTCCTCTCTCTCCCTGAGCTTGCCCACCCCAATGGGATCACTCAACCTTTCCTGGACCAGACAGCTGGAGAGATTAGAAGAACATAAGTAAGTCTTTATCCATTATCTTGGGATCAACTTCAAGTCCTCCTTGCTGAGTCAATAAAGGAAAGCAGGATGATGTCATGAAAAGAACACAGGATTTTGGGATAAACTTGGGTGTGTATCCCTTATCTATCTTTGCAAACTATATGAGCTTAAATAAGTCATTTACCTTCTCTGAGACTCAGTGTCCTCAAAAAGTGAGAATAATTATACCCTCACTGCTGAGTCATCAAAAAATTAAATGAGATAAATTAGGAATTCCTAGCATACAATTTCCTATAAAGTTAAACATGCAGTTACTATATGACCCAGCAATTTGACTCCTTGGAAGCTACTCAAGAGAAATAAAAGCACGTGTTGCACAAAGAGTTATACACAAATATTGTAAGAGTTTTGTTAGTAATAGCTTCAACTGGGAACAACCCAAAATGGGAAACAAACCCACCAATGGGCAAAGAAATAAACAAATTATGCTATAGTCATACAGTGAAATTCTACTTAGCAAGAAAATGAATGAACTATTGAGACATGTTATGGGTGATTCTCAAAAGCCATTATGCTGATAGAAGGCACCAGACACAAAAGAATGCATTCTGTGAGATTCTGTATGAAACTCTAGGGAAGACACATTCAATCGATAGTGGTAGAAAGCAGATCAACAGTAATCTGGGGCTGGGGGAGGAGGGTAGGTGAGAATGAACTGGAAAGGAGCATAAGAGTATCTTTGGGTGAGAGAAATGGTCCCATATCTTGATTGTGGGAGGAGTCACATGGGTATACGCCTTAGTAAAAATTCACCAAACTGTACACTTAGAATGTGTGCATTTTATTGTGTGTAAATGATACCTTAATAAAGTGGATTTTTAAAGTTGTCCAGCCCCGGTCCTGACACATAGTAAGTGGTCAAGAAGCGTTGCTTCCCTGCTCTCTTTGGTCTATACTCAAGGAAGACAGCACAGTGTGGTCCATGCTCTTGGACCCATGGTCCTTGCGTGGGACAGAGGAGATACTTTCAGTGCCCATCCCATGATCCTCTGAACTTTCAGTACACAACTCTTGGTCCACTGGGGCTACTGTAACAGAATGCCATAGGCTAGGAGCATTAAACAATGGAAATTTATTTTCTCACAGTTCTGGAGGCTAGAAAGTTCCTGCCAGTTCATTTTCTGGTGAGTGCCCATGGCTGCCTTCTTGCTGTGTCCTCACCTGGCTTTTCCTTTCTGCATGCACTTGGCGAGCTCTCTCTTCCTCTCTCTTTTTTTTTTTTAAATTAAATTTAATTAAATTTAATTTAATTTTAAAGATTTTTTATTCATTTGACAGAGAGAGAGTTCACAAGTAGGCAGGGAGGCAGGCAGAGAGAGAGGAGGAAGCAGGCCCTCCGCGGAGCAGAGAGCCCGACGCGGGGCTCGATCCCAGGACCCTGGGATCATGACCCGAGCCGAAGGCAGAGGCTTTAACCCACTGAGCCACCCAGATGCCCCATCTTCCTCTCCTTTTGAGGATACCAGTCCCTAGTCGATGAAGATCCCATCCTTATGACCTCATTTAACCTTAATTATCTCCTAAATATCTTCTCTCCATGTACAGTCACATCAGGGGTTAAGACTTTAACCTATGAATTTGGAGGTAGGGGGCAAGGTGGACACAGAGCCTACCCTGTGCCTGAATTTTTCCCTCTGGGAATTATAGAAGGAGGCTCTCCCTGATTGTGGCAGGTTAAATGTGCTGGGGGGAGTCTCTGGGAGCAGTCCTCAAATAAGTACTTCTGGAAGTTGGTATATAAATACCACAGCTACCTTGCCCCTTAGGTGGATAATTTAGAGAGATGTGTTTTACACCATTTCTCTGCATTTTCTCCTGGGATAGTGCACCAGTCACCTACTGGTAATTGGTTGGATTACTGACCACACTTCTTTCCTGTATCCTGGGCTGCTCCCATTCCAATGTTCCCTCTGTCTGCCAAGTAAACCATTCATACTTGAATCCTTATCTCAGGGCCTGAATCTGGGACAGTCCAGAAACAGACAGTGGTACGTGTTTGTACAGGGGACTGTAACTCAGTGCAGACTGGGAGAAAAAAAAAATGGTTCAAGAAACGTTCAAACATCAAGCTATGGGAGGAGGGATGGATTGTGGAAGAGAGAGTGATTCTCACATAGGAAAGATGTGGGGTTTGAACTGGGATTTGAAGGGTGCATACAGCTTTCACAGGGAATTCTCACAGGACCCAGAGAGAAAAGGGAAAGAGGGAGAAGGAGGAAGAGAGGAAGGGAGAGAAGGAATCAGAGGAAGGGGACTGCATTTAACATTTGCTGAGCACCTGTTGCCAAGAGCCAGGTAGAGAGAAGTGAGTGAGACCCAGTTCTTATTCTCAAGAACATTGTGGTCTAGTGGGGAAATGAGATGATTAATAGATAAAGCATTTGTGACATTTCCCTGTGATTTGATGCTTTGTTTCCCAAGTGATGTGGGTTCCAGAAGCTTTCCAGTGTCAAGAATCCTGAAAGAGCCCTCAGTGGGGTGCTCCCTCTCACACCTCCCTCCAGCTCCAACAAGAAGAGAACCTGAGGTTTTGAAAAGCTCTCCTCAGGCACAGCTCCAAAATTTCAGACAGAGTCCACAGTCTTGTTCTAATGGCTTTGGCTAAATTCATGTTCAGTGCTTGATTTAGAGCTTGCAGTGTTAATATTTTGTACATTGGGCCAATTCTCTGGTGATTTTAATATTTCATTTATCGACTGATTTAACTTTTAATAGTATCCAAAGCCATCTCATTAGATTACAGTGCTGAAAGACTGCCATTGTAATAGCTATCCCGTTGTTCGAGTAAATTCAATTTGGACAGATGTAGCCCAAGGCAAAAGGCAATCGTAATCCGTGAAATATTTTGCTAACTTCTATTCCAAACAAATCCTCGCCTTTTCTGTGTGCATGACTTGGACATGACAGACAAATCTCTGAAGATCTGGGAGGACGAGGGGAGAAATATCTGCACAAGGCCTATGGTCATTGTCACGTCACACTGGATATGTGTGCTGTGTCCCTGTCACAGCTATATTTGGGTACCTCGTATATGCTTGTGGTTGTACCTCATTAGTCTCTGATTCCCTTGTACCTTGCAAAGTTTTGATACAGGGTAGAGACTACTTAAATGTTTGCATTAAACTAGTCTGAGTTTTTGTCTCCAGGAGCCAGAGAATTCTGTCCTTGGTCCTGAACTGTTGACTGGTTTTTTTGATGATGTCTTTAAAGGAGCCAGACAGGACACCTCTGACCTCTCATGATAGAAAGCGGGGAGGGACCATAAAAACACTCAGTGGCTGAGTCAGTACAGTATCAGAAAGATTTTGCTGTTCTGACACATCCTCAGTGGAATTAAAAAGTGTAGCAGATAAATGGTCCTGTAACATTGTTTGCTCCTGGAACGTGAAGACTGTCTTTTATTTCTGTATGTCAGAGTGTAGCAGAGGACTGTGTGCAGGTGAGATGGACAATAAATGATTTTGGACTTAATATGTAATTACAGGTTCTACATTCCATCCCAAAGGTAGTTTCTCACAAGTACACAATGGGAGAGATAGGAAGGCATGACTAGCTGCTGCGTGAAAGAAAACCATTATGTTCTGGAGTTGCTAATCAGTTTAATAATAATAAGCTGATATGGTCCTCAAAATGGCTATTTTTTCTTTTGGGCGTGTGATGTATGTAAGTGAGGTAGACCCTGGAGGGGACAGCTCTGCTCTGATCAGACTGCGACTGTCCCTCTTCCATCAGTTCTGGGACCCGTGCCAGGTTTCCTGAATGAAACTCTTGAAAGGAAACTCTCAGGTGAAAACCTACAGCTTCTCTGGAGATATAGAAACATTATTTTGATTAATCATTTAATCGAAAAACATTTATTTAGCAGCTTTTCTGTGCTAGACAACCCAGTGGCACCAAGGACTGTAAAGACATGGTCCTTCTTCCCAAGGAGCTTGTCATAGAACCATGGAGTAAGATAAAGGAGCACCTGCCAGGGAATCAGTAGGTTTAGGAACCTGGATTTTAAGATGTTCCTCAGGAGCTAATGATGATGTTGAATGTAGACCTTACTTTAAGGGTGAGGCATCAGTCAAGTTTTTCAGAAAGAAGCTTGACATGTGTGTAAGTCAGGGCTCCCCAAGAAGCAGAACTGATAGGATATTCATACATATGTTTATTGTTAGGAATTGGCTCATGAAATTGGGGGCTGCTGAGAAGTCTCACCACCTGCTGTCAGCGAGCTGAAGACCTGGGGAAGCCGATAGTCCAAAGGCCCGAGAACCAGGTGAGCTGATGGTGTAAGTCCCAGTGCCAGAGCAAGAGAAGACTAATGTCCCAGCTCAAGCAGACAAACGGGAAGGGAAGACATCCTCCCTTCCTCTGCCTTTATTTCTATTCTGGCCCTCAGTGGACTGACTGATGCTCACTCACACTGGGGAAGGCCATCGCTTTCCTGAGCCCACTGACTCGAGGGCTCGTCTCATCTGCGAACGTCGCACAGACACACCCAGGAATCCTGTTTAATCTGGACACCCCATGGCCCAGTCAGGTTGACACATAAAATTAACCGTCACAGCACATGAAAGGGGGCGGGGGGACACTGACAGCAGGACTGAAGGTTCAGGGGAGGTTTAAAAGCACGGCTGTGCCGGGAGCAGAGCTGTGAGAGACCGAGGTTCTTCCTCCTTACTCACGATCAGGGTGATTCTCTTGACTGGCTGGGGTCTGGGTGGGCAAGCCATTCCTCCCCCTGCCCTTCCCTTCTTTCTTCCCTTCCTTCCCTTCCCTTTCCCTCCCTTCTTCCTTCTTCCTTTCTTCCTTTTTTTCTTTATTCCTTCTTCCTTTCCTTCCCTGCCCTCTTCTTCTCTCCCCTCCCTCCCTTCCTCTCCCTTCCCTTTTCCCTCCCCTCTCCTCCCTTCCCTTTCTCTTCCCTACCCTCCCTTTCCCTTTCCCTTTCCTTTCCCTTTCCCTTCCCTTCCCTTCCCCTCCTTTTTCCCTCCCCTCCCCTCCCTTCCTTTCATCCCTTCCCTCCCTTTTCCTTCCCTCCCCTCCCCTTCCCTCCTTTATTTTCCGTTCCTTTTCCCTCCCCTCCCCTCCCCTTCCTTTCCTTCTCTTCCTTACCCTTCCCTTCCCTTCCCTCTCCTTTCCTCCCCTCCCCTCCCCTTCCTTTTCCCTCCCCTCTGCTTCCCTCCCCTCTCCTCCTCTTCCCTCCCCTTTCCTCCCCCTTCCTTTTCCCTCCCCCTCCCTCCCCTCCCTTCCCTTCTCCTTCCTTCCTTCCTTCCTTCCTTCCTTCCTTCCTTCCTTCCTTCCTTCCTTCCCTCCTCCTTCCTCCTCAGTGCTCCACATGCAACCCTCTAAGAACTATAAACCCTCCACTAGGACCTTTTTCTCAAATAGTCTGATTGACTTTTGGTTCAAGGCCTACAGATTATCTGGCTAGAGCAGAGGTCCAGACAAGGATAGAGATAAGGAAGACACTTTGGAGCATGTCACTGCATTATTCTTTTGCTCTTTCCAGCTATCCCAGATTAGTCTGAGGTGAAGATAAAAATTAGCCTTGGTGGAGGGAGGGAACAGAGAGCTATCATAGGGTAGCTGCAACCCATAATCAAGCCAACTTATTCTCGAATGTTGGAGAGAGCTGTGGTAAGAGCATGGAAGACCATTTCAAGTCTCTTGGCTTCACAATGCACTCATTGGTCCTCTCCATCTTCATCAAGCCTATGATAGCTCATAGTGTCGACACCGTGGAGTTGCAAATCTGAGTAAGAGGGCTGTGCTACAGGAGCTCACTGTTGGGTATGGGAAATCACTGTAGGGGATTTCAGGTAAGAGCAGAAATAACTGTAGCCACACGTGGAAAGTGCCCAGGATGGCCCAGCACCCAACACTCATTAAATACTGTTAAATGGCTATATGGATACAACTTGATTCCCCATCCCCCACATGCTGAGTAGAAGGGATGGGAGCATAGTGGCATGTGTGGAGAGTGTCTTTTGTTCATGAATACTGTCCTAGACCACTTGCCTGGACCAGCCCACTACCTTGATGCTCATCACGGCCTTCTTGATTTTGAACTTGTCTCTTCTCTCATGATTTTGAGTTTTTATTTCATGTCATCTTGGGTAATTGCCCTTAGGACACCTAGGATCCTCTTCTCTCAGAAGTGCTCTAACTAACAGGACATACTTGTGCTGCTGAACAAGGTGGTGGAAGGAAGCAGAACTCACCACCAGCTCATGGTTCAGAGAAAACATCTTGGAAGGGACGTTTGAGATGGGTCTTGAAGGGCAGGTCCCTTCACCTTGTAAGAGTGTGAAATGTGGCCCCCAAAGCCATGCAGGGCAGGGGAGCAGCCCCAACAATCTCTATGCTCAGAACTGGATGATGTACTAGGATTAGTCACTGACGATTGAGGTCCCCCCTTCCCAAACCTGGTTCTTCTCCCACACCCTCTCATCTTGCAGGGAAGTGAGTTCCTACTACAAGGATTCTGCCTTACAAAATCCTTATTTTTCCTGCTATCTTTTTTTTCTTTTGCTGCACTGGAATTAATGGTAATATTTCAAAGTAAGCATGAATGTTGGAAATGCTTCATTATTTTTGAAATTTTAACATTAGATTATATAGCAAAGTAGCCAAGTTCTAAGTTCACTTAAAAAAAAAAAGGCTTGGCTTTAATGGCTGTCAGAGTCAAAAAAGATTCCTCACAAAGAGGCATCTGTCCACATGTAAGGAGGGCATTGGTGGCTGTGTTTACTAAATCATGATTCTCATTTTTCATTGCCATCCCCCAATTATGCAAAGGTTTTTGTTGAAATTGGGCTAGTAAATTTCCATCTTCCTGATGTCAGACAGTTATTCTTGCAAACTAATTGGAAGATATTTCATTTTTACATTTTTAAACAAATGTGTCCAAAACCCATTGAAACTTCATTTGGAAGATTCTAAGCAGGCTACAGACTTCTGTTCAAGTGCGCATATGTGAATGTTATTATAGTTGATAATCAAGTATATTGGCAAGAAAATTACATGGGATTGGAAATGTTTTAAAAAATGCTCTTGTACATCTGACTTTCCTTAGAAAAGCTGCTACTTCATCACTCACCCTTTACCTCGAAGGGTCAGATTAGATGTATTTATTTTGAAAAAAAAAAAAAATCTACCTGTAGCACACTGCTGAGAGCCACTTAATCATCCCAGAAAAGGTCACCAAATTTGAAACCCTGTCTCCTGATAAAGGAAAAATGCATAACCCATCTTCTAGTTCAAGTACATGGTGTGTCCCAGAGAAGTTCATGGTTCTATCTTTCATCGTTAGGAAGATTGGTGAAAATTCAACTATTCAAATATCCTTTCCCCCTTTTACATAATCACATCAATGGTGTTCTGTGACACTATGTGCACCTCTTGCCCTTATATTTCTTTGCTGCAGTAGCCTGCTGACAAATGATGCTGTGGGTGAATTCCATGTGAGATGCTATCTCTGTCACCTCACTCTGGAATTCTTTTTCAATTCTTCCGGTTATATTACTATAGTGTTCCTATAAAACACAGTTACTATTACAGAATTAATTGTTGAGATTGTATCTTCTCCAGTATGACTTCCTGCTCATGGCTTAAATAAAGCAGTTCTTCACATGTGTCATTCCATGTCACTACATCAGGGCCCCAGAATGGGCACTGCATAATGTCAGGGGCACACATCACAAAGACTACAGTGCATGATGCCTCCTGGATTGTGCAGTGCACAACCTGCACAACTGCATGAGGCCCTGGAATAAAACACTTCAAAGCCAAACCCATAAAACAGGACATGTTGGGGACATCTGCACTTCAATTCCACTGCCTGGAAAGACACTGATACTCCATAATGTGTTCTAATGTCATTTTCTCCAAATTTTCCTACACAAAAAATTTTGCATTACCTTCCAAAACTATTTCTGACAAAGAATGCGATCTAATTTACCAGCATATTGCCATATTGTAGCTATGTGTAATTTTGGCCATGTTATTGTGGCAGAAAGATTTTTAAAAATTCCACATTCTGAATGTTTTGTACTTTGAAAGTCAAATGTATGTACGTTAAGAGTATATGGCAAATCTTCACAATAATGGCCACACATTCACATCTCATCCTTATCCTCATTTCATGCTCCACTTCAGTACGTTCCTTCTTCTTTCCTCCCACATCATTCTCCCAGGCTCACCCTCCATGAAGATAATTATCTTGGTTTGCTCCGTATTGGCCTGGTACTAAAGAGATTCCAGGAAGGTCATAAACAGCAAGCTTTTGTGGTGGGTGAAGTGGCTGATGACCTACACAAGTCAGGACAGAGAGCCGGGGACACACCCTCAGACTGAGCCACAGACCCACTGTTGCAGACACAGCCCCTCTCTGCGCCTTCCCTGCTCACGGCTCCTGAGTGTTGCAGGTGGTTGCTGGTGTGACATCTTCCAGTCTGTCAGGGGCAGATGGTTCTGTGTCTTGGAGACTGTGGGTCACACAAGGGGGAGTTGGAGATGTCTCCGAGAAAGGGTCCCTGTGAGGAAGGACTGTTTCTCTCCATCCAGCAACACCAAAGCTCTTGCTGGGCTTTCTATCTACCTATCTATCATCTATCATCATCTATCATTTATGTTTTTAAAAAAATTAACATATAATGTATTATTTGCTTCAGGCCTGTGAATCATCAGTCTTACACAATTCACAGCACACCATAGCATGTATCCTCCCCAGTGTCCATACCCAGCCACCCCATCCCTTCCACCCCCTCCACTCCAGCAACCCTCAGTTTCCTGAGATTCAGAGTCTCTTACAGTCTGTTTCCCTCTTTGGTTTTGTCTTGTTTCATTTTCTCCTCCCTTCCCCTATGATCTTCTGTCTTATTTCTCAAATTCCTCATATCAGGGAGATAATATGATAATTGTCTTTCTCTGACTGACTTATTTTGCTTAACATAATAGCCTCTCATCCCATCTACTTCATTGCAAATGGCAAGATTTCATTTTTTGATGGCTGCATAATATCCCATTATATATATACACACACCACATCTTCTTTATCTATTTATCTGTTGATGGATATCTAGGTTCTTTACATAGTTTGGCTGTTGTGGACATTGCTGCTATGAACATTCGGGTACACATGCATCTTCAGATCACTACATTTGTATCTTTGTGGTGAATACCCAGTAATGCAATTGCTGGGTCGTAGGGTAGCCCTATTTTCAACTTTTTGAGGAATCTCCGTATTGTTTTCCAGAGTGGTTGCACCAGCTTGCATTCCCACCAACAGTGTAGGAGGGTTCCCCTTTCTCTGCATCCTTGCCAAAACCTGTCATTTCCTGACTTGTTAATTTTAGCCATTCTGACTGGTGTGAGGTGGTATCTCATTGTGGTTTTGATTTGTATTTCCCTGATGGCGAATGATGTTGAGCACTATTTCATGTGTCTGTTGGCCATTTGGATGTCTTCTTTGCAGAAATGTCTGTTCATGTCTTCTGCCCATTTCTTGGTTGGATTATTTGTTCTTTGGGTGTTGAGTTTGATAAATTCCTTATATATTTTGGATACTAGCCCTTTATCTGATATGTCATTTGCAAATATCTTCTCTTATTCTGTAGGTTGTCTTTTGGTTTTGTTGACTGTTTCCTATGCTGTATAAAAGCTTTTGATCCTGATGAAATCCCAATAGTTCACTTTTGCCCTTGCTTCCCTTGCCTTTGGTGAAGTTCCTAGGAAGAAGTTGCTGTGGCTGAGGTTGAAGAGGCTGTTGCCTGTGTTCTCCTCAAGGATTTTGATGGATTCCTTTCTCACCTTGAGGTCCTTCATCCATTTTGAGTCTCTTTTTGTGTGTGGTATAAGGAAATGGTCCAGTTTCAATCTTCTGCATGTGGCTGTCCAATTTTCCCAATACAATTTGTTGAAGAGACTGTCTTTTTTCCACTGGACATTCTTCCCTGCTTTGTTGAAGATTAGTTGACCATAAAGTTAAGGGTCCACTTCTGGGTTCTTTATTCTATTCCATTGATCCATGTGTCTGTTTTTGTGCCTGTACCATACTGTCTTGATGATTATTCAAGCTTTGTAATAGAGCTTGAAGTCTGGAATTGTAATGCCACCAGCTTTGCTTTTCTTTTTAAACATTCCTCTGACTTTTCAGGGTCTTTTCTGGTTTCATACAAATTTTAGGATTCTTTGTTCCATTTCTTTGAAAAAAGTTGATGGTATTTTAATAGGGATTGCATTAAATGTATAGATTGCTCTAGGTAGCATAGACATTTTCACAATATTTGATCTTCTAATCCATGAGCATGGAATGTTTTTCCATTTCTTTGTGTCTTCCTCAATTTCTTTCATGAGTAGTCTGTAGTTTTCTGAGTACAGAGTCTTTGCCTCTTTGGTTAGGTTTTTTCCTAGGTATCTTATGATGGTTTTGGGAGCAATTGTAAATGAGATTGGCTCCTTAATTTCTCTTTCTTCTGTCTTGTTGGTGTATAGAAATGCAACCAATTTCTGTGCATTGATTTTATATCCTGCCACTTTACTGAATTCCTATATGAGTTCTAGCAGTTTTAGGGTGGAGTCTTTTGGGTTTTCCACATAAAGAATCCTGTCATCTGCAAAGAGTGAGAGTTTGACTTCTTCTTTGCTGATTTGCATACCTTTTTTTTTTTTCTTTTTGTTGTATGATTGCCAAGGTTAGGACTTCTAGTACTGTGTTGAATAGCAGTGGTGAGTGGACATCCCTGCCATGTTCCTCACCTTTGGGGAAAAGCTCTCAGGTTTTCCCCATTGAGAATGATATTCATTGTGGGTTTTTCATAGATGGCTTTTATGATATTGATGTATGTATGGACCCTCTCTCCCTATGCTGTGAAGAGTTTTGATCAAGAAAGATGTACTTTGTCAAATGCTTTTTCTGAATCTATTGAGAGTATCATATAGTTCTTGTTCTTTCTTTTATTAATGTATTGTATCACATCAATTAATTTGCAGATGTTGAGCTTACCTTGTAGCCCGGGAATAATTTCCACTTGGTTGTGGTGATAAATCTTTTTAATGTATTGTTGGATCCTGTTGGCTAGTATTTTGGTGAGGATTTTTGCATCCATGTTCATCAGGGATATTGGTTTGTAATTCTTTTTTTTGATGGGGTCTTTGTCTGGTTTTGGGATCAAGGTAATGCTGGCCTCATGAAATTAGTTTGGAAGTTTTCCTTCCATTTCTATTTTTTGAAACAGTTTCAGGAGAATAGATATTTATTCTTCTTTAAATGTTTGGTAGAATTCCCCTGGGAAGCCATCTGGCCCTGGGCTCTTTATTGGGAGATTTTTGATGACTCTTTCAATTTCCTTACTGGTTATGGGTCTGCTCAGATTTTCTATTTCTTCCTGGTTCAGTTTTGGTAGTTTACACATCGCTAGGAATGCATCCCTTTCTTCCAGATTATCTAATTTACTCATAATATGTTCTTATAATTGTATTTCTTTGGTGTTAGTTGTGGTCTCTCCTCTTTCATTCATGATTTTATTATTTGGGTCCTTTCTGTTTTGTTTTTTGATAAGTCTAGCTAGGGGTTTATCATTCTTATTAATTCTTTCAAAGAACAAGTTCCTTTCATTGCTCTGTTCCACTGTTCTTTTGGTTTCTATTTCATTGATTTCTGCTCTGATCTTTATTATTTCTCTTCTGGGTTTAGGCTTTATTTGCTGTTCTTTCTCCAGCTCCTTTAGGTGTAGGGTTAGGTTGTATATTTGAGACCTTTCCTGTTTCTTGAAAAAGACTTGTATTTCTATATATTTTGCTCTCAGGACAGCCTTTGCTACATCCCAAGATTTTGAATAATTGCATTTTCATTTTCATTCGTTTCCATGATTTTTTTCAATTCTTCTTTAATTTCCTGGTTGACCCATTCATTCTTTAGTAGGATGCTCTTTAGCCTCCATGTATTTGAGTTCTTTCCAAATTTCCTCTTGTGATTGAGGTCTAGCTTCAGAGCCTCGTGGTCTGAAAATATGCAGGAAATGATCCCAGTCTTTTGGTACCTTTTGAGACCTGATTGGTGACCCAGGATGTGATCTATTTTGGAGAATGTTCCATGTGCACTAGAGAAGAATGTGTATTCTGTTGCTTTGGGATAGAATGTGCTGTATATATCTGTGATGTCCTTCTGGTCCAGTGTGTCATTTAAAGCCTTTATTCCCTTGTTGAACTTTTGCTTAGATGATCTGTCCATTTCAGTGAGGGAAGTGTTCAAGTCCCCTACTATTATCATATAATTGTCAAAGTGTTTCTTTGATTTTGTTCTTAACTGACTTATATAATTGGCTGCTCCAATTTTAGATATAGATATTTAAAATTGTTAGATCTTCTTGTTGGACAGACCCTTTAAGTATGATATAGTGTCCTTCCTCATCTCTTATTATAGTCTTTGGTTTAAAATCTATTTTGTATGATATAAGGATTGCCACTCCAGCTTTCTTTTGGTGTCCATTAGCATGGTAAATGGTTTTCCAGCCCCTCACTTTAAGTCTGTAGGTGACTTGAGTCTATAATGAGTTTCTTGCAGACAGCATTTCAATGGGTCTTGTTTTTTTATTTATTTTTATTTTTTTAATCCATTCTGATACCCTGTGTCTTTTGATTGGTTCTTTTAGTCCATTTACTTTCAAGGTAACTATTGAAAGATATGAATTTAATGTCACTGTATTGCCTGTAAGGGGATGGTTACTGTATATTATCTCTGTTCCTTTCTGGTCTATGTTACTTTTAGGCTGTCTTTTTGCTTAGAAGACCCCTTTCAATATTTCCTGTAGGGCTGGTTTGGTGTTTGCAAATTCTTTTAGTTTTTGTTTGTCCTGGAAGCTTTTTATTTCTTCTTCTATTTTCAATGACAACCTAGTTGGATACAGTATTCTTGGTTGCATACTTTTCTTGTTTAATGCTCTAAGTATATCATGCTAGTCCTTTCTGGCCTGTCAGGTCTCTGTAGATAGGTCTGCTGCCAGTCTAATGTTTCTACTGTTGTAGGTTACAGACCTTTTGTTCCAAGCTGCTTTCAGGATTTTCTCTTTGTCTCTGAGACTTGTAAGTTTTGCTATTAGAAGACAGGGTGTTATCCTATTTTTATTGATTTTTGAGGGGGATTCTCTATGCCTCCTAGATTTTGATGCCTGTTTCCTTCACCACATTAGCGAAGTTCTCCACTACAATTTGCTCTAACATACCTTCTGCCCCTACCTCTTTTTTCTTCTGGGATCCCAATTATTCTAATACTGTTTCATCTTATGGTATCACTTATCTCTTGAATTCTCCCCTCCTGATCCTATAGTTGTTTATCTCTCTTTTTCTCAGCTTCTTTATTCTCCACTATTTGGTCTTCTATATCACTGATTCTCTATTCTCATTCATTTATCTTAGCAGTAAGAGCCTCCATTTTTTTATTGCACCTCATTAATAGCCTTTTTGATTTCAACCTGGTCAGATTTTTGTTCTTTTATTTCTCCAGAAAGGGATTCCCTAGTATCTTCTATGCATTTTCAAGCCCAGCTAGTATCTTTACAGTCATCATTCTGAACTCTAGTTCCAACATCTTACTAATGTCCATATTGATTATGTCCTTTGCAGTCAGTACTGCCTCTTCTTTCTTTAGAGGTGAGTTTTTCCATTTTGTTATTTTGTCCAGAGAAGAACAGATGAATGAGAGAACAAAATGTTAAAAGGGAAACAACGACCCCAGAAAAGTATACATTACACACAAATTGGAAGAGACTTGTAATGGGGGTGGGGGGAGAGGGAAGAAAGTGAAAAAAAAATATGATCAGGCTGGTGAATAGAACAGAGTCATGCATTATATTTTGGTGGTATGTTGGTCTGTTAGAGGAAACTGCCTCCCTAAATTTTAAAGAAAGAAAAACATACATATACAAAAATAAGGGTAAACATGATGAAGAGATGGACTGACTGTAAAGATGAAAATTAAAAAGATTTTTAAAAAGGAATTGAAAAGATAAGAAGTTGATTTAAAAAAGAAAGAAAAAAATAAAATAAAGAGATAACGTGATCAGGTGGGAGATTAGAACAAAGCCATACACTAGATTTAGTGTATAGTACATATTTTGAAACTGTAACCCAAAATATTAAAGTAAGAAAAACTTATATATATACAGAAAATAGGCTAAATACAATGAAAGGATGGAATATAACTATAAAAATGAAAATTAAAAAAGATTTTTAAAAATTAATTGATAAGATGTTGGTTAAAATAGGAAAGAAGAAACATACAAAGAAATAGAAAAAGAAAAAATAAAAAAATTTTAAGAAATTAACTTTAACAGACTAAAGAATCATGGGGAGCCATGAATTCTATATGCTCTATTCCCCTATCACCGGGCTGGAATTCCGCAGTTCTCATCGATGGCTAAACTTGGCCTTGGGTGGAGTTCTTGATGATCTTCTGGGGGAGGGGCCTGTTGTAGTGATTCTCAAGTGTCTTTGCCTGAGGCAGAATCACACTGCCCTTGCCAGGGGCCACGCTAAGTAATGTGTTTGGTTTCCTTAGCTTTTGTTCCCTGAACATTTTCCATAGAGCTTTGGAGGAAGAGAATGAAGATGGCAGCCACCCAGTATCTCACCAGTAGGAGTTGAGAGCTCTGGGCCCCACTTCTCTGTGTGCCATCAGAGAGAAGCAGTCCCATCTCCCCGGTCTCTGGTGGCACTCCGTGTTCACCCAGCCTCCGACGGAGCAATTCTATCTCTGGCACAAAGCCCGGTTTGGAGTCTCCAAACCCAACAAATTCCTGCTGTGCACTCCCATGCCGGTCCTCCTGGAGGAGGAAGGGGGGGTCTCTCCGGATGTGCCACTTGTGGGGTCCCTGTTCGAAGAGCAGTGGCCTGACTGTGCCTTGGATCATGGTTTAAGGTAACCCTGATCTGAGAGCCCCCACCTCGGCTCCCTCTTTGCAGCTGGCTTTCTGACTCTGATACCTGGAGCTCTGCCACACTCAGTCACCCCTGGTCTTTCTGTGACCCTGTGGGTCCTGAGACCACACTGTCCCCATGAGGGCTCCACCCCAGCTTAGCCTCTGGAGCAATGTCCCTCAGCGGAGAAGACTAAAAGTTCTGTTTTTGGGCTCTACTGCTCTACAGCTTGCTGGGAGCCAGCCCCTGCCCCCACAGTCTATCTTCCCAAATACCACTTTGGATTCACTTCTTCACACGTCCTGCCTTCCAGAAAGTGGTCAGTTTTCTGTTTGTAGAATTTCTGCCATTCTTCCCTTCGATCTCCTCTTGAGTTTGTAGGTGTTCAGAATGGTTTGATAACTATCTAGTGGAATTCCTGGGACCCATTGATATTTAGGTCTCCTAATCCTCTGCTGTCTTCCTCCCCCCCCCCCCCTTTTTAAAATTTGTTTTGCAGAGAATTTTTCTGTGGCCACTGAATGACCTCCATGAGGGCCACTCCTGATTGCACTGGGAGCCCAAGAGGCTGGGTCTGGATGTCAGCTGTGGCTTTGACTCATGGCAGGAAGGCAGGAAGGGCTAATAATGACCTAATTTGTCTTTGTCTCAGCTGGTGAATGGGGGATCCACATTGCATCTTGTGTTAAAGTGCCCGTTGTTAAAGTGCTCCATGATCATGGAGCTTGGAAATCCTTTGGGTTGAGGGCAACTGTTCATAGTGTATGTCTGAGCCAAGCTCTTGTTGTGTGTCAGAACAAGGCATCTCAAGAGAGGCCAGTTGGACAGAACTGATAGGTGTAAGGAAGTGGCCACACGCTCTGGGTCTTGATAGACCTCTTGGCAACTGGCCCAGGTACCTTAAGTCCAAACCAGAGATCCCTCTAGAAGGAGGTAGATGTACTGCTCTCCCTCGCGTCTCACGGGTCATGTGCCTGTGCTTGGCCAGGATGACTCCAGGGCCTGGGGAGCCTGGCCATTCCTCCCTTGATTTTCTCCTAGGACAGACTGCTGAGGGGTCTCAAAGTGCCAGACACTGTGATCTTTCTGCCCTTGGATGGTGGTGGGGATGGAGCACCAAGCACGCAATACTGTCAAGCTTTTGGGGAAGTTTATGCTCCCATGTTGGGGCCTGGGGGAGGTGACCATAGCCTTGGACTGAACATTGGGGCATGATCATCAGGGGAGAGGGAGGTGTATTAATGTGCACAAGGAAGTTGCTCCTGACTCCATGCCTCCAGGTGGTGGGGATGGAGGATGGAGTGGGGAGTGGGGGCAGTCAGGAGGGAGGCCGTGGGAGAGAGCGCTGGCTGAGAGAGCGGACAGGTGCATGGCTCCCTCTAGCATGGTCACGCATAGCTAGAGAAGCCAGTGGTCAGGGGCTGCATGCCTGGCACCCAGTCAGACTCTGGCCAGGAGATGAAAGCTTTTAAAAAAAAGAAATTTTAGGGCAAATATTCATTTACCTTTGCTGAATCTCCTAAATCCCTTTCTCCAGATCTTGTGCCATTTGATAGTTTCTGGGTCAACTTTTCCAAAAACCTATCTAAAAACGATTGGAGAAACATAGGAAAAAATTTTAGTTTTAACTTTAAGACATTTGTTTACAAAAGAAAAAAAATACCCTGTCTACTTTTATCTTGAGTGAAAATACTCAAATACTTTTTCAGAGAAGGAAAAAAAAAACTTTGAAATGTGTTCATTGTTGAAAATTATGAACATATAGAAAAGTTAGAAGAAAAAATAATTCTACTTTCTAAAACAGAGATAACTAGAAACACTTTAATATTGTCTTTGTGGTCTTTTTAAAAAAATCTCATTTTAAAAACATAGTTGAAGTGATATCGTAGACAGTTCTGCATTTTACATTTTTTTTTCCCATATTATAGCATAAACGCCTTTTCACTTTACTAAAACCCTTTGTAAAACAAATTTAATGGCCTCATAATATCCTGACAGAAAGGAAGTAATGTGTATCCGTCAGAGTCTGGCAGAAAATAGAAACCACTCTAAGTATTTTAATGCAAGGAATTTTTAGCCGGGAATTGGTTACACGGGTGAAGGGAGAAGGCGGAAGCCAAAGCCAAGCAGAAGATCCAGGGGGTGACCCAGAGATTGGCAACAGCAGGAATCCCCTTCCAGATCCAGGGCTTGGTGAACGGGGGGGAGAGGCTGTTACCAGTTATCTAGAAGTGGGGACTGGAGGACGGGAGCTAGAGCAGGTCCAGAAGAGCCATGTGGGCGTTGAGACCCAGAGATGAGTCATACTCAGATATGTCACAGGAAGCAGAGATAAGACAGGATGATACCCGGATCCTCCCTCCTCTTGCCTTCTACCCTCACACAGGTGTCTCTCACTCGCTAATCTGGACAATGGCCCCTTCCTTGCTCTAAATCTTCAGTGGCTCCCCATTACCTATAGAATAAAATGTGAATTCCTTGGTCTGATACAAAAAGCCCTTCCTAGTCCGACTCTCACTTAAATATCCGCGGTCATTTCTTTTTTTTTTAATTTATTTAAATATTTAGAGAGAGAGAGAGAGCATGCACATGCTCTTATGAGTGGGGTAGAGGCAGAGGGAGAGAGAGAGAGAAGCAGACACCCTGATGCGTGGAGCCTGATGCAGAGCTCGATCTCATGATCCTGAGATCATGACCTTAGCCAGAACCAAGAGTAGGTCGCTCGACTGACTGAGCCATCCAGGTGTCCACTCTTATCCTTTCTTATCACTGTCCCCAATACTTCCAGCCCTAGACATACCCAACTTCTCACTGTTTCTTTTAATGCTGCTCTGATTCCCGATGTGCTGCTCCTACATCCTAGAATGTCCTTTCTATCTTCGTCCACTGGGTGAGAGCTGTTCATCCTTTCGGACCCTGCTCATTGTCTGGGGAGTTTCCCTCACCTCTTTTCTTGGGGCAGAGGTGGTTGGATCCCCCTTGGCACTGACATCTGAGGCATTCTTGGGGGCATGGGTCTGCTTGTCCCCCTATGAAGGAACACACGGGTGGGGACCCAAGTTCCTATCTGCAGTTTCCCACCTGCTGGCGAGAGCTCAGGAGATCAGAGCTGAATGGTTGAAATGCTGTTTTCCTAGATCTATAGCTATTGACCTGGAGGACTAAGCAAGAAAGACAAGCTGCAGAAGAATGTGTATGAGATGCCCTTTTTTGAATAAAGCAGACATTTCCTGTATAAGTTTTATGAGCATGGATGAGAGTGTGGAATGCCACACTCCAGGCTGTCTCCGTTGGTTACCTAAGGGTAAGTACCTAAGGGGGTACCTAAGGAGGTGAGCTACAAAGTCTGTAGGGAAGATTAGTTTTTACTGCACACTTCAGTAATATTTTTAAATCATAGGGCACACATGTCACTTTTATAATTTTTGAGAAGGAATTTAAATAAAAAGTTTAAATAGCCTGAAAAGAAAGTTATGGTTTCTCTTTAGAATATGGCTGGGTCCACCACTGCCTCATTCCACTCTTCTGGAAACTTCCTGAAACCGGGAGCCCCTGGTGGGGGTCCTTCAGCTCTCATGCCCTCTCTCTGCTTAGATAAGGGTTCATTCTGGAGTGAACCACCTAGAGAGCCAATGGGGGGATACCACGGGTTTCAGCCCCTTGAGGGGAGCTTGGCACAGTCTTGGGGGACTGTCAGTCCCCAGATTGGAAGCTCAAAGGACTCTTAGTTCTTGACTGCCAGGCTAAACAGAAAGTGAGATGCTTGGCTTAGCTTCCGTTATAAACGTCCTGAGCCATGCAGGCTCTTAATAAGAAAATTGATTCAGCCCCAAGCTTAATCCCTGAGGTGCATTTTTTTTCCCAAGACAGCAAGTTCATGGCTCTGTAATAACTGATTTAGATGTTTTGAAATGTATTCTTTGACAAGGCTTAATTAAAGTGGATCGCACCTATATGGGAACATTTTACAGTTTCCATAACAAACACTATTATTACCAGGAGCCATGTATTTTTTTTTTTTTGTTCTATTGATGTCTTTTATGGTGATGTCATAAAAAGAAGATTATGACTTCTCATTATGAGGCAGATGGAGGGAAAGACGCGTTTTGATTACCAGAGAGGGGAATATGTTCTTTCCAAACAGTTACCTTAATAGCTAGCAAGGGCCGGACTGGACGGGAATGGGAGGTCTAGGCAAATGACTTTTTACGGGCTTTACTTTATAGCAGCTTCCTTTTGTATGTTTTAAAATGAGATTCATCAAATGTTAAGCTGATTTTCCAGTCTGGCTAGGAATGAAGTTTCCATAGATTATCTATCTTTCTAGAACTATTATTAAAATGAACAAAACTCACTTTTTATGTCTCTTAATTTAGTAGCTAGAAACTGGCTTGCTTATAAAATCTATTATAATTAAATGACAGTTTACATTTATAAAGTAGTATAACGTTTGTAAAGAATCCTTTTTTATTTTTAAAAACCATTTTGTATTTTAAGAACAATACACTTGCACTGTAATAAATTGGAAAAATACAGCCTTTCCCTATATTAAAAAAAAGCCAGTTTCAACTACTCAAATGATAAGCATTTCCTCCATGTATTCAATAATTTTTTTTTAATTTTTTATTTTTTCAGCGTTAACAGTATTCATTATTTTTGCACCACACCCAGTGCTCCATGCAATCCATGCCCTCTACAATACCACCACCTGGTTCCCCCAACCTTCCACCCCCTGCCCCTTCAAAACCTTCAGATTGTTTTTCAGAGTCCATAGTCTCTCATGGTTCACCTCCCCTTCCAATTTCCCTCAACTCCCTTCTCCTCTCCATCTCCCCATGTCCTCCATGCTATTTGTTATGCTCCACAAATAAGTGAAACCATATGATAATTGACTTTCTCTGCTTGACTTATTTCACTCAGCATAATCTCTTCCAGTCCCGTCCATGTTGCTACAAAAGTTGGGTGTTCATCCTTTCTGATGGAGGCATCATACTCCATAGTGTATATGGACCACATCTTCCTTATCCATTCGTCCGTTGAAGGGCATCTTTGTTCTTTCCACAGTTTGGTGACTTTGGCCATTGCTGCTATTCAATGATTTTTTTTAAAAAAATTATTTATTTATTTGACAGAGAGAGAGAGAGATCACAAGTAGGCAGAAAGGCAGGCGGGGGTTGAGGGGAAGCAGGCTCCCTGCCAAGCAGAGAGCCCAATGCGGGACTCGATCCCAGGACCCTGGGATCATGACCTGGGCAGAAGGCAGAGGCTTTAACCCACTGAGCCACCCAGGCGTCCCTCAATGATTGTTTTAAACACCACTTTATTTGTTTTTATTTTTTTCTGGCTTTCTGGAGGTATAGCAGACAAGTAAAAATCGTATATATTTAAGGTATCCAACGTGATATCTGGATATATGTATATGTAGTGAAATGATTACTACAAATGATTTATGTGTCCAGCACCTCACATCCTTAATATCTGTGTGTGTGTGTTGAGAAACTTGAAGATCTATCTTCCTAGCAGATTTCAGATGTACAAAACACTATCATTAACTGTCACCACTGTGTGGTACATTAGATCACCAGGACCTACCCATCATGCGTAACTGGAACTTTATACCTTTAGCAAACACCTCCCCGTTTCCCTAGCCTCCTGGCCCCTGGTAAACACCATTTTAAATGGCTTCATAACATTTAACCATTGATGGTCACATAATTTATTTACCCAGTTCCCCAATGTTGGACACTTGTATTTTTTCAAGTTTTCATATGTGTAAATAACACTGGGATAAACTTCTTTATAGAAAATATTGGTCAGTGTTGTCAATTACTCTCCTAGAGTTATCTCTGGAAGTGAAATTGGGGGTCAGAGCGTTGAAACATATGGCCAGCTAGCTTTCCAGGATGTTTGTACCAATTTATATTTCCTCGAGGAACATACGGAGTATCCCTTGAACGTGTCTGCGGACATTTGCTCGGCAGAAATACAAGAGTAGCTTCTTAATTTCGGTTCGTTTCTCTGATTACTCTCAGTCATTGAGGTGGTGGAGGGGGCTAGGCCAGCTCATGGTGGGCCTTCCCCAAGTCTGGTCTCAGGCATAAACACTTGGCCCCCAAGAACATTTTAGAATAATTCCACTTGCGTTCTGAGCTTTGGGTAAAGATACAGTCCCATGCTTTTGGGGAGCATCTTGCTTCTTCCTCCTCCATCAGTGTGGAATTACCAGCAGTGACCCAGCAGATCTAAAAGGGGATGAGACCTTCTATGATTTCAATTTGACTTAGGAAATAATCACGCCATATGCAAATCCTTGAAGCCCAAAGTAGACATTTTTCTTGTTTTTTTTTTTTTTTTTTTTTTAAGCCGACTTCATATAGAGTCAATTACCCTGAGCAGATTATGTTTTTAGTTCAGACTAATTATCCGTGAATTGGACACTTTGGAGGAATTGGCCGCATTGGAGGAAGAGAGCATCCACAGCTGGGCAGCGCTGAACCTGGGGAGGGGAGTTCATCCCGGCAGGAACAGGGAACATCAAAGAATGAAAGGCCAAAAAGAAAACAAAGACTTGTAACATATTTGCAGAACAAAAATGGAGTGTGTGTGTGGGGGTGATGTAAGAAGCAGAAGCAATGAATTCATCTCCTCCAAAGCATATTTATGAGTCTTTCTCCTGAACTCCCTTTCTCTTCCTTTCTCTCAGGTCCCACACTCACCGTGTTATGCATTCCTAATTAATTGGAGCATGCAATTCCTTACTTTGCCAAGGGTGCATAATTTATCATGCTGAGCTCCTGAAACCAGAGCAGTTAAGTTTTTGGAAAATATACAAATTGACTCGCCACCAGCTATGCAATTCAAGGGTGGATTCCAGGAGTCCCTATGGGAAGCCCGGAAAGCAGACTTTACCTGGCAGTCTTTAAATCACCCGGTTGGGTGGACATTTTCTTGACAGGCTCAACAGATAGCCAGGACCTTTTCAGACACCAAAAAGCAGGGCGCGCGCGCACACACACACACACACGCACATAGGGAAAAAAAAATTAAAGAAAGTTCCAATTGCATGGACTTACCCAGAATTTTTCAACCATTTTGACTTTATCTATTTTGACTTTATCATAGCTTCAGTTTTGTTTGTGCTAGGGTTTAGTGTGTGTTTTGAATTACAGGTATAGGTAGAGATTGGAAGCAGGGTTCCATAATCTTTTCAGAGCTCAGGGTTTCTAAAGGACTCATCTGGACACCATGTCAGCCAGAGGACTCTGCGTAGTGTAGTATGTGACAGCCAAGAAGGGCACCCCCAGTATAGGCTACGGAGGGTAGAGGCTACGGTATAGACTCACAGTATAGGCTGTGTATAGTATAGGCTATGGGATACAGGGTGAAAACCACCTGAAATGCCTTTTATTCATGTTACAGAGCTCCCAGAGGAAAGCCATCTCGCGTGCCATGGCTTTTCCAAATAAGGACTGGGGCTTTTGTCAGCATGAACGCAACGTGAATCAGCTTCTGGGCGCCAGGCCCGTCAGCTTGCTACCCACCCAGAGGGACTTGAAGGCCTCAGGTGGCTTCTCTCCAATGAGGGAAACAGGACGAGAGGAGGCCATGTTTTCCTGTTTTAATTCCTTTTCTATTTGGAGCACAATTTCAAAGCCGTCTTGTTAATTTTCAACAGCGGGGCTTGGAGGTCCATGTCCAGGGATGGTCTCTCCGTTTCTCTTTGGGGTTTTGGACTTGGCTCCAGCCCAGTGACGGTCCTGCAGCGGTTCCCCTGACAACACCTGGCTCCTACCTCGAGGCCAGAGTGTCAGTGTTGGGACCAGCCCGTCACATTCTGCTATGGTCCCCGGGCAAGTGTCTTCTGTCAAGGTCGTTTCATACTTTACATGGCTGGAAGCCGGGCTGACCTAGGGAGAAATTTCTGAAGCCAAAGCGACTGGCCCACAGAGGTCTGAGTTGACTGTGTTGTTGTGGGGCGGGGGACAGCTTCAGTGGAGAAGGGTGACGTTAGAAACGCACAGCCTCAGGGTGCCTGGATGGCTCAGTCAGGGGAGTGTCTGCCTTCTGCTCGGGGTCCTGGGATCGAGCCCTGCATCTGGCTCTCTGCTCTGTGGGGAGCCTGCTTCTCCCTTCCTCCCGGCTCGTGCACGCTCTGTCTGTGTCAAATAAATAAAATCTTTAAAAAAGAAAGAAGGAAAGAAAGAAACTCACAGCCTCTACATTCCCAGTGACTGAAAAGATGAGACATCACCCCTCAACCAGGCCTAAAAAGACCTGTGCTCAGGTCGCAGAGACCACCAGACGTGCCGGCCACCCATGGCCCACAAACACATGCTTTTGGTGTGCGGACTGTTTAAAAATCTTGACTCAATCGACAATCTTTTATTTTATTTATTTACTTATTTTTATTATTATTTTTAGAGAGAGAAAGGGAAAGGGGGGCAGTTGGGGGAGGGGCAGAAGGAGAGGGAGAGAGAGCATCTCGAGCAGACCCCGAGCTGAGCACAGAGCCCATTGCTTGGTTCCATCCTAGGACCCTGAGATCAAGAGATGGACCTAGGACCCTGACCCGAAATCAAGAGTCGGATGTGTAAGTGACTGAGCCTCCCAGGTTCTGCTTGATTGACAACCTTTTACATAGTAATAATTTCATAGGAAAATCTGATTTTCAGCTTTTTTGGGGAAAGCATTCCAGCGACACTGAGCCTGCAGGTCTCCGTAGCGCCAGTTTCCAGAGCTGAGTGAGGGCGGCTCCCTGAGCACCCCCTGCAGCCCTTCCCACACTGTAGCGCACCCCCTCCTCTGCTCACCCCACCACTGCCTGTCTGTGGGTCTCTGAGCCATGGCTGTGGTTCTCAGTCAGTTCCCGGACCACCACTCTGGACAGGTCTCGAGTCTTCTGTCCTCCCCAGGCCCTAGTTTTCCCAAATGTAAACTAAGGAATTGGATTAGAGAGGGTCCAGAATTTTCCTCAACCCCCATATTTTGTGACTCTAGGATGGTCAGGAATTTTATTTTATTTTTTGATTGACTTATTTATTTGACACAGAGAGAGCACAAGTAGGCGAAGAGGCAAGCGGTGGGAGAGGATCAGGAATTTTTAAGTACTTATTTTTGCTATATACTAAAAGGCAATTTTATTTCCTTGACCTTGAAGAATTCTAACATTCACAAAGCACAGCAAAGCCATTTGTAATTTGACGTATTGGACCAAGCCTTCCAGAGTTTAGAATGTTCTGGGGAGAACAAAGAGAGCGGTTTTGTGGTGAGGACGGGGGTTTGGGGAGGTGGACGCCTTTGCTCTGTGCTTGTCCGATGCTAGCGGTGTAGACCCAGCACGGCTCGCTACAGCCCTGTCTGCCTCATAGGCCTGCCAGTTGGCCTGCATCCTGATCAGGTTCGGGGGGGAGACACTGGCCCGGAAGTTAGCAGGTCTAGCTTCTTGTCTTGGACCCATTATGGACTCCTTGCTCGGTGCTGTTTACGTCCAAGCTCGGCTTCCACCTCTGCAAGATTGGAAGAAATGTTTTCAAGATCTAACATCCTGTGGTCCTAAGGTTCATCCTGTGCTTACATAGGAAACATCAAGGGAAAACCCACAGAAGTTGCCAGGCCCCCCTGCCGAGGGCTTTGCAGCTCCTGGCGGGGGCGGGGGTCTGGAGGGACACATCGACTCTGCAGGGGCTCGTGCCAGCCCTGGCCCCTGGTCTCAAGAAACCTTCCACCTAGTGGGGAAGATGAAACACGAGCCAATACTTGACCCTAGGAGGGGAAAGACCTGCCTTTTGTCGCTTTTTTCTCCACTTTTAAAGGTCTTTCATGTTCAGCATCAGGGCCTTTGTAAAGAAACAGAAAGAAATAATTTAAAAAGTAGTCTAGAAAAATAGGAAGTTGGGTAAAAATTTGTTCCTTGTCAATTTTTTTTTTTTTTTTTTTTTTTTTAGAAACACAACTCTTAGGACACACTAAAAAATGCATCAAGTTCACATTCTTTGACTGGCCCTTTGGTTCTGAACCAAAGCATGGCTGCCTTCTGCGGCTCACGCCTGCCAGAGATCCTATCCCTGATGGACCCGCCTACCCCACCTCTCCTTCAGTTCAGATGCAGGACACCCTCCAGCACCCCACTTAGGTGGTATGGCCCTCCCTCCCAAGCCTTCCCTGGGCACGTCCTCTGTCTTGTCCGGTCCCTGTGCTTAACTCACCCATGCTGCCTCCTGTCCTTAAGGATTTCCCCTCCCTTGTGAATCCGTGTTGTGTGGATACATGAAGGAGTGAATGAGTGGGGGGAGCTGGTGAAAGAAACCTGGGGACATGGTCACTCAGGACGGTATGTGCCAGCTCGATGAGATATGGCTTCTGTCCTTGCTTTCGTCAGTGTCGCAACCATCTGACATTTCCTTTACTTTGCCGTCATTGGCTGGTAGCAGTCCTTAAACCAAGGCATGCAGGACTGGCCAGTGTCCTTCCCAGGCTGAAAAGGATATGATTCTCCTCTCCTCTCCTCTCCTCTCCTCTCCTCACCTCTCTTCTCCTCTCCTTTCCTTTCTCCTTCTTTCCTCTCCTTTCTTTTCTTTCTTTCTTTCTTTTTTTTTCTTCACGATTTTTATTTATTTGAGAGAGGGAGCATGAGCAGGAGGAGGGGCAGAGGGAGGGAGAGGCAGACTCCCTGCTGAGCAGGGAGCCCAGGACCACAGGATCATGACCTGAGCAGAAGGCAGATGCTTAACCGACTGAATAATACAGGTGCCCCGGGATCTGATTTTTAAGGTTGTCTTTTTTGGGTGCCTCATGGCCAGCTGCTGAGTTCTTTGAGGACACTTGATCTATTTTCCTTCCTCTAGGTACACTGCTGTGGGGGAAGCTTTCTGATCGCTTTGTCTTCCTTATATGTAATAACTTCAGCCAAACACCATTAGTCGGACCAGTTAGGGATGAAGGGCAGACTAAGGAAAAAAGAAGCCTGACTACACACATCATGTTCAAAAAAACTGCAGTTTATCTTCTTTAACTACCTCTTAGCATGTGACCAGTACTGCTTAGGAGTTACTCAAATACCTATTTTAATGCATAGACAAGATCAATACCTAGTGATGCATTAGAATTCTCTGGAGAGAGCGCCTGGGTGGCTCAGTTGGTTAAGTGTCTTTCTGCGGCTCAGGTCATGATCTCAGGGTCTTGGGTTCAAGCCTCATGTCTGCTTCTCCCTCTGCCCTTCCCCCTACTCATTCTCTCTCTGTCACTCATTCTCTCTCTCTCAGATAAATAAATAAAATCTAGCCTACTTGTGATCTCTATCAAGTAAATAAAATCTTAAAAAAATAAAATAAAATCTAAAAAAAAAAAAAAAAAGAAGGATTCTTTGGAGAAACAGAACCAACAGACCAGCAGGAGAGCTAATGGTTTATCTCCGTCTGGACACTGGTAGGCTTGAAACCTAAGGGGAGTCAAGCTTTAGTTCTGTTCAAGTGCAATGACAGGAAAAAAAAAAAAATCACAGTTTGAAAGCCACAAGGCTGGAGTTCCCTCTTATTCAGCCTTTCTGTTCTATAGAAACCCCTCTTCAACTGATTGGATGAGGCCCACCTACATTAGGGAGGCCCATGTACTTTACTCAGTTTTCTGATGTAAATGTTAACCTCATCTAAAAAACCCTCACAGAAACAGAATAACATGTGACCACATATCTGGGCACCCCGTAGCCCACTCAAGTTGGCATATAAAACTGATCTTCCCAGTAAACCAATCAATAGATTTTTATATAGTGAACACATTCAGAGTGGTCCGTAGTACCTGAACACAATTGGTTCTGTTTTGTCCTGTCTCAAGTGTTCTGCGATTTTCTCTTTACTGCGAATGAGCCAATGTCTCAGACTTTTAAAAAGGGGGGAGAGGAAGGGAGGGAAGGATGAGTGGCGAGGGGATGAGGGGCACAAACCCCTCCATGAGAAATTCCTCCCGTGTGTGTTTGTGTGTGTGTGTGTGAGAGACAGAACCAGTCAGCTTCTCCTGAGGCCAGTGTTGGAAGGCAGACGATATACTGCTTTAGTTTCGTGAGCACTGGAATCTGTCTTGCCCTAAGGAACCAGAGCTGAAGAAGCGTGGGGACTTCCAGTAGATAATTTGGAGCCAGCTCAGAAGAGTTCATGTCAGGCACTGGGCTCTTTCTAATTCTGCTTTCGCACAGAATAAGCTGCTTGAATGATGGATTTGTTAAGTCATGATAGCTGTAATTTATTGAACATTCCTTCTGGGATAAAAATAAAAGCAGTCATTGAGTGCTTTCCATGGTACTATTTATGACGGTAGATATGTTCTAGGTTTTTGTATTCAACCTGACCAGCAAACCTACTGTCTGCATCTTTGTCCCTGTCTTAGAGACGCTGAAGGAGGCTCAGACACAGCAGGCCGCTCGTTTAGGGCTGCGGAGCTGCTAAGTGCAGAGCCGAGGCCCACATCTTCCCCCTTTCATAGTCTCACCTTGGTTTTTTACAAACTGATCAGCCATTCCCGAGGCCCCCGAATGGAGCCGCTCCCCTCCCCAGCTGCATCTGTACCAATCTGGAAAGACGGCGATTTCGTTGTGATGGCTGAAAATGGTTTGATTATTCCATGTGTTATGTTGGGGAAAGCAGCCTCTACCTGCTTCAAACATCTGTTCTTTCTTCATCACAGCATTATTCTGAGGAAGAATAAAAAATGCAGGAGAGGGCAGACAATCTTAGCCCACAACAATTTTCAATTTTAGAACACTTTTGCAAATGGTGCTGAAGGAGGTACATATTTTATGTGGAAGAGACTAGGACATTTTGTTCCTTCCAGACACACCGGGGGCGGGCGAGAACAAAAACGCAGCTTTTATTTAAAAAATGTTAAAAGGCTGCTGCTGTGTACTCGGGGATCGGCTTTGGGGGCCCACACTGTGCCCTCCCAGGGCCCACGCTGGGGAGATGGAGAGGAGAGGAGGCAGGCCTGGACCTTGTGGGCGATGACCTGCAGGAGCTCGATGGCAGGAGACAGAAACCCATTCCAAGGCTCTGGGACATTGGGGATGCTGGGAAGCAAGCCCAGTTCACCTGGGGCCCACGGGGAGGTGGGGGCACTGGGAAGTTGCTGTTCCCTGTGCCTCAGGTGGCCTTCCCTCCCCCCTCCCCCCTGCCACTCTACCCAGCTCACACCTGCTCAGGCTTCCCAGATCTGCTCCCTATTTCTCGGTTGCCATGCCCACCACAGGGAGACACGTGTGACGGAAATACTTCAGAGGAAGAGGAACTCCTCCAGTGTGGGGGGATGTTGTCTGTGACCTTTCCATGTAACCTCAGTCAGGTGCAGGGTCGCATCCTGAAATCTCACCCAGCCCCAGCTGGGAGTCCCCCCTCCACCACTTCCTGACTGAGTGGGGCAAGGGCCTGTCACCCCTCGAGCCTGTCCCCATGGCTGTAGGGTGGAGACAAAGCCTTCTGATGTGGCTGGATACAGTTGCTCCGTGAGCAACGCGGGTGTGAACCGCGCAGGTCTACTGAGATGCGGACTTTTTCACTGCACACGGTATTTTTAATGTACTCTCTCTTCCTTATGACATTCTTAGTAACTCTGGTTTTCTCGAACTTATTTTGTTGTAAGAATACAGTATATAACACAAATCACATGAATTTTGTGTTCATTGACTGCTTATGTCATCAGTGAGGCTTCTGGTCAACAAGAGACTCGTGGGAAAGTTGGGGGAGTCGAAAGTTACGTGTGGATTTTCTACTTGAGGGGGATCAGCACCCCTGACCCCCATGTTGTTCTAAGGTCAACTGTACCTCTTGGGAGGAGTGAACCAAAGAACATATGCCAAGTGCTTAGGAGGAATCTGAAAAAGAGGAGATGTCAGCGTTTTTAGAGTTCTCTCCAAGTTTGGGGAAGGGAGCAGCTGGGTGCCAGGTACCAGCCGGGTGGGCTGATGCGAAGCCTAGTCCTCTGGGGTCCTGGGCTTGATTTGTGGTGTCTGCTCTGAGCGAGTGCGAGAGAGCATGACTGAGGAGGGGCGCCAGGAGCCACACTGGGGCAGGAGCTGGGGATGCCGGCAGCAGAGTGGGGCTGACTGAGAGGCGCAGGGCATGTGGAAGTGACCTGTCAGCCGCCATATTTCTGACTTGAGGTGGTCAACCATCACCTGGCTCAGAACACCAACGAGGTGGGTGACGTTAGGAGGCCTCTTAGGGCACAGACCCCATGACCACGGTATCCCTGGCCCGGAGCACGGTGCTCTCAGCTCATCCCTGTGTCACGTGAATGAGTTTGTAGATGGGTAGCAGAGGGCTGAAGGCTGGCGCACAGAGCCTTGGGAGAGGGTGTGGAGCTGAGTGGGGCATAAGTGTGGCCCAGAATCACACTGCCCTTTATGAGCTCTTTCAAAAGCCAGATTCTATTAAATTGTCTTGTTTTATTTAATGATTGCAATCCCGATTGTCTTTGTTTGACAGATATGGGAACCAAGGCTGAGAGGAGAGAAACGTTTCTGAGGGTTCCATGACTCATGTGTTGTGACTGTTGACTGTGTGGTGTTAGTGGCCTTGTTGGGGTCCACTGGCCGGTCCCTATAACACCGCAGGAGGTAAGTAAACATGGCATGTGAGGTCTCTCTCTCTCTCTGTCTAGGCTGAGGAGCTCCATGACAAGTGAGGGACCCACAAATGACCTGAGAGGACTTATTTCTGAGTAAACCATCTTGGATGCGCCTCCCTTGGAGAAGCCCCTTGGAACTCCCAGAAGCAGCTCGTGGAGAGTGAACAGTGAAGAACGAACAACCAGATGGGTAGGGAGGGCGCGCGCGGCAAAATCCTAAATGAAAGTTCACATGACCCCAGGGCCACTCACAGGCCACTGAGCCGTGGGGATGTTGGTTTCACAAGGAAAATGGATTTTGCCTTGCTGGGCCGAAGCATGGATGGGCTACGTGCTTTGTGCCTGGCCTTTGGAGCTAGCGACCAGCTCTGCGGAGTTGACTGTGGGTGTAGATGTGAAAACGTCATGGAGAGACAGGGATAATTCAGGGGGAAGAAGTGAGCCACCCCTGTAGGACAGTCCTTTTCTATATGAAAGATTAAAGGTGCTTGTGAATTCTTTGTCAGCCTTCCCACCCACTGGTGGGGTTTATACCTCAACCCTTTGAATCCAACTGGGCTTTGTGACCAATAGAGCAGGACAGAGGGATGCTCTGACACACCTTAAGAAACTGGAAGCTTATACTTCCTGGCTCTTTGAATTCTCTTTCTAAGAGCTCCGAGCCACTGTGTAAGAAGGGTGGCTACCCTGAGACCATAGTGCCAGAAAGGTCACGTGATGCCCCAGCTGTGCCCGTGCTCCAGCCATCCCCACCAGGGTGCCAGACAGGGGAGGGAAGCCATCTGCTCCTCCAGACCAGCCCAGCCGCCAGCGGATGCCACTGAGTGGTTTCCGCTGATGCCATATGGAGTGGAAGACTTACCTAGCTGAGCCTTGCTCAGGTTCTTGACCCATAAAATCATGAGCTGAAATCAATCGTTGCATTTTTTTTTTAAAGTTTTGGAGTAATTCATTATGCAGTAATAGATAACTGGAATAATCATCCTTTAGATCTTTTTTTTTTTTTTTTTTTTTTGGTCCAAACTGGGGAGAGTTTCAAGTGTTAGTCATGAGAGCAGTGTTAATGGGAGGTGTAAGAGGTGTACTTGGCACATGAGAGCACTTAGGGGTGGCGTGGCCCTGAGGTTGAATCCTTATTCCCAACAGCTCACACCTAATAAAACATGCTAGGTGTACGTGAGCTCTTTGGGCTTGAAAAAGTTGGGAGTAACAATGATGGTGCAGGTCTTCTGGAGGGCAATGGGCTGGTCTCTTCCAACTCCGAGCCCACTCCCCTCAGAGCCCTCGTCCACTAGTACCGACGGAAAAGACCTGTTTGCTTGCTTGCCTGGGGCAATGCCAGGGTGTCTGCGGTGTGATCGGACTGGCTTCTGGGGCGGGGATTGGACTTGAACTTCTCGGCTCCCTTGCCTTCTATGAACCTTTAGGGTAGGCTTGAGGTCTTCTGTCCTCTATTCTCTACCACCGTCAAACCTGGAAAGAAGAGATTTGCTGCTTTGAGGAATGATAGAGAGTCATGCTGTAGAGATGGGATGATTGTCAGTGTCGTTCTTTCTCTAAGCATGCACTGGTGACGCCATCTGTGCCTGGCCCGGGGAGCCAGGGGACGGTGCCACAGACATGACCAAGACTCATGCCTGCCCTCAAAGTGCTCTCTGTCATCTGTGAGCTGAGCAGGAAGACAATTGCAACAGAGGCAATGTGGGCCCCCTGGGGGGCTGGGCCAAGGGGAGGATGGCAACGTCTGCCAATAACTTCTCAGGAAGGGAATGGACACATCAGATGAAGCAAACGTGTCATAATTCAGGCTCCGCTGCTGGAGAGGTGGCAGCAGGGGTGACATTGAGAGAGCCAGGTTAGCTGTGGGCACAAGAAAGTCCTGCATCCTTGCAAATGTGTGCAGAAATGAGGAAAAAGGTGGTAGATCCTAATAGACCCTAGCAGAGACCAGGGGTGGCTTCTGCTTGATTTCTTCGAGACCTGACAGTGATGGTGAGGAGGAGGGTCTTTATTGAGTGCCTACTGCATGCCTAACTCTTCTCTCTTTTAAATTCCCAAACATGTATGAGGAAGAAAATAGCATCCCCAGTTTACAGACTAGGAAACTGAGGTTTAGAGAAGAAGTTCAGTGTTTTGATTAAGACCATATGATTGGTTAGCAGTTGGGCGAGTTCATCCCAGTCTGGGTCAGAATTCCTCATTTCCTCTTTTCCAAAGAATCAGACTTCATTAGGGTGAAAGCCTCTGAGATTAATTTGGTACTTTGTCATTTCACGATTTCCTGGTCAGATTATCCAGGATATGGTGAGTTTTCGGAGGTCACCTGGTCAGTCCAACCGTAACTTAAAACTTCACTGTGCTTTTCCCACTTGAGAGAAGATTAGCAAAGACTGTGGACGTGACCTTCACTTCTGTGCGCTTTTTTATCTTTTTTATCTGGCCATTTTACTGTGTTACTCCTGGTATGATGCACATTTTCTCCTGTCTCCCTCTCCCGTCTATAGGATTGAAATTTATTGGGATACAATATTATATATTCTCCCTGATCCTGATTTTGTTCTGTGGCCATGAAGACCAGAAGGAAATACATGCAAATGTTAAAAGTCATCATGTCTGGGTTATGGAATAATGATGGATTGTTATTCAATCTGTGCTTATCATTATATTTCTGCATGGTCCCAGAGTTTTACAAGGAAAAGCCTGTGGTTTGGATAAGTTTCAGTACAGTCTGGCCCTCTACAATCAGACTTAGAGTCTTCAAGTTCTGTCCTCAACCCCAAAGTCCAGGGATCGGGGCCCTTCCCCAGAGGAGGGTGGGTGGTATAGACAGAGATCAAGCCCTTCTTGTGTGTAACTCACACACACTGGACTCCCAAAGCTTTGGGGAGTGCTGAATGGAAGTGTTATTTTCTTCACCCTGTCTCTCTGAGAAGTTGGATTAAAGAGGCAAAGTCAACAAGTTTCTTTGAACTTCCTAGAAGAAAGAACCGATGTAGGACAACAATATTATTTTTTTTTCTAGCGGAGAAAGAAGGTGCCCAAGAGAGAACGTGTTAGGCTCGCTTTATCGATATTCCCATTGTTGTTCATAGTAGAAATACTGTGAAACCCCAGCTAGTCCAGCTCTTATCCCAGTCACCCTAAGGAAACTGCCCATCTGACCTCGTTACTCCCCTGTCTGAAAACTTATCAGGGTTCCCTGTTGCCTGTAGGATAAAATTCATTTCTGTTGAATGATCTACTGACACTCTACCCTGTGCATTCGGCGTCTTGCAGGTCCAACTATATCTCAGGGCCTTTGCACGTGCTTGCCCCATTGTCCAAAATGCCTCTTCTCTTTTTGTACCCCTTGCAACCTTGTACACAACCTTCAAGGGAAGTCATGATCCAGAGACTTCCCCCATGAAGCTGGCTGTCTCTGCCCTCTTGAATGTGTCACACATTTCAGTCCCATCTCAGCACCTCTTCCACGCTCCCACTAGTGCATGAAACACATGCTCCTAACTGGGCTGTGAGCCCTTTGAGGGAAGGGGTGATATCCTGTTCACCACTGTCTCCCAGGGGCTAGCAAATGAATGGCACAGAGATTCACATGGAAGGAGTTTGTTGGACTCAATGGTTGGATTGCGTGCTGGAAAAGCATCAGGTTCCTTGTGGTGAAAGCCTTGAAATAAAACAGAGGAAGGAGAGACATCTTGACTGAAAAATACAGAAATTTCTCCATGTAATTTGTAATTTGAGTTCACTCTTGGTTGGTTGAATTATGATGGAGCAGTCCTACCAGTTCCTCGTAAACTGCTCTGAGCTGTTTTGAACTCTTACTCTGGTTCTTCATTAAATGGAGACTAAGAAGGGAGGAAGTCCCAGGTGGGACATCCAAATGGACAACTGTGTGCACCGTCATGGGTCCTATAAATCAGGACTGATGGGCAGCCAGAAACATTCTGCTAGCCTGGGGAGGGGCTCTTAAAAGCATCCATTGGAGACAACTCAACTGAGAACTTGACCACCAATGACGAAGGTGTCTGAGAACCTGGTATCACAGGGCAGTGGAAATGATCTCAGGCATGGAGGTGACATTAGACGGGCTTACTGCACAGCCAAGAATTGGCCTCGGATGTTACTGGAAAGCACCATGTCTCTCTGTCACCGTCTCCCGTCTCCTATCCTCTTCTTTCCCTTTTTCCTGCAAAGTCCCAGTCTGCGTCTGACACTGGGAAACATTTTCACAAACATTTTACAGAAGCTCATCTTCTTTATATTTTCTAAAGTTAAGCCTCCTCCAAATGAGCGTGGTTAAAATGGCATATCATCAGGAGAGGGAAGGCATATTAGCCTGTATTTTTCACGTTTGATTCTTTTTTTTTTTTAAGATATTATTTTTTATTTTTTTATTTGACAGACAGAGATCACAAGGAGGCAGAGGCAGGCAGAGAGAGGGGGGGAATCAGGCTCCCTGTGGAGCAGAGAGCCCGATGCGGGGCTTGATCCCAGGACCCTGGGATCATGATCTGAGCCGAAGGAAGAGGCTTTAACCCAGGAACTCCTAATTTCACTGGTTTCTGGTTTAGTCTCCTTCTATTTCTTTTATCAAAAATAAGCAGCTAAAAAAAAAAAAAAAGCAGCTACATTTATGTAGTTTTATTTCCCAATTCTTTATCACATAGAAGAGTAGCATGCTTTATTTTTATTAAAAAATTTTTGTTATAGAAATATGGTGGACATACAATGTTAGTTTCAGGTGTATGACGTATTGTTTGGACAATTCTGTACATTATTTAGTGCTCACCATAAGGGTAGTCACCATCTGTCAACACGCAATGTAATTACGATAATATTGACTATATTCCTTATGTTGTATTTTCATCTCTGTGACTTACTTAGTTTATAACTGGAAGTTTGTACCTCTTAATCCTCTTCGTCTATTTTGCTCACCTTCCCCACACTCCCTCTAGTCTGGCAACTACCATTGTTCTGTGTTTATGACTCCGTTTCCATTTTTTTATTTATTTTGTTTTTTAGATTCCATATGTAAGCAAAATCATATGGTATTTGTCTTTTTTTTAAATATTTTCAAGCAGAATTAGATTTTTAAAAAATTTTTAAAATTTTTAAATTTTTTATAAGCATATAATGTATTATTAGCCCCAGGGGTAAGGTCTGTGAATCGCCAGGTTTACACCCTTCACAGCACTCACCATAGCACATACCCTCCCCAGTGTCCATAACCCCATCCTCCTCTCCCTACCCCCCCTCCCCCGGTCACCCTCAGTTTGTTTTGTGACAGTAAGAGTCTCTTATGGTTTGTCTCCCTTCCGGTTCTAAGAAAATCTAGACCCTATTTTGCTCAGCGGACTTTTCTTGAGGTTGTAAGCGTTCCATGACCAGACTTCTGCATATTCCACGCTAAGCCTCAAAAGTTGAGGGCGCAGGGCACCTGGGTGGCTCAGTGGTTTAAGCCTCTGCCTTCAGCTCGGGTCATGGTCTCAGGGTCCTGGGATCGAGCCCCGCATCGGGGTCTCCGCTCTGCCGGGAGCCTGCTTCCCCCTCTCTCTCTGCCTGCCTCTCTGCCTACTTGTGATCTCTCTCTCTCTCTGTCAAATAAATAAATAATCTTAAAAAAATTAAAAAAAAAATTTAAAAAGTTGAGGGCATCCGGGTGGCTCAGTTGGTTAACCATCTGCCTTTGGCTCAGGTCATATCCCAGAGTGTTGGGATCAAGTCCCTCATTGTGCTCCCTGCTCAGCGGGGAGCCTGCTTCTCCCTCTGCCTGCTGTTCCCCCTCTCTGTCGAAAAAATAATAAATAAAATCTTTAAAAACAAAAAAGTTGAAGCAAATACGCTCATTTTTTCAATTTTTGCTGTTGGTGTGGAATGGAGGGGAGAGACTGTGATAGGCTTTAAGCTCCAAGGGCCCCTGTGTCTAATAGTGGCACACCTTCTGACACAATGGGTACCATCCATCCTTTAAATCCTTGCCATTATCATAATAAGTAAAAAGAGAGATATTGGATTTCTTTCACTGTGAGTTCTGACCATCTTTATATATTCGTAGATTGTGTATGTGTGTATGTGTGTGTGCACACTCCCTGAAATCTTGTTACTTGTTTTTTTGTTGTGGGTTTAAGGTTTTCCATATTAGTTTGTAAGAGCTTTTTGTTTATTAAGGAAATTTGCCCTGTATCTGTCACTTGAGTTGTAAACCTTTCCCTCCACAGATCTTTGTCTTTGACTTTATGGCTGTCCTACACCCATGGATATTTTAAAGTAATTTATTTCTACCAAATGTAATTTGCTGGTATTCATTTTTTTTAAGATTTTTTATTTATTTGACAGAGAGAGATCACAAGTAGGTAGAGAGGCAAGCAGAGAGAGAGAGGAGGAAGCAGGCTCCCTGCCAGAGAACCCGATGTGGGACTCGATCCCAGAACCCTGAGATCATGACCTGAGCTGAAGGCAGAGGCTTAACCCACTGAGCCACCCGGGCACCCTCATTTTTTTTTTTTTATGATTTCTTGTTGTCCTAGCTTTCTTAGAAAGATTTTCTTCATTCTGAGATTATAAACATATTCTTTTCTCTCCCCTATATTTTCTCCTTTCATTCCTTTCCTTTTTCCTTCCCTTCACTCTCCTTTTTCTTCCCTTCCCCTTTTCCTTCCCTCTTCCCTTCCCCTCCCCTTCCCTTCCTTTCCCTTTTTCTCTTCCTTTCTTCTCTGTTTCCTGTATTCTCATTCTTTCCTTTCTTTTCTTTCTTCCTTCCTTCCCTCCCTCTCTCCACCCATTTACCCCTCCCGCCCTCCCCCTCTTTCTTTCTTTCTTATATTATTGATTCAACTGGAATTGATTTTAATATTGGAGTGAGATAGGAATCCAGCCTAAATGTATCAAATAGCTGGCAAGTTATCCCGATGCTGTGGATTAAATCATCATTTTTATCACTGGTTTAAGATACCTCCTTTGACAGGGCACAAATTTTCATAGGACCTTGGATTTATTTCTAAGCTCTTTGAACTGTTCTGTTGATCTGCCCATTCCTGAACCAGCACCAAGTTGTTTTGATGGCAGTAGCTTCATAAAATTTTTCAATATTGGATGTTAATCTTCCCCATTTTCCTCCAGATTTTCTGATTTTCCTTGAATTTTTCAAGTGTTTTCTTTCCAATGAACTATAAAGTCATTATGTCTAATTCTAAAAATATCCCATTGAAATCTTGATGAACGCTTGCAGATTATTTGAGAGACATAGATGCAAAGATATTAACAGCAGCATAATGTGTGAAGGGGTGAAAACCTAGAAACCTGTATGCCAATGAACAAGATGATGCATTAAAACATATAAAATGCATCAGTAAAAAAGAATGTCCTGGTGTCATCTGCATCAGCATGGATGACTCACCCAAGCATGATATTAAGTAAAAAAGAGCAAGTCAGGGAGGAAAATAATATTAAAATAAATAAATAAATAAATATATATATATATATATGTGTGTGTGTGTTTACCTCTGTGTGTATATATGGGTGTATGTAACACAAAGAAGTAGATGTTGCCTAGCAATACATGGTTATGCAGGGGCGCCTGGGTGGCTCAGTGGGTTAAAGCCTCTGCCTTCAGCTCAGGTCATGATCTCGGGGTCCTGGGATCGAGCCCCATATCGGGCTCTCTGCTCAGCAGGAAGCCTGCTTCCCCCCTGCCTCTGCCTGCCTTTCTGCCCACTTGTGATCTTTGTCTGTCAAATAAATAAATAAAATATTAAAAAAAATACATGTTTATGCAGTAAAAGTGAAAAGAAATGCATGGAAATGATAAATTCAAGTTCAGGATGGTGGTTTCTTGAAGTAGGGGCAGGGAGGGGACTCAGCCAAGGGGTAGACTCAGGTGCCTTTGCCTCTCTATTGATGGTTCTATTTCCTAAACCTAAGATATAAGAGTTTGTTGTATTATTTTGTATATATTTTTCATGTCTTAGATGCTTATAATTCTTTAATTAAAAAGGTCTACCGAGTACATACAATAAGTCATAAATAGGAAGGGAAGACATCCTCCGTTTCGATGAGAAGGTGTCAACATTGTATTTTCAGATCTCTGTGGCTTCTGCTTAGGCAATAAAGTTTTCATTTCCCTTACTGCTTTGTACAGAGACTTTAAAATATTTATATGTTTATCAACCTATAAATACAGCACCAGGGTTGAAATAGGAAACTATTTACCTGATTGTTACCTGATTGTTAAGAGAGGAATCCCCTCTGCCTAGATCATAAAGATCATTCAATCATAAAGAATTGAATGGTTTGATGAGATAACAAAAATTTTTTTTTTTGAGAGAGAAAGAGACTGCTTGGCAGGCAGGGCGGCGGAGGGCGGGGAGGGAGGAGAGAGAGAGAGAGAATCTTAAGCAGTCTCCATGTCCAATGCAGAGCCCCATGCAGGGCTAGATTTCTTGTCCCCAAGATCATGACCTGAGCCAAAATCAAGAGTCAGCGACTTAATTGAGTGTACCAGCCAGTTCCCCCCAGATAAAAATTTTTAAGAATCTTCATTACTACTAAAACATCACAAACAATTCAAAAGGAAAATGAAAACTATTTTAAAAATATGAAAAATATTTCTGGTAATAAGGTAAAGGACTCATCCATTAGAAATATTTATATATTTAAAAAATATATATAGAAATATATATTTCTATATAGAAATATTTATACTGATCAATAAGAAAATGTTAAAACTCTAATGAACACAATGAACTGGAAATACACTGAAAATTAACGCAAATGGCTAATAAACGAATAAAGCAAGCTTAGCATTACCAAAGTTCATTAAAACCACAAGGGGACTCTTTAACCTGTTGAATAAACAAAGACTAAGGATAAGACAAAAAAATACTGGCAAGGGTTGTGAGGCGGCTACTCTCATACACGGAGCATGGGGGTTTCATGTGGTACAACTTTTGGAAAGTCATGAGAAGATATTGCCAGGGCCTTAGAAACAGGGCTCCCTTCTTGAGCTCCGTCTGATAAAGGAGGCAGAAAAATTCCGATATTCATTTGGGTGGATATCCGTCCTTATCTGCATGTTTATTTATTCCGTGCACTCCGAGGTGACAGATTTAATCGATACCCTTCACTTTTTCCTTGATAAGATTTTCATTAGATCTTCATTGCTCTGTTCCTCGCCTGCAGGCCACAAAGGCACTTTGTAGATGTGGAGCCTTGCGCTGTCTTCTCAGACCCTTGGGACGAACCCACGTCTTCCCTCTAGCAAGACTTGAAGGCATGAGCCTTGTGCCTTCCTGCTTCTGTCTGGCGTTGCCCTGTGATGGTTTGCCTCAGGGCTTCTCAAGCCCAGCATTGTTAACATTTGGGCTTGGCTGATTCTTTGTCGCAGGGGGCTGTCTTGTCCCTCGCAGGGTGGGAGGCAGTATCCCAGGCCTCTACCCACCAAATGACAGTGGAGAATAGTCATGCCAAGAATGTCTCTAGACATTTGTCCTCGGGGAAGTGGTAAACCGCCTCTGGTGAAGGTCTGCTGGTTTAAAGAGTCAGTCTTACTAGGGATGTATGTCACATGCTCCTCTGGGCTGGGAACAGAAATCCTTCTCACTGGAGGAGTGTTGATGTCATATCATTAGAAGAACATGCAGGAGGCATTTACATCCGAGCGGCCAACTTCAGGAAACTGGGCTACTGACCCCCTGTGTCTTCTCGTGCCAGGCATTTTCTTTCCTGGGTTTTACTTTCTCCCTCTGCCAAAGTGAAGAATTTGAGCTAGAATCGTTGGCTTTTAGAGTGCTAATCAGAGGCCCTCCATACGCTGCTGCAAGATTAAGGCACAGGCTGGGAAGACACCCTCCATCTTTCTCCAGAGGAGCCTCACCTCATCAGTCTTACCTTGTGTCTTCCCAGGAAGGGTTGTCACAGTGTCATCAAGCACAGGTGTGGTGAGTTGGTGCATTGAGATGTGCTCTGAGTTGCCTAATCTGTGATGACTGTGTGGGCCCTGAAGACAGGGGCCCATCCTGCCGTGAAGGGGGGTGTTTTCCACGGCAGGGAATTGGTGGTTCTAGAGGAGAGCCATTACTCTAGGGCAGGAGACTTCATTGGCCTTTGGCCTGGTCCAGACTAATGGGTCAAGACTGGGAGGTCCAGGGGAGCCATAGATTGTATCTGCTTTCATTGGTGAGCTGTCCTGACACAGGAAGTGGGCATGGAGCCAACAGTGCCCAGGTTACTTGGGTTTTCCCTGGTACAGCAGCAAGGAGCCAGCAGCAGGGACAGCGGCTGTGGAGTCTGCTAGCCTAACTGGGTGTGTTTGACTTTTATTCTTGCTACAAGAGGTGCCAGGATGGAGCCCAGGTTCACAGAAAGTATCCAGTTAGAGATCCAACTAGGGCCCAGTTAGGGGCATCAGCAGGAGACATCAGAGGGAAGAGCGGGACATGTTGGGAGCTGGAAATGAGCACTAGTGAGGTGTGCTGTAGAGCTGTTCTTCCCCGTGCTTTGGTTTCCCTAGAATGGCAAACCTATAGAATACACCAAGGAGAAGAAGCAGAGGGGTTGGGACAAGGAGGGGGAAAGGTTCTCAAGCAGAATCTGTGCCGAGTGAGGAGTCCAGTGTGGGGCTCGATCTCACAACCCTGAGACCATGACCTAAAAGTTGGATGCTTAGCCGACTGAGCCACCCAGGTATCCCACATTGGGTTCCCCTTTAAAAAGTGAGTTAATTTTTTAAAGAGTTCTGACCTCCTCACGGTGGAGTACCACTCACCTTCACCAAAGGTGTCCCACCTGGGTCGGGACTGCTTTTCCTCACTGACGTCACACAAGGAGTCCCAAGTATGTCTGGGCCAAGAATCAGGTAACTCCAACTTCCTCTCCATGCAGGACCCCTGCTTCTCTATCATCATGCTTATCTACTCTCAGTTTTTACGGATGGTCACAAGCAAGGTCAAGCCTCGTTGTGCTTTGATCCCTGTTTCACGTAGGTGCTGTCACAGAGGAAAAACAGTGTTAAAAAATGATTATTTTTTTCTCCTATAACGTGACTGAAGATTTTACAGGGATGTGGTGAGAAAAACCTCCTGGCTTTTAGAATCCTTTGAAATTCGGAAAGTAGTTTTAAACATTCCATTTGCCACCTTGGCTAGCTCTATTCCAGATCTGCTTTTTTTCTGAGCCTGACCGAAACCAGGCTAAGATTTGTAGTCCCCACCATGAGCATGACTTCAGAGCTCAGTGGTCTGCAAGATGGAGATCTTTCAGAAAAAGAGCTTATTAGCATGATGCAGGAGGCTCTGAAGGTAATCATTTCAAGATGGAGTGTCGAGGACAACACAGGCTTTTGTCGTGACTGATGGAATCTCTTCTCCGGGCAACCCGACAATTTCCACAGCAGCTTCTCTGCTGGGCACGGCAATCAGGAACTATTTTAGGGAGGCCTGGGCATCCAGCTGCAAGTGTTTTGACAAATCAGACATACAGAGGCGAACTATGTGTGTCCTCATGCTCTCTTCTCATTGGGAGATGCGGGGACGTGTCCAGAATTGACAGGAGTCAGGGACAGGCACCCTTCCTCAGGCGTGGTCTCTGGACGGGGCTGCCAGAGCAATTCAGCACATTGTTCAGAAAAGCAAGTCCCAGTAGGAATTACTCTTCTTCCTCCTCCTACCAGCTGCTGTGCTGGTATGAGTATGGTTGATTTATCAGAAATGCCGTGTGATGGATACTGGGGTTCAGAAGGACATTCTTTCTGCTCCCAAAAGGAGACTCTATTCAAGCCCACTTGGTGAGCTTTGGATGGTGAGAAAATATTATTCTGACCCTTGTTAAAGACAGTGAGGCAGGACTTTATTTGTGAATAAAGGACAGCTGCCATGGGGTTTTGCAGTAGGGGAGAGAGATAGGACTCCACTCTGAATGCAAGGAAAAGTAGGGATTTAGAGCCAAGGAACAGATTTGGGGGTTCAGTGGATAGAAAATTACCAAGAGGGCAGGGGGGTTCTTTTTGTTTTTGTTTTTGGTTTTTAAGATTTTAAAAATTAATTAATTAATTAATTAATTTAGAGAGTGTGAACAAGGGGAGGGGCAGAGGGAGAGGGAAAGAGAGACTTTCAAGCAGACTCCATGCTGAGCATGGGGACTGATGCAGGGCTTGATCTCATGACCCTGAGATCATGACCTGAGCTGAAATCAAGAGTCTGATGATTAACTGAGCCACCCAGGCATCACTCTCCCTATTTTTTAAAATTGATTTTATTTATTTATTTGAAAGAGAGAGTGTGAGCAGGGGGAGCAGCAGAGAAGGAGGGGGAGGGACAAGCAGACTCTGCACTGACAAAGGAGCCCAACACAGGGCTCGATCCCAGGACCCTGAGAGCATGACCTGAGCCAAAACCAAGAGTCGGACACTTACCTGACTGAAACACCCAGGCGTCCCGAGGATAGGGGGATTCTTGCTAAACTGACCATATACGATCCTGGCTAAAGGCAGGCCAGAGTGATCTGGTATCACTGAGGGGGGATAAAGAGAGATGAGGGATTTGGTCAAATATCCAGGGTGACCAGACATTGAGGGTAGGAGAGTCTCACTACACTGAGGTAGCAGGATTTTTGCTCTTGAGGAGGTCCCAGAATGGGGCCTAGTAGATCAAGGGCCTAAGGGAGCCTGGCTAAAGTTTGGCCAAGGAGAATCCTTGTCAGGACTCACCACTTCTGCCTCTCATCCCAACATGGATGAAGGCCCTCAGTAGAGATGCAGGCCTAGAACCTTCCAAGGAAGCATATATTGAGCACTTATCTTCCTCTGTGTCTCCAGAATTTATGGTTTCCTTCCCACCTTGGGTGCCTTCTTAACTGTGGCTGCCATTTAATTCAGCCTCTAGGAATGGGCCAAATATGGCAGACGTTCTATCCACATTAATGCAGTAATGCTTACAGCAGTCTGGGCCAACACTAGACAAGTAGAAGTTTCAAATCTGTGTGTGGGGGGGGAAATATCAGAAAACAAAGTCCATGGAGTTGAAGTGATGTACGGTCCATCAAGGACAGAGCTACACTTCAACCCCCTGGCTCTTCCTTCCAAAGTCCCTCAACATGAGGTCATTTTGCTTCATTCTAAATTCGTTCACTTATGCATATCTTTGATTCTAGGAGTTTCTAGAAATTATCAATGTTCTTATCAAATTCAGAACTTGAAGGCTGAATCTACTCCCTCTTCCTTCTACCTCCTTTTATTTTCTCATACTTTCAGAGGTTGGAGGTCCAAGATCAAGTTGTCAGTAAGGTTGGTTTCTTTGGAGGCCCCTCTCCTTGGCTTGAATGCAGCCATCTCTTTGCTGTGGCCTCTCCTCTGTACACACACTCCTGTCTCTCTCCTTCTTCTCAGGACCTAGTCATGTTGGATTGGGCTCCACCCTTATGACCTCACTTCAAGATCCTTATTTAACTATCTCTTTAAAGATTCTGTCATTCAATACACACTCTGAGATGTACGGGGTTAGCCCTTCCACATTTGAATTGGGGGTGGGGGGACAAAATTCAGTCCACAAAATCTAATATATTCTAAAAAATCAGTTGTGAAAGATGCAAAGATGAACAAGACACTTTCTTCATCCTCCCGGAACTTACAGGTTAGATAGAGCTCTATAAAGAAATAAAGGGATGATGAGTGAACTGGGGGCTTAGAGGAGGGTCAGGTTACCATGGGCTATAGTGGTTCAGGAAGGCTTCTGGGAGGAGGTGATATAAAGGGGGCCTGGGAAGATGCACATACATTTCTAGAAACTCAAAGGGGAGACCCTGCCTAAAAATTAAGTAGAAGCTTCTGCACAGCAAAGGAAACAGTCAACAAAACAAAGAGGCAACCCACAGAATGGGAGAAGATATTTGCAAATGACAGTACAGACAAAAGGTTGATATCCAGGATCTATAAAGAACTCCTCAAACTCAACACACAAAACAGACAATCATATAAAAAATGGGCAGAAGATATGAACAGACACTTCTCCAATGAAGACATACAAATGGCTATCAGACACATGAAAAAATTTTCATCATCACTAGCCATCAGGGAGATTCAAATTAAAACCACATTGAGATACTACCTTACACCAGTTAGAATGGCCAAAATTAACAAGACAGGAAACAACATGTGTTGGAGAGCATGTGGAGAAAGGGGAACCCTTTTACACTGTTGGTGGGAACGCAAGTTGGTGCAGCCACTTTGGAGAACAGTGTGGAGATTCCTCAAGAAATTAAAAATAGAGCTTCCCTATGACCCTGCAATTGCACTACTGGGTATTTACCCCAAAGATACAGATGTAGTGAAAAGAAGGGCCATCTGTACCCCAATATTCATAGCAGCAATGGCCACGGTCACCAAACTGTGGAAAGAACCAAGGTGCTCTTCAATGGATGAATGGTTAAGGAAGATGTGGTCCATATACACTATGGAGTATTATGCCTCCATCAGAAAGGATGAATACCCAACTTTTGTAGCAACATGGACAGGACTGGAAGAGATTATGCTGAGTGAAATAAGTCAAGCAGAGAGAGTCAGTTATCATATGGTTTCACTTATTTGTGGAGCATAACAAATAACATGGAGGACAAGGGGAGATGGAGAGAAGGGAATTGAGGGAAATTGGAAGGGGAGGTGAACCATGAGAGACTACGGACTCTGAAAAACAATCTGAGGGTTTTGAAGGTGCGGGAGGTGGGAGGTTGGGGGAACCAGGTGGTGGGTATTGGAGAGGGCATGGATTGCATGGAGCACTGGGTGTGGTGCAAAAACAATGAATACTGTTACACTGAAAAGAAATAAAAAATTAAAAAAGAAATTAAGTAGACGTAAGAGGTGAGCACTCAACCTGATTGACTTCATAAACATTTCTTGGGCATCTGTTCTCTGCCTGGCATTAAGCTGATGGATGGAATATAAGGACAGGCATCTGCTCTTGAGCTGGCTGGAGGCCAGGAGAAGGGTGATTTTCGAGCTACCTGAACATCAGTAATATACCAGGCAGGAAAGTCTGTAGCACAGCTCGGCCATCTGAAGTTGGCTGGTGGGCACAACAGAGGTGTGTGGCTCAGGGAACCCATGTTGGCAACAGGGCATTGTTTGTGCTGATAACCTTGGCTCTTTCCTGAAGCTCCCCAGGAAAGGGAGCCTAGGCCTCGTGTCCATTCCCTGTCCACACCGTTTTGATTGAATATTGAGTTTCCATCTTCTGTTTAGTTGACATGTTGTTCGGATTTTGAGTTCTACATGGCAAGACCTTGTCCTTTGTATTTTATCCTTTGCACCGTTCACCTTGCTGGTGCCATGTCCTCCGTAAGCCACAGACGTTAATCAGAGTTTTGGGTTCCAGCCACGACAAATTTTGACTTGACAGTGTCTAAATCCTGAACATGTTTCAAATCAGAATGCAAACCCATTGTCCTCCCAACTCTGTATAATTTCCATTAATTGCTCTAATATGCTGGCTCCTCTTTTTGATTGTGTGCCCTTTAGAAAAAAATCACTGATACATTAATTATAGCTTTCATCCAGAGGTTCGAGCATTTCTAAACATTTATTTGAATTTCATGCCAAACTGGGGGATAATTGCATAGAAAAGGATCATGCTGGGTTAGATTCTGGGATGGGTTTTCAAATATCCTTCCTCCATTATAAACAGCCCAGCCAGCAGCTCCGGCATCTCACTGCTCTGTGTGGTTTGACTGAGCCCATTTTCTGTGTAGTGATAACATGGGATAATGGTTGATGGTCTTAGAGGTAGGCGCCAAGCTCAATGGCTCAGACACCCTTTCTGATCCAAAGCTGTGGCAGGTGAGATTGTGAAGCCTAGGTATTAGAGAAATGCTAAAGGTGCCAACAGCTGGGGCCAGAGTGACACAGGTGTATTCTACAGTGAGTCCCAGGGGGACCCATTCTGTCCATACCGATGACAGTGGTGTTGACCAGAACTGTGGAGGGCCCAGCAATAGATGGTGCATTTTGCTCTCATTAAATGTCTGGAGGGTGCTTCCTGGGGTCTCTACTGTCCCTCATAGGGGGGCTGATGGGCACAGTCTCCCTTCCTGCTGGGCCCCTGGATTTCTTCCTCCTTGCTGCCAGGCCTTCCAGACCCCTGTATATTTTTGCAGGTTTAATCATGTGATGGTTTTCTTTAAAGGTTCCTGAAGGTTTGCTTGTCAGAAGCCACAGATGGAAAATTACAAATGAAGAATTTCAGTGATGTTGACAAAAAGGAATTTTGCAAACAAATGGTTTCCATAAACAAACATTGAGATCAGCTTCCTGCTGGAGCCTCACCACACATAACTGGAAAGGAGCTGGAACACAGCCTTCCAGAGCACTCTGACTGAGCTCCTGGCTGAAGCTGGGTTCTCTCTCCTGGTGAATTTCCCTGGTGGGGGGTGGGCGTGGGCACACTTACCAAGCAGGTGAGTACAACGTAGGATGTGGAGCAGGAACTCTGCTTTTTGTTGTTGTTGTTGTTGTTGTTTTGTTTTTTCTTTCAGGTGTGGGTAACAAATTTATTTTTTTTGTGTCATGTTAGTCACCATACAGTACATCATTAGTTTTTGATGCAGTGTTCCACGATTCATTGTTTGCATATAACACCCAGTGCTCCATGCAAAACATGCCCTCCTTAATACTCATCATTGGGCTCACCTATCCCCCCACTCCCCTCTCCTCTAAAACCCTCACTTTGTTTCCAGGAGTTCATAGTCTTTCATGGTTCATCTCCTCCTCTGATTCCCACTCCCCCTTCATTTTCTCCTTCCTTCTCCTAATGTCCTCCATGTTATTCCTTATGTTCCACAAAGAGGTGAAACCATATGATAATTGCATTTCTCTGCTTGACTTATTTCACTCACCATGATCTCCTCCAGTTTTATCCATGTTGACGTAAAAGTTGGGCATTCATCCTTTCTGATGGCTGAGTCATATTCCATTGTATATATGGACCATGTTTTCTTTATCCATTCATCTTTTGAAGGGCATCTTGGCTCCTTCCACAGTCTGGCTATTGTGGACATTGCTGCTATGAACATTGGGATGAATGTGGCCCTTATTTTCATTATATCTGTATCTTTGGGGTAAATACCTAGTAGTGCAATAGTCGGGTCATAGGGTCGCTCTATTTTTAACTTTTTTTTTTTAAAGATTTTATTTATTTATTTGACAGAGATCACACGTAGGCAGAGAGGCAGGCAGAGGGGGAGGGGGAAGCAGGCTCCCATTGAGCAGAGAGCCCGATGTGGGGCTCGATCCCAGGACCCTGAGATCATGAGATCATGACCTGAGCCGAAGGCAGAGGCCCAACCCACTGAGCCACCCAGGTGCCCCTATTTTTAACTTTTTGAGGAACATCCATACTGTTGTCCAAAGTGGCTAGAAATCAGGAAAGCATCCTTTCCCAATTAAAACTCTTCAGAGTGCAGGGATAGAGGGAACATTCCTCAATTTCTTAAAAGCCATCTACAAAAAGCCCACAGTGAATATCATTCCTTAAGATCAGGAACACGAGGATGCCCACTCTCATCACTATTGTTCAACATAGTACTAGAAGTCCTGGCATCAGCAATCAGACAACAAAGGGGAATACAAGGTATTCAAACCATCAAAGAAGAAGTCAAATTCTTTCTCGTTGCAGGTGACATGATGCTTTATGTAGAAAACTCAAAAGACTCCATCCCCAAAGTACTAGAACCCATACAGCAATTCCCTAATGTGACAGGATACAAAATCAATGAGCAGAAATCAGTTGCTTTCCTATACACTAACAACATAACTGTAGAAAGAGAAATTAGGGAATCGATTCCATTTACAATAGCACCAAAAACCCTAAGATACCTTGGAATAAACCTAACCAAAGAGGTGAAGGATATATACTCTAGAAACTACAGAAAGAATGTATGAAAGAACTACCAAAGAAATTGAAGAAGACACAAAAAGATGGAAAAACATTTCATGCTCATGGATCAGAAGAATAAACATTGTTAAAATATCTATGCTGCCCAGAGCAATCTATACTTTCAACGCCATCCTGATCAAAATACCAATGGCAATTTTCAAATTGCTGGAATAAACAATCCTAAAATGTATGGAATCAGAAAAGACCCAAATCATTGAGGAAATGGTGAAAAAGAAAAACAAAGCTAGGGGCATTATGTTGCCTGATTTCAAGCTATATTACAAAGCTGTAATCACCAAGACAGCATGGTACTGGCACAAAAACAGACATATAGACCAGTGGAACAGAGTAGAGAATCCAGACATAGATCCTCAATTCCATGGTCAACTAATCTTCAACAAAGCAGGAAGAAATATCCAATGGAAAAAAGATAGTCTCTTTAATAAATGGTGCTGGGAAAATTGGACAGCCACATGCAGAAGAATGGAACTTAACCATTCTCTTACACCATACACAAAAATAAACTAAATGGATGAAGGACCTCAATGTGAGGCAGGAATCCATCAGAATCCTAGAGGAGAACATAGGCAGTAACCTCTTCGACTTCAGCTACAGCAACTTCTTCCAAGACACATCTCAAAGGCAAGGGAAAAGAAAAGTGAAAATGAACTTTGGGGACTTCCTCAAGATCAAAACCTTCTGTAGAGCAAAGGAAACAGTCAACAAAACCAAGAGGCGACCCACGGAATGGGAGAAGATATTCGCAAATGACACTACAGACAAAGGGCTGATATCCAAGATCTATAAAGAACTCCTCCAACTTAACACACAAAAAACAGATAATCATGCCAAAAAATGGGCAGAAGACATGAACAGACACTTCCCCAAAGAAGGCATACAAATGGCTAACAGACACATGAAGAAATGTTCATCATCATTAGCCATCAGGGAGATTGGAATCAAAACCACATTGAGATACCACCTTACATGAGTTAGAATGGCCAAAATCAACAAAACAGAAAACAACAAGTGTTGGAGAGGATGTGGAGAAAGGGGAAACCTCTTACACTGTTGGTGGAAAGGAACTCTGGGTCTTTACTTCACTGTGTCCCCATGTGACCTTGGGGGTGTCATTCCAAGTGGGACCTCATCTCTGTCAACATACAGTACATTTTCATGAAATGAAATGCACTAATACAGGGCTACCATTTATAGAATACTTATTATGAATCACACAGTAAGCTGGGCAATTTACCTATATGATTTAATTTAATCTCCACAACTTGGAAAATTAGTGATTATGAAGACTGGGGAAGTAGCTTGCCCAACATCGTAAAACCAATAATAAGAAAATCCCAAACCCAGGATACAATTTGGATTCCAAAGCTTTTGCTTTTTCTCTGTACCAGGCTGCCTCCCAGTGAACATTTTTGACTCAGCTGGGTTTAAGTATGTGACTGTGTGTGTGCACACATGCGTATGCAAGTTCATGCTCTTAGGTGGGCTTTATTTATTTATTTTTTAAGATTTTATTTGTTTATTTTAGAAAGAGGGAGAAGGAGAAAGCTGTAGGTGGGCTTGCAGGAGCCGGGGGAGGGGCAGAAGCAGACTCCCTGCTGTGCGTGGAGCTTGAGATAGGGTGGGGGGATGTCTTGGGGGCTGGATCTCAGGACCCCAAGATCATAACCTGAGCCTAAGTCAGATGCTTAAGCAACTTGAGCCACCCAGGCGCCCCTTGCAAGTGGGGTTTTATACCAGGGAAGCGAGCTGTGTGTTTCTGGTTCCAGATCCCCCAGAACAGTTTTATCACCATATCCCCAGCTCTAGCATTCCTCTTCAGCCTCTCCCAGAAGCACGTACTCATGGTTTTACTCTGTTTTTATTTTCTGGATAGATGAAAACATTATGTTTTGCTGTTGTTGTTGCTGTTTTGTTTTGTTTTGTTTTACACATGTATAATAATTGAATGACTCATCGAACCTGATTTACATGACATAAACAATGTAGCTCATGCCTTACACTTTTGAGACATCCATACCGTGTTGCAGAATTACGCTGTTTCTGTTTTCTGGGGACCCGGGGAGTGGGCACATGCCTCCCTGTCTGCACTAGCTCTTACAACCCTCCTGAATCCTCAGAGAAGAGAGTATGGTAATCTCCCAAGGGTGACAGCTGAAGAAACACTGAGGCTCAGAGAGGGTCCCCCATCGGTCTCAAATCACCCATGGAGAAAGCAGCAGCCCTGCCCCCCTATTCCCCCCCGCCCCCAACTCGGAGTGTTGGGTGTCCCTGCCGCCACTCCAGCTGGCTGGATGTGCTCGCTCACCCGTGGCCAGCCCTGGAAGCCTGGGATGCCACGGGGCCCCCTGAACTGGAAGGAAGCAGCCTGCCCTGTGAATGCCAGCTTCAGAGCAGACCCGGGGGCTCAGTGGCCCTGTGCTCTGTCCCCCTTTTCAACAAAATATGATCCTCATACAGATGGCCTGATGTATTATTCCACCGCCTTCATTAAAAATCCAGCACTTTCTCTGTGCTGTCTACCCGTCAGATAATTTCACTTCTGCTCAGATGGTGGCCCGAGACACCCAGGGGCGCTGGTGGGCCAGAGCTGTGTGCCCTAGAACGTCTCACGGCGGAGGGAGCCGTGCAACCCTCGTCCACGGCCTTTGCACCGCACTCAGCGCTTTCGCAAGGCGAGCTTGCACGTCTTCCTTCTCCCTGATGCTCCCAGGTACGATTATCCTTCCTTTATGGATGATGGAACAGAGGCCCCGGGAGATGAGGTGACTCATTCAGCATCACATAGCAAGCCTGGGGACTTGTTCTCGATGAGGCCTTCCTTGGATGTGTTAAGTGACCCTGGGGGCACCCGGGTTGCTGGGTCTTTAAGTGTCTGCCTTCGACTCAGGTCATGATCCCAAGGGCCTGGGATCCAGTCCCTGTCCGGCTCCCTGCTGAGCAAGAAGCCTGCTTCTCCCTATCTCTCTCCCTCTGCCTTTGTTCCCTCTCTCACTGTCTTTCTCTCTCTGTCTCTGTCAAATAAATAAATAAATTCTTTAAAAAAAAAAAAAAGCGGCCAGCCTTCCGCGGGACTTGCGGAGCCGCCCCACCATCCTTCCCCGTCATTGTGGCTCCCATTTAAAAGGACACTTTTCCCCGCAGCTTAGCCTTCTTGCTGTCCACGGACTCTAATTACTGGAAAGGTCTTGACGTTGAGCTGAAATCCTCCTGTCATCCCCATACAGGCTCCAGGGTTTCGTGGAAGGTTCTGGCCCATCTCTCTCTTCTCTAGAGCCACCGTCTCTGATTTCTTAGTTTGTCCTTCCAGGAAGAAGTTCAGGCGTGTCTCAGCCTTGCTGGTGTTTTCTGGATGACTTCCGAACGTGTGTATCAAGGGAAGTGAAAATCCGGTTCCCCAGGGCAGATCTAAGCAGGCTGGAGCACAGAGAGGACTCGCTAGTTGTGTCGCATCCCTTGGCCCCTTCTCAGAGACAGTCACTGAAGAGGACATGTCCACCCATCCCATGCGGGTCCATTTCCATTTGGGGGTCTTGCTGGTTCTAGAGGCTTCTGTCTTCCTTCCTCACTGTGTGTAAGCCCTGTGGAGATGGACATTGGGTTTCGAGGTCTCTCCTCCTCCCGTGAGCTCTAGCAACAGGGCGCGTTTGCTGAACATCAGTGGGCACGAGTTGGGCGGTGGGGTGTGAGGGTGTGATGCGTAGTAGGGTGTTGTCTTAATGGGAATGGCTTCCCCACAGCTGTGGGGTGCATTCGAGTCTACCCTTGATTTCCGTCTCTGTCATGTGGCAATGACACTTGAACCTCAGCACAGTGTATAGTGAAACCAGCACCAACCCCCGTCTGGTGACAGATCAGGGGAGGGCCAAGGATCAGAAAGAGAAGGGGTGGGGGGGGCTCCAGAACATGGCCAAACAGAGAGCGTGTGAGACATGCGCCAGAGGCCGGTGGGGAGGACAGGACACGGCTCAAACACACGGGCCAGCAGCAGATGCGTCGCCTGGTGTTTGAGGCCAGGACTCCGGGAATGGGAGTTGTTAAGAGCAAGAGTGACGGGGTTGGGAGGAATCCGAAGGGATCTGAGCTGCTGCTTAACATAGATGCTGGCCTTCCGGACCTGCTTTTATGTGTCCCCTGGGCGGGGCATGCGGGTCCAGAGTCTAGGGTTCCCTGATTGATGATGTGAGGCTATTAGCCACCTTTCACAGATGGGGAAAGTTGGAAGTTCCTGGCTCGGAGTGAAAGCAGAGATCAACAGAACCAAGATGAAGTTTTGGCTTCTGACCCTGTAACCCTAGCTTCTTTCTTTCACCCCAGGCTACTACTGGCTCAGGGACTTCGTCTTCTGTCCCACCACCGTGGCCTGGGTTAGAGTAAGCTGCTGAGTCTATACTAAATGCTCTACTGAGTCATGCTGGCCTTGAGACTAGGACCTTCCATCCTCCATCCTGTACACAGCTCAGCTTGTTGAAATCTCACCTGCTGTCTGCCCAGTGATCTGCGGGTTGTTTATTTTTATTAAAAGCAACAGCCAAAGATTTTATTATTATTTTTTTTAAATTTGTGTTTATTTCTAGGGTTTTTCAACCTTCATGCTATTGTCACTCTAGACCAGATAATTTTTCATGGGGTGGGGGGGGGGGAGTCTGTCCTCTACATTGCAGACTGCTGGGCAGCTGACCTCTACTCTAGTAACAACCGTGTCCTCCCTTCCCCACTTCTGCTCCCTGGCCGTGACCGTCCAAGTGAATCCAGACATTGCCAAATGTTCCGTAGGGGGCAACATGGCCTCCGTCCCCCTCCATGGAGAACCATTGATCTACTCATATGATTTTCCACTTAAAAGATAACAAAGGCTATAAGAACAATCTCTCTTCCTCTTCTGCCCAACCACTCAGCTCCCCCGCCTTTTTTTTTTTTTTTTTTTTTTTACTTTTTGGGTTTTACAACAAAGTCACACTCATTGCCGAGCGCTCAGAAACCTTGCACGTGGAAAGCTGATGGGAACGAAGGAGGCAGAAACGTGGATGGTTTCTCCAGGGCTGCCCAAGGGGCCTTCCACTCACGGCGAGGGCCGGCTAGCCTCTGCTGGCCTTGCAAATGTTGGCAAGTGTCAGCCAAAAGGGAAAGTGAGAGCAGGGTCTTTAGTCCGTTGTCTTCAAACTCGGTGAGGTCTTCCCTGTCCCCGATCAGGGTTACTGTTTCTTCCTTCTTCCCCTTGGCTCATCCATCCTGTCCAGTGGCTGAGCTCTTCTCCTCTGTCCTCCAGCCGTTCTGTACTTAGTATCCTTAGTATCTCCTGGCTGCAAGCTGTTCTCCGAGGTAGCAAAGAAAGAGGAGTGTGCATCACGCTTCTCTCAATAAGCCTTGACAGCCACCAACACTCGGTTTGGCAGATGAAGACACGGAGCCTCTTCAGAGTCGATATCTCCTTTTCGTTTTAACGGGAAAGCTCTTCAATCAGTCTTGAACTTAGGGAAAGGCTGGAAGTGCTGTGCAGAACTCTTCAGTTTTCCTGAACCATCTGAGGCAGATTGCCCACCAGGTGCCCCAGCACACCCAGTTGCTTTAGCGTGTGTTTCCTACACACAAGGACAGTCTTCCACATTAACTCAATATACACACAAAACCTTGAAATTAACGTGGATGTTTTCCTGTCGCCAACCCTTGATCCCTGTAGCTCCATGGAAGTCTTCTAGAACAGATGCATTTCGTTTAGAGTTTCTTGGTGTAGCTATTGTCCTGTCTCCCGAGTCTCTCCTTCAGTCTGGGACACTCCCTCACTTTTTCTTGACTTTTGTGACTGTGACACTTTTCGAAGATTTCAGGCCACTTATCTTGTTGACTTTCCCCCAGTTGAGGTTTGTCTGATGTTTCCTGGTGATTCGGTTCAAGAATCTTTGCATCTTTGGCAGGAATATGGCAGAGGTGAAGCTGTGTTCTTCCAAGGCCAATGTCTTCAAGCATCTTATGCATACGTAGTGTTCTTTTTAATGGAGACTGGTATTTACAAACCAAGATTGTGGCGTTAGCAGTGCTTGTTATTCCCATGTAGAACACTGATATCTATAGATAAAAAAATATAGCCATAAATGCGTGAGGGACGCCTGGGTGGCTAGTTGGTTAGCATCTACCTTTGGTTCAGGTCATGATCTCAGGGTCCTGGGACTGAGTCCCACATCCAGCTCCCTGCTCGAGGGGAAATCTGCTTCTCCTCTGCCTCTCCCTACCCTCTGTTGATGAGCTCTTTCTCTGTCTCAGATAAATAAATAAAATCTTAAAAAAAACCCAAATGTGTGTAATATACGTGCTTTCCTATATACACACAAATATGCAAACACACATGCAGATATATACACACATTTCTTTGCTCAGTGACCCTCTAATAGTGTTTGTGTATAGGGTGCCATGATTTTAGTAGCATTTTAAGATTTAATAATGTCAGAAGCATAAACACTATAAACACACAAAAAACATCACTTGGAAGTTGAATTCTTTAAATCTCCATCACGCTTATTTAATTTTGATCATTTTTGAGTACGTTTTAAAGTTTTTGTTCAGCGTTTTCCATCTTCAGAAGGACCGAGAAAATGAAAACCTTGTAGTTCAAAATTCACACACTGAATGCAAAAGAAATGTAAATAATTAATCTTTCAAATGGTGTGTCCCGTGAGTTTGCAGTATTTATACTCTGACGTTATTAAAGCTTAAAACTGTACCTATGTTTTAGGACATGCTGGGTATTGAAAACCATAAATTCACATAATGGGTATAATTCCAACTGAAGACAAAAAGTTCATTCTCCTTTTCTTCCTTTCCCTATTTGTAACTCCCTTCTCTAAAAGTGAGAAATCTGCCTCCCACGCTGGTAGCGTGTTTCTTTCCTTCATCTCCGCCCTGTGTGTAAGGAGCCTCTCACCCCCACCATTTCCCACACGCAGGATTTCCCCGCCGGCTCGGGCTCCAGCTCCCCGGGCCGTGCTGCAGCCCCAGGTTCAGGCTCTGACTTCCTGCCCGGGGCGTCCCTCACTATCCCCACCCGGTCCCAGGTGCATGGAAGCTTCGTCCTCCTTCTCTGGCTCCTCTGCCCCTCACAGGGCACTGTGGCTTCTCCACCACCCCACCAGCACCTTGCTCAGCTCCCTCCAGTGGCTTTAAGACGAATTGTTCAGAGAGGGGAGGAGAGGAGAGGAGGAGAACAGAAGGCAGCGGAAGGGCTCACGAGGTTGCATCTCAGCCACGGTGTTCTCCCATCAGTCAGCGTTCTCCATCCATTGGTGTTCTCCATCCGTCCGACTCTCTCCATCCTTCAGTGCCAGATAACCCGCTGACGCATCTTTCCTGAAAGTCTATTTTTGGCTTCTACATCTCCCCCCTCTCTTGGTATTTCTCCCATTATATCTCCAGTGGGTTCTTAAAATTTTGATGGGTCTTTTTCTCTGCTCTTGCCTAGAATATTGCTGTTTGCTTGTGATCCATCCTTTGTTTCTTTCTCTTCTTCTACACCAGTGCTCCCGGCGATCTTGCCCCAAGATCACATAGGTAGCCGTGGACCAATGTCATTGACCGGATGCCAGATGTAATGAGTGACAGCTCAAAGCCAGAATCTGTATGTAGTTAAACAACTCCTTTTGCTACCGGCCCCTGAACTTCTTAATGGACGTTCTGAATCTCCAAGGGTGGTAACCCCAGTCCCAAATTTAGTTGCCCTCCCCCAAATTTTCTTTTGTTGTTCCTTTTGGAGTCTCTTTTCACCTTTTGTACAAACATTGGTGTTCAGTGGAGCACAGCATGGAAATTGCTGCTTTAAAGTGTGTAAGGGGTGTCCTGGAAGGCGTATCCAGGAGGCACTCGGCAGGTCACACTCAGCTGGACCCATCTGGAGGCTTCTCAAAGAGTCGGAAGTGTGGGTCTGTCACGCTGAATGATGCAGAGATGCTAATGGTGAACGTTCTCAGCATCTGCTCGCTTAGACTGGATGCGGCGCCCACATACCACCATCACAGCTGTGCAGGATCCGAGGTCATGCCCCATGCTATGTATGTGTGAATTACTTCCACGCCCTCAGCCTCAGTTTCCTTACCTGGAAATGCACAGGAGCAAATTACTACTCTAAAGGCAGGCGTGAGACAAGAGCTCCTTTATGTGTGTTAGCCTCTCATTCACGGGTAAGAACAACCCTCGGACGCTGGCCTGTGTGACAGCCTTCCCTACCTTCCAAGGAGATGGTGCTCTGGGAGCGTCCATGCGTCCCCCACTGGACAATCATGGAACTGCCTTTTTTTTTTTTTTTTTAAGATTTTATTTATTTATTTGAGAGAAAGTGAGAGAGGAGAGAGAGAAAGATCGGGGGGAGGGGCAGAGGGATAGGGAGAAACAGGCTCCTGGCTGATCAGGGAGCCCAGTGTGGGGCTCAATCCCAGGACCCTGAGATCATGACCAGAGCTGAAGGGAAATACTTAACTGACTGAGCCACCCAGGTGCCCCAGTTGTGGAACTGCACTTGAGCTCAAGTTTTAGAGACCAGCTGATGTGGCCTCAATACGGCCCGTCATAGCAGTTGATGCCCTCGGGCATCTGACAGAACCTCTCTGAGCAAACGTTTCCTCACGCATGAAATGGAGTCACAATACCTACCTCAAGCTCTGCTGAACAGAAGGTGTGCAAAGAGCTCAGAGCAGAGGCCACCACATGTCTGTAAATCCAGCAGACATCTAGCTGAATGCTTCCAAAGAATTTGTGCATTGAGTCGAAGAGTCCGGCGTCCAGGGGGTTGACCTCCATGGCACAGTGATTATCTTGGCTGGTTTGGGGACCTCACTGTCCCACCCACCAAAATGCCTCTAACATCCAGTAGCAGCTTTTTTTTTTTTTTTTTTTTTTTTAATTGTGAGGAGACAAATCAGCCTCATTTGTTGCTTTGGGTTGGAAGTTGGACTCAGAAAGAAAAGATGTCTGCTCTCTCTGCTCCTTCTCCCCCTTTCATTCTTGAGCTGGTCCTGAGACAAATGTGTGGCCTGGGAAGACTTGGAGGACATCATGTGCACCCTACATTCCTTCGTCTTGATAACTAGATCCCGAGCTGTTCCCAGGGCATGCAGAAGGAAGGACACCAGGTCTTCATCAGAGGACCCCGGCCTGGGGAGAGTTATTTCTGGGGAGTTGAATTCAGACTAAGTCTGCTGAGGATTTATTTTACCTCTCTGAGTTGGGTCTGCTTTCCAGAAAATTGGGTGATAAAGTATTATAAATCTACATAGAGCTTTGTGGAACTTCCTGTCCACTTCTCCCATGTTGTGGATGAACCGAGGCTCAGAGAAAGGGAGGCTTTGTTCAAGGTCACGTGGTGACTTGGAGAGAGAGCCAGGGCAAGAACCTGGGGCGTGGCCCTACACACACTATATGAACTTTCTATGTCATAGTTACTGTGTGAGTCCACTCAGGCTCCTATAAACGGATCTTATAGAATGAGTGGCTTGAACAACTAATATTTATTTCTCACAGTCTGGAGGCTGGAAGTTTAAGATCAAGGTGCCAGCAGATTGGTGTCTGGTAAGGATCTGCTTTCTGGCTCACAGACAGACAGCTCCCTTCTCACTGTGTCCTTGGGGCCACAGTGGAGGAGGTGAGGTCGGAGGGAGGCAGAAGGTGGAAGGCGTGAGGGAGCTTCCTGGGTTTCTTCTCTAAAGGTGCTAATCCCATTCATAGGGACTCCACCCTGATGACCTGGTCACCTGCCAAAGGGCCCCCTTCCCAAATACCATCACTTTGGGGGTTAGGTTTTGACACAAATTTGGAGAGGGGGGCATAGTCTGTAGCAGGATTTTCGTTACTTTGCCTTTCCATTATCAGATTTCAATAGATTTATTTATTAAACTGTAGACCTGCAGATGAGAGAACCTTGGCATACCCCTAAAAATAATTTTAAAATCAATGTACATGTCTAAACATTTTAATTATACTTATAAAGAGCTACTAAATGATGTGATTTCTGGCTTCCTCTAAACTATTGACATTCTATAATAAAAATGTCCCATCTCTTCTTTTAATGTATTTAAGGGAATTAAAAAAAAACACAGTGAGTCCATACTCACCATTATTCATCTTTAAAACTACCATCCATGAATAAACTATTATTTAACAGTTGCAAATTTATACTCTTCCTTTTTCTCCTTGACGTTGTATTTCCATTCCTCTTCCCCTTCAGAGTTTTAAATTAACATCGTATATATCTTTACTCTTATAAGTCTTTTATCAATTGCCCTACTGTACATCTCTGCAACAAAAATACATACCTCATTTGAAATATAATTTGCAAATTCTCTATTATGAAGGCTCTTACGTGGTAACATTTTTTTCTTCATTGGAGTACTGTTACAATAATTTTAATTGACAACTTAAAGGTATTACAAATTTTTTTACTTATTAAGTAAATGTAAAAAGTAAATTTTCTTGGACGTTATGTTTTCGTGAGATGGAGCAAGTGGTTTTAATGCCATGATCCGAGGAGGCTCTGGACACTGATAATTGCCATGCCTCGTCGTTCTGTGCTCCAAGGCAGCACAATATGGGAAGATTTGGGGTGGGAAGGGGCGTGTCCTTCTCTTGTATGGCGGGAGAAGGGTGCCGGTGAACAGGTACCTGAGATGAGAGGCACCCTGAGGTCAGTCTCTACCACAGCTGTGCTCTTGTGTAGGATCAGAGGAAAGAGTATTTAGAAGCCCGGGATTGAGAACTTGACCCTGTCAACATTCTCCATGCCCTGGCATTCTGGGGAAAGTTCCTAGCGTCTGCAGAGGCCACACACCTCACTGGGAAGGTACGACAGTCAAGGTGAACACGTGGGCGCAGTGTGGTCCGTACGTGTCCCACCCAAAAGAGAGACGATGTGTTTCGTGTTTGGCATTTGCTTTCCCAGCTCAGGATCTAGCAGTCTTGTTTCTTCTCACAGCTTTATATAACAGGGTGGCTCAGTTGCTGGGCGCATTTTCAGAGCGAGTTTCGGTGTCGAGTGGCAGAGGGACAAAGAGGAGTCAGACCTGGCCTTTGCCCTCCAGATGCCCCAGGTCAAGAAGGGGGATGAGAGGGGCACCTGGGCAGCTCAGTCGGTTAAGTGGCTGATGCTGATGCTTGTTTCCGCCTCAGGTCATGATCTCAGGGTTGTGAGATTGAGTCCTGCTTCAGGCTCTGAGCCGGGCATGGAGCCTGCTTAAGATCCTCTCTCTCTCCCTCGGCATGCCCCCCACCCCGCACCCCTGCTTGTGCATGCGTGCTCTCTCTTCTCTCAGAAAAATCTAGAAGGGGGCCGAGAGAAGTCCACGTGCATTGCGATTCTGTGATGGGGTCTTACAGAGGCACAGCGGGACGAGAACATTTACAGCTGGGGACAAGAAAGAAAGTGTTCCTAGGGAATGTCTCATTTTAACTGGCTCTTCAAAGAGTAGGAAGGGTTTCAACAGTCTGAGAGGGTTGGAAGAGCACATTTCTAGAAAGAGGCCAGGAGGACAAACTAAATCTGGTTGCTCCTTAACTGGTGTCTGCCATCTGTCAATCACGGGCTTGATCAAAGTCCCAGAGTGTCATTCAGGACGGTATCAAGCGATATGTGATAAGATGCCTGAGACAAATATAGGTGCTTTAATTGTGATAGATATTAAAGCAATTAACCTAATTACGGTGATGGCGTAAGGCAGCATCTCGCTCTAAGGAGCCGTTGTCTGCAGGGTAAAGTAATAACGGCGTCTTTCTGTTGCTTACTTTGGGTTTTTAATATGCACGACAACTCTGGGAGGCACGTTTCATGATGTTCTTCTCTCAAAAGAGGAAACTAAGGTCCTGGGAGGGTCAAGGCTCCTGCCCCAGGATCCTGGCTGGTCAGCTGCTCTGCTAGGATTGACGACCAGGTGTGTCCAACTGAGAATCCCGTGATCCTGGGCAATCCGTCACTGGCCGCCTTCTCTTCTCTCATGTGTCCGTGAAATCCCACTGTGGGCGTCAGTCCTGCTGTCGTTTTCTGGTGGCGTGCCTGTCATTCAGCTCCGTTGAGGTCGCGGACGGATGCGTGGCTGGGGCCGCAGACATTGACACAGTGGTTGTTACTGGCTGAAGTTGGCTGTTTGGAGGACAGTAGAACATGAGGCCACTCTTCTGGGGACAGGAGGATGTGGGATGTGTTCAGTGTTCTGCCACTAAGTCACCACACCATTGAGTACATCCCAAATAATTAATTCCATCATTCATTCATTCAACAGACGTGTAGTGAGTCCTCGTTATTTGCAAAGCACTCTTCTAGCTACTGGAAATATGGAGAGAAAAAGCCCAGCACCTGCCCTAAGGGGCTCACCTGGGATGGGAGAATTCAGACAAGGAGACCCTCCTTCAGCATGGCCCAGTGTAGGAGAGCCCGGGCTGGGCGGGCCCAGAGGACTCTCCCACCATCGGCTAGATCTCCTTCACGCCCTGCCTCTTTCATTCCCATCATTTGCATTTTTATGAGCCTGTGGTCAGTATCACGGTCTCTGTTTACAGACCCACGAACCGGGCTTGGGCTACAGAACTTGCTCACATCCGCACGGACCCAGTGAAAACCCTAACAGAGCTCAATCCAGATGCCCTGGCAGGGTCTGGCCAGCAACCACGGGGGGTACAAACCCTCTGTGCCCGTGGCCTGAACACTCCAGGGCTCCAGGCACCTGCATGACTCCCTCCATGCTGCTGAGACCAGCACTGTCTGCTGGTCTCAAATCGGGAGCAGCGAGGCTGACGTTCTTTCTGATCTGAGCTGAGTCACCTCGACCCCATCTTACATGCATCGTCCTGTTCACCGGCTTTGCTGGGCAGAGGCTAATGCCCAGTGGCAGGGAGCTGCCTAGAACGTAGCCGGTGCTACGTGATAGACCTGAGGGCATGCTGTCCCTTTCTGAAATCCTGGGGACTTTGAATTTTGGAGCCTGTGAGGTTTTGGAGAAAGAACTGAGGACCTGGGGTCAGTCTGGTCATAAAAAAAGAGAAAAAAAAATTTTTTTTTCAAAGAAGTTTCTATAAAATGCAGCAGACATGAGGGACTGCAGTCTGGGGGGGTCGGTTGTTTGGGCACGTGAAGGGACAGCACCTACGCGAGAGCAGCTCCCTGCGTGAAATGGGAAGCCTGTCCCAGAGACCCCATGTTGTGGGAGAGAGCCGGAGTCGGGGAGCGGCTGAGGCACAGAGAGAGGGAACGTCCCAAGACCACACACTGATTGGAGACCCAGTTGTGGTAACATCCAGGCTGGGGGCTCCAGGCCAGGGCACCGTAAGCCCCCCGCCATGCAGCCCGGGGCTGGGGCTGCCAGGAGCAGGCTGCGGGGAGACCCTCTCCAGTGCCTCTGGGCTTGACATGCACGCGTGGACAAAGCTGTCTTCTTGCTTTTGTCTGTCTCTCTTTGTCAGTTCCCCAGGTATGTGCTGGCTGCTGGGCTCCATCGCCAACTTGTCTGTAAGCCGCTGTCCCTATGCTGGGTGCATGGCGAGCCTTGCAGTCCCGGCAGGCACTCATCCCAGCCAGCTCTCCATGGGCTCTGTCTCTCCTTCTTGGGAGTTCGGCCCCATTTCAGAGAGCAGATGGCCTGGGGGTTCTTGTTTTAGATACACAGGCCCAGGTGCTGAGGTCCTGGGAGGAGGGTTGTTTCCAGGTGCCCCCCAGAAGACGCCTGCAGCCGGCAGATCTCCCTCTCCCTAGTCAGAGCTCAGAGGGCCATGCCATGGGGGCTGGTGCAGATTGGAGGTGTCCACTGGATTTGGGTTCCTGAGCTGAGCACTGACTGAGCAACAGGAATGTTCCTGCCTGCAGGAGAGAGGGGAGCTCCGAAGGCAAGGTTCCGGAGAGCACCAGGATAGAGGAGATGAGATGAGGCCACCCAAGCAGGTGGTGGCATGTGGGAGCCTGGGAGTGGGAGTGGAGTGACCCTGCAGGGGCCTGAGGCATGGTGCCCTCGAGTGACCCTGCAGGGGCCTGAGGCATGGTGCCCTCGAGTCTGAGAGCAGGTGACACCTGAGCTCTTGGCGGGCAGGTGCCTGGCATCGCGGGGGCAGGTGCGGGGCTGGGGCTGTAGGTGTTGAGTTCTGGATGGAACTGGTGTGTTTGAGACAGCATCTGACGTTTGGACAGAGGCTCAGCGAGACGGGGAAGTTGCCAATTCCTTGCATATCCCATCCTCGGTCCTCTCTTGGCTTCTTTCCCTGACTGCGAGGACCTTTGCTTGGCTGCCCCCACTCTCCCTTGGGGGTTCAGCTTAGCTGTCCCCTCCTCTAAGATGGCTTCTCAGTGCTGCCCGGCCCTGGCTGGGTTGGGAGCCTCTCCTCTGTGTTCCCCAGCACTTTCTTCTCTCTGTTGTGTGTTGATCACGGTGCCTTCTGGTTGCCCATGATTGTCCCAGGGATGAGGAAGGTGCTGCAGTGTTGAACCCTGTTCCAGGGCAGAGTGGGGGGCTGTGGCCTGGTGACAGTGGCGTTCTCTGGGTTTTGAGCCCAGTTGCCTGCAGTCTGACCTGGGACTGAACAGGAGTTAGCCCTTGAGGTAGGACAGAGGCCGCAAGTGGTCCTTGAGGGGAGAAATCAGTGAGCAAAAGTCGGTACTGGGCAGAGCCTGAAGCTGTCCTGCTTCCTGTTGCTGGAAACTGCTGGAAACTTCTGCCCTTGGTGCTTGTGGCCTGGGAGAGAAAGGAGGCTGATGGAGAAGGTGGGCGTGCCCTGAGGTGGACGGAGAGAAAAGATGGGGCTGCTTCTCCCGAGGGCCCGGACTTGTGCTCTGCTGCACCAGGGCCTTCAAGGGCAGGGAGAGAGCGTCGGGCAAGGAGGAAGGGGACATATGGCTGCACACCCTGCTTTGCTTCCTGGCCTCCGTAGGGCTGGTATTATTCTGCGTGCCAGCTCCTCCTCTCCCTGTTCAAGGGCTCTTCCTGAACCAGCAGTTTGGTGCGTTACGGCCCCAGAGGGCAGGGACAGTGACTGTCCTCCTCCCTGCCACGTCCCCCCTGCTGGGCAGAGGACTTGGCACACAGGAGATCTCAGTAGCCGTCATCAGGGGACCAGGCCCGCTGTTGACTGCCTAAGATGAGCCAGGCAGCATGCGAAGCCTCTTCTAGAAGGTTCTGATTTTGACTGTACAAAATGCTTTGAGACCAGGATCCGCATTATGTAGCCAAGGAAACTGAACAGAGAGGTAAGGTAGCTTGCCTGACGTCACACAGCTGGGAAGGTGCGGGCTGAGGCGCGGGCAGGCCTCTCGCTGGCAGAGCGCGTGTTCCCTCATAGGGTGTGTTGTAGGCCTGGCTGGCACCTGCTCAGTGCTCTCACCTGTAGCTCGGCCTGCCTCAGGCCCCCGTCCCCCTGTCCCCCATCACACCTCATCTGTGCTAAGGCCAGGCCGAGGCCTAGACCCCGAGCTGCTGTCGACTCTGACCCGCCTTCCTCGCTCACTGGGTTTAGGCAGTGAGCCATCATGCTCCTCCGCCTGTGTCATGTCTCTCCAATTGCTCCCTCATCCTGCCTGCACCTGCCTCCCCTCTGGGCTCTACAGGTCCCCACACTCATCCGTCCCGCTCACCTGACCCGTCCCCTTGAACCCCTCGCCTACCCAGCAGCCTGGAGTGCACGTGCCCCGAACCTCCTGCTGGAGTCCGAACCCTTGGCTTTGCCTTCTGCTCCTGCTTCCCAACCCCCTGACGGGTCCCTGGGTCTCTCTGGAGCCCCTCACTGTGCTCCGGGGCCTTCCTTCCACACATGGCCTCTCCGAGCCCAGCCCTTCGGGGCCCAGTCACCTCCTTGGGGACCCTTGGAGAACAGCCTGCTGCTGAGTGAGTCAGGAGTTAGACCTCTTTGCTCGGTGCCTCCCAGGTTGTAGTGAGCGTGGAGTCGCTCAGAAGAACTCTTTTCTCCACCTTGGACTGACTCCAGCTCCCTTCTGCTGCATGACTAATTAAAAGTGAACTAAAAATAAAACTACTGTCAGCCTTAAACTGGCAAAAAATAAGATAAATAAAGTAAAAATAGAACGGTTTCTCCATTTCCACACTGGAGCAGCAGCTTCCTGTAATTCCAGAAGGGAAGCTTCCTTTCTGCCGGCCTTCAAGTTATTCTCGCTTTAATTGCTTTAGGAGCCCAAAGAAGACAGAATGTTCAGAGTGTGTGTTTGTTGGGTCTAAGCGATAATTCTCCCCCAGTTCTATAATTATGTGAGTACTGTGGTTAAAAGATATGTCTGAGTCAGATATCTGGTGATAGTTTTCAAAGTTTTTTTTTTTTTAAGTTTTATGATTTATGTGAATTGGAATAAGACATTTCAGAGAAGATAGGTTTTACCTCATTCAAATTAAACCTTAGGAACTAAAATAAAAACTAGCCATAAAAAGATACTGAAGCCGGGGGCGCCTGGGTGGCTCCGTCAGTTGAGTGTCTGAGTCTTGGTTTGGTTCAGGTCATGATCTTGGTGTCGTGAGGTCGAGCCCCGCAGTCGGGTTCCGTGCTCAGCAGGGAGTTGGCTTCTCCCTCTCCCTCTGCCCCTCTCCTCGCTCGTGCTTGAGCTCTCTCGATCTCTTTCTGGAATAAATAAATAAATCTTAAAAAACCAGATCCTGAATCTGGCCTCCACCCTGGGCTGGAGAGAGAAGGCAGGAGTATCACTACCAACCTTGCAATGGAAAAGGGCTGGGCTTCTTTCGAATTCATGGCTGATTTTGAGCCCACTGGAGAGTGAGGGTGCAGTGGTAGCGACTTGTGGGACACGGAAGGAGAGACCGTGCCTCTAGGGAGGGGAGGTGCGCCGGCATGTCCCCCTGGGACAGGCACTCCGAGAGCAGAAGCCCGGCCGGAGTGGCTGGCTAACTGGGGAAGGCTGCTGCACACTGGAGGGACAGAGTGAGGCCACCGGGACTGCTGACGCTGGGGGCCTGGACTCTCTTGCAGGCTTTTCCCACAGCCCTGTGAACCCCATCCATTGTGTGAGGGACTCACACACAGGATCTGAGGGAGAGAGAAACAGCAGCCCTGTGGGAGGCACGAGGAGCTCTGCCCCATCCCTCCTTCCATGTCCACGGCAGAGTGACAGCTCTAACCTGGGGTCTTTGCGAGGGTCATTCCATTCCTCCTCAGGGACAGGAAGGACCCAGCGCCTAGACACAAGCTGTCTCTGCAGGAGTTCTGAAGACTATGGTATGCTGAGGGTCCCCATAGTAATAACAAAGCCAAACCCAGCCCAATACCTGACTAGATGAGCACGAACCCTCACACTAGGGTCCCAGCCAAGGGGGAGGTATGTCCTTTTCTAGACGCAAAAGCGATTTACCCCAGTCTGTCCTGTCCTGCATGCATGTCTTGCTTTCAACAAAAGATCATGAGGTGTGTGAAAAGGTAAGAAAAAGCAACACGCTCTCAAGAAATGGAGCAATCATCAGAACCCAACACAGATGTGACATAGAAATGACACAGATGGAGGGATTACCTGACGGGGAATTGTAGGTAGCTACGACTAACACAGTGAAGGCCCAGACTGTGTCGCTAGTGAAAGACACCAAACATTTAAGGAAGGAATAGTATCAGTTCTATACAAATTCTTCCGGAAAATAGATAAGACTCTGTGAGGTTAGTGTCACCCTACAACTAAAGCCAAAGAAAGCACAGGAAAATAGAACTGCACACCAATATTCCTCATGGACATAGATGCGACAGTCCTCAAGAAAATGTTACTAAATCAAAATCCTCAGTACATAAAAGGGTGATACATCATGATCAAGTATAAATCATTTCAGGAATGCAACATCGGTTTAAAATTTGGAATTTGACTGACATAATTTGCTTATGGAGAGACTAAAGAAGAAAAATCATATGATCATATAAATAGAGACCTAAAACGCATTTGGCAAAACTTAACACCTCTTCCTGATATAATTCCTGATATAAACTTCAGCAATTTAGGAATGGAAGGGTACTTCTCTCCCCGAACAAAGAGTGTGGGGGGATCCCAAGAGCAAATGGAATCCGTGATGCTTGAGCTGTGCAGTGTTTGTAAAGACTCAGGAGAGGAGGATCCAGGGTTTGCAGGCTGTGCCACGCTGGGAAAGCTGCTTACCCTTTCTGAGCTTCAGGGCCCTCCTCTATAACTGGATTAATGTAGTTTATTATACTGTAGTGCAATGGGGATTAACTGAGGTAATGCTCGTGGTATGGACTTACCCTATTCCTCTACCACTTCCTCCCTCCAGCAACCCTCAGTTTGTTTCCTATAGTTAAGGGTCTATTATGCTTTGTCTCCCTCTCTGATTTCATCTTGTTTTATTTATCCCTCCTTTCCCCTATGATCCTGTTTTGTTTCTTAAATTTCACATGTGAGTAGGGTCATATAATAATTGTCTTTCTCTGATTGAATCATTTAGCTTAGCATAATACCCTTTAGTTCCATCCACATCATTGCAAATGGCAAGATTTCATTTTTGAATGGATGAGTAGTATTCCTTTGTGTGTGTATATATATATACATATATATGTATATATGTGTATATATATACATATATATGTGTATATATTGTGTGTATATATATGTATATATTGTGTATACACACACACACACACATATATATATACACACACGTGTGTGTGTGTGTATGTGTGGGTGTGGGGTGTGTGTGAGTGTATGACATCTTCTTTTTCCATTCATCTGTTGATGGGCATCTGAGCTCTTTCCATAGTTTGGCTATTGTGGACATAGTTGCTATAAACATTAGGATGTAGGTGTCCCTTCAGATCACTAAGTTGATATCTTTGGGGTATATACCTAGTAGTGCAATTGCTGGGGCATAGGGTAGCTCTATTTTGAACTTTTTGAGGAACCCCCATACTGTTTTCCAGAGTGGCTGTACCAGCTTGCATTCCCATCAACAGTGTGGTGTTGCATTGTGGGTTTGATTTGTATTTCCCTGATGACAAATGACGTTGAACAATTTTTCATGTGTCTGTTGGCCATTTGTAGGTCTTCTTTGCAGAAATGTCTGTTCATGTCTTCTGCCTATTTCTTGATTGGATTATTTGTTTTTGGGTGTTAATCTTGATAAGTTCTTTATAGATTTTGGATATTAGCACTTTATCTGATAAGACACTTCAAATATCTTCTCCCATTCTGTAGGTTGTCTTTTGGTTTTGTCAACTATTTCCTTTGCTGTGCAAAAGGTTGTTATCTTGATGAGGTCCCAGTAGTTCATTTTTGTCTTTGTTTCTTTCCCTTGCCTTTGGAGGGGTGTCTAGTAAGAAGTTGCTCAGCCAAGGTCAGAGAGGTTGCTGCCTGTGTTCTCCTCTAGGATTTTGAAAGATTCCTGTCTCACATTTACGTCTTTCATCCATTTTGAGTCTGTTTTTGTATATAATGTAAGGATATGGTCCAGTTTCATTCTTCTGCATATGGCTGTCCAGTTTTCCCAACACCATTTGTTGAATAGGCTGTCTTTTTTCCATTGCATATTCTTTCCTGCTTTGTTGAAGACTAGTTGATCATAAAGTTGAGGGTCCACTTCTGGGCTCTCTATTCTGTTCCTTTGATCTCTGTGTCTGTCCTTGTGCCAGTACCATATTGTCTTGATGATTACAGCTTTGCAATAGAGCTTGAAGTCTGGAATTGTGATGTCACCAGTTTTGGTTTTGCTTTTTCAATATTCCTTTGGCTATTTGAAGTCTTTTATGGTCCCATACAAATTTTAGGATTATTTGTTCCATCTCTGTGAAAAAAGTTGATGGCATTTTGGTAGGGATTGCATTGAATGTGTAGATTGCTCTGGGTAGCATAGACATTTTAACAACATTTGTTCTTCTAATCCATGAGCATGGAATATTTTTCAATTTCTTTGTGTCTTCCTCAATTTCTTTCATGAGTGTTCTATAGTTTTCTGAGTATGGATCCTTGTCTCTTTGGTTAGGTTTATTCCTATGTATCTTATGGGTTTTGGTGAAATTGTAAATGGAATTGCCTCCATTTTTAATTAATTAATTTCTCCTTCTTCTGTCTCATTGTTAGTGTATACTAATGCAACTGATTTCTGTGCATTGATTTGCACTGATTTAATATCCTGCCACTTTGCTGAATTCTTGTATGAGTTCTAACAATTTTGGGATGGAGTCTTTTGGGTTTTCCACATAAAGTATCATATCATCTGAGAAGAGTGAGTTTGACTTCTTCTTTGCCAATTTAGGTGACTTTTATTTCTTTTTATTGTCTGATTGCTGAGGCTAGGTCTTCTAATATTTTGTTGAACAACAGTGGTGAGAGCAGACATCCCTGTTGTGTTCCTGACCTTCAGAGACAAGCTTTCAGTTAACTGAAATAATGCACTTGGTATGGACCGTCATGAAATAGTCCTTTTCTCTTTGCCAGCCCAGACTAGCAGGGATTTGAAAATATTAGAAATAACACTAATGGATTTCAGACCCTTGCACCTGATGTCAGGGAAGGCATTTTTGAGAGGAGGTGTGGGAAGCACCTTTTCATGCTCTCAGATAACAAAATGAAACACAGTAGGGACACTCTAGTGGACTGCCTTTGGGTGGTCAGGATGACGACTGCCCACAAATGTGCAGAGAATGGTTTCCTCTCTGTGCTTCTTCAGCACTAGCTCTTCTCACACTGTTCCAGAATACTTTCTCTTCCTGACTGGTTTGCTCTTAGCCTGTGAGCTCAAGAGTGGATCATATTGTATTCTTGGCTCTCAGCACAGGGCCTGATCCAGTGTGGCTGGTCAATTCATGCTTCCTGGATCGATTGGTCTAATTGGAATGCTTCCAGAAAGTTGGAAAATACGTGATTGAGATTTTGATATTTATTTGGGGAGAAGACCATATTTGGAAATTGATCAGTCTTTGCTAATTGAGCAGAACGGCCTCTTTCTTTTGAGATCTGCTGTCAATACATCACCCTTCAGGGAGCTCCTGTTAGCATCTGACATTTCACTGTTGCATGCTAGCCTTTCCCCAATTATGTTTTGGTGCTAGCCAACGCATTTATGTTTCCATTTCCAACAGAAGGTTCAATGTCAAAAGCAAAACATGGGTCAGATTCATCTTGTAGGGTAAGCATCCTGCTGTCCTTCAGTGAAAATAATTTTTAGATTGTATTGAGAAGCATGCATGGGCCATCAGGTAAGGCTTGTCTCTTTACACTTATCTGTAGTCTAGAAAATGAGGTCACCTTATTAAAACCTCACCACCACTCTCTGAGATGGGCAGGGCGTAGATTGTCACCCTCATTGTGCAGAAGAGGGAGCCTAGTCTTAGATAAATAAGGTCTTTTGCTGGACTTGGGCCTCAGGACAAAGTCTTCTGTTCTGACTTCTTAGGTTAACATTTTTTTCTCCCTGGTCTGCATGGCTCCATCAGAAATGAATCCTGCCTTTCTAGTTCTGTTATGAAATCTTAATTCTATACTCAGCTGAGCCCCTTGTTGGTATGTTTTTCCTGCAGATTGCATTTATTTTTCTATGTTATGAGTAACCTCATTAATACAGCTCTGCTGTTCATTCTTCTGCATGTGTAGCATCTACAGGCTTGAACGGAGCCAAAATAATGGGCCTGCAGGGGTTCTGAGCTGGGAGGTTATTGTCAAGTCAGGTGTCACTGATTCATCATCAATGTGGGGAACTCAACCATGCACACACCTTTTCCTTCCTTACCTACGAATCATGCAGCATCAGCGTAGTAACAGGTAGTCTCGCAGAATGCTCCTTTGTCATTTGGACTGTAAATAATCAGAAACACAATGGGGGAATTGTCTACATTGCACATAGTAGTGAAAAAGTTTTAATTTCTCTCTCTGTTCGGCCTGACACTTTCTTAGAAAAAGTCTATGTGAGAATTTCTCTGTTTTCTCATCTGTGAACCTCATCGCTTGGCCCATTTGTGTGTCCATCTGATCAACCACTGTTCATTGTGGTTGGCTCTATCCCAGGCCCTCAGCCTCGTGCTGGTAATACATGCGCTGTCAGGAGGGCCTCTGCCTGCATGCCCCAAGTTTGCTGATGATGGATGGAGGTAGATTTCACATTTATGAGGGGTATGGGAGAGGCTTTGATCACAACACAGATGTGAGTAGGAGCCCTGGAGTCCGCATCAGGTAAGGTCAGCGACATCCTCTGGTGGAGACCTTGAGCTGAGTGTTGGAGGGCTGGCTCACCAGTAGAGGCCCACCAGTCCCCCGTTCAGAGCTAGAATGAGAAGCCAGGTTTTCTCACTTTTGGGGAATTCTTGAGTCCTCTATACCACCTTTGCCTTGCAAAGAACATCTGATATAAGAAGTGGAGCATGGGGCTGGGCTTTCATGTGTTGAGTGGGATGTGCAAAGGCCCAGAGGACTGCCACCAGGAGATGACTTGTGGGCACACTGTGCTGTTTGAAATTGCTGGGGTTGAGGAGATCTCAGCAAAGGGTGAGGAGGGAGAGGCAGAGGTCAAAGCCTCGGGAGCCCTGTGGCCTGAGCCAAGAAGGTGGGGCCTTAGCCTGTAGGTCATAGGGAGATTTTAAAGGGCTCCTGGCAGAGTGTGCCATGCTGACATCTGACCTTGAGAAAGCTCACTCATGCAAGTGGGCCGAGAGGTAGAGGGAGGGAGAAGATGCTTCATGTGAATGACCGAGTGGCCAGGATAGACACAGGGCTTCTGTAGGAGGCACTGCTCAGCCAGAGGTCCCTGGAAGGCACAGGCAGCGGGACTCAGAGTGGGACCAGATGTGCAGGGGCCCAAGACACACAGGGAGATAACGCCCCGGTTTTGCCTCCTATAGACCATGTCACCTTGGGCACTTATTTTTTGTGAACTCCCAACTCCTCATTGGTCTAATGGGTCTGGCAGTCCCTCCTCTGCGTCCTCATGGACTCCTGAGATGGGCAAGCAAGGGTAGCGTCTAGACAGCAAAGTGCTGTCAAATAGGGTTTGACATGATCACTGAACTCAGGGGTTGGCAAAGGGGGCCTGTGGATCACATCTGGCTTGCCGCCTGTTTCTGTCAATAAGTTTTCCTGGGACACAGTCGCACCTGTTTCTGTATGTCCCGTCTTGGCTGCTTTCTTGCCTTGACGGCAGAGTCGAGTCGTTGACACAGAAACTGTATGGCCTTGAAATATTCACTCTCTGGCCCTTTACTGAGAAAGACTGCTGGCTGCTGGGTTTAGTCACTAGTTATACTTTTGCCAAATTTAATTATTGATTGACATAGGGGGATTCCAGAGCCCCTTGTTTCTTCTGACTTGATGGCTCTCAGGCAGGAGGCTGGAGTTCTTGTGGGTATGCAGCTTCTCTTGGACCTGGCTTCTTGTAAGGAAGGAGTGGGGGGATGGTCAAGGTCACAGACCTGCCAAATCCTCTCCTGTGGAGAACAGGGACCATGTTCATAAGAGTCATTTAGTTGGTTTCCATTATTTTAGCCTGACTGCTATTCATTTCATGTATTTTCCAATTTCCTGCCATAATTCTCTTTCTCTGCCACCACGCCCCTCCCTGGCATTATGCTTTCTTCCATTCTAACCAACCCGTGGAATCAAAAAGTAGGAACCAAACCCCATTATGGTCAGTCTTGCTGCACTACTCGGTACCAACCAGCACACGACATCATCACTTCTTTGGTTCAAACCCCTTTGCCTTTTCTGGCCCTGAGGATGGCACTTACACATTTTGAGACAGACAGAAACCAAGGGCAAAGGCCACCAGCCCTGTTGATGTGCCTCCCTCCTTGTTATTCCTTTTCTTACCAAAGAAACCAATTTGGACTAAGTTTTTATGCTAGGCCTCCGGCAGTTCTCGACTCCAGAAATACCGGGAGTGTTTAGAAGCTGCTTGTGCTATTAAATATTGTCCGTGTTTAGAGCAAATAGAGAAACATGTGAAGCACAAACACGAATCACCTTCATTTCTCACTTCACTTTCCCTCGCTGAAATAGCTGTTGCAAAGCCTAATTTGCAACGTGTGTTCTCAACCCTGAAAATGGTCCCACCTTCCCAGGCCATGTTTCCATTTAGTCGAGAGGAGGGAAAAAAAGAAAGGAAGGAAGGAAGAAGGAAATAGAACATCGGTGCTGGCAGAAACCTTGGAAACAATGGAGCCAGCGGTCCCTGCCGTACAGATGGTGCAGGGCTGCAGCCTGCCACGCTCATTGTTCATTTATGCCGCGTACCGTGGGGCAGGTGCTGGGGCAGGTGCTGGGGCTGGGCAGGGGCTGGGCAGCAGAGCCTTTCTTCCCCTGGTCGGGATAAACCTGTTCCTTCATCCGGTGTACAGTCAAAGACTACTGATCACTGCCATCCCGAGCAAATGTCCGGGTCTGGACATGCCTCCTGCGTCTCAGCCCCTAGGACGTCCCTTTGTCCCGGACGCCTTCCCTTCTGGCTCCCCCCAGCTGTTCAGCTCAATGCATTCCCCATGTAAATGCCACTTCCTGCTTCTCAAGGCACTCTGGAATTTTCCTGGTGTCGCCTGAAACTGGCCCCTGGGTGCCGTGGGCAGGGAGGGGCCCCAGGAAGAGGCGGCCACCCTACATGTGTGGGGGCCGGATTTCAGAAGCAAGGGGACTTACGTGTGAGGCGTGGCTTGGACACAGCAAGGTGAGTCGGGCTCGGCACCTGCCCCCCCAGTCTTTAGCGTTTCTATAGAGGCCTTACCTGGGTTCAGTTTGCAGACCACCCAGATGGTCTCAGCACCCCATCACTAGCGCAAGGCTATGCCCCCGGGGGCAGCCTCTGGAACAGGGAGGGCAGTGGGACCTGGATTCCAAGGATAGGGGAGAGGATGAGGAGACTCCCATCGCCCGGGGCCACCTCCGGGCTCCACCAGCGGACAGGTCTTCCTGATGCCCGCCCCTAACACCACAGTCTCCCCTGGGACTTCTCCCTCTCCTGCAAGGGAAACACCTGTCACATCATCTCTCTGGCCCTCCTGCCCTGTCACTGCTTTTGTGGTAAGGGTTTTTTAGGGCAAAAGAACACAGATGTAGAGAAAAAGTGTGGAGGAGCAAAAAATACTCCTGAATCCCAGTATTTGCCATGTGTGTGGCTTCCAGTGCCCTCTGGAGACAGACCAGATGTCTCCACGGATACCTGCCGATTCCCTTGATTCTGGAGGATTTCCTTGAATCCCCCACCATGGACATTCAGCTCTGTCTTCCTCCAGAAAGGCCTCTCCCTGTTCACCGGGGCCTGGAGCGCCGCTACGGCAAAAGCCTGGGTGTGGGCCAGCATCCCGACAACGAGCTGTGTGCTCTCTGCTCAAGGAGGCCGGGCCATTCAGTCTTGCTTGAGCAGGGTCGTGTGAACACTGATGTGAGGAGTCCGACCTCATTCACACGGGACTCCCGTGCAACGGTTTTGGGGAGAGGCTGACAGCATCGAAGCTAAACTTCGGTCAACTTAATCTGCCGGGGTCAGAGGTTAGACTGGAGGGGATTAAGCCTGGGGAGGAAAGCTTCATTCGGCAGAACGTCAAGGAAAACCCACGGATGAAAGAGAAACAGAATGTGAGACCTGTGAGCATTAAAGCCCAATTTACCTCCAGGCCTCAGCGGGGTTAGGCACTGTGGGAGGAGGCCTTTGGATTCCTTTTCAAGGAATGACAGGGACGGTTGCAAGCCTTATGGCTGATTAGTAAAGACGGGGGTCTGAGGGGGAGTGGCCCTCATGCAGAGTCTCCCAGGCCAAAGGCAAAGGTGGGCTCAGAAAGACAGAAACTCAGTTTGTCGAGGAAGCACGATGGTGGGTTTAAAGAAGCCCTAAGGTCACGGTTCAGGTTGGGCTGGTTGGTGTCGGTGCGGGTCTGCTCGCTGAGTCTTCCCAGCTGTCAGCGGGCTGTCTTTTGCTGGTTCTGACCAGTTTTCCAGGAAGCGTTTGCTCTTGGGGCACCTGGGTGGCTCAGTGGGTTACGCATCTGCCTTTGGCTGGGGTCATGATATCAGGAGCCCGGCACTGAGTCCAGAGATGGGCTCCCCACTCAGCGGGGAGTCTGCTACTCCCCCTGCTCATGCTCTCTCTCTCTCTAAAAAAAAAAAAATATATATATATATATACATATATATATATATATTTTTTTTAAGGAAACTTTTGCTCTGATTTCTTCCTCAGAGCCCTGAATCTTGCTGTCTTACTCTCTTAGGGTTCAAGATCACACATAGGCATACATTTAAGACTCGGCAAAGATTTCCTTAATCAAACCAACCACCCAACCAGCCCCCTCGGACTAATCAGAGATCCCCAGCCGATTGCAAATGTGGGCTCTGTGTGATCTTGGACAAGTCTCTGTATCTTCTCTGAGCCTCAGTTTCCCTGCCTGTGTTCATACTCACCTTGTTGGGGTTTTGGCAGGAATGAAAGGAGATGAGGACTGTGTCTGGCGCATAGCGTGGCCCACAGGAAATGCTGGCGATGAGCATGGTCTTGCCCTATGGGACTCTGCGGTTTGCAGGCACTTCAAGCTCCAGGGAGCCTTCCAAAGGCCCTGAGCTGGGTCAGCCCGAAGGGACAAGTGAGTGATGCCCACCCCCGGTTACTCCCTCCCCGAGGACTCGCCCACACTCACCGCATGCGCTCCTCTCCCCTTGGATGTCCCGCTCTCCCCAGAGACAGAGGAGATGGATCACCTTCTTGGAGCGGCATTACTCATGTCACCGCCTGCCTGACCCGTGACAAGATTTAAACCGTCATTTAATTTGTTCCCCGTTATGTGCAGACACAGCCTCACCTTTGGTGGCACTTGGAGGAGGGACTGGGGAGGAAGTGACGGCGTGGGGACATGATTGGCTTCCAGGGTGGCCCTTTCTGGATTCTCCAGGCCCTCAGGGGCTGCGGGGAGAGATTGGTTTTCAGCAGCTGGGGCGTCGGAGCTGGGGTTGGGACCTGGCCGCGGGCTGGGAGAGGGGACCGATGGGGTGTGATGTGAGGGCTGTGAGCAGGGCTCAGCTCCCTGCTTCAGTAGATTTTTTTTTTTTTTTCCAGTCACAGCTTTCTGAAAACCCTTTACCTTATGTTAGCTTCTCTAATATGCTTCTCTTAAGGATTCCGGCTTGTGCACGGAATACTGAGCTGGGCTGTATCCCCTTGACTCCTGGGAAGGAATTTGAAGTAATCAGCCTTTGAATTTCCGGGAGCCCTTAATCTTCTCTGACCTGCACGGAGCTGCAGATTAGCCTGTGAAAAATCATATGTAACCATTTCTTTAAATCCTTCCCTGGCTTATTTCTATGGGGAATTTGAATCGTAGAATGCTTCTGAGCTGAAGGCACGTATGAAGTTGTTAGCCTAGGAAGCCGAGACTTGCCTTCCGATGGTCCGCTTTCAGCCCGTTCATGCAGTGTGCAACCCCAGCAGGCGAGCGTGCCCACTGCGTGCTCGGCACTGTTATTGCGGGATGGGGACTCACCCTCGGGGAGGTCCTTGGACTGGTACGATTGTTCCCATTCTACAGATTAGGAAACTTACTTTCAGCAAAAGAAAGTCACTTGTCCAAAGACACCTGGCCACTCAGAGTCAGGGTCTGTCTTCAAATTTACAGTTTCTACTATTTCTACTTTCACAAGAGGTCAGTTTCTGCTACGAATGTCTGTTCAAGTGTTTTTCATGGAACCAGGCGCCAGAGCAGAGGTGGATGAACCAAGAGGCCAATGAAAATGAAGCTTCGGGTCCCCACACCCTACATTCTCACGATCGGGTCTTTCTGTAAAGTTTGCAAAAGTAAGCTATTATTCTGTAATTGGTTGAGACCCTTGTTTCATTTCACTCTGGTTTCCACTTGATCACGCCTCTCCTCAGGTCGGGGGGCTCAGAGTGGCGGTAGGCTTTACTGGGACTGGCCAGGGTGGACTGATTGGGGTGATGCCTTTGCTTGGGCTCAGTGGGCTCTATTCACGTGGTCCCTGTCACTCTCAGGGACAGTGAAGATACTGCGGCTTGTCCTGGGGCACAGGGCTTCCAGCGACCTTTCTGGTATCAGGATACAAAGGTGTGGGGTCAGAGGTCCTATTTCAGGATGAACATGTCCTAGGGCAGCAGGCCTCCAAACTCTGTGGGTGGCGCAGGAAAAACAAGGCATGATGTGTGAAGAGCCAGAAGCTGTGGAAATTCCTTCCAGTCAAGAGATGCATCAATCTCTTAAGTGGAATGTCCTGTTTTCATTCAATGTTAAAATGGAAGTTTTCCTGTTGAGAATAGAGTTGATAATATATATGATTATAAATTCACTACACTTTTGTTATTTGAGGAGAATCATGTGAAAAGGAATTTCTCAGAATAACTGTTTTTTTTTTTCCTTAGGATTTTATTTATTTATTTGACACACACAGAGAGAGATCACAAGTAGGCAGAGCAGCAGGCAGAGAGAGAGGGAAGTAGGCTTCCCACTGAACAGAGAGCCTGATGTGGGGGCTCGATCTCAGGACCCTGAGATCATGACCAGAGCTGAAGGCAGAGGCTTAACGCACTGAGCCTCCCAGGCGCCCCTCAGAATAACTGTTTGTGGACTATAAACCTGCAGGAGGACCAAATCAACAAGTGTGTCTCTGTATCAAGTCATGTGTTTTATGTGCCCTGGCTGCTACAAAAAAAAAAAAAAAAAAAAAAAAAAATTAATTCTGCTGGAGGGAAGATCGAATTAGTCTTTCACTGTCTTATATAAATCAATAGGTATGGCAAATCATTGCCAAAAGAAAAGAAAATCAAAGAGGGAACAACCACAAAATGCAGAAGAAATGATTATCCGGGTTTATAAGGCAGACGGTCGTGTTGTTTTCTAGGTCTCGAGATATTTATAATATTTGTCTGTTTTGAAAACTTTGCAGTTTAGAATAATTTCTTTCCAATTCATTTTGACTTCATTTTTATTTGCTACTTTGCATTCTTTTTTTTTTCTTTTCTTTTTAAGCAGGGAACCCCTGACATGGTAGAAGTTCTAGGTTTCAGAGAGACAAATCCACTGTTGGCCAGGGAGTGAGCCTGCAAAGTGTACGGTGCTGTGCGTGCGTTGTTGCAGTGGAGCTAGGTCCTGGAGGTGGAGAGAGGCAGAATGGGATGGGAGACACAAAGAAGAATAAGATTTGGTCCCTGCTCTCATGGGATTTACAAATGGGGGTGACAGGCCATGGTGGGGACGCCATGATTGGTCCCATCATAGAAGGAGACCCAAAGCCATGCAGGACCAGCGCCCAAGCATGGGGCCTCAGCTCCTATGTTACTCTCCTATAGCTCAAATACCAGCCTGTTAAAATGAGGGCTCCTGAGGGCAAGATCTCAGGAGGGGTCCAGACACTTTAGTGATAGTGGAGGAAAGACCGGGATCTGTAGGGAAGATCAAAGCACCTTCATGAATCTGAACTAACGTTCCTGAATTTTTGGTGTTGACATTTGGAGGCATCCAACTGCCTCTTTGTGTCCCCCTCACCTCATGAGCCTGCCCATACTCTAGGCCCCTGTCAAGTTCTTCCAGAACCTTCCCAGCTTACGGGGATCTCCCTCAGCTACACCAAATCTGTTTCCTACCTAGGTCCCTCCTCAGACGCATGGCACTTCCTACCACCGGCCAACTGTGTGTTCTTGACAACTGGCAACCTCTCTGGGCCTCAGGTATCTGAAAGATGGGGATGGAGAGTCTTCAAACAGGCCTTACCTTCACGTCCTCAAGAGATGCCATGAGTACCAAGTGTGCAGTGGGGGGAGAGCATCTGGTGAGCTATTAGCTATGCCGCCCATGGGAATATTCGCTGAATGCCGATGCTCCATACTTAGGTCAGATCCCTCTGAGTGGGCACAACAGTCACGAGCAGAGACCCCCCTGCAGCTTCTTGCAGACAGTAGGTGGCCCACCAAGGTTTGGGGGTGACGAGGTAGAGGGTGACTCAGTTTCCGGAGTCCGACCTGGGCTGGAATATGTATTGCTTACTATCTTGACCTGGAGGGATGTACTTAATCCTGTAGGCTTCAGTTTCTTCTGAAACTTCCTATTTTTATAAAATAGGAAGGAAAAATAATGACATCACAGAACAGTTGAGGGAATTAATGAGGAAAGGCATATCGAGTGCCTAGTACCCTCCTAATGTATCATGGAGTAAGCAGTGTTTGTCCTTGCTCTTGCCTTGGGAAAACCTTATAAAAATACTTATTGGTATTGATTTCCTACCAGGGACTGTTAGGCATTAGGGATGCAAACATGAATAAGGACTTGTGGTCACTGGAAGTTAAGAACATGCAAATTAAAACAAAAATGAGGTTATCATTAAAAAAAAGGGCATATTGGAAAAGTCTAAAATTTGGGTACTTCAAATATTAGAAAGGTCACAGGAGAGCAATTCCTTTCATTTCTTGTTGATGAGAGTATGAATTGAATTCTTGGAAAGCAGTTTCACAATTTCTACCTAAATTTAAAATATGTATGCACATTGAATGTAGCAATCCAACCTCTCGGTATTTGCTCTGAGGAAACATTTAAACATGTAAATTATCGATAAGCTCTCATAAACATTTGCAAGAGTTTTCACTGCAGCATTGTTTATGAGTGAAAACCTGGCAGAAAACAAACACAACTTGAAATTCTCATCAGTGGGGGAAGGCAATCTGTGTTCCAACCGTACTCTGACATACTACAGATCAATGTTATAAGAAGGAGAATGAATTACATCTATACATGCCCATGTGGGAAGAACTTGGACTAACGTTATTAAGTGCAAAAGTAAAATATAGAATAATGTGTCATTTATGCTAAGAAAACAACAACAACCGGAAAGCTGAATGCAAACAACCAAATGGGTTAGAGTGTTTTCCCTGAGGAAGGGCTGGTTTTACCGGGCCCTACAGTATTTTCCTTAATTGGCTTTATCTGAATTTTTAATAAGTAAATTTTTCATGCATTACTTATGTAAAGAAAAGTGGAAGAAAAAAGTTGACCAGGCACTAATGAGTTAAGAGTACAATTATTTGAGATGTGCAGGGTATAGGCTAGATTGTGGAAGCAGCTTTTTTTCTTTATTTTTAATTTTTTTCTAAAATAATTTAAAATTTATTTCTAAATTTTTATTTAATTAATTAATTTAACTTATTTAAATTTTTATTTAAATTCTAGTTAATGAACGTACGGTGCAATATTCATTTGAGGAGTAGAATTCAGGGATTCCTCAATTTCATACAACACCCAGTGCTCCTTGTAACAAGTGCACCCCCTTATTACCCATCCCCCATCTAGCCCATCCCCCACCCACCTCCCTCCATCAACCCTCGGTTTGTTCTCTATCACTAAGATACACACCACTTCTTCTTTATCCATTTATCAGTCCATGGACATCTGGGCTCTCTCCATAGTTCGGCTATTGTGGGTAATGCTGCTGGGAACATCGGGGTGCGTGTGCCCCTTCGAATCTGTGTTTTTGTGTTCTTTCGGGTAAATACCTAGTAGTGCAATTGCTGGATTGTAGGGTAGTTCTATTTTCATCTTTTTGGGGGCACCTCTGTACTGTTTTCCCAAGTGGGGGCACCAGCTTGCATTCCCACCAACGGTGAGAGGAGGAGGAAGCTGCTTTGAGTGTAGAGGACATGCGCTGTGGTGGGTGTTTCCTTGCTGGTTGTTAAGGCTGCGGTCCAGGCGGAGAGTAACGGCTGGGTCTGCGGGACCAGTTTAAGCCCTGGGACGTGCAGTGTGGTAGGAAGGAAGCCAACGCTTCCTCCAAGGCCCGTTTACAGCCGTGCTGTGCAGCCACCCTGCCCTCTGGGCCCCTTCCCCGGCTGACCACTTGGGACTGGTGCAGCAGACCTCAGGCACTGAAGGAGACATGGCTAGATTTTTCTGGCTGAGGTCATCTTGGGTTTTTAAGAGGTCTTCTTGGGCTGACTGTAGGAAAATCCCTGGCCAGTTTTCTCTCAGTGTCTGCATTTAGTCACCATCTTTTATTATGGGGATCTCTGCTGGCTCTCCGCAGCAGCCTCCCCTGCCTACCGTGTCTCCTGGGCAGTTGTCAGGCTCGGATTTCTCAGGCATGAGTGAGTTGTGTCCCACAAACTCTGGGGGTGTGGGACAAGCTCTCCCAGGAGTCTTGAAGCTCCTCTTGCAGACTTGGAAGCTGGGAGGAGGTAGAACTACAGAGCATTGAGAGCCTGTCCCAAATCCTTTCTCCAGCATTCCCTGTCCCAAATCCTTTCTCCAGCATTCCCTGTCCTTCATCTAATGCCAGGTATGGCTGGGATGGGAGTTAACCCAGTCCCTACCTCCCGGGACCCCTGGGGGTCATTGGCATTCGCACTCTGGGGGCCTTAGCTGCTACGGAGATTGAAGGAATTCTCAGGAACCCTCCCTGAGAATGTCGTGCTGCTTCACTATGACTTAGATAACAGATTTCAGAAAGTTCGAGATTAGGGTCCTTCAATAATTTAGGTAAAAAATGAGAGCATAGAGGCTCAGAGATACTAACAATGTGTCCAAACCCACACAGCTCCTTAGGGACAGAGCTGGTGGTTACTTAGAGGAGCCCCCTCGGTGGTAGTAACCTCTGTAGCTCGCAATGCCTCATCAATTCTCATAAATGCTAAGCCTGAGGTTCTTCATGATTTTTTTGATCCTTCATAGTTTTTGACTTTCAGTGATTGGTATATTAGTATAGAATCTATTATCTCTATATAAATAGATATATACGTACAATCATATATACTCTATATATGGAAACATTTTGAAATATAAGTCTTCCTGTATATTTGTAGTCAGATGATGGAGTGGAGGCTTAGTGGGAGATCTGAGGCGCAAAGCAAAGGATGCTGGGGGTATCCAGTAGGTAGAGTAGGTAGAGAGATGCTGGTAGACTCCCTACAGTGACCAGAACAGCTCCACGACAAAGAGTCATCTGACCCAAAATGTCAATAACACTGAGCTTGAGAAGCCCTTCTACAGCACGAAGGCTAAACATTGTATCAATGGCCATATGCAAGAAATTCAGAGGGGGAAAAGGTCAGGGCATGAGCTGGAGTCTTATCTGTACCTCCCCCCGCCCCCCACCACAGAGCCTACCTCTTCCCTCCCTCCCATCCCAGCAGAGAGAGGGATTCCCACCCTGCTCCATCCGCCTTCTTGGCAATGGCATCAGGAAAGCTATGTACCATTAAGGCCAGGGTAGGTAGAGGAGCTCACGTGTCTGGACAATTTGTCAGTATTCAGAGTATGCGCCTCTGACTTCCTTATTTGGATTCACCCTGCTCAACTGTCTGCTGGTCATTCCCTTTCTCCAGTGCCTTGACTTTGTACATGACAATGGCCCACGGAGTTTGGACTCTGACATTCTCTTACCCCTTCCCCTCCTTCTGCTCTCCCCTAACCATCCTATGCCCCACCCCCCTGAACAAGCTGTTCCAGAATATGGCCTGCCCTGTTTTCTTGTTAAGACCTTCCATGTGATTTTTGGGGGGAGAATTTGGGCTTAAAAATATCAACTTGCCCACTTTCCCAGAAGATGATCTTCCGAAGACAGCAGACAGATGCTTAAATTAATTAAGAGCAGGAAGAGCATGATGAAGACTTTCCTTCCCTGTAGGCTGTGGAGGCTATGAGATTGCATTTTTTTCATGCTAAAAAGATTGCCTTTCAGAAGACTAAATTACTAACATTTTTTGAAGAATGGATCCTTTTTAGGCAATATCCTTCTTGAATTCTCAGCTCTGTTTGAGAGAATACTGCAAATATTTGACTGGAGAGTATGAGCTGAGAGCAATGAGCAGCTCCCCCTCCCCCCCCCAGTTCCCCCCCCCCCCCCCCTCTCTGTCTCCCCTCCCCCTGCACTCTCTCCCCTCCTAGTACCCCCCCTCCTCCTCGACTTCCTTCCCTCTCCCCTCCCTCTCCCCTCCCTCTCCCCTCCTTCTCCGCTTCCACTGGTCTCTCTCTTCCCTATGCTGGCGCTTGCCCTTTATTTAACAGATAACACTAGGAAGGGCACTGGTCAAAGCCTCTCAGATAGTCAGTGGCAGAGACAGACTAGAAGATAGGTCTGTACTCTGCCTGCTTCCTCTCCATCCTTCTTTCTTTTATTTTTTTTTTTTAAATAAAACTCGTTTATCTTTAAGGTTTAAACATGATGATTTGATATACATAGTGAAGTGATTACTACAGTCAAGCTAATTAACATACCATCTCCTCATATAGTCCCCCTCCCTTTTTCTGATGGTGTTGAGAGCACCTGAAGTCTAGTATCTTGACAAATCTTTAATATCTTGCGTAGTATTATTAACTGCAGTTATCATCCACCTTTCTGAATGACTCCGCTCTCCCCCCTCCTGCCTGCTCTGTGCTTAGGGCCTCTAAGAACACCAGCACATCAGTAGAAGATCTCGACCAGACACCATCAGCCCTTCCTGTGTATTTCTCCTCGTAACACGCGCAGGAGTTCATTCCATGGCCCCAGGATAGGTTTCTTCAAATTCCTTTATCTCTCCCAAGAGTTTGCTGAAATTACTCTAGTTCAGCCTCTGTGTTTTACTTCCTTTTTGCCTCCTTTCTAATCCCAAGGTCTCTATTTTCTTTTGTTACTAACAAGCTCTATCTAGAAAGTGAAGATAACGATGGTGAACCCGACGGCAGGCAGTGTATCCCGAATGACCATTTGCAGGTTATTTTGGTACAAGAGTTACAGTTCAGGTATGGTTCTAAGGGCAGTCACCCTTTGGGGGAAGACACTTTGATGAGAAATTGTAGCTGGACCCTCCTAGAGGGACCTTCTACCTAAGGCCAGTTTTACCTCCTGTTTCTTAAAGAGTTTTCAGTTAAAGTTGAAGCCTTAAAAGAAGTATTTTAAAATCAACAGCCCTCTATTATGAGTCCTTTTGGAGCTGAGTAAAAATCAACAAGCATCATTTGCTCGCCCAGCTGATGCTTCCTGAGCCCCTGTGTTGTACACAGGCTCTGGGGTTATAGACACAAGCCAGATGAAACTGGGTCTTCCTAAAGCCTACGGACTAATGAAGGAATCAATTAATTCACTCAGTGAGTCAGGTATTACTTTAAGTGTTGGAAATTTAGTGGTAAATAAGACAGATGAGCTCCTTGCTGTTATGAAAGTTATAGTGTACCTGGGGGAAGAGAGAAAGAGAGAAGGAATTAACAAATGGGCAGATATATCAAAAGAGAAAACATCATATAGTGATAAGGACCTACTTTAGGATGCAGTTAGGGACAGACTTACTTGCCCTTGCTGATACTGATGCTGCCAACAAGGAGTGAGCATGTCAACATCTGGGGGACGTGGTCCAGGCAGAGGAAACCATGATGGCCCTAACGAGAACCAAGCTGGTTGGGTTTGAGGGTAGAAAAGCTGTGGCATGGAGAGCAAGGGGGTGTTGAAAGGCTATGGCCTGCCAAAGGATACAGGGCATCATAGGCTAGCATATGGAATTTGGGCTTTATTCCAGGGCAATGGAAAACCATTTGAAAGTTTTAAGCAGGAAATTGACACAATCTGATTTACGTTTTAAAAAGATAAAATGCCCTGCCTTTATTTGATTTTGGTATTCAAGTTTTTTGGGCTTCAGAACATGAATTGGGAGCTTTCTAAATGGTCTAGAACAGCAGTTCTCAAATATTGGTATGTCTCAGGATTCCCTGGAAAGCTAAGCCAAAGTTGGGAGGCCTACACTTATTAAAGGATGGCAGGGTCTGGGCCTCTGGGTGTTGTTTTTTGTTTTTTATTTTTTTGTTTTTTTTTCACCTTATTTCCTGGGTGATTCTTATTCATACCAAAGTTTGAAAATCACTGGATTAGAAAACAATGCAATTATCTGTTATTTAGAGGTTAGATAAAATTCAGCTATGCACGCCTAAGTACTGATAAGCTTTCCAATGGCAGTCCTTTAATCATCCCTTGGTTTCTTCTGTGGTAACTGATCTCTCAACAGAACCATGAAACAACGGCACTCGTTACCATAAAGGCAAGCATCCCAAATAGTAGTCACACACCCCAGCAATATATCAAAGGAAAAATGTGTGATGATGGGGCAGAGTTGTTTTCCAGCAAAGTAAGTTTCAACGTCCATGAAATACGTCAGCCATCTCTATGACACGCACAAACTGCAGGAGAAAACCTGCATGGTTGTAATAATAAATGCTGAGAAGCTACTTGGCCAGATTCAGCAGCAATTCCTAATAAAGGTTCAAATAATGGGAACCAAGTAAAACTAGGTAAATATGAGAAAGATAAAATACAACAAAAATGGCATTATTAGCAACAAACAGTTGGTAGTAAACATCATTCTTTTTTAAAAAATATTACTATTATTTATTTGAGAGAGAGAGTGAGAGAGAGCCCATTGGGGGGAGGATCAGAGGGAGAAGCAGACTCCCTGCTCAGCGGGGAGCCTGATGCAGGACTTAGTCCTGGGACTCTGGAATCATGACCTGAACCAGAGGCAGTTGCTTAACTAACTGAGCCATCCAGGTACCTGGTAAATATCATTCTAAATGGAAAAATTATTTCAATCAAAATTAGGAACAGTAGACCTTGGCTGCTGTTCCCTTCTTTACTTAACATGGTCAGGGAGGTTTTAGTGAATACACAAACATAAGGAAACCCACCACAGAAATGCAAAGGATTATAAGAGAATATTATAAAAGACTACATGCCAATAAATTGCACATCCTGGAAGCAATGGATAAATTCCTAGCAACATATAACCTCCCAAAACTGAAGCAGGAAGAAATAGAAAATTTGAACAGATGATCACCAGCCATGAAATTGAATTGGTGATCAAACAATTCCCAACAAACAAAAGTCCAGGACCAGATGGCCTCACGGGTGAATTCTACCAAACATTTAAAGAAGAGCTAATACCTAGACTTCTCAAACTATTCCAAAAAATAAAAGAAGAAGGAAAGCTTCCAAATTCATTCTACAAGGTCAGCATTACACTGATGACAAAACCAGATAAAGACCCTACAAAAAATTACAGGCCAATATCTATGGTGATGAACATAGATGCAAAAATCCTCAACCAAATTCTAGCAAACTGAATCCAACAATATATTTTAAAAAATCATTCAGCACAATCAAGTGGGATTTATCCCTGGGATGCAAGCGTGGTTCATTTTTCACAAGTTGATCAGCATGATACATCACATCACCAAGAGACAGGATAAAAACATGCGATCATCTCGATGCAGAAAAAGCCTTTGACAGAGTAGAACATCCATTCATGATAAAAACTCTCAACAAAGCAGGTATAGAGGGAACATACCTCAGCATAAAACCAACCCAAACCAAACCAGACAAAACAACACACGAGAAAGGAAAATGACTGCTACAAACATTTGGAAAGAAGAAACAAAGCTACATTGTCGAGCTTATAATACATTTTGTTTGAGACCCCAAGGGACTCTGGTAAAATTATTGCGATTATTAAAAGAATATAGCCAGGTGGCTGGATATAGGAGCTACCTATAAAAATCTGATGCCTTTCTTAGTCGATATAAAAAAATTAATTTACAGTACTCAAAAATCTAAAGCACTTAATAGCAAATAAAATAAAAAATGAAATAAAAAACAGGATTGAAGAAAACAATAGTAATTTTATTTAAAGATGTAAAATCAGCCTAAATCCAAGATATACATTATTCTTGGATAGGAAGACTTCCTATCACAAAGTTGGTAATTACCCCGTCAGTGTTAAATGTTAATGTCATGTCAATTAGAGTTCCCCATTTGGGGTGGAGGGATTTGAGAAAAATGGTCATAAGTTTATCTGTAGGAAAGGAGTCTGTGAGAAATTATGCAAGAGAAGTATGAGACGGAACAGGGAGTAGAGATCTGGCTTGCTCGATGTTCTCAGATGATGAAGTCACTGTGATCAAGTCAGTATGAGGTTAGTTTATGAATGGACAAGTAGATTAATGAGACACAAAATAGAGAACACATAAATAAGTCTATTTTACACGTGGGACTTTACTATTTAATAGATGTTGCTGAACAACCAGCTGTTCATCTGAAAGAAAAAAACAGACACCCACCCTCAGCCCTTTTTTTATCCTATATATATGAAAATACATTCCAGATGAATTAAAGAGTTTAATACAGACAAATCTAGAAAGCGACATGTACGATGTAGGAGTTGGGAATAGCCTCTTAATTAAAACTGTAAACCCAAAATCTGTATAAGAATGCAAAGACATATTTGAATATATGATAATTAAAATTTTGTATATGCAAAGAAATTCCACAAGGGAAGTCCAAAGATATACTTTGATAATATCTTTATTGCACTCATGGACAAATCCTGAATATTTTTATTTATTTATTTATTTATTTGACAGAGATTGAGAGAGAGAGAGCACAAGCAAGCAGAGTGGCAGGAAGAAGGAGAGAGAGAAGCAGGCTCCCAGTCGAGCAAGGAGCCCGATGTGGAACTTGACCCCAGGACCCTGGGATCTTGACCTGAGCCAAAGGCACCTGCTTAACTGACTGAGCCACCCAGGTGTCCTGAATATTTTTAATAGTCAAAGATTTCTTACAAGTTGACAAGAAAGCAAGTAACCATTAAGAAAATAAACAAAAAGCGCAAATTGTCAATTCAGAGAAAAACAAGCGCCAGTGGCCAATAAACATTAAATGATGTTTAAATGAGCTATCAGTTTAGAAAATGGAAATTAAAATCACAATAAGATATAATTTTACACTCATTGACTGGCAAAATTAAAGGGAAATCGAAAACCAATATTTAGCAGGTATGAAAGGAAAAGAGTACTTTCAGTTTTCACTTGGAATTTTGAAAATTTATAGCGTTTTTACAAAGCAATGCATGACATCTATTAAAATTAAAAGTACATACATCTTTTGACCCACTCCTGGGGACCTTTCTTACAGAGACTAAATTCCCAAGACACGAGGACTCATACATAAAGGTGATTCAAGTGCATTATTCATAATGGCAAAGCAAGACCAAAAAAACCCAAACAAAATAAAAATGGAAAATAAAACTGGAAAATTGGTGAATAAGGGAATAAAGGATCACCACTTAGGGAATCACTGAATAAATTATGGCACATACTGATGGCACATAGTCATGGTATGCTTGTGGTCTTTAAAACAGTTGACTTGAAGGACCTCCCACTAAGTACTGTTGAATGAGAAAAGTAAGGTGCCATGAAATGTACATATTCGAGTTCCATTTTGTAAATTGAACTGACAAAAATGCCTTCCATATACATACAGATATACGTATGTGCACATATATATCTCACAGGATTGAATTAACAGGAAATAACATGGGTATAGACATGGAGGAACATAGCTTATCAACACGGCCTATGACATTTGGGGAATGGGGAGGCTGATGTGGTAGGGGGAAGGATGGGAGAACCATACAACAAAGGAACAGAAAAAAGACTAATTGAGAGGGGCATGTGATGGGATGAGCACTAGGTGGTACATGCGACTGATGAATTGTTGAACACTACATCTGAAACTAATGATGTACTGTATGTTGGGTTATTAAATTTAAATTTAAAAAACGACTAATTAAAAAAGCAAATGCAGGGCACCTGGGTGACTCATTAGGTTAAATCCTCTGCCTTCAGCTCAGGTCATAATCCCAGGGTCCTAGGATCGAGCCTTGCATCAGGCTCTCTGCTTGGCAGGGAGCCTGCTTCCTCCTCTCTCTCTCTGCCTGCTTGTGATCTCTGTCTGTCAAATAAATAAATAAAATCTTTTAAAAAAAGCATATGCATAGAGGTGCCTTGGTGGCTCAGTCGTTAAGCATCTGCCTTCGGCTCAGGTCATGATCTTAGGGTCCTGGGATGGAGCCCCGCATCAGGCCCCGAGCTCAGCAGGAAGCCTGATTCTCCCTCTCCCACCCCCACCCCCCTGCTTATATTCCTTCTCTCCTGTCCCTCTCTCTCTGTGTCAAATAAATAAATAAATAATCTTTAATAAAAGCATATGAATAATGTCCTTCACACAAAATCATGTATGTATGTGTATGTATACACATAATTAAATAAAAAGATCTCAAAAGCCAAGGGCATTCTAACAGTATTAGGAAGATCACTGCAGCTGCCATGAGAAGAATGGATACAGTGTGAGAGAAAGGAAGTAGGGAGAGCAGTTTCAGTTCTGTTCAATTTCATCAGTTCTGATGGACTGGACATGGAGGGGTTGAAAGGTAAAGATGGGACTCAAGGATGAATTTCCAGTGTTTTGCCCTAGCAACTCGATGGGTAACGGATCCACTTTACGTATAGGGAAAGGATAGACTGCATGAGGAATGAGTTGGGTGGGGAGGAAATAGAGTTTCCTTTGGGAGTATGTCAACAGTTTGAGATGTTTATTATAAATCAGATGAGAAAGCTCAGGTAAGCAGAAGGACATGGACTCCAAGGAACAGGGACTGTCCCTCCCCTAGACCAGTGGTGTGCATCTTTCTTTTGTCTCTGCAAACCAAGGCACCCTTTCCCACCATAGCTCTTGATGCTTCAGACTCATTCAACTTGTCCCTCTGCCTTGTTCTCTTTCCTCTTTCTATTCATGTGACATTCCCAAGAGCAATCCCCAGCAATTAATTTATTCAGTCAACAACGCAACAACATAGATCCTGCTATGTCTTGGGCCCTGGAGGTTATGTAATATTACATACTCCCCTGTGACCTTCCCCTGGGTGCTGCCTGCTCTCCAGCACTCATCATGGGTAGTAATTGTTTATGTTTATACCTTAGTCTCTTCATGGAACTCTGCTTCTCCAGGGTCACCATCTTATTTACCTCTGCATTAGGAGATTTTGTACAGCATTTGGTGCAAACTAAGCACTGGGTAAGTGGTGGTTGATTTTAATCTGTTAGTGACTTTAAACTCATCTTTCTGCTTCAGACTTCATAGTTTCGGAGTTCAATGCTAGCAGGATTATAGTGCTCTTCCCCACCCCCCAACCCATGCCAACACGGGGCATCATTCAGGATGTCTCCAAATGAAGGAGACACCATCGTAGCACTTATTTTACCTAAAAAAGCCACTTCTCATATTTTAGCTCTGAGGACTCTAAGTCAAGATGAACAAACCCTATATTCTCTTTATATTCCCCATCTCACTCTTTTACCTTTGCTCTCAGGAATGGGGTCCTTGCTATTTCTGCCTCCATCTTTGATTGTGTTTCTGACGACCCCTCTTCACTCCAAGGCCATCTACCCCCAACCTTTGCCCATCCTCTGGAATCCTGTTCTATCTTTCATCTCTGCTCTTGCTCTCATGGCCATACCCCCAGCTCTCTTCAGCCTTCATACTCCCATCATGAAGCAGGCTCTCTCAACTCCGCTACCTCCGTGGGTCCTGGTGCCTCTTTGCTCCCCTCTTGGCACCACATCTCCTCTTTTCTCACCTCGTTTCCCCCTTTGCATCATGTTTTCCTCACTCACCGATTCTAGACACCAGTTCCTGAAAATGTTACCAAGAACGTCATAGCTCTCAATTCAAGTCTTGCTTTCATTATCTTCAACCACTTCGGGACATTTACAACTGCTGGCCCTCTTGCCCTTTGGAAACTCTTCCCCTGGAGAAGTGTCCAGTAGTGTGATAGAGTGAGGAAGAGCGCGGAGCTGGGCGTTAAACAAACGGAGTTTGCCTTGCAGTTCTGCAGTAGCAGCTCTATGACCTCGGACAGCTCCCTTAACGGTCCTAAGCTTCGACTTCACTATCTGTGAAATGGGGAGATAATTATAAATTTCAAAAGAATTATCATGTTAAAATAAAATGATGTATTTATGATTTTCCTGGCAGAGAGGTCCTCAGAGCACATCATTGCCTTGCCAGTCCTTGATTTCCATGGCTCTGCACAATCCTGGTTTTCCTTCTATCTCTCCAACTGCAGCCCCTTTCCCTCTGTCTACCCTCTAATGAAGATTTCCCCGAGGAACAATGAATTGGGGGATATAAAGGAAGTACTTTGACCTTTTAACAAGGCAGATAGGCAGCTTTGAATATAAACCTTTGATAACTAGGTTTGAATTTTGGCTTAATTTTTCACCTCATGTATAATTAAAACAGAAAAAAGAACAAAAATAATTTTTCTGCCATTTCCGTGTTATACCTCATTTCATAGTCCTTTACAGTAATTCCCAATAATATTGCAACAATGTCTATATCAGGACTCTGTAGAAAGTGCACTTAATCTGTTGCCAATTAGACTATTTATTTGTTTTGCATTCAGAGGGAACATAAATTGTCTTATGTTCCATGAAAGAAATTAGACATGGCTTGATATATTAATGCAATTATTACTGATTCATTAAACTGTATGCTTTGAACTAGAATATTCTATGGCTTATTGGATTGCAGAAAGTGCATTCTTCTATATGCAGAATCACTGTTGATGGACAAACTGACAGCATTCAAAGGCTGCAACATTTTTCATGAAATACTTTCCTATACATGCATGAAGTTCTGTGCAAAATGACTAACAGTCAGGTGCATTTAAATAAAGAAGGAAAAAAAAAACCATGCAAAACAATTGCAAGACAACTTTTATTTCAGGAAGAGAAGACAGTTTTTATCTGATTCTCAGAAACAAATGTTGTCTTTTTTGGATCTATGTATAAATTATTTGTAAAAATATCTTTCAACTTGCACACATAGAAACAAAGTTTAGGAATAGGATTGCATAGGGGTGCCTGGATGGCTCAGTCAGAGCCATCTGACTCTTGATTTTGGCTCAGGTCATGATCTCAGGGTTGTGCATTGGGCTCTGTGCTGGGCACGGAACCTGCTTAAGATTCTCTCTTGCTTCCTCTGCTCTCCCCTCCCTATCTAAAAAGAGAGAGAGAGAGAGAGAAGAAGGAATTGTCTTGCACAGCAACTGACATTGTTGATTAATTCCTTGATTAAGAAAGGAAGATAAAAAGTAACCCAATTTTTTATTCACATGTCAATGTGAAATGTTCAAGCTTTACAATACTAAAATTACTGTATGATTTTTAAAAAAAATATCTAAAGCAATAGCAACCACAATAATAAAACAAGCCAATGTTCTAAAAAATACTCATACCTGTCATTTAATGTTTTTAAGGACTCAAGAAGGACCCAAAATTATTTATGAAATCTTAACATCACAGAGCGGTATTGCTCTAGTGTATGTATGATAAAGCAGTGTTTCCTTAGCCTGAAATCACAAATCCTCCACACAGGAAATGGGTTTAAATTCTGTTTCTACCATTGCCCAACTATGTGCATTTTTGTTGGTTATTGGCTCTTTCAGGGCTACATTTTATTTTCTTCTATGAAACAGGCCTAGTTATAGCTGTGGCTCTACCAGATTCACAGGATTGTTTTGAGTAACAAAGAAGGTTGTGGATGTGAGTGTTTGTTCTGTGATTATGATTGGCCCCAAAATGCTGGGGGTGAGCATCCATCCGGGGGACCCAGACTGAGCTTGGCAGTGCTCAAAGGCAGGTTCTACTGTGAGAACCGGTGTGTCCGACAACTTGGACTTGGCTGAGTGTACTTTCACACTGGTTGACTTCTTTTCAGCTCTCAGGCCAGGCAAAGGGTATGCCTGAGATCTGGGAAGTGAGGAGGTTCCCTGTTACCTCCCTTTCTCTTGTGGAGGTGGAGCAGTGTGTGTTGGTCCCAGCAGCTCACGTGGAGCCAAGAGTCCTCTGCGTCAGAAGATTCCCGGATCAAGGGCCTCTTACTCTTCTCCTCTCCCCCTCCTCTCTTTCCTCCCCTTCCCTCCTTCCTCTCCTCTTCTCCTTCCCTCCCTTCCTCTCCTTCCTCACTTCCTCCCTTTCTCCTCTGCTTCCTCTCCTCCTCCCCCTCCTTCTCTCTGCTTCCTCCCCTACTTTCCCTTGCTCCCCTCCTTCCCCCTCCTCTTCTCTGTTTCCACCCCTCCTCTCTCTCCTCCATCTCTTTGTTTAGTCCGGAAAGAGGTGTACAAATCACCTCTATCACCTGGTCCAAAAATACGCTTCCTGGGTTTCCAGCTCCTTGCTCAGCTGATTAGTGTCGGACCACCATCCTTCCTGGATTTCTTGGGTTCCTGGTCTTTCAGGCCTTCTGTGCAATAGGAATTGACCAGCTACAGAGAGGGAATGCTTCCTTTCCTGCACAGCCATTCTCTCCCCTTCGAAGGATAATAACCTTTAGAAACACTTTTTCACCTCCCCCAGAGACAATTGCTTATATTCCGGGTTAAGGACTTCCTCCGGCTTCCATGACAGGATTTGTTTGCATTCAGAATAACCTTAGGGCATTTCCCTTTCTTTCTCCTTTTCTTTCTCTCTGTCTCTGAAAGGGAGGATGGAAGCCATTCAGCAGTCATCCATAAGCTCCAAGTTTCATAATCTTGGGGTTCTTCTCCGGGGGTGCAAACTGCTGTGTGTGCAGGGACATCTGGCTCTCCCCACAGGTGTGCTAGCATCTTCCATCCTTCACAGTGTGGGCCTTAACGATTGCTTCCTGCATTATTTATTGAACCGCCTCAAAGTAGCAGCCGCAAAGACCTTCAGTGTGGGCTCTAGGAATGATTAGTATTCTTAACGGTTCAAATCTGGAAATCTTGGGCTAAGAGTTAGAGATCTTTTAAGAAACAGACAAATCTTTTTCTAATGGGTATTTACCACACCAAGGGAAAAACTTGAGGTGGATGGTGTACTTTTTTTAATTAGTTTCGGAGGTAGAATTTAGTGATTCATCTGTTGCATACAAAACCCAGCACTCATCACATCATATGCCCTCCTTAATGCCCATCCCCCAGTTCCCCCAACCTCCCACCCATCTCCCTGCCAGCAACCTTCAGTTTGTTCTCTATAGTTGAGTCTCTTATGGTTTGCCTCCCTCTCTGTTTTCATCTTATTTTATTTTTCCTTCCTTTCCCCTATGTTCCTCTGTTTTGTTTCTTCAGTTCCACATATGAGTGAAATTACATGGTATTTGTCTTTCTCTGATTGGCTTATTTCACTTAGCATAATACCTACTAGTTCCATCCACATCGTTGCAAGTGGCAAGATGTCATTCTTTTTGATGGCTGAGTAATATTCCTTTGTAGATATGTATCACGTGTTCTTTATCCATTCATCTACTGTTGGATGTCTGGGCTCTTCCACATTTTGACTATTTTGGACATTGCTGCTATAAACATTGGGGTACAGGTGCCCCTTTTCATCACTATGTTTGTAGCCTTTGGATAAATACCTAGTAGTGCAATTGCCGGGTTGTAAGGTGGCTCTATTTTTCACTTTTTGAGGAACCTCCATGTGGATGTTGCACTTCTTATTTCTTGGTCCTTCAGGGAGCCCTCGTCTTCTCCACTGGAGAATTTCTTCAGAGACAGATTATCATGTATGCTTGGGATGGCTGGATACCAGTTAAGAGAATGGTTACTCATAGTTTCTTGTTGGCAAACCTTTGGAAAACGAGGACAAGATTTTTATGTGGTGACATTTATGACATCTGTCACTAGCCAGGGGTCATTCTTGATAGGTATTTGAACATTCATTCCCTCAGCTATTGGTGCTTTAGAGAGAACATTGAACCAAGAGCCAAACCTGCCTCAGAACTGGATACCAGTTCTGACTGTGCTAATTAGACAACCTTGGGAAAATCACTTCAGTTTGCTAATACTTGGTTTCTTCACTTAAATTAGGATGACTGAAATGTTTAATACGAATTTTGTGGTGATCAAATGGGCCAGTGGGTAGGACATGTTTTTTTAAGCTATGAGGTGGCAATAGCTAGCCTTATATGAAAGTTTTAAAAAATTTTAATTATTATTATTTTTTGGGGCTACTAAAACAATTTAAATATCTGATCTGGGGATGTAATTCCTTCCTACTAAACCTTCAAGGCAGGAAGTGAAATGTGTGCCTGATTTCACCCATTTTCTATCTTCTTTTATAAGTTTCAGGAAGGTATTTAAGTATTATGATAGAAAGTGAAATCATGTTACACAGTAAGCAAGTAACCCCTAATAGAGGTGTCTGTACCTTGAACTTGAGAATCTGTGGGAATCCAGAGATTTCTGAGGCACAATTTATGAGTGAAGTAGTGCCCTCCTGGAAAAGATATGAGAAAGGGGAATTCATACTCCAGTAAAACCCAGTGTATTTAAATGCACTGAGTACTCAGGGCACTTCCAGGAGGCATGAAAGGGCAGGTTGCTTGGAGAGAGGAGGTGTCGTGGACTTGGGTTGGTATTAGGGGACCATGGGAGAGAGCTGGAGATGCATCAAGATTTCCCAAGCGGATTAGCTAAGGAACCCGGGAGGTAGGAGGTGATGAGGCCCCATGGGGACACGTCCCTGGTAACTGTGGTTCTTGGAGTTGCCACTGCTGGGGGCTGTGAATGGGTGTGAACACCTCTGCTGATCATCATTGCTGCTGTGAGTGGGCCTTGAGAACCCTCATTTTTTTTTTTTTTTACGATTTTATTTGTTTGTCAGAAAGAGAGAGAAAGCATAAGGGAGTGGCAGGCAGAGGGAGAAGCAGGCTCTCCACCGAGCAAGGAGCCTGATGTGGGCCTCAATCATGACCCGAGCCCAAGGGCAGGCGCTTAACCGACTGAGCCACCCAGGCGTCCCAAGAGTCCTAATTACGGGAAGGTACTGCCACAGTAATAAGGAAAGTGTCAATGGAGAGTCAGTGTTGGCTTATCTGTTGCACAGGGATTTCTCCCTAAGCTGGATGGACCAAATAATGTCACTTCAAACTTCTCATTATGTTTTTGGCACTTTTGAAACATTATTTTATAAATCTTCATGATAGCTCTATAATTCAGGTATTCTTATCTGTATTTGACAGAGGTAGGAACTGACACTTGGAAAGTTTAAATAACCTGACTGAAGTCATACGCACAGGAAATCACGGGGCTGGGATTTCAACTTAGATTGAATGCCAAAACCCAAGCTGTTTTCATTTTCAGCACATCTTGTTACTTAATATTCTTTAGCCTTTACTCTCATCCCAGTGAGAGTCGTGCTTAAGATCTGGTGTCGGGTAGAGGTATGTTTTGTTTACGATGGACTCTCTGTTGAAGAGAAAGAAACACAATTTCCTACCAGAAAATCTGATGAGATTGGAAACTCAGAAACTCCGGATTAGGGCCCAAGCTAATTAACAGGGACCCTTTACATTGTCTTTAACTAAGATTTTGGCAAGGTGTGTAGCTCACAAGGGGAAAAAAAAAAAAAAAACACTCATAAGGGAAAAAAAAGGTCCACCTCAACAAGAAAAAAACCCCTCAACCTCCTTTAAATAAACAGCATATTTTTAAAAAGAGAGAGAGAGATTATAGGATGTGCCTGGATTTTAAATTCGTAAGTGAGACCAATATTAGACAGGAAAATCAAAAACATTGATAGAATTGGCGTCCTACCTATCAAACAGCATGGGACTGAATGAGGTCTCAGCATCACTGCTGGCTTCTAAGTAGAATTCCCCATTATGTGGGGGAGGGTTGGGGGGGGTAGATCGCGGCTTCCCTCAGTGGCTGGCCTTAGATAATTGGCTCACCTACTGTATCCTGATAATTTAGTTTTAAAATGAGTTCAAATTCTATGAAGATGAAATCAGCCCATGTATTGCAAATGCCCCTAGAAGAAAGCAGAGTGAAATGATAAATGGTCCTGTGTCCTTGCTAGGCATCTTGTCGGAGGTCCCCCTAGGGTGGTGAGAATTCCTGACTGGCTTAATGTCTGCCTTAATGATGACAAAGAAGGACTGAATAGTGTTTAATGATGTTTTAAGTAGATCCTAAGTGGAGGCTCATGACCAACATCAAGGAGTAGAGAAAATACAAATGAATCAGAAACAGAACAACTTCAAACAGAATAACAGGGGATGTCCTCCTGCTGCCGCCAGGATTAATAAAACTCAGCTTTTAAGACTCACTAGCATGGGCGAGTCTGGAAGTATTTGTCGCGCTGTCCCAAGGACGGCAGTTGGCTGGATACACATAACCAGGTGGCTTTGGTGGATGTCCGAGTGTGCAGAGAAAGCTCCTAGAAAGCTGGGAGAGACACTTCAAAGACGATAATTTTAATTATAAATATAGTTGCTACAAGAAGTTTGTTTTTTCATAGACACAGAGAAGGAAGAATGAAGAATGGGCTTTAGTCTCACTATAGAACAGAAATCGTCTTTGACCTCATCGTGTGAATCCTTCCCATCTATCCTAGTGTAGATTTTATTTTTTAAAGCCTAGTTGTAATCATATTGTGTATACGATTTATATCATATTTGTTCATGTGTTCTTTAGCAAGCATTTCCTTTTTAAAACCATCTTCATAATTACATATTATAACAGATTTATCATAGCTCTTTGGACAGTTGTGCCATAGTAAACCATGTTTATCGTATATCTAGTTTTTTTTTTCCTCACAATTTTTTACTGACAACATCTTTGTGTATAAAACTTATTTCCTGGCTTCCAAAGAACTCCTTTGGATTCATTTCCAAAAGTAGAATTCTGGATCCAAGAATATTATAAGTTCTTGGTACATACTGACAAAAGAACTGTGTGATTTTGTCTGTTATAGAGTATGCTTATTAACACTAGGTATAGTCATTTTTGAACTCTGTTAATTTAATTTAAAAAGCATATATTAATTTAATTTAAAAAAGCATATAATTAATTTAAATTTATTGGATTGCTTTTAAAATGGAATATTTCCCCAAGTTGGCTGCCAAATACATTTCTTGACATTATTTGCTTTTTTTCATGTCCTTTGCCCACGCACCTTGCATTAACTTCAAACTGGTCTCCCTGACTCTGGTCTAACCGTCCTCCCATCCATCCTCTACGTGGTGCTGGAATTATTCCTAAAATCAAGACCTTCGTTACATCACCCCATTCTCAAATCTTAACAAAGGTTCTCCGTGTCTCCCAAAGTAGAGAAGATTCTTTATGCTCCATGGAAAGTCACCACAACATGGCCCAACATTACCTGTTCTGGGCAACTGCTTGGTAAATATGGAATTAAATCTCTCCTGAGATTTGTGCAGTGAGTCACTGCCTCACTCACGTTGAGGGTCACATGTTTTCCCAGTTGCTAGCAGACGGGCAGCCCAGGATTCTCCAGTAAGAGAATCTGCGTGGAAGAAATGCCATGAGGACATTCCATGTCTTACCTTCCCATTCCTGTTGGGAAAGCGGTGCAGTGATGAGCCTCTGTCTGTGAGTTAGATCTCCCTGGGTTCCAATCCTGCCTCCACCAATCATTTGGCTGTGGCCTGGGGCCATCATGTAACCTCGCTCTGAGGCCATAATGCCCACCTCTCAGTGTTGTTGGGGGGTGACATGGAGTGACAAAGTGCATTGCACACCTGAGATTGTTGGTCAATTATTATCTCTGCTAAATGAAGTAGCTTACTCCTTTCAAGTGTGAAGGACCTAAAGTAGTCCAACTCATATAAACAAAGGATAGAATGGTGGTTGTCAGGGGCTGGGGTGGCAGCAGGGATGGGGGGAGGGGAGAGGAGGACTCGCTAATCAAGGAATATAACCTTTCCGTTGTGCAAGGTGAACTCGTCTGAGAGCTCCACGGTGCGACATTGTACCTAGAGGTAACATCCTGTGCATTTACAAATTAAGAGACTAGCTCTCATGTGAGGTGTTCTTGCCATAATAAAATAGAATTTTAAAGAAATTTAGTTCTCAGGATTTTAGTTTTATAAGCCCAAGTAATTTCGACTTGCCAAAATGCGGAGCGTGGATCGGAGCAAGTACGAGAAAAACAACGTTTAACTGTTGTCAGCTTTGGTATTAAGGTTACTCCTCAACTGGCAGGTGGTTCTTCCAGCTTTGCCAGGAGAATCCAGATCCGTCTGTCTGGTGAACATCATTTTATTGTTGAAGTATAAACTTCATCATAGGATAAAGGCTGGTGTTTGTCACTCATGGTTTGATCCCTAGAAACATTTTTCTTTTTAAGCAATCAAAATAATAAAAACAACTCTGTCTCCTCACTCAGTTTGGCGAGCAATCTATTACCAAATGCCAGTTTTGGGGACATTCTCAAGGATTCTTCTTTAAAATGCTGAAATAAATTAAAAAAAATCGAGTGGCAAAAATATTACAGAGGTGATTTGTGAGCAAAACTGTTTTCGTATCTTTCAGTGAATGTTATTCTAAAAACTCTCAGAAACAGCAAATTGTTGGTATACATTTGCCGATCTAGAAATCACTTATTTTGGAAAATTTGGCATCAAATCAGATAGCTCAAGCGAAAAGTAGGACAAAGCCACTGCTGTGCCGAGTGAACTGGATGGTAAAGAAACTGTTTTATACTTTGAAGGAGACTAAGTTTATTAGTGACCAGGGGCCAGGAATCCAATTTGTGAAGATAACTCGAGATTATACATATGAATCCTTGACTCTGAAACACTTTTCTAAATATTATAGATTCGAATGACCTAAAGATAATTTAAAGTATGTCCCAATTTTTTATGGCATTTAAAAAATAGATATCTGGAAATGACTGGAAATTTCTCAAGTTGATTTATCTTGGAGGAGTCACAGGAGTAAAGCTGATCTGATACTGTGTCCTGCATTTATCTTTCCAGAGCGGGAGACCATTCTAATTAAAACTAATCGAGTCACGAACTTGAAATATCAGGTGCTTTAATGTGATTTGCTTTTTAGCAGCTAAGACTATCTTGCCATAAATATTTTGCCCCTGGTTGGTTAGAATCTAATTCAAAAAAGTGACAGAGCGGCGGTGAGTGCTGGGAAGCTGGAGTCTCGAGTTTTGTCAGAAGAGCAGGGGATCTCTTGGGGGGGCTCATTCTAGGAGAGGGAGACATGGGGGTCTCCGGGTGCCTTACACCCAAGGAACCAGGGCTCGGGGTAATCAGCAGTCTAAACAAACATCTCATCTTTAAGAAGAGAAAGAAAGATCTTCCCTCAGTCCATTCATATAAAAATAGCACCACAAACCCCTTTCCCTGGTGAGCCTTCTTCATAGCATTGATAACTGGGCGATGCCAAGAGGATTTACCCATGATCTCTTGTCCCTTCCTTAGAAGGTAAGCTTTGTGAATACAGGGAATTGTTGGTTTTGTTTGCTGCTGTGTTTAGAGTACCTAGAACCTTATCAGCACACAGGTCCGTGCTCCCTGAGTACTTGTCATGAGGATAAATGAGTAAATGACACAATAAGGCACAGCAGTCCCAAACTACCCTCACACATCTGAACTTTTTTTGATCCTCCAAAAGGCACTGGACACAGAATCGTCTCCTTGTACCTAGATCGTTCTGTCTCCTTCCCTTTACCAATACTTACATCCCGAAAGTTCATGTAAAGTGTTACCTCCCCCCAATGCCTAGTCTGGTCTCTGCTCTGGAAATTCATTTATCTCTGCTCTGAACAACTTGGGCACTTTTAATACTTTATACTATATTGGGTGATACACACACACACACACAAAACATTAGCCACAATTTGATTTGACATTGCTTTGTGTTGTATTATATTATATTGTAATCTAATTATATTTGTAATAGTTTTGTAGATTTTGTCCCATTAGACTCTGAACTCCTGAGGTTAACAATTGTAATTATCGTTCTAGTCTCCTGAAATGTCTAATATCTTGCATCCTATGTAGTAGATATTCAATAAATAATTTTGGAATAAGCAGCCAATTAGGATAGTCTACACATGCAAGTCTTGTAAGAAAGATCTAGATAGTGGGCAATTCCGTAGCAAAGAGTTTATGCAAGGATTCATCCATCCGCCTTGCGCTCCTCATAAAGATAGCAAGTGTCCCAGGAAATTCACAGGACGTTATACAGCCTGTTTATTTATTTATTTATTTATTTAAGTCTAGAGAGGGAAGGGTGGGGGAGGGCTGAGGGGGAGAGAGAATCTTAAGCAGGCTCCACATCTGATGTGGGGCTCGATCTTACAGCCTGAGTCCATGACCTGAGCCAAAATCAAGAGTCTGACACTTAACCGACTGAGCCACCCAGGCGCCCCTATAGAGCCTACTTTATTTGAATAACTTTGAGACAAATGCTCTGTTCTCCCCGGTGCCTGGGGATCAGGCACGCTTGGACTCAAATGTCATGTCGTTCCTTTGCTGGCTCTGTGGTGTGCCCTGCAAACCTCCATGAGCCTTGGTTTCTGTGCCTGTACGATGGGGAGAGGAATTCTTACCTCCCCAGGCCCTTTGCAAGGTTAAGTGGGACAGTGACTGTTGAGTTCCCGGATGTGACTGGCCCACGGTGGGCTCTCAGGGAGCAGCGGCCCCGATTGCCCCCGTTCTTGGAACGGCAACCCTTCCAGATGCCTTGCACGCTTCTTGTCTTCATAGAACACTTTCGTCTGAAAGGAAATGAGAAGTGTAGCTTATTGATTATTTGTCGCCAGCTGTTTATTTAATATTCGCCACCAGCTCCTTCCTGACTTCTTTGCAACATTCATTCTCATCATGTTACCTGGGAGGAGCTGACCCCCAGGGAGGTAGGCGGGCGTCAGCCTTGGAGAATAATCAGTTTCGGTTTACATGGTAAAGATGGCACGCCTGGGTAGCAGCCTCCTGGTGTTGCCCTGGGGGTTTCTGTACAGTCTCCTTCCATCAACTGTTTTCCTGCCCTTTGCAAAGTGGCATCTCCCACCTCCTTCAGACAACGGCTCCTTCTTCTAGTCGCAGGGCTGGGTGAAGTGGCAGAAAGGGCGGTTTTATGCCCTGAACCCTGACTAGTCTAGAATTATCCAGAAGTCCATGCTGGGATTGTCGCTTTCAGAGTTTCAGTTACGCTTCTGCACTTTCCTTTCAGATAGAGACGACACCAGCTCACAGCTACCAGCCACTAGAGGGCAGGGACTCTGCTTTGGTGACTCGATAAGGAAGGTTTGATCCCAGCCCGGCTGGCCGGCACAGTGCTCCATCCAGTCTCCCTGCCCCTGTGGAAACGGGCCCTGCTACTAGTTACTCACTGTTGGATCCCTAAAAACATTTTTAAAGCAATAAAAATTATAAAAAGAAGAACAACCGTGACTCTTGGAGTCAGCCCAGGTGGGCAAGCAGGTTGTACACAAGTGTTGCCTCGTGGGCCATCACTAAAACAAAACCAACTACGGTGCACGTTTGGCGATTGGCAGGTTCTCTCGGTCCTTAGTTATCATTCCCGGCGTTCTCTGGTCTGCACCATGTGCCTTCTTAGCTGTCTTCCACGGGAGGAATTGGTGGCTTGGGGGATTTAAGTCATCCGTGTGTCCACACAGGTGGCCATGCTGGGAAGGAGATGTGAACCTCCGGTCTTTTGGCTTCTAGCCCAATGCTTTAATGAATGGAGAAAAATGATTTTAAATGATCACATCTGTGCATCCTTATGTCTGCTTATTCAGCAACGAGCAGGTGCGTTTGCAGATGGGCTCCTGAGAGGCTTCAAATAGTGGACTGGGCAGTTGTATTTACAAGGTGCATTGGCAAGCCTCGTTCTCCTCGGAGATCAGGGTGGGAGCCGTGGAGCCCCTCTGAGAACCCCCGCAGGGGCTGACTTCTTGCAGCCCAGAGTGAATGGGGCATTCACTGCCCCCTTCTTCCTCGTTGCCACAGATGGCTGCTAGGGGCGCAGGGAGGTGACGTGACTGTGGCAGGGATGCCGAGGGGACGCGTGGAACCGGGGCCACCAGGCCACCCTCTCCCCTTCCCCCGGGCCCACACCTGAGTGTGAACGCTGGCCTGAACATTCCTTAGGACTGCATCGAAGATGGCCAGTGTACTGTGAGTCTCTGGAAAGATGATCAGATTTGCAGAAATGCAGCCTGCTCGTTGGCAACGAAGCCCATCAGAAGACCTTCTTCTCATTGTCCTCTTGTGAATGAAAGTGTGTTCCACTTCCAGAAGAAGTGAGGGTGAAATTTTAATTGAATAAAAGATGGGAAGTTTCCAGGAATGGTTCCCATGGCAACTGCAGTGTGTGTGTGTGTGTGTGTGCGCGCGCGTGCACGTGCGTGCGCGTACACGCATGTGCACGTGTGTAATATTGGCATTAGAAGAGAAATAGCAGCTCATCTCACTGTGTAGGTCTAGAGTGGGTATCTGGGGAAGAAATGGAATTGGAGTCCCTCAGAGTAGCCTGGCGCTGGATTTGCTGATTTCTGTGACTCGTACATCTTTGCAACATGGCAATAGCCAAGGGCATTCATGTCTCTCCTTTTTTTTCTTGGCTTCATGGAGAGCATGTGCCACCTTGCCCAAGGACCCTGGCTTCTAAGAGTTAGGGTCTTGTGACATCTTCAGCACAGTGGCATTGGCTCCTGGAGAGGGTTTGCTGCCCAGTCCCCGAGTGCAGTGGGAACAGGGGACTTGCTGGCAGATAGCCTGGGTGGAACTCCAGCTTTCACGGACCCGCTCTGCAACCTCAGACATGCCCCTTCACGAACCAGAGCTTCTGCCTTCCTTTACATGTTTCTTTGATTTTTAAATCCATTAAGGGGAGGATAAAACAACTTCTCCAGAGTGGTATCATGTTTGGGAGAAAGGACACAGGGAATAGGATCTGAGCTTCTTTGTTTCTGGGGACACACAGGCAGGCACGAAATCCAGCAGGTTAGGGGGTCACACTGTTCATAGCAGCCCTTCATTTGTGGTTTCACTTTCTGGTTGTAGTGACCCCCCCATCACCTGCCATCAGAAGCTGATGATCCTCCTGACGTCGGCAGAAGGTCAAGAGTAGCCTAGTGCTACCTCACGTGCCTATGGGGCTCACTCGACTCTGTCCAATTACATAGGCCTTTTATCATCTCCCATCATCACAAGAAGGGTGAGTACAGGACAGTGAGATGTTCCAGGAGAGAGAGGGAGAGACCACACTCCCATAACTTTGATGACAGTTTATTGTTATAGTTGTTTATTATTAACGATTGTTATTGATGTCTTACTATGACTAACTTATAAATTAGATGGTATCAGAGGCACTTATATAGGAAAAAACACAGAATACTTAGGGTTTGGTACTATCTGAGGTTTCAGGCACCCGCTGGGGGTTCTGGAACATATCTGCTGTGATCAGGGGGGCACTCTTGTAATTCAGAGTCATGTACTGGAAGGTTGTAATGTTTGCTGGTTACAGGCAGTGCATAAAGAATAGTTTGTCCATTGGAGAGGCGGCTCTCAGGCTGGGGAAAATGAGGAGAAAGGAGCAGGGAACAAATACAAAATGAATGAGTGAATGTGACAGGAACATTGCTTTTGTGCCCAGAAACTTCTGACTAATCTCATGGACCCAAGACCAAGCTTGAGGGCTGGCACTTGGACAGACACTGGGAAAATGTGGAACTGAGCTGAATGTGACCTAGTTTATTTGGCAGAAGAGCAAGTGTATGTGTCCGACTAGAGAGAGAAGACAAGCAGCTTATAATTTATTAAAGTATTTGGCATCATGGTATTTTTCTAAACAAAAGAATGAAAGTGCTTTTATAGGGTTAGAAACTTGAACTTTGTGTATTCAAGCACAGGCTTTCTTTTCTTTCTTTTTTTTTTTTTTTTAATCTCCATTGGTATTTTCCCTGTTTTCTGGACAAGAATCTTTCTGCGAGTTCCAGCATGTCCCCACCGGCTTCTTTGGGATGGAGAGGAGGGGCCTTAACTTTGCACGCAGCTTTGCTGGAGAGAAAATCGAAGGGGTGACAGCAGCCTTTCTCTTCTGAGCCCTTGAAGCATTTTGTACTTGGTTTATCTAATGAGTGATTTTCTTATAATATCAGCATCTGCTTCTCTGCCCTTTGGAAAGCAGAAAGGAGCTCCAGGGTCCCTGGCAGACTGCTCCTTCCCACAATATTAAATTCAGCCCTGTCAGTTCAAGGTTGTGAACGTTGTTCCCAGCACCGGAGGGCGTCTGTCATCTTGAAGAAGCAACAAAATCTTCCGACAGCCCAGAGCAATTATTTTGGAAGTATTTCCCTCTGGGCTGTGACATGGGCAGGTGGACAAGGCCAGAGCAGATGTCCCCTGATTTGGAGGGGGCATGCGACCTTGGAGGGCAGCTCTGCAGGGTGGTGACACGGGCAGTCTGGCCCTGAGACTCTCTGTATTGGAATCTGGACTCCACCACACATCTGCTGTGTGATCCTGAATAAGTTACTTGACCCCTCTGGGCCTCGGTTTCTTCGTTTGTAGACTGGAATCACAGTGGTACTTCGCAGACAGAGTCATTGGGATTGAACAAGCTGATACACGTAGAAGTCTTCAAACAATGCCTGGCACATAGTACAGCCACGTACATGAGGGGTTGTGGTCGTTATTAGTGTCCCAGTGATTCTAGCCATCACAGAGACCTGGTGGGGGCTCTTCTGCTGTCCCTTGGTGCAGAACCATTGATGTGCGGAGGAGATCTACTGCATGCCAAGCATGGTGCCAGACAGACAGTGATTCTCATTGTATCAGTTCTCAACCTCAGAAGACCCCAGAGAAAGTCACCATCAGACGGATCTGAGCTGACTTCTTGGGGACCTTGGGGGGTCACAGTTGGGATGCTGCTGTGCATATACTTTTTCAGGGAGGAGGGGAGGAGGGGGGTATGAGTCAGGGGGCTTTGGGTTGCTGGGCTGGTCATCAGAAGATCACAAGTAGGCGAGAGGCAGGCAGAGGGCAGGGGGAGCAGGCTCTCTGCTGAGTAGAGAGCCCAATGCGGGGCTCGATCCAGGGGGGACAGAGCACAGCCCTGAGCTGTTGAAGAACAGCAGAATGCCAGAGAATGTGGTGTCCAGGCTAAGTCAGGTCAGGCTGGGGCAGGAGCTCTGCTTTCGCTGAGCAAATGAGGTCGGGGAGCCTGGGAAGGTGGGGGCAGGGGGAAGCATCTCTCCAACCTGCTGTTGTAGGATGCTGAGCTGTCCCAAGGGTGGGTGTTTCTTCTCCAGTCAGGGGCTTGGGCCCAGATGCAGCAATGGTGGCAGGAATGGTGGCTTCCAAACCTGGCTGTTTCTCGGAAAGTCTCCTGAGAGCTTGTTACAAATGCAGATTCCTTTGCAACGCATCTGCCCCACTTAATCAGAATTTCTAGGCGTAGGAATTGGGACCATCTAGTCCCCGTCATTGTGCAGGGAGCCCTCCCTGGGCTCCGAGGACGGAGGTTCAGTTCTCACTGGTGTAGCCCATCAGGGAATAAGCTGGGGAGAGAGCAGCTCTCTGCTGAGAGGCTACCCGATGCAGGTGTGCTAATGCCAGGCTCTCGGGGCACTGAAAGGGCTTAAGCCTGTGCTCAGGGCAGGTTAGGGGAGACAAGGAAGGAAGCTTTGCTCCTGGCAGAGCCTGCTTCCTAGTGGGATCGGCAACAGGGGAAGGTAGGGAAGACCAGGCAAATCAAAGAGGACATATTGGCCTCAGGACTATAGCTACAAGGGTGCAGGCAAGTCAGGCAGGTAGACCTCCTCAGAGCAAGGGTCCCTCAAGGTCCTGCCAGGCTGTGACTCTCCAGGAACCTTGTTAGAAGGGAACTGAGTCACGTCAGCCACCTCCAAAGTCCTTCACTCTAGGAGGGGGCAGCCGGGGATTCTGTATGTCCTCCCTCCTGCCCTCCTCCCCCCCCCCCCCCCCAGACTCCATCCTGGCATCTGCAGGTGGGTTCTCTGGCCCTCGAGCGGCTTCAGGCTGAAACCCTGGCTGGGCCTTGAGCGTGTCGGAGAAGTTAGCAGGGCTGAGCTCCAGCAATGAATGGAACTCCGCCTCCTTATCTTTTCTCTCTTTATTCCCACTCCTGGGAATAATCCCTTTACCATCTCTCAATAGTTGAAATCTCCACTTTCCTTCAAGGTTTACTTCAAATGGTGACCTCTCGTAAACTGCCAATTTTTTATTGCCATCAGTTTCAAGTTTAAGGCAATTCGATCCAGTTAAACACATACTTATTGAGTCAATGCTATGAATCAATCCTGGAGTCTGGAGCTGGAATGTAAAAGAAAAATTAGGACAAGTTCCCAGTTCTTAGGAAGCTCAGGGCAGGGAAAGAAAAATGCAGGTAAACAAATATACACCAGGTACTATGATGAGGGTCAATTCCAATTTCCAGAAAGGCCTATACAGTATTTATTTCTGTGCATGTTTTCATCTCCTCTATCTAATTTGTATAGATGGCTAGGGACAAGACTCATTCATTTTTTTAAAAAAGATTTTTATTTATTTATTCGACAGAGAGAGTGAGAGAGCACACAAGGAGGGGGAGCTGCAGAGGCAGAGGGAGAAGCAGACTCCACGCTGAGCAGGGAGCCTGACACGGGTCTCGATCCCAGGACCCCGGGATCATGACCTGAGCCTACGGCAGATGCTTAACCGCCTGAGCCACCCAGGCTCATTCATTTTTGATTCCCAGTCTCCAAAACAGTGCATGGTACATGGTTTGTGTTGAATAGATAGTCACTGATCTGGTTTGAATTGAATTCGACATTCTATATAATTATTTGATTATATTTAAAGATGTTTAGGAATACATTATATAATGCCAGGCTATTGGAAACACAGATTTGGGAGAGCAGGAGATGGATTCTGTCTTACTTCTAGCAGTACCTGGGCTTTGAGTAAACAGGCTGACTTCAAGGAGGAAAGATAAAATAGAGTTTGAACATTTTTGGACAACTCTGCATTAGAAGAATTTGCCAGCACTTTGGAAGGGCAGATGGTGACACACAATTATATGAGCCAATTAGAGGACTGATGCAACTGAATGACATGATTTTTCCTTGGGGCAAAGTGTCACTGTAGAAAGCAGTACTGTATCCACATGCCTAGTGAGAGAGGAGTGGCCCGAGATCGTCTTAGGAAACGCCGAGGTTTGGAGAGCAGGACAAAGGGAGTGAAAACATGGGGTGAAAGGGGGGACTTCTCAGATTTTGCTCCTTTGGTATATCATAGAATAACCTGTCTTCTGTGTGGTATAAGTAAAAAAGCATAGGAAAGATCTCAGTTCAAGTGTAGGTCACGTTACATGAAATTGTGACCTCGGGCACTGTAACCTCCCCCAGCCTCATTATTCTGGTGTGTAAGATGGCAATCCTGGTCCACTAGACGCATGTCCATTGAGATAATGAACGTGAAGTGCTTTGCAGAATACCTCGCATGTAGGATGTGCTCAGTACATGGCCACTCCCTTCACAGGTCCCTTCCCAGAGATCACTGTGGGGAGGCTAGTGGCAGTCCAGACACCAGAAAGGAGTTCTCACAAACATTAGGAAGTTATTGCTTTGGATGACCCCATGAGCACTACCATTGGGTTCCTTGGGAACCGAGTTTGCAGTCATGACTACGGGACTGACCATGTGCTGGATGGTGGCAGCTGGAGTCTCCAGTGAAGGGGACAGACATGGCAGAAATCCTGGGTCCATGTGGAGGCTCATCTGAATGGGGCATGTTGTGATTTGTATTGTCCCCTCCTTCACCTTGCAAGACCTAGTGGCCAAATCAGTGACTGGTGGGGTCCATTGCTATCTGCAGATTGCTCGCCTGGAAGACTTTGCTGGTTCTCTCTTGGTCCTGTTAGATCAAGGACACTGGAGTGGGACATGCATCATGTCTGGGGCTCCTGGGGCTAGTTGGAGCCAAGAGACTACTCAGATCTGGGGCTGAGTCCACACGAACCTGGTTACTGACCCTGCTGGGGTAGACCTAAATGAAAAATGAATAAATCTCATTCTTTTTTTTTTTTTTGTAGCCCTAAGGGGTCTATCAGAGGAGGGCCCATCTATATTATTCATCCAAAGCAGGACATTTTTGAGAATGCACAGAAGCACTGGAAGGGTCGTGCTGGGATGACAGGCGTAACTAAGACTGTCCTGGGCAGAGTATGGTCTATTTTCACCCTTGGTAGGCAGCCTGAGCAGAGCACGGTTACTATCCAGTAGTGGTGTTGAGAATTATTTTCAGCGGACTTCAGTACCCAGCTGAATATCCGTCCTGATTTGATTTCCTTTAGCTACAGTTTAGTTTAATTTCCCGAAAATTTTATTATGAGAAAGACCACTAGAACTTGTGAGGAATAATATGTTCTCATTTGCATAATGATTTACAGTTTACAGAGCATTTTCACACACATTATGTCACCAATCTGGACCTCCTCCCTAAACTTCAAACCTGCAAACTGCAAGCTTCCGCCTCTAACGTGGTGTCCACAAAGCTCTGCAGTATCTGCCTGTTCCACACTGACATTGCCTCTTCCAGGAAGCCTTCCCTGGCTGCAACTCACCATTCCCATCCTCTCAGAGAAAGGTGCCCCTCCTCGGTAACCTGTGTGCTTGCCTACCTTGCTGACTAGAGAGCATCCTTGAGAAGGACTGGGACAAATTCTCTTTTTTGAATTCTGACAGCCAACTCGGAGTAGAAACAATATTTGCTGAATGAATGAATCTGGCTAGAACAGTGCTTCTCAAACACCAATGTATACCAGTCAGCTGGAGAGCTTGTTAAAAGGGAGGTTCTCACCTGGCAGGTCTGGGTGGGGACGGAGAGTCTGCGTCTCAACCCAGCACCTGAGTGAGGCTGATGCTGCTAGTTTTTGGACCACATGCCCAGGAACCAGGTACTCGAGTGCTAGAACTTAAACTTGACTGTAGATGGGAATCACTTGTAAGTATTAAATTGATCCATGCCTGGACCACACCTCTGGAGTCTCTGATTTAAAAAAATAAGGTGCAGGGGTGCTTGGGTGGCTCAGTGGGTTAAGCCTCTGCCTTCGGCTCAGGTCATGACCCCAGGGTCCTGGGATCGAGCCCCCCATCGTGTGCTCTGCTCAGCAGGGAGCCTGATTCCCCCTCTCTCTCTGCCTGCCTCTCTGCCTGTGATTTCTGTCTGTCAAATAAATAAATAAAATCTTTTAAAAAAAATAAGGTGCAGTTGGGCCTCAGGTGTTTCTAGTATCCAGGAAAGCTTGAGAACCATAGTCCTGCTGGGAAATTTTCCGTGTCCACGCAACTTTTAAAGGGAAAGGTGTGGTTCCCTGTCAGACCAGGAAGAAGTGTGCTAATGGCCCCTCACATTTTTAGAGTTTACAGAGGACTTCAAGGTCAAACCTGCTATTCCATTAGTTCCATACAACCTGTGAGGAACCCTTTTCTTCCCATGAGAAGCAGACTTTGCAAGGTGATCCTTATAGAGCAGAGTCATGAATCAGGCTTTTTATTTTTTTATTTCCAAATTTAATTTTTTCCCCCTGAGATCCATAGAGAAAGCCCAAAGTTGTTGGTCAAATCCCAGCCCTGACAGTGAAACTGGCTGTCACTTGACGTTGAACCTCCCGTTTCTTCTGCGTCCCCATTCCTTCTCCAACGCACACCACTTACATGTCACCCTCCCAAGCAGTGTGGTCTGTCAGCTCCTCTGGCTCATACCCAGGTTGAGGATGAATGCACTCCTGTGTCCTCCTCCTCCAGATGTCAAACTCCCACTCCCATGTCCAGACCAGGCTTAGATGCCCCTGCTTCCCTTGGGTGGGTTTCATCCCTCCCATGTCCACCTCCTCTACTGCTAGGAATGTCTGTTTCTTCGTTTGCTTCTTCTTGGCGGCGAGCTCTTCAAATTAATGAACCATGACTTATTTTCTTGTATTCCCTACACACAATACAGGGACTGATGCATGATGTGCTCGGCAAGTTTACGCTGAATAAAAATGGGTGGTAAAACAACTTAATCTGCTTTAGAGAGATGTTGTAAGACTATAAGGAATTGAAAGATTAAAAAAACCACTTTGGAAAGTTGAAAGCATGATACTCAATGTAAGATACCCCATTATTGTTAATAGTAGTATCATGGTTACTTATCAATTTTATTTTAGCCTTCCAAGATGCAAACCTGCTTATGCATTTTGTGCCCAACATTTTCAATGGACTAACAAGTATTCTTGCTGTTTTAGCAATGTAAGAATTGCAGTGAAAAAATTGGTCATTTAAAATCAATCAGAAGAAAGGGAATTAAAAAAAAAAAAGGAGAGAGAGAAAAGAAAAGTTACCCATAATCTTATCACCCAAATAGACACTGGTAAAATTGTGATATATTTCTTCCAGTCTGTTTTATGCACACAGTGTTTTTTAAAAGAGTTGTCATAATGCTGTTTGTGAACCATTTTATATCTTTCTTTTTCAATTGAATTTGTAACATATTCATTCCTTCCTATTATTACTACTTATACAAGCATTTCTTTTAGTGGCTGTGTAGTTTTTTTTTTTTTTTTTTTTTTGAAGAGTGTACACCATGATTTACTTGTGCATTACCCAGATGTTGGACATTTAGGTAGTCCATTTTTTTTTTTTTTTTTGCTCAGGTTAAATGATGTTGCAGCAATGACTCATGATAAGACTTGTTTTTCTGAATTTGGGGTGATCTGTTTGGGGTCAATGTCCAGAGAAATGATTCCCAATTTATTGCCAAGTTCAAGGAATTTGACATTACAAACTATGGTGTATTTTCTGCAGATGAAGCAGTTTATTATCAATTTCCTTCAAAAGGCATGGAAACTATTACTGTAAAATATAAGAAAAGTCAATAGGAAACACATCTGTTAGATTATTTTTTAAAAAATCAGAAAATCAAGAAGAATTAAAGAGACCAATGGAATGTGTGATGTATGAAAACCTCCTTTTGTTTCCACTGGATTAGGGTATCACAGTGCAAACCAGAGTTTATGGAGTGTATCCTCAGGGGAGGAGGCTCGGTGTGTTGGACTAATTTTTTTAACAACGTTTTACTTGATGTTATTAAATGTATGGGCCATTCTATATGTTGGCAGGAGATATTAGTATGGGCATTATAATGGAACATTCCTATCCATATCTTTTTCATTAGAGAGTTGAAAATAGCTTCCCCCCCTCAAAACCAATTATGCTGCCCAGAGATATACCTGTGAGAAATTTAAACCTCTGAAAATGAGCAATTTTTTTTCTGCTCTGGGATATTTGAAGATAACTCCTAGCAAGAGACACACTCAAAATAGTATCCTATTAACAGGGTGATTAGCATCTACAATTTACATGTGAATTCTACCCTACTGTGTGGGGTTTAAAAGGATCTTTAATTATTTCAACTACTCATGGGGCTGTGGCTAATGTTTCACTTACTTACCCTGAGAATTTCATAGAAGATTGTGTGGTTAATGTCAGAAACCAACTTAAGAGCATCGGTAGACTTGAGATGTCTGAGTGTGCCCTGCTATATGGTATGTGAACACACTAATTTCCACACACCACTGCAGAACTAATCATATAATTCTTGACTGCATTTGATTTTTTTTTTGTATTCAAGTGGTCTCAGAAGAATCCTATGAGATTCAGAAGTCAACATGGCAGCCATATATATTATAAGTCATATATTACTTATTCGTATATGAAATATTCATTGAGCACCATGACTGGCTTTAGTTAGGGACCCGTCCTGTTACGAGATGTATACACCAATAATTGCAGTTCCTCTATATACCTCTAATACAGGTATATAGAAAGACTCCTGTCCTCAATAGATTCCTGAATTGAAACTACAGCTGTTCTGTTGCCTAAGCTCCAGGGGCTCAGAGAGAAACAATTTATCTTTGTTATCCACCCTTCTCCAAAATCTTGCCTCATCTCAGCTTTTTAGTTGTGCAGACTTGGTCTATCTTATCCTACTTTAATGCAACTTAGAAGCTTTCCTTTTTACCCCCTCTACCTTGGCAGTGATGGGATGTGTTTCTAGGGCTCCATGTCTCTCTTGGTACCCTACTTTGTTCAGGCTGTCTCAAATCTGCTTAAAAATTTTGGTCTACTCCTGAAATTGTCCTCATGTTTCCTTTATCACGGGTAGGACTGGTAGTGTTTCCTGGAGGACAGCATCTCATCTCACCTTTCCTTCTCTGACTGTAGAACAAAAATCTATTTTCAAAACTAGAGATGTTTCTTCTATTTCTGCTGTTCCTTCTCTAAACAGCAGTTTTCTGCAAATATACTCATTCTGAAGATTTTCCAGCCTCTCACCATAGTTTCACCTCTGCCTTTGACAAAGCTCATTCTTTGGCTCATAATTAGCCCAGACTATAGGGATTTTAGATTTTAGTCTTATGTATTAATTTTTAAAAAATAATCACATTTTTCTGCCATCATAAATTCCAACGATGACACATCCCTAATATGAAAGGAGCCCTGCCCATCTGTTTCCTGCCACCTCACAGTCTGGGTCTTTCACCCACGCAGCCACTTGGAATGAGGCATGAAAAGAAATATCCATATGGATACACATGACCTTTAGCATGGTGTCCATGACTAGTCAGTGTTCTGGATGGAAACTGGCCAATTCAGTGATCAAGTCAACTTCCTCGGGAGGGATGGAGACGGGCTGGGGAGCGTCGGGGGGAAACCATATAGAGAGACAGAGTGTGTGGTGGCCTAGAAATAGAAAGGAGGTCTGACTTCTAACATAGGGTTCCATTATTTATAATGATAGTATTTTCATTCTCATCCAATTTTTATTTTCCTTGGACAAGTAATGGCCTCATTTTTCATTTGCTTCATTGTCTATGTATCTTTTCTTATTTTTTCCCATGTACTCAATCCAATGTCAGAGGCTGTCTAATGTTTTTTTTCCAAGTGTTCAATTATCTTAGAAGGCTCATCAACTCCTGTTTTGCCTCAAGATCTCTGTCCAGAAATCTTCACTCTCCAATTCCAGAAGTGACCATTGGTTTCCAGCTCTGCTACACTGCTCTCACCCTAGAACCATCAATAATTGTTCTTACTTCCTGGACTTCACACCTTCCTCTTCTTGATTTACCCCTTTGCCATGTGATGTAAGTGTTCCTGTTACCTACTGCTGCATGATAAACCTCACTGGTTTGAAACAGTGTGTTCTCTACCACCATTCAGTGCGTTAGCGGGGTCTGCTTCATGTGGTAGCGACTGGGAAGCTGGGTTACCGGCAGTCATCTCAGGGCTGGATTGTTCTGGTTCCCTCCCTGGCTGGCAGTCGAAGTTGCCTGTTGGCTGAGAGCTCAGCTTGAGCAGTCAACCCCAGTGCCTCTGTGTGGCCTCTCCATGGGACTTGGGCTTTTCACAGCATGGTAGCCAGGTTTTGTGAGGGCATATCCCAAGAATGAGCTTTCTGAGATGCCCATAGGGAAACTTCAAGTCTTATTATCTCACTTTAGAAGTCCTAGAACATCACTTCTGCTGCATTCTATTGTTCAAAGAAGTCATAAAGCAAGCACAGATTCCAGGAAGAGGAATCAGACATCCTGTCTTGATACAAGGAGCAGCATGTGTGTGGAGACGTGGAAGGACGCATCGGTAGCCATCTTTGAGACTAGATACCACATAGGGTAATGCTGCTCTCATAAGTAATGCTGGGGTTCCAGCATTTCAGTGACTTAATATGATGACATTTTATTTTCCACTTACATTTATCTTCTCTTCTATCTTATTGCTCCACATTACCCTAGACCTTTGGTGTCCTCTGCTTTTAGCTGGAGGATGGGGAAAGAGAGGGCACAGAAGAAACCTCTACTTCTTAAGGACTTTGACCCAGAAATAACATACCTCACTCTGGCCCCCATTCTAATGTAGATAATTAGTTCCATGGCCAAACCCAGACACAAAGAGGGCTGGGAGAGGTAGTTCCTGGCGGGACAGCAGGTTCCTGGGAAGAAATCTATGGATGGAAGGGAGATTCTGATTTCTGGTGGATAGCTCATTGTCTCTGCCATGCTTGGTTGTATGAGCACAACTTCTAATAGCTTCTTGTGAAAAAATTCTGGAAGAAAAATACTTTGATCTTAACAAATCAAGAAATATATTTAAACTAGCCTTCCACTTGAGTAATAGATCAACTATATAGAGATTTTTAGGTTAAAATAATTTTCCCTCTTATTTCCGAAAACATTGCTTCACTGAAGGCTAGGTTTATAAACCTGATGCCATTTTACTTCTTGTTCCTTGAGTGTAAACTGCTTCTTTCCTGCAAGCCCTGAAGATCATCTACTAATCCCTGGGGTTCTGATTATCAGTTTGCTATAATTTAACATGGTATTTTCATTCATCGTGCTGGGCATTTGCCAGGCACTCATGCCATGTACTTCATTTATGGGAAAATTTCTTGCATTATTTCTTTGATATATTTTTCTCTTCTTTTTTACTTATTTTTCTTTTTTTTCCTCTTTCACTTTAATTAGGTGTTGGTCTTAGATTTGTTATCTAATTTCCTTATCTTCCTCTCTTTCTTTCATATCTACTTCAGAGAGATTTCCCCAGCTTTACCTTTCAATGCTTTTATTGAATAAAAAATTTTGGCTATCAAATTTTAATATAAAAAGAATTTTTCTTGCTTTCTAGATTTTACCTTTCAATAACATCTTGTTCTTGTCAATAAGATGTTATCTTATCTCTCTGCAGATATTAATCATATTTTCTCAAAAAATACATTTTTATTCCTTCTTCTATGTCTTCTAGATTCCTACTTTTTTTTTTTTTGGTCTTTGTCTTTCACATTAGAGGTCATATTCAAATATCTAGTGTGCCCCCCCCGAACTATTCACATTTATGAGTCAAAAAATTAAGAGTTACATGATTGAAAATACAATCTAGATCTCTGAGTGACCATAGCTCCCTGTAATAAGCTCCCTATAAAGTGGTTTGGCGACAAGTTGTCCCTTTTGTTGGGAAATCTCCTCCAGTCAAGATCTGGAAGTCTCTTCTGAGGGAGCATGCAGTTTCCTCCTCTGTGCCTGGAGGTGGCGCATAGGTCAGGCTGCTAATGTTTAGGGAGCAGGGCAGGGCAAGAGGGCTGAGTGGTGGCTGTCTCTTAATGCTTCTATTTTCAGCCCTTGTCCTTCATCCCTGCTTTAGCTGTGTCTGTTGTCTCCAAATATGGGGTCTTCATGGCTTTACTTCTTCAGAAGACAAATTTCCAGCCTCCTTAAGGGATTGTGTGGGATGGGGTGGTTGTGGTCTGGATGTTCAGAGGTGAGAGGAGGTACCTGGGGCCTCAGCAGGAGTCTTACACCAGGTTTCTATGTTAACATCCATGTATCTCACCCTTGCCTCCTTCAGTACTGGTTCTTCCAAAGGCTGGCCTCTCGTCAGTATTCTTTCCTGCAGAAATTTAGTGAATTCCTTCACTCTGCTAAGGCAGTCACCACTCCTCCATCTGCTCTGTGCTTCCCAATTTTTTGAGGTGTTTTACATGTTGATATTTCCTTTTGGATTCAGTGTGCCTTTGTAGATTTATAGCTCTTTTGCACTTTTACTCTAATTTAGCAAGGTTTTGAAAGGCACAGGAGAAAGGGTGATCCCACTATCTATAGGGTTTTATATAAATAAAGGAGACCCACACTTATTTCCTAATACTCTTAAACTTTGTGTTACAATTATAGGCCTAGACTTTTCCTCAAAGCACTTATATCTAGGCCCAAAGTGGCTTCCACCACATCTACACCATGTAGTGGGATCATCCTTCTCCCATCTGTATTTAATTTTAAACTTTTTTTTTTTTTTCTGAAGACAATGAGGAGTTGCCAGATGTTTCTGAGGATTGCAATTAGAAATCAGATTGTGAACAATAGGTTAGGGATCCATGTTACTTGGTCTTCAATAGAACAGTAATGGAGAAAGCAAAAGGAGTCAGGAAGTTCTAGTTATGAATTCCAGCTTTACCACTACTTGCTATGTGACTTGAGGTAATTTGCTCAAGTTCTCTGAATATCAGGTTCCTTATCTATGAAGTACTAATAACACCTACTCTACAAAGATGTGAAGATTTAAAATAATGGTGGTAGAAAGTGGTCTTGTAGTGATGCTTAATAAATTGTCATTGTTTTTACTCTGACTGAAGTATTATCCTGACTACCAATAGAGAAGTTTCTAGAGCTACTGGCAAATATACTTTCTCAGGCCCAAACAACAGAATACTAGCAGACAGTGACTATCTAAAGAAAACCTCATTTAAATACTTGAGAAAAGCTATCTCCTTATCTTTCCCATAAATCTTTTTTGCTTCTCATAATGTAGAAATGAGTTCCAGGCCTGGAGATAGCAATATCAGGGCAATATTTTATAGTGTTATTGCACTTTGTATCCAAACATGGCCCGAGGATTTTATAAGCAAAAATGAAATTTCTTCACATCCCAGTGGCATAAGCATTTCATTACTAAATTTATAGACAGATAAACAGTGACTCACAAAAATGAAAACTTTCTCCCCCAACCCTGGCTATGACTAATGGAATTCAGCAGAAAATAGCTCTCCATGAACTTCCATGCCCCTCATATTCAAGTTTTATAATCTGAATTCCCCCACCATGCACCCTGAGAGTTGTCTGAAAAGTGAGATTAAAGGGGAATCTTCTCATACAGATACTAGGTGTTATACTGGAGCTGGAGTGGGGGAGAAAGGGGGAAGGGCCTGGAGGAAACATCATTGAAATGTGATATTTAAAGACTGGGTTTCACTGGAGTACAAAGAAAAGAGTATAAACGAGGAGGAGTGTATCTAATACAAAGAAAGGGCATCCAGAGACTTGATCTTTCTGATTAGCAGCTGTGGTCCAGGTCATGCTATTCAATTTAACAAGTGTTCATTGTCTACCTACTATGTGCCAGCTACACTCAAAGCCAGTACTATAGTAGCTTGTTCTCTAGACCCAGAAAATCAATCCCAGTTCTTTCAGCCTTTCTTTATAGTTTTAATATGTGCATAAATAAAATTATTTGAGATAAGTCATTACTAATACAAAATTTGAGTTCAATAAATATTGATTAATCATTATACATGCACAGTTTCACTAAAAGAATCAATGAGTGTTTCAAAGTTGAATAAAGATGCAATTTTGTCACCCTTTCCCCACCCCCAAAGTCCATACTTCAAGCAAGAAAGGCAGAGATCAACAGAATGAGCTTTAATTCAAGGCATATGATAATACAAAGTTCTGGAGTAGAGTGATGAAGAGAATCATTCTGCCTTGGAAAGACCAGGGGAGGTTTCACAGAGGAGATGATCTTTAGACTGAGTATTAAAGCAATAGATTGAATTTTGATAAGAGGAGAAGAGAAAGAGGAGTTCTAGGTGGACCTTAGCATAAGCACAGTTGTAGAAGCATGGCAGAATATGGACCCTTGGAAAAATAATGTGTGACAGTATAATGTGTACCATAATGTGTATGGTAGAAGAAGAGCAGGAGACAATTGAAATAACTGCTCGGTCTTAGAGCTTTTCACTATCCCCAACTTCAGAAGAGGGACCGTGAAGACATTTTCACTAAGACCTCTTCAAATTCTGCAACTTTCTGCTTTAGTAAATAGAAGTAGATCAACTTAAAAATACCTATTGAAGAATAGAAGTACGGTAAATCAGGCACCCAAGAGAAGAGCATTAGTTACCTAGAGATAGGGGAGTTTCTGACCAAGAGAAACTTGACCCTATTCTTTTATTTTGCTTAAAAATTCCAAGAGAAGGACACTAATTGTCCTGGTTTGGGTCAGGTGCCACCATTCTCCAGAACAAGTACTGTGGCAAAGAATGTGAGATGGCTACTTTCACTTGAACCCTTGTTTATGAAGGGGACAAGAAGCAAAGCTAGGAGAAAGGGGTGGGAAAATGAGATCCTGTTCAGGTCAGGAAAAACGTATATTATCTACCATGGTAAGTTCTTCAAAATTCCATGGCTAGTAAGATGTGAAGCTAGAATTTGAGTGCCAAACCTTATTATGTTCTCAGTGTGTCATGCTGCTTCTTAAATGAGATAATATACATAAAACTCAGCAATTTCTAAATTTCTTTTAAAATACTTTATTTCTGGGACACCTGGGTGGCTCAGTCAGTTAAGCATCTGCCTTCAGCTTAGGTTATGATCTCAGGGTCCTGGGATCGAGCCCTATGTTGGGCTCCCTGCTCAGCAGGGAGTCTGCTTCTCCCTCCACCCCTCCTCCTGGCTTCTGCTCTCTCTTGCTCACTCTCTTTCTCTCTCAAATAAATAAACAAAATCTTTTTTTTTAAAGTTTATTTATTTATTTGAGAGAGAGTGAGAGAGAGCCTGAGAGGGGAGAAGTTCAGAGGGAGAAGCAGACTCCCCATGGAGCTGTGAGCCCAATGCTGGACTTGATCGCAGAACTCTGGGATCATGACCTGAGCTGAAGGCAGTTGCTCAACAAACTGAGCCACCCAGGTGCCCAAAAAAAACTTTTAAAAAATAAAATATCATACTGTATTTAAAAAAAATGATTTTATTTATTTATTTTTGGGAGAGGGAGAGAAAGAAAATGCATGAACAGTGGAGAGGGGCAGAGAGAGAGGGAGAAGCATGCCCCACACTGAACAGGGAGCCCAATTCAAGACTTGATCCCAGGACCATGGGATCATGACCTAAGCCAAAGGCAGATGCTTAACTGACTTAACAGTTTGATCTTAACAGGTGCCCAGTAAGATCAAATTTAAAAGAAGCTATGTGTAATAGGGAAATTGAGCACTGGTGTATTTTTTTAGTTATAGAATTTCCATTGGGTTCTTTATTATTATTTTCACTTCACTACTGAGATTCTTGTTCAATTATTGTGTGTATCCTTTTCTTTAAATCCTTAAACATATTTCAAATCATTGGTTTGTAGTCTTTTCTGCAAAATCCAACATGCCTTTCTTTCTTCCTTCCATTCTCACTTCCTCCCTCCCCCACCTTCTTTCCTTCCTCCCTCCCTCCTTTCTTTCCTTCCTTCCTCTTTCTCCTCCTTCTACACTTTCTTTCTTTTTCTCCTCTGTCTCCTTCTCTTTCTTCTCCTCCTTCTCTTCATTCTCTTCCTCCCCCACCCCCAGCATCCTCCTTTTCCTCCCCATCATCATCATTCTCCTCCTCCTCCTTCTTGTGATGGGTCACATTTTCTTGCTCCTTTTCATGTCTACTTATTTTTTTTAATCATATGCTCGATATGATAAATGTAATATGATTGAAAGTCTGAATATTATTGTCTTTTAAAGATTGTTGAATTCTTCAGGTGGCATAATATTATTGGGTCAGCTTGACCCTCTTGATGTTTGGTTTTCAGTTTTGTTAGGGTGGTATATTATTCTCCTAGGTCTGCTTGAACAAATTACAACAAACTTGGTGATTGAAAACAACAGAAATGTATTCTTTCACAAGTCTGGAGCCCAGAGTCTGATATCAAGCTGTTATCAGTGTTATACTCCCTTACCAGATTCTATGGGAGGATACTTCCTTGTCTCTTCTAGCTTCTGGTGGCTCTAGGCATTCCTTGGCTTGTGGATGTATAACTCCAATCTCTATCTTTATCTTCTTTCAGCTTTCTCCTCTGTTTCTGTGTCTTCTCTTCTCTCTCTTATAAGAATACTTGTCATTGGATTTAGGACCCCCTCAGATATTCTAAGATGATCTCGTCTTTAGATCTTGAACTCTATTACATCTGCAAAAACTCTTTTTCCAAATAAGGTCACATTCACAAGTTCTAATGTTTAGGAAATAAAGAAATCTTTCTTGAGACCACCATTCAACCCCCTACAAGTGGGTCTAAAGTAGGCCTCTCTCTAGAGATAGAGTAGAACCGCTCCTAAAATATGGACTTTCTAGCAGCTCAAATGAATTTGCAGTAAGCTCAATACACTCTGGTTAGTCAGAACTCCTTACGTCTTTCAGAACCATTCTCAGTAGACCTTGTGGGTTCTCTGTCTGCATGTACCCAGCTCAATATTCAGTCAAACTCTTAAAGGAACCCCTAATACAGAATCGTGGCACTCTTTTTCTGTGATGCTCCCTCCTCTATGGTACCCTGCCCTTGGAATTCCGGCTAGCCCACCAGCTCCAAACTCTGATCCCTGTTTCTCAGCTCAGCCAGACTGCTGTGCTTCTGTTTGGGTTCCATCTTCCTGCACTGCAGTAGGAAGAATGCCTTCAGGCTGAAAGCTAGGGCAAGCAGGAGGTTCAGCCTGTGTTCCAGTTACCAGTTTTTGCTTCTTCCAGATCTGCCTCCTTCATTGCTAGGACCCTGACTGTACACCTTCTGTATTTTTTTCTCTTGAGGATCACTCACAGGCCAGTGCTGTCTGTGGCTCAGTGTCTGAAGAAAGTTGCTTAATATATTTCATTTCCTGGTTTTATGGTTGTTGATAGTGGGAGGGCTACTTCAGTAACAATTACTCCGTCATTGTCAGAGGAATGTTCCTTCATAAACTGCACATGTATTTAGGTGGCTGCCAAGTGAGAGCCTAAAAAATCAAACTCCTCTGGACCATTTTTTTTCCTACCAGTCATGATAAAACAATGGCTGACCCAAAGATATCCAGGCAGTTTCTCTTTGAAAGCTAAGAGATAATCCATCTTGCAATCCCAGTTATCCATGCACATTGTACATAGGCTTCAAGCTAGAGAAAGTTCGCGTGCTGACCTCAGACATTCAGAGGTGTTGTAGTGCTAACAAGGGGTGCACTGATACCATATTCTTCAAGAGTGCCTGACTTTATTAGTCACCTGGATAAATGAGGCCACATGCATAGGATGATGAACAGGATGGCAAAAAAACTAAAAAATATACAATATAAAGCAAGCTGTAAGAGCCTAAGGATGTGACTGTGGTATGAGAAACATCTTTAATTTTTGAAAGGCTGTCATGTGGAAAGATTGAATTTGCACCAAGTGAACCAAATGATAAGGGTAGGATCAATGCATGTTATAGGGAGGAATAATTCATTGAATTGAGAGAAGAACTTTCTACTAACCAGAGTGCTCTAAGGATAGACGAGGCTGTCACTGGAGAAGTGTAGTAATCACTTCATGTCAGTGGAAGTGTATTTGTTTTTTACTATTGCCAAATTACCACAGATTACCAAAAATTGAGCAACTTATAAAAACACCCTTTATTATCTCAGTTATGTGGGTTGGAAGCCCAGGCAGGCTTAGCAGGTTATGCTGTGGAGAGTCTCACAAGGTTGAACATCAAGATGCGGCCAGCCTGGGCTTTTAGCTGGAGGTTCTGTTGGGGAAAATCCACTTCAGGTTCACTCAGGTTGTAGGCAGGATTGAGTTTCATGAAGTTATAGGGCAGGTCCTCATTCCGTGGTGGCTTGTCAGGTAGAGATTGTTCTTAGCTTCTAAAAGCTACCTACATTCCTTGGTTTGTGGTCCTGCCATCTTGAAAACCAGCAATGAAGTGTGGAGTCCTTCTCCTGCTTTGAATCTCTGACTCCTCCTTCTGCCACCAGCTGGACAGAGTTCTCAGTTTTAAGGGCTCATGTGATTAGATTAGAGCCACTCAGACAATCTTCCCTTTTTGAGATCAATTGTTCAGTATACTCCCACATAAGATACAGGGTTCAGGGATATGGGTATGTAATTTTGGAGGTTATTTTTGGAATTCTGCCTGCCGTAGGAGATAACTCAGGAGAGAATGGATGACCACTCAAGAAGGATATCATCCAGTCTTCTAAAACATAGACTGGACCTCAAGGCTAGATGAACTTTAAGGTTCTTTTCAGTCTTGAGACTTTATGAGTATTTTATTTAAGTAGGGTTCATAATAAAACATTTATTGAGAATGAGGACTGCAAATAGGGACATATTGGGGGAAACCATGGACCTGGAATAGTAAACTTAATTCATGGCTGTCCTAATATTGGCTCATCAACTTGCACTGTAAGCACATTTTCTTTATTACATTTCTGGGTTCATAATATTCCTCTAGTTTCCCTTGTAAGCAAAGTCATTTCTTCTGGCCCCAGTCTGCGTCTTCCTAACTACACCAAATGGTCCTGTTGTACACTTGTTCTACCTTTCCATGCATCAGGGGTGCTTATAGACACTATAGCTTTCATTAATTCATTGGATTTTTTGAACTACTTCTATGTGACAAGTTATTTCCTAGATAATTTTAGGGTTCCAAAGATATAGATGACATGATGTCTTCCCTTAGGGAGCTCAGTGTGCAGTGAGGCAATAAATAATAATAACTTATTTAAGATCAAATGTGGTGTTTTTATAAATTGGTTTTGAGAAGGTATGTTTAGATCCTATGAAAATCAAAAGGAGGAGGAGAGATTCTTTCCCCTTGGAGAATCTGAGAAGTATGCTGGGGGAGAGTTGGCTTTTAATCTGGTTATTGAAGGATGGGAAGGATTTGGACTCATGGAGAAGGGGGAATGGCATTTCAGGTAGAGGAATTTATGGTAAAAGGCTAGAGAAATTGGCCAGGATCATTTTGTAGAGTCTTAAATGAGGCTGAGGAGTTTAGTTTGATTCAGTAGGCAACAGGGAGCATTATACTAAATGCATATAATAAGGACGATCACCTCTTCCCAACAAACTTTACTGAAACAAAGCAATTCACATATTCATAAAGAACACATGCCCAGGATTTTAATGGTACACAGTAAACTTTAACAACAAGTAATAAACTAAAAATATTCCTGGGGAAGAAAGAACACCTAGCTTTATCCTGTTTGTTCATTTTCCTTTGCCTTTGATTTCCATTGTTCCTGTTTTGTGGTTTGAAGCTTCTTTTCTGTGTGTGTCAATGAAGCTTGTACGGTGCTTTGAAAGCCCTGGATAGATTTTAAATTCTACTTTTTTTTTTTCCTTTTCCCTCAGCTGCTTTACCTGTGTCTGTCAAAAACATATTTTGAATCAGATGAATGCTCACATTCAAAGCCAGTTTTTAAATTCCTTCTTAAAATAAAATCAAATCAATTTTACTTCTTAAGGTATTCCCAAGTTGTCATCCCTTTTTAGAGGCTTAGTTTATATAAGAATTTTATATAGCATAATTCAAAAGCAGTCATATAGGTTTCAGGTCTATTTGATGCAGCAGGGTTTATAGCTTTGGGGGACTAGGTGTCCACCAATGGGTGGCCATTTCATGTCCCCCGGGAAGGTTTTAGCTCATCCTTGATCTTCACACGCAGACTCCAGGGTCATTGATGCTTCTGAAATTGACACATCAAGGGCCAAGATACATTATAGCCAAAACCTTTATGCTGGGATTAGCCACTGACACCTCAGTGTGACCACAATACCCGAGAGTGGGTTAAGAAAGAGTTTCATGAGAATACCAAAAGGGTAGACTGAGCCCTACTGAAGGGTGTGGGGAAAGGCACTATCTTAAGGAAAGACCCTTTCCCCATCATGGATTCGTTCATTATAGCCAAGTATTATTCACATTTATCATTCGTCAGACATCACTTCTGATTCCAAAAACACTTGGTGACTCAGCATATGCCAGCCCTGGGGACAGCTGAGGATTTAGATGACAGCTAGGGTGGTCTTTTACTTTGGCCTCTTATGAGTTTGGGGTGCTAGAAATATAGCCCCCTCCATCATCTCCTGCTTCTCTTGTCTTTGAGGTTTCTCTCCACATGGTTTTTCTGAGAGGCAGCCCTGCCTTTAGAATTCTGGAGACCTGGACTTATATCTGATTCCACAGTTTTCTAGCTGTGTGACCTAAAGAAATCACCTAACTTCTTTTAACCTGTGAGGATAAATTAGATATCATCATGAGTGTGAAGTTTTGGTCCTTATTAGGTATTCAGTAGTGTTTGGATTAATTTCATTAGCATGGTGAATGAATTTTAATTTCAGAAGACTCTAATTTTTTATCTGCCTTCTTTAACAGAGCATAGCATTTGACAAGCATTGATTGACATTTTTCTGTGTATGAATCTCTGTGTTAGGCATTGTGAGAATTGCAGTGTTGAACTAGAAATGTCCTTATGCTTCTTTAGATACTTCAAATTAGGCATCATTATGGGCTCTGGTGACTGACACATCTGGTTGATGGCGATGCAAGAGCCATAGGGATGGACACTTAGCTTATCTCAGTGAGATTTTATTCAGTAGAGTCTTGGTATTTGCGGATTTTAGCATTCATCATTTTGATGATCCATGACCCACATAAATCCCAGGATCTGTATAGTCATTTATAATCTAGCTGAGATGCAAATATGAATCTCATGATACCATGAAGTGGTAAGTAACCATGGCTGGCTGCTCAGCATCCATAACTCAAGGTAGCAATACTGTTTCATACTCATTGTTAGTAAGCAGTCAAGTTTTCAATGGGATGGAATGTTCTTTGTGGCATGTATCAGAAAAAAGGCCAACTGGTTTCTAGTGGTGGAAAAGAAAAGAGAAGATGAAGGGATTTCACAAATGGTTGCTCTTCCAGTTTTTGATCGGTAAAACAACCAAATAATGAATTTGGTGGTAGTTTTGATCTACTATATTAATGGTTTGAACCAAGTTTTATGTAGAAATAAGAAAACAATTCAAGACATTGGTACAGCAAGAGCTAAAATTTATAGCTATGAGAGAAATGAATAAAATTTAAAGCCACATTTTTGACAATGAAGAGAGAATAGGAAGGGGCTAGTTGATCTTCTTGCTGCAATTCTTCCTAGAGAGTTACTTTTCCTTGGAAAGTTGTACCAGTTACTTTCACCATCCTGTTGGCCCTCAGGGAGAATTGCTCCCTCTTAAATGATGATACTGAATAGTGGGCAACAGAATCTTGCTTTAATACCACCCCCCACCCCCTCGCCAGGAGCACTGCTAGGTTGAAGCTAGATGAAGTTTTATTAAAGGATTTATGATGGAAGACTGGAAATGAGTGATGCCTCACTCTCTATTTGATCTATCAAGGGATAACTGACTTGTCTTCCAGCTTGCAGACACCTAGCAGAGGTCTTCCAATCTGGTTTCCAAACCACCTTCATCTGTCCCAGTTCATCTTTCCACTCCACTTGGAATGCCCCCACGAGTATTAGATTCTTCAAATCCAGGCCCAAGAGACCAAGGTCAGAAAGGATTTCTGTTTTTGCACATCTAAGTTTTGCCTATTCTAGTTTTCTATTATAGAATATTTCTCTTTCTTGGTGTCTTGAACCAGGAATACCTGTTCTCTGCACGGGGTAGCCTTGTATTTACCTTCAGGAATAGGGCTTTGTTGATGGGACAAATTTCATTATAATGTAGTCATATTAACATAGGGGTTTCTTTGAACACTGGCAAACTTATTTTATTATGTTTATTATGACCCAGAGCCTCTTATCACCCACTCCTTGGAGGCTGTGTCCATATCTGGGGCTTCCCACTGGGTCAACTCTGTCAACATAGCAGTACCTTCAAGCTCCCCTTAAACTCTAGATGTTCAGAAAAACCTTAGTGATCAATTTGGAATTTTTATGGGAGAGACAGAGGAGTGAGTTTATATAATAATTCCCCATAAAAATGTAAAACTCTACACTAGACATTTCTGTTTCTCAGAGACCCTTCTTGGATGGTGGACTGTTCTCTGGGGATGAGAAAATGGGGGGGTGGGTAGGATTCCCTTTGCTCCTTTTCAACCATGTTTGGCCTGGCTCCTCTCTTTATAATTTCTTACCTTTTTATTATGAAGAATTTATCATTAGCATACCTGAACAGATTACAGACTACAGGGGTTTGCAATGCAGATGGGAAGTTCCATCATTCTTAGAAAGCAGTGAGAATTAAAATATTAAATTAAAAATAAATAAAATAAAAAATTAAAATAAGAGTTTGGGGAGAAGGTTTTCATGTTCTGTGATCATGATATGAACTCTAGTTTATGGAAAGCTTACTACTTGTAAGGCACTCTGTTAAATGATTTTCATGGAGATGTTTTTCCAGTCATTGCTCATAGACATATTAGATGCTTTTATTATTCCTTTCTTGTTGAAGATAGATTTAACTTGTCCAGTGGCAGAGTGTGAGTGGGAATTCCAGAAGTCTAGCTTTTTCTGCTGAACACCTTACTGTATGGTCTTTTATATACCAATGAGTTTCATACCATACAAGAATCACTAAAGATCCAAATAGGTCATTTAAAATTTTTTAGTTATATTTTGTATTCATTTACAACCAAAAATATATGCATTGGGGCAGTATTTCCTAAACTTCCCATGTTGTTTGTTGTTCCTTTGAACAACAAGGCTCATGTGGGATGCAAATTAAATTGTCCCATGGAGAATCTGATTCAGTAGGGGTCTGAGTTACCGATTTCTTAAAAGTTTATTTTAAGGAATTACTTCAGGTGGTTCAGATTGTCTTTGGGCAAGTTTCAGAATTTTCACTCATAAGTGTCCCTGGTTCTTATTGTATTAGGAGCCCTCTGATACCTGTACTGTCTCAACAGCTGTTGCCCCCTTCCCTAGTCTTGACTTTTCTTTTCCCCTGATTCTTTGTTGCTGGGACCCATTTTGAGTTAACTTTTGTGTTTGGTACAAGGAACTGTAGATTGAATTTCATCTTTTTGCTTTTGGATATCTAATATCCCACAGTGATCCCCTCTTCTCTAAATTGCTTTTTATTTTGTTACAAAGCTTTATTTTATTGAGATATAATTTACACACGATAGAGTTCACCCATTTAAAGTATATGTTTCCATACTTTTAGTGTATTTATAGTTACCCAGCTATCACCACAATCAATTTTGGAACATTTTTTTTTTGATCCAAAAAGATATTCCCTTCCCATTAAGCAGTCACGTCATGGTACCTACTCCCCTAAGCCATAGGTAAACACTAATCTCTCTGACTCTTTAGATCTGCCTATTCTACACATTTCATATAAATGGAATTATATAATCTGTGATTTCTTTTGTGATTGGTTTCTTTCACTTAGCGTAATGTTTTCAAGTTCATCCAAGTAGTACCATATGTCTGTACTTTATTCCTTTTGGTAGCCAAATGATATTTCATCATATGGATAGACCACACTTATTTCTTTCTTTCCTTTTTTAAAAAAAATATTTATTTATTTTAGAGAGATCTCAATCTCAAGTGCATAAACAGGGAGGGGCAGAGAGAGAGAGGGAGAGGAAATCTCAAGCAGACTCCCTGCTGAGTGCAGAGCCTGATGTGGGGCTCGATTCCATGACTCTGACCTAACCCGAGCTTACATGACCTGACATGACCTGACCAGATGTCAAGAGTCAGTTGCTCAACCAACTGAGCCACCCAGGTGTCCCTAACCTATTTCTTTATCCATTCATTACTTGATGGATATTTGAGTCTCTACATTTTGACTATTTTGAATAATACTGTTATGAACTTTTTTTATACAAGTTTTTGCATTGGGTGTATGCTTTCATTTTTCTTGGATACATATCTAGGAGTGGAATTGCTGGGTCATTTGTAATTTTATGTTGAAATAATTTGAAGAACTGTCAAACTGTTTTCCAAAACAGCTGCACCATTTTACATTCCCACTGGCAATGTATGAGGCTTCCAATGTTCTCTCATTGTTGCCAAGACTTGTTATTGTCTGTCTTTTTTATTATGTCATCCTGGAGGTTGTAAAGTGGTATATCATTGTGGGTTTGATTTGAATTTCCCTCCTGACTAAAGATATTGAACATCTTTCCATGTACTTATTGCCATTTGCATGTGTTCTTTGGGGAAATGTCTATTTAGATCTCTTGCCAACTTTTAAATTGGGTTATTTTTCTTTTTATTTTTGAGTTGTAAGGTTTCTTTATGTATTCTGTGTTGTGGTGAGTCTATAGAAGTGGAATGGCCTTCTCACCCAAAATTTAATGCGGATGTCAGTACTAGTTACACCACACATGCACCAAGAGGATGTGGAAAGCTTTGTTACTCACATAATTAGTCTTTTTAGAGGGCAAGAAGGCAGCCGTTTCCTTCCCCTGCCAAACAAGTCTACATCTGGTTTGGGAGAGTAGGGAAAGGGATTGACGTGTCTTCTTTTGTAGTTGGGGTAGAGTCGAGGGTGGGGGTGTTCTTGTGAACATGTCAGAGCTTTTATTACTTGAACTCTTGACGTTGCCGTAGGAGGGAGAACCTAGCTTTTTTTTTTTTTTTTTAATCAACATGTCCAATGTGTGGCAGAAAGGGAAAGAGGAAGGGTGGGGTTTGAGAGCTGTCCAACATCAAATATGGAATCACTCTTTAACTTTCTGGATACAAGTCCCTTATTGGATAAATGATTTACAGGTTTTCTTCCATTCTGTGGGTTATCTTTTCAGTTTCTTGATGATGCTATCTCGAGCAGAGAAGTTTTCAATTTTGATGAAGCCCAGCTTTTGTTCTTTTGCAGCTGTTCCTTCTTACGTGATTCTAAGAAACCATTGCCTTAGATTTATTCCTATTTTTTTTCTTCTGAGAAATTTATACTTTTAGCTTTTACCTTTAGGTATGTGATCAATTTTAAGTTATTTTTTCATGAGGATATTTCTCACTTAGATGATGTTGTACTTTGTCAGAATTTGGTTATTCGTATAGGTTTTTTTTTAAATTTCTATTCTGTTTTTTTTAACTTACCATTTTTTTAAATTTCTTTTCAGCATAACAGTATTCATTGTTTTTGCACCACACCCAGTGCTCCATGCAATCCGTGACCTCTCTAATACCCACCACCTGGTTCCCCCAACCTCCCAGCCCCTGCCCCTTCAAAACCCTCAGATTGTTTTCTTGATCTATTTGTCTATATGGCAATATCACCTTGTTTTGAGTATTGTAGCTTTAGAAAAAGTCTTGAAATTTGATAGTATCACCCCTACAGCTTTGTTCTTTTTTGAAGTTGTTTTATCTATTCTAGGTCCTTAGCATTTTATGTAAAATTTGAAATTGGCTTGTTAATTTCTGTTAAAAAATATGTTGCTAGTAGGTTGACTGGAATTGCCTGAATTCATAGATCAGTTTTGGGGATAATCTGCATCTTAAAAATATTAAGTATTCCAACCTATGTACACAGTACATTTCCCTAGTTTTTAAGTCTTTAATTTATCTCAGCAGTGTTTTATAATTTTTACTGTATAGGTCTTATTCACTTGGGGGCAGATTTATTATTAAGTAGTTAATATTTTGTATGCTATTGTAAATAATATTTTTTGTTTTAATATCTGAGTGTTCATTGCCGGAATATAGAAATTAGACTGATTTTCTATATTATTTTACATTCCATAACCTTGCTAAACTCAGTTCTAGTAGCTTTGTTATAGATTCCATTAGATTTTTTTTTTGTAAAGATGATCATATTATTTGTGAGCAAAGATAATTATACTTCTTCCTTTCCAGTATGTATGGCTTTTCTTTTTCTTAACGTAATGTACTGACATGGTCTTCCAATATGATGTTGAATAGAAGTGGTAAGAGTAGGAGCACCTGGGTGGCTCAGTTGGTTAAGCATCTGCCTTCAGCTCAGGTCATGATCTCAGGGTCATGGCATCCAGTCCTGCATCAGGTTCCCTACTCAGCAAGGAGTCTGCTTCTTTCTCTCCCTCTATGTCCCCTTCCACCCCCTCTCATGTTTGCTCTTTCCCTTTCAAATAAATAAATAAATAAAATACATACATACATACATACATACATAATCTTTTTTAAAAAAGAAGTAGACATCATTATTTTGCTACTGATCTTAGGGAGAAAGTATTCAGTCTGTCATGATTAGGCATATTAGCTATAGGTTTTTGAAATGGGGTTGAAGACATTCCCTTCTTTCCTACTTTGCTGAGAGTTTTTAATCAGGAATAGATGTAGAATTTTGTTAAGTCCTTTTTTTTCAGTGTCTTTTGAGATTATCATTTTTTAAAGTATGTTAATATGATAAATTACATTAACCCATCCTTGCATATTAACCCACATTTGAATTCATGGAATAAAACCCTTTTATCATTATGTTTGGTTTCATAGGGGTCATTATAAGATGCCACAAACTGGGAGACTTGAAACAACAGAAATGTATTCTCTCCACAGTCCTGGAGGTTAGAAGTCTGAAAACAAGATATCCAGGGATATGCTGTCCATGAATTTTCTAGGGAGTATCTTTCCTTGCCTCCTCCTAGCTTTTTGTGATTGCAAGCAGTCCTTGACTTGTTGATACATCACTTCAGTCTTGCCTGAGGAGTTTTCCCTGTGTTTTTTCTGTCTCTGTGTTCAACTTTCCTTTTATAGAGGCACCAGTCATTGGATGAAGGCCACCCTAATCCATTATGACCTCGTTTCAACTTGGTTATATCTGTATAGACCTTATTTCTAGGTAAGGTCACTTTCACAGGGTTAGAACTTGAACCTATCTTTTCAGGGGACACAATTTTACTCGTTGAGCTCATGATGTGCTACTTTTCAAAAAAAGATGTTATTGGAAGCAATTTGCTAAAATTTTATCTAGAATTTTGCATTTGTCTTCATGAGGGATATTATTCAATTTTTTTGAAGATTTTTTATTTATTCATTTGAGAGAGAGAGAGCAAGCAAGAGCACTAGCAGCAGGGAGAGGCAGAGAGAGAGGGAGAAGCAGACTCCTTGCTAAGCAAGGAGTCTGACACAAGGCTCGATCCTATGACCCCAGGATCATGACCTGAGCGGAAGGTGAGGTTTAACCAACTGAGCCACCCAGGCGCCCCATTCATAGTTTTTTAAAATACTATTTTGTTGTTGTTGTTGTTGTTGTTTGCTATCAAGGCAATGCTGGACTTAGAGAACGAGTTGTGGAGTATTCCTTCCTCTTCTAATTACTGCAATCAATTGTGCAGCATTGGTAATATTTCTTCCTTCAGTATTTGGCAGAATGCTTCAGTGAAGCCATTTGGCCATGGAAGTTTCTTCTTGTAAAGGTTTTTAAACTACAGATTCAGTTGCTTTATAGATATTGGGCCATTTAGTTTACCCATGTCTTCTTGAGTGGACTTGGTTGTATGTGTCTTCCAAGGACATTTTCCCATGGAAGTGGATAGTGGAAGAATTGTCTGTTTCATCTTAATTGCTGAATTTATTAGAATAAGATTATTTTTAGCATTTTCTTATTATTGTTTTAATATCTATGGAATCCATAGTGATTCTTGCTATTGGTGATTTATGCTTAATTTTTCTTTTTTTTCTGACTAGTCTGGCTAAAAGTACCAATTTTATTAGTCTTTTTAAAGGACTGTATTTTAGTTACATTGATTGGCTCTAGTGTTTTTCTGTTTTCAAATTCATCAGTGCCATTATGATCATTATTGTTTCTTTTCATCTCTTTTATTTATATTTATTTGTTTATTTATTGAATTTTTAAATTTATTTTCTTTTTTTAATATCATTTTTTCAGTGTCCCAAATTATTTATTTATTTGTTTATTTATTTATTTATTTTCTTAAGTTGGAGGCTGAGGTCATTGATTTGATTTGATACCTTATTCTTTTCTAATACAGATGTTTAGTGCTATAGATTTCCCTCTCAGTACTGCTTTATCAGCATAAAATACCATACATTTGACATTTTGTGTTTCTATTTTCATTCAATTAAAAATACTTTCTAAAATCTCTTTTGATTTCTTCTTTGATATAGAGGGTATTTAGAAATATGTTGTATAGTTTCCAAATATTTAGAGATTTTTAAAAAGATGTTTCAGTTCTTGGTCTACTTTCATTCCATTTGTTGGAAGAACATACTTTTATGACTTGAATCGTTTAACTGGTATTGGGATTTTTTTTGTGGCTCTGACTGACTGAAAGACTGACCGTCCTGGTCAGTCTTTCATGTGCACTTAAAAAGTGTATGTATTGCCCATTGTTGGGTAGCATGTTCTAAATGTTAATTATATCAAGTTGTTTGGTGTTATTTTGAAGTTATCTATCATCCACATAGAGTATTAAAACATTCAACTATATATGTGGATTTGTCTATTAGTCCTTGTAATTCTATCAGTTTTCCCTTCATGTATTTTGACTTTTCTGTTGTCAAGTACATAAACATTTAGGATTGTTATGTACTCTTGATGAACTGATTCTCTTTCTCCTCAGGGTTTCATTTTGAATAGTTACTGCTGCTATGTCATTACAATTTCTTCTTCAATACCTAATTGCCATTAGTCCCATCCAATGTATTTTTTTAAAAATCTCAAACATTATAGTTTTCATTTCTAGAAATTTGATCTGGATTTCATTAATATTATCCATGTCTCTATTAAACTTTGGAATATGGAATGGTTATAATAATTATTCTAATGTCCTTGTCTGCTAATTCTAACACCTATGTCAATTATGGATGGTTTCAGTTTATTGGTTTATTTTATCTTATTTGTCCTATTTGCCTGCTTCTTTGCATGCCTGGTAATTTTTGATTGTAGGCCAGGCATCACTAATCTTTCCTTTTTGGGTGTTGGATATTATATACCTATAAATATTCTTGAATTATGCTGTGGGAATCAGCTAAGTTACTTAGAATCAGTTTGACCCTTTCAGGTTTTGATTTCAAGATTTGTTTGGTAGAACAGAGCAGTGTTTAGTCTGGGTATAATTATTCTCCAGTACTGAGCCAAGACTCTTTTGAGTACTCTCTATCTACTGTTCCATGAATTCTGAGGTGTTTCAGTCTTATTGGTGGGAATGGGCATTATTTTTTCCCTCATGAGGACTAAGTAGTATTTCCTCTGTCCTTTTTGCTAGTTCATTCCTTGAGGTGATTTCCTCATATATATGCACTGATTTGCTAAATACTTGAGAAAGAGCTCTGCAAATTTTCAGATCTCACTGTACAGAGAACTCTCTAGATCTCTCTGGGATTGTATTTTGTGAACGCTAGCTACTCAGGTCCACCTGAACTCTCAGCTCCTTCTCCTCAACTCAGTAGGTGAGGGAAGTTCTGCTTGGATTTTCCCTTTCTGCATCACAGCTAGAAACTTTTTCCAAGGAGTGAACTGGGGCAATCATAGGGTTCACTTCCTTTGTTTCCTGTCTGTCATGGACTACTGTCCTACAGTTGTCTAATATCCAGTGTCTTGAAACTGTTGTTTTATGTATTTTTGTCTTTTCTTATAGTTTTAGTCAATATGGTAAATCTGGTCTCTGTTCATTTTGGTTGGAAACAGAAGTTCCTATATACAAAATTTTGTATATGTATGTATATGGGCATTTCTTTCTGGAGAGAGTTTTTATAGCTTTCATAAGATTTTCTAAAAAGTATATAGCCCTCTATAAGAGCAAGAAACATTTATTTATGGTAGTCATTATGTATTTTTTATTTTATTATATATATTTTTTATTTTAAAAATATCTTACTTAAATTCAATTAACTAACATGCATTGTATTACACGTTTCAGAGGCAGAGTTCAGTGATTCATTAGTTGCGTGTAACATCCAGTGCTCATTATAGCCTTACATTTTATTTATTTACCTTTTTATAAATCTGTATATTCCTTCACATATTTCTAAATTTTTATAAATTTAAATTTTCAACAAGTTATAAATAGTGACATGTTAAAAATAAGTCCTTTATATCACTCTTTTAAATGTATCGAGTGGGTTCTAATATCATAGCAAATTGTTACCCATGATTCTCCATTTTAAAAATGGTGAGCAAGATTTTCTTCAATAGTTGAAAATTTCATCTTACTCTTTTTGCTCTTAGAATTTACTTTCCCATTCCCTTGCTCTCATAGAATGTTATCCTAATGTGATATATTTTATGCTTGAGAGTCTTTTTATTACTCTGCTGTGTCTGAGGTCTGCCAGACCGCCCCCAGGTTTGATGATTTGCTAGGAAGGCTCACAGGACCCAGCCTATTGTCATATCCACAAGTAGGATTTATTTCAGTGAGAGCCTACAAAGCAAAATCAGCAAAGGGAAAAACACATGTGGAGAAGTCCAGAATAAATGGGGAGCCAGTTTCCAAAAGTCTTCTCTCAGTAGAATCACACTGGGTGTACTTAATTCTTTCAACAATGAGTTGTAACAACATGTGTGAAATATTGTCAACCAGGGAAGCTCATTAAAGACTCAACACCCAAAGTTTTAACTGTGGGATGGTCATGTAGGCACCAGCTTTCTAGCACACACCATACTTCCAGATTCCCAGAAGGAAAACAGATTTTCAGTAGAAACCATTTTAGTCCTTCCCTACATTAAAAAAAAAAAAAAATTGAAGCTACCTGACTTGAAAAAGGATGTGTTACATTAGAGGTTGGCAATCTTTTTCTGTGAAAGGCCACATATTGAATATTATAGGTCTTGTGTGCCAGACAGTCTTTGTCTCAGCTACTCAGCTCTGTTGTGGCATGAAAGCCACTATGGACAATATAATGAGTGTGTCTGTGTTCTAAGAGGTACAAGGTTGGGTTTGCCTACACACTCTAGTTAGCTGACCCCTATGTCACACAAGTTTAGAATCTATTTCCTTTTGCAACCGCAACACCAATTTATTAAAAGCTGGCTAGAAAAGCCAGCCCAGAAAATTCAGTGGCACATAATGATGGTCTATTATGACATTAATGAAAAGATGAGCTGTGTCTACTAGAAAAGTGGGAGTCAATGGCTAATGACTTGATATCTGATTTTTCCCTGTCATGGAGACTGTTCACTGTATTTTGAATAGGTTATTTGGTATCCTGGTGATTTTTATACATGAGCAAAGCACCATCTGGAGTTTGGGACAGAGTGAGAAATACACTTACTTTGATAAAGTGTGAGAAGGGCAGTGGTGTATGAAAAGGGAAAGAACCCAACCCTCCATCACAACCTTGGTCTCATGCCTGTCACTTTAACAAAGAGCACATTGGAAGGTGGGGCAGAATCCTTTAAATTCCACATACCCACTGATGATTCTTCCATGATTCCAGGGTGCTTGAGTTTGAATCCCTTTAGATTCAGAGGACATCCTTTCTGTTTCCCAGTGATTCAGTCAATTATAGCACCCACTTGTGACCCTCTCCCCTAGGCATTTCCTTGGTAGTGGTTATTCTTGCAGTCATAATGTGTGTGTCATCTCAGTTCCTGAATGTCCCCCAAGACTTGTACCTACAGATGCTACAGCCTCCTCTTCAGACTAATTCAACCAACACCTGAAACTTAACACTGATACTTGCTTTCAACAAAAATATCCACAGTATGATATTCACCTATAATTTTGAGAAATGTTGATAAAAATTTGGGAAATTTTAGAAAATCACAGGGAAAGGAAATTGCACATGCTTCTGCCAACTCAACCTTGCTGTGCCTCAGTTCTTCATTTATAAAATGGGAATAATACTAGTGCCTATGTCAGGCTGGTTATAAGGACGAAATCATAATTTCCAGTATTATCCTGGTTCTCTTCTTTCCCCACTCACCTTTCTTCCTCACCCCCATTCCTCCAAGATTTCTTTCCTGGGAGCAATGAGCTTTTATTTTTCTCTTTAGTTCTCCTTTATAGAAGCTTGGGGGCAGCTGACGCCCACATCAAAAGGAGACTTAGCTCCTCTGAAGAAAACTGTCTGCCTAAGGGGAATTCTGGACTAGTGGTTGGGAGAATAATGTTCTGTCCATCTGTTGCCCTGGATATCAATGGCCTCCTTATGTGAGTCTTAAAGTCTGATGCTGTCAGGATGACCTGCTTGTTCTGGGAGCTGGGCCTCTGGATGGGAATTTCTCCTTACCTCAAACACAGTAATATGTCCCAGGAATGTTACCTTAGGTGATGGATTGGAAGGAAACCAGATTTTGTTCTTTTTTAAAGAAGAAACATGAACTCATCTCAGATCCTCCCTGAACCTGGGACAGATAATTGGCACAAAGTGATCACTCACTGAATATTGACTAAATGAAACAACTGAGCATTTAGACCTACCCATCTTACTTCTATCTCAAAACTGATGAAAGTCTAAGGAACTCTGTTAGAATGGTACTCCTGAGGGGTTTATTTCCTCCACAATAGAGGCAGAGTAGAGTAGTGGTGGAGATATGGGCTCTCTTGCCAGAGTGTTGCAATTCTACATGAGGCTACCCATACCTGGGGACTCAGTTTTCTCATCTTTAAAATGTGAATAATTATATGCCTATTTCATAGGGTTATTGTGAGAATTAAATGAGTTAATACACCGGAGGTGTTTGGAATGGTGCTTGGCACACAGTAAACACTCTATAGATGTAGGTATTGTTAGTATTCATTCCATGGACACTTCTAAATTGACTGCCAACCATGGAACGAGGCTAGCTACTGGGGAGTATGGAGATAAAGACAGAGTTCTGGGTCACAAAGCATCTAGGGTCTTCTATGGCAGGCTGAGAAATGGATAGCAGTAAGTACCAGGATAAAGGTTCTGCTAAAGCTGTGTACGGTGCACTGGGAAAGCACAGAAGTGAATCTGCAATCAGACAGTGACTTTCCAGTATTAGCAAAAGCAGGTGACTGCCCCTCTGTGAATCTCTTAGATTTACAGAAATGTTCCATATAGCAGATGATGACCTAACAATCATATCCTTTTTTCCCCAAGTCCACTTAGCCTACTAAGTAGTATAAAATAAAAGAAAACATTATTTCTGAAATACTGATCTTGGAACTGTCACTGAGGTAGAATTTCAGGGATATGAAGGAAAAAGTAGAGAATCAAACTAAAAGAGCAGTTTATGGGACATTTTTTTTTTCCTAAGGGAAATAGTAGAAATTCTTGTCTCAACATATAAAGGTTTTGGTAAAAACCAAAGGCCACAGAAATATTAAGTGCCTGGGGAGTTGGAGAAAGTGTCTCAGGGAAAATTGTTTGGACCAGGTCTTGAAGGGTGAATTGGAGCATAACAGATGGGAAGGGCCACTTCCGGAAGAGGAGCAAGCAGGTACTATGGCCTAGAGTCTTGGGAGATCAAGGTGACTGCAGGAGAGGGATTGTGACAGCAAGTGGTTAGCAATATTTGGAAAAGGAGGGTTGAAGACATTTCATGAAGGGTCTCATATGCATCCTTAAAGAGCTCGAAGTGCAAGCTAGAATGATGAGAAGCATAAGAAAGGGAGGGTTTTGATCACTCTTGAAATTTGGGAAGATTCTTCTGTCGATGATGGATTGAAATCACAAAATGGGAGATGGTTGCGATGGTCAAAGTAAGGCTTGTGAGGTCTACAGAAGGCAGGTGCTGTGGAACCTGATGAATTGTTGGGTCTGATGCTACCAGAAAGCAAACAGGGTGACTCTCTGCTGTTTTAGGACACTGTGGATTTGTATGGCACATCTCAGCTTCCTGGTCCATTAGAGACTTTACCTGCTGCTGGAGAAGCTCCGTTAGAGTACAGAGGTAGTACATCTTTTTTTCAGAGGAAGAAACAGCTTCTTCTAGGTAAAGGGACTTGTTCAAGATCACAGAGTCAAGGAGTTGTGGCAGAGGAAAAATGGGAATGATTATCTGGAGGCCCACTCCAGTGCCGTTGCCACATGTGCATACAGTTCTTCACAGTTCCTTCCTTCCTTCATCATCCCAAAAGGCTTGAACCTACAATCCTGAATTTGGACACACAAGCCTTTTTCATGTCACTTTGTCTTTCCTCCATGTCCCTTGTCATTCCCAGTCTTCCTTCCTTCCTGATCCCTTTTATAAACTCTGCAGTTTCCAATACTCTAGGTCTTCTGGTCTGTGATCTCAAAGCCCTGAAAATTTCTAACCTAGTAGGACTCATTTTATCCTCAATGTGGTATCCCATCTTCATTTTCAAGGTCAGGGCATATAGCCTGTGTATTCCTTTGATTACTTTTCAAAGTCACTCTCTGTGTATCGTCCATCCTTCTTTCCATAATTGTCTACTTTTTCAAAAGCCAAGCCCTATAAAAGTATTATATTAATAACCACCTTTAAGAGTAATTAAAGGTAGAAGATTTATAATAGGTATTTATGTCCCATTGCTCCTAAAAGATTTTTTCCTCTTTTGCATCTCCGCCCTTCATTTCTCATTCCTCTAATATAATCTCAGTAGCCAAGTGATAAATTTGCTCCATTATTGCCACTCGGGACCCCTTGGCGCCTTCCCTTCTGTTGTTACACTACTCAGCTGGTTCCTTGGAGCCCCCTTGTCTGTGAACAGATCAACTCTGATGACCCTTAGCATTTGTTCTCAGAAGTGTTGCTGATTTAGTTGCCAAACACCAAAAGGAAAGTTAGCTATCATTAAACCCAAAGCTTTACAGATGGGAAAAACAAAGAGACCAGGAGAGAAAGTGACCGTCCAAGGACATATGGCTTTTGGTTGTTGGGGAGATCTGTGTCCCAGGTCTGTTGATCTCAGTCTGGGCTTTTGCCGCTGTTTCACCTTGCCCTCTGCTCTGCAAAGAAAATATTAACTTATGTGGCTCAAGGGCAATCACAGGAAGTGGAAGGTATAGTTTCTGACTTCACAGTCTAGCTCGGTGAGAAGTTTAAAATGTGGCAAGTGAAAGGACAAGGCCAATTTTCCATTTGTGAGAACCTGGTGGATGGTCAGAGAATAGACCCAAGTGTGAAGGTTAGACAGGTTCAGAGATGCTGACCCCAGACTCCAGGATCAGCATGTCATGGGTTTGGATCCAGATCTGTTGCTTACCAAATGAGTAAACTTGACATGCCCCCTGAATGTCACTGAGCTTCAAGTTGGTTGTTGTGTTGAAAACAAGAAGTAACAGGTATTCTGGGACTTAGTTGGCACTCAATAAATGGCATCTGGGGAGGCTTTCTTCGTGGGGAGGATGGAACAAGTACAGAGGGCTGAATTATTTGTAGTCATGAAGGACAGAGGAACACAATAATCAGGTAGTGCCAAGGCCTGGAACCAATGGAGGCTGAGAAGACATGGGTATAATGATGGGTCAGGTAGGATCCCAACCTGGCTGAATAGTAGGGTTTAGAAGAGGATTCATGGAGCATGGCTACAAAGATAAGTACAGGTGAGATTGGAGAAGGACTGGAGCCTTCCTAAAGAAGAGTTTGAAATCCAATGTATCAATTCATATATTGTTTGAATTTGAGGTGCCCAAAAGATAACCTTGTGCTCTGGTCCCCCATCTGAGCTTTGTGTCACACTGGAGTTTGATGCAAGGCTGATGGGTGTTTTGGGGTCAAATATGCTTGGAAAATTCCAGGTTAAACATAGCTAAACAAGGTTCTTCACTCAAACTCCTTTTGGAAAGTTAGTATCTATTATAAATTGTCAAGAAAGAAAGAACATTGTATTTTCAGAACTTACTTGATCACAGAACTCTTTTTTTTCCAAGATAAACACCAATAAGATTTTGAGTATTATCCAGAGAAACAGGGTCAATACCTCCTGAATAACTAGCCCCCCTCCCTCTGGGGCCACGGAAATGCTGGTCTTAGTTGCTTGACCAGCTCTGGTTTGGTCACAATTGCTCAGAGTGGAAGGGATGTCTGTTCCTCAGGGCTCCCAGAGATTTCACCTGGGACCTCCACCTCCTGGAGCTCCTTAGTTCCTTATTTATTCATTTTGAGGATTGCTGTCAGTACCACAGACTGGGTGGCTTTGAGGACAGAAGTCCATTGTCTCACAGCTGTGCAGGCTGGAAGTCTGAGATAAAGATGGCAACAGGGTTAGAGGGGAGGATTTTTAGAGTTCTCGTTCCTTGGCTTGTAGATGACTATCTTCTCTGTGTCTCTGTGTATTATCTTCCCTTTCTGCATGTCTCTGTGTCCAAATTTCCCTTTTTTTCTAAGGACACCTCTCCTCCTAGGTAAGGGCCTACTCTAGCAACCTTACTTTCACTTGATTATTTCTTTAAAGACCTCCAAATAAGGTCACACTCTGAGGGACTGGGAGTTAGGGCTTTGATATATGAGTTTTGAGGGGAACACATTCCAATCTGTAATACTTATTGACTTCATGCCCCACAGAAGGCCAAAGGGGTGTTTCCAAGTGGAGAAAGGCAAGAAAAGGTACGCAGCAGACTGGCTGTCAGCAGCCTGCTTACAAGCTACTGGGCTGCCAAATGGAGGTGGTGATGCTCAGTCTTCCCCAAACAGATGGTGAGTGCTCCTGCTTCGGTGCCTTTGCTCCTGCAGCCTGCATGTGTCGCCATCCCCAGGACACACATGCATGCACTCATACGCAGGAGGGACTTGATTCATTCATGGTAGCACATTCTAGTAAAATACGTGGCACATGGCCTTTCCACTCTTAACGTTCAATTTACTTTCTCAGGAGCTATTTTCATAGTGATTATAGGTTCATGAGATCATTTCAGCCTTTACATCAATCAGCACAAGGTTTGTGCACAAAGCAATTTGACATTTGTCATGCCGTTTCTGCTCCTTCTGACAATTTGAGGAATGAAATGAGGTAGGGATTGTGGCTCCATGTTCTTGCTGGGGTCACTGAGTTTCAGGGAAGTAAAATATCTTCCCCTGGTGTTTGACCCAGGATGCTCAGGCACCGGTTTATGGCCATTCCATCCACGGCACCGTATTGCTTTCTGTGAAGTATCACCTTCTATGGTCTGTATTCTGAGGCATCTGCCTTTTTATAATTTTCATCCTTCTGTCTTCTCTCTCTCCCTCTGCCTACTCCCACCATGTCCCACAAAACATGCTTCTCCTTCCTTCTCAATATTTACAGCACAATCCATGCTGGGAGCCATTCCAGTGCTCTTCCATTCCTCATTCTTTGTGGGACTGGATTTGAAGCAAGTCTAAAGCCTGGATGTGTGTGTGTGTGGGGGGAGCCCCTAGGAGATTTGTCTCAACAACAGGCAGGGGTTCTCAGTGGTTTTCTGCACCCGGGGAAGCTAAGTCCCTAGGAAAGTTGGGGGGGTATCTCAAAACAGATATGGGATGGAGGATGGGGTGAGGCTCTCATCTCAATCAGCAATCCTGCCATCAGCAGATCCCATTGTTGGAATCTGGAATCCCAAGGGGGGAGTGTGGCCCTTCAAGGTGGAGACCCCTGTTGAGGCACTTGCCCTGTATAGTGCTTGTAGGGTAGTCCTTGTACCCTGTACTTAAATGGATGTGGATCCCACCCTGTCCCCCTCTGCAGTCATCTTTCTGATGACCCCATCTTCAGCCAACTGGTCCCCTCCAGTGCCTTCTCTCCATCTCCACTCTTATCAACTTGGTCCCGACTCCTCCATCTTTTTCCCTCCATCAGAGTTGCCTTGCTTTGGTGCACATGATCTCCTGGCCTCTGTGCTTCCCTATTCAGTTTTTTTTTTGTTGTACTCCTGTGGCCATTTCAGTGCAGGTGAATAAACGTGTCCTGTCCGTCGGCCCAGCTTCCTGTCAGCTCCAGCCACACTCAACCCGCCAAGCCACCTGCTCATCTCCTCCCACTTATGCCTCATTTTTCTGGAGAGCTGCTGCCTCTCCATCAGAATCCAGCCTAAATACCCCGTCTAGGCAGCGGGGCGGACACTCTCTAGATGGGGTGACTTGCTTCTCCTGAGTGAACACATCATCTCCCCGCACTTAATAGCCTGTTTACATGACTGTCTCACTCTCTCGGGCAGGGACTTGACGGATCCACCTTATGTGACCTTAGCCTGGCAGAGTGTCGGAACTCTGTCAACGTTCCCAGAGCCACTGACCTCTCTGTTGGGTTTTCTGCTGAGTGCTGGGGGTTTCTGACCTTAAAAACGCTCACTGCTGGAAAGATTACCCTGAAACACAATTGACCAGGTCATTTCTCTGCTTAAAAGCATGCATTACTGGCACCACGGAGACCAGTGCGGATCGTGAAATGCCCCCAGCCTGGCAGGCTGGATCAGCTGGTTCCTCCTCGGAGTGCCCAGAGTACTTTAGGCAGGCCTCCCGCCTCGCTCTCAACCCACCAGCCTCAATTTTCTGTTTTATATTCTTTCTCTGCCCAGACATCAAGTTATCCCTCAGTTTCTCTTGCTTTGCATGGGGCCTAGAACCAAGCAGGTGCCAAAGAAGTTCACATGATTAAATTTCCAAAGAGCCCCATGGAGAGGAAGGGGAAAAAAATAGATGTCCTGTTATGGACTGAATGTTTGTGTCCCCCATCACTCACGTTGAAACCCTATCCCCAAGTAATCTTATTAGGAGGTGGGGCCTTTGGGAAGTTATTGAGATTAGATGAAGTCAAGAATCCTGGGGGTATAAAGTACAATATGGAGACTGTAGTTATCTATACATGATACCGGATACATAAAGTTGCTAAAAAGGGTTGATCTTAAGAGTTCTCACCACACACCTGCAGGGTGGCTAGGTGAGTGATGGATATTAGCCAGCATTTCTGTGGTGATCGTTTTGGAATATATATGTGTATCAAATCACCATGTTGTATACCTCACAATCACACGCCATTACATGTCCATGGCATCTCAGTAAAGCTGAAAAAAAAATGAAAAATGAAAAGAAATGGCTTATTTTGAGGTCAGTTTTAGAATATTTGAGAGATTAATTTTAAGAAATGGAGGGGGTGGTATGAGAGATATGGTAAGAAAAGTGAAAGTACATAAAAATGACAGCATCTCAACACCTAAGTTTAAATTCTGAATCTAACATTCTATGGGCTTGGGTCTATCACACCTCCTATCTGAGACTCAGTCTCCAGATGTTAAGTGGGATTGAGGATTATTAATTAATTAATTAATAATTACATAAATATATCTTGAATGTTTACTCTGTGCAAGGAACTGTGTTAATTACTGGAAGAGGAGGGAATGCATTCATAAATCTAGATTACCCAGAATATTTTTCTTCCAAATACTAGATTCTGTGATGCTATGAACTCTTGGTTAACACTGCAGGGGAATTACATAGCTTTTAGGAACTACAGTCAGTAACTAATTTTGTAGCAGACACACTCATTTTAATGTGCCACTAAGAAAATGATTCCAACTTCTGGGATAAAGTCAGGTTCTCCTATGGAAATATACATGAAGTTGCTAAGAAATTATATTCTTAGTGACCTCTTGAGCTCTGCTCATGCATAGAATTGAGGAAATAAGAAGCTCTTTTGATACAGGTACAGAAGGCTTACTGTGAGTATATCTGGCAGCCCTTCATTCTGAAGGTTTTGGTGAGCTGTTGAGAGCCTCTGATTAGGAACATGACTAGAAGCTCTGCTTTATAGCATTTCATTTGATGACTTATGCAAGCATTTCCAAGGCAAGAAACCTGGCAAATATGCTAATAGCCTCATGCCAAGAATGAGTAAAGAAGAAACACAGGGTTCATTCGCCATGATAAAACCATGAAGAGACCCACCTTTGTGTTTCCTTTGTTGAGGCTGGTGTCTCTAGAGGAGGCAGCTCTGCTGAGGGGACCCCAGATCGATGTTTTCTCACTGGTACAGGCTAGGCCTTACCATTCTTTATTGGGTTTGAGATTCCAGAGAAAACACCACACCACTAACCACTAACCACACTTTCAGCATAAATGAAATTTACCTTTCACTTTAGGTTCAGACTCAGATGCTATGAACTGAGCCCCTCTTAGCTGCTTGGGGCAGGACCACACTGTGTCATCCTTCCTTTCTCCAGGCCTTGTTCTTTTCATGTGTCAGTAAAGGATTTGGACTCCAGCTCTGATAGTCCATATTTCCCTGTGGGAAGTGGGACTCAGGGTCCCTTAAAGACAACTGGCAGCCCCCAAACTCTGGGGAAAAACAGTCCTAAGTGAGGCAGCAAAATCATATTGGCTTTAGCTTCAACTCTCTGGGGAACTTTTGGAAAAAATCACCTCCTCTTTCCCTATATGGTAAAGTAGGGAGTTTGGAAGATAGTTTCTTGAAGTACCATGTCCCAGTGTAATTTTCAGTGGTTTGGGGTCTGGCATAGCTTCAATGCTGCCTGAGAGAAATAGTGAACCTCCAGTTGGATAAAAGGAACAGTGGCCATTGCAACCCATCTTCAAACCAGTAGAAGGTCTTTCCTCTTTTTTTATGCGGGAATTATGTTTGCCCATTGAAAAGCAAGTGGAAAAAGCAGAGACCAGAATAAGCAAGAATGCAGAAGGAACTGGAGACACTAAATTCACAGTCCAAGAACAACCTGATTGTTCTGCAGCTGAAAATAGGAGACCAATTCCCAAGACAAAAATCAGCAGAAAATCTTGACAATCAGATAATCTGTCGCTATGACAATTGAGTTTCAAGTCTCCTAATTGAGCACAGCCTCTGTGGGAGTGGGTGACATACAGCAGCGGCATGAACAGCAATCACCCTGCTTTCTGTGCTCTGGGAAGCATTTTGAGCCTGTCAGCAAACCATCCATCTGCTCTGCCTTCTTCCTTCCTGAAAAGTGCATCTGCAAGAAAGCCCAGGGCTGAAGGCCAGGAGAAATGTGCGCTCAAAGCTTCTAGGTTCCTTTGCGCTTAGATGAGGGTCAGTGATTTCTAAAAAGAGCTTTTTGTTCTTCCTCGGGTAACCCTGGAAAAAAAGGCAAATGATTCTTAAAGCTTCCAGAGGTGTACATGTAAATGTTCTGCTGAAGTAAGCTACTTGTCCACCTTCCCTCGTTGCTTTGGGTGGGAGGGAGGCCTGTCATTCTCCCAGAGCCTTCTGAGGCAGTCTTGCAGACTCAAGACATTTAGAATTTCCACAGATGCATGGATTTTCACAGGAAGAATGAAGACACTTACTAAGAGGGTTATGAACCTTCCCTACCTTTCCCTTGGCCATTGACTCCATTCATTCACGAATGTTCTATTAGATGCTTATTATATATGACAAATACTATCCTCCCTCAGCTCACTCCCCATCCCTTTTAGAAGTTCCAGAAGAGCAATTATTTTGTCAGTTTTGTTCACGACTGAATATCAAGTGTCTATAAAAATACCAGGCCGAGGGTAGACTTCCACACATTTTTAGAAAGATCAGTTCAAAGGGCTGAAAGTATTAAGATAAAGAGAGGATTTACCCCTCTCTTGAGGGGCCTGCTATATAGTGAGGGAGTCAGGATACAGGCAGACACTTTTCACAGTGTAGGTAAGTTGTAAAATGGAGGTATGTGTGTGGGAGAGGTGAGGATTCTGGTCTTACCTGGGAGTTCTAGACTTTCCCCAAGCGTTATGTTCAAGTCAGGGGACCATTCATCAGGAGCATCACTGACAATCCAGAGTATGGATCGCCCTGCCTCTGGAAGGTCCTGGGAGTATTATATGGTTGAAGACAGAAGCGAAGACTCTGGTGGAAGTGAGAACCACCTCAAACTGCCCAGTTGTCAAGTAGAAGAGGATAACAATTCTGTCCTGTGGCTCCAGTACATAGAACCTGGGGCAATTCTTGAAAGCATCAGGAAAGTGCATTTCCTTTCAGTGTAAGTGAGACCTTTCTAGCAATCAGATATTCAAGGTATCAAGTTACTTTTCTGGAAGTTCAAGCAACAGCTGGACATGGGGTAGCAGGGATTCACGCACTCCAGAAGATGGAGCCTGAACAGAGATTTCAGACTCTGTTCCTTGGGCACTAGCTCTGTGGCGGTGCTGCCTGGCTACTGCATGGGAAGCCACAGGCTGAAGGGCTGGACTGTGATCTGGCATGTACTAAGGTTGAATAAGATTTTTTTCTTTCTTTCTTTCTTCCTTTCTTTTTTAAGAGGGAAAGAGCGAGAGAGCAAGAATGAATGCAAGTCGGGGGTGGAGAGGGAAAGAGAGAACCTCAAGCCGGTTTCTCATCCAGCATAGAGCCGGATGTGGAGCTTGATCTCATGACCCTAAGATCATGACCTGAGCTAAAATCAAAGAGTAGGAGGCTTAATTGGTTGAATCACACAGGAGGCCCCACCCCCTATTTTTTGAATAGGATTTCACTGCAGCCAAAGATTCTCCTGATTTCTTTTGGTTTTATTTACTGCACCAGATGTCTGTGTATTTCCTTCTAAATCCTGTGACCCACGATGAGACTAACATTAAACAAGACCATGCTAACATGGTTTTTGCTTTGGTTTATAGAATGTTAGAACTGGGAGAGAGCTTTCATATAACCTCTAAAAGTGATTCTTAACCTTTTGGATGTCTTTGACCTATTAAAATTTTTCATGGAAGCCATTTCCAGGAAAAGGCACATGTGTCGTCACAACAAATGTTGTCTGAAAGGAGGTTCAGAGGGTTTGCATTTACTGTGAAGCCCACTGAAGGCCCCTTCAAAAGTCTATGAAGGCCACACTGAGATTCCCTGGCTTAGTCCCACCCAAACTTTGCAGATGGGAAACGGAGGCTGGTAGGCAGCAGCAGGGGAGGCAAGGCAAGTCCACAGAACCTGGAGCCACAAGGTCTTTACCCAAGTCCATGATCTGCCTTCCAGATGTGCTCTAGAGTGCACTGGGATACTAGAGATCAACACTAGTTTTACACCGTGGACCTACCCAATTTACAAGAATGCCTTTTCAGGTCTTCCTGAAATACACATAGGGGACCACAAGTGATAGGACAAGCAAGATGTAGAAACTAGATGGAGGAGAAGTTGCATGAGGGGGGAAGGTAGAAGCGCCTTGGATAGAACAGAAACGCAGCTGTCTTGGTCCACCTGTATCAGAACCACCAGTTGAGACCAGGCCGGGGCGGCATGGCAGAGCCATGGCCTAAAGGCACCCAAATGGTACACCCAACTCTCCTGGACTTCTAGACTTCCACCCTAATGTTGTTATGGGACAGTTTATAGCCATGGTGAGAAATGAAACCATGTGTCCTCAGTAGGGGTGAGTAGTGTGAGTGTAATTCTGATAGGTAGGAATCCTGATACCAGCAATTGGCAGTAGAAGGGGAGACCCAGAGGGTTTATAACACCAAAGAGCTTACCCTGGGTAGAACTTGCATTCTGCTTCCTTGGTTATGCCAAGGAAGAGAGAGGGGAGTAGAGAGGTTTCTATTGAACTATGGTTTCTTAATCTCTCCAGGGGCTACAGCAGCAGAGAACTGCCTGGAAAGGGGGCTGGGAGTTAATGGGGGCAGCACATTTAAATACTATGGACCTTAATTTCTTTGGATAATCCAGATAATCACAATGCATTGCTTATGGTTGTATCGAAATGTTAAAGAAGGTTATTTGGGGATATTTGTTGCTTGGGAAGCTTTGGGCAAAAGAAGGGGGCAGGGAGCATAGTTCTGCTTTGTCTTTAAAGTTGGGTGGCAAGGCTAGGGCCAGGCAGGATAGAATCTGGTGTTCAGGATACTTTTCATGTAAATCACAGTTGAGCTTCTAGAGTGATATGTTGCCATTCTTTCTCTGCATACTATCTGGTATTGCATGGAGATTTTGAGATCTCATTTTGAATAAGACTGATCAGGTTTCCAATTTCTGACTCTCATTAGTGGAGCAACTGGTGTGATGTCATTTGATTTCCTTAAGTGACAGTTTCCTCCTGGGTATCAAACATCTCTGCTTCAAGAGAAATGCCCTCCCCTCTGCAGCTCTCCCCTCTTCACTTAATGGGGTAACCCTCAGAGAAGGGGGCTTGCTCAGCACTCTCCCTCCCCTCCCTCCACCTCCCTGCTTTGTTGTTTTGTTACTTCTTTTGTTCTTCTTAATGGTAAATCTGCTATATATCAGGATTTGTCTTAAGCTGGTAGCTTTTTCTAGGAGGTTAATTCACATGTTTTATAATACTATTATGGTTCTCAGCCCCCAAGATCAAGACTCCTTTGCCAATAATCTCTTAGAATTGCATTCCTAGGTTTCTCTAGAAGATACTCTCACTGGCAGAACACTCCTTCCTCAGCTGCACTTCCCCTCACACTTCCTGGAGACAGGTCAGTGCCCTGGCATCCATTTCTGATCAAAAGATCAGCTACTTGGTGGCAGGTTCCACTCTGGTGCCCTATTTCCTTCTTGTCCTGTCTGTCATCCGTCTCTCTCCAGCATGTCACTCTGCTTCCCCTCTGTCCTCCCTCTGACCATCCAAGCTCCTCCAATAAGTCACAGCTTTGCATTAGCCCTAAATTAGCTAAAGATGAGAGAGAAAGAAAGACTAAAGACTTACCAGGTCGGTGGCCTTTGCTTCCTGGTATGGTCGCAGGTGGCTTTAAAGATGAGGTGACCTGCTCTGTCCACACTCCTCTATCTTGTTTCTCCTCAAATGCTGTCATTGCCTTGAATAAAACCAGGTTTTGCCTGAAATGGAGTCCTTCTTCGTTCTGCCCCAGATTACCCTTATGGGTACAATAGAGAAACCTGGCTTAGGTATGAAGATATTCTAATATCCAATTCACCGATAAGTCCAGTCATAATTGTAGTTTCTGATATAGGAAAGATGTTAGGGTTTGAAGCGGATGGTCAAGAAGGAATTCTTGAGACATCTTTGGTGCAAAAAAGTGATTTTATTAAAGCACAGGGGCAGGACCTGTGGGCTGAATGAGCTGCCATGGGGTCATGAGGAGTGGCCCATTATATACTTTCAAGTTGGGAGGGGTTAGGGATAGCATAAGTCTCTAAGGAATTTTGGAAGCAAGGTTTCTAGGATTTTGAGGGGGCTAGCTATTGTTGGGAAAACATCATTTATTACTGTCTAGTAAAACCTTAGTCATGAGACCTTTCAGATATATATTGGTGGGCCATATTCTTGGGGAGTTTAGAGATAAAGGAAATTTCCAAAGGAGTTTTTATATATTAAAGTAGACTTACAGGATCCTGGTTGGGGGAGGGGGGGCAGGCTAGGATTGCCTTTTGCCCTTACCAAAGTATTAACATGAAGGCAGTCGAGTCCCTAGAGGAAGGTCACTCTATTGTTTCAAGGACTTGTCAATGGGTTATAGGTAGTAAGGAAATTCAGTAGTTTTTCTTCTGCCTTTGTTTACCACATCAGTTTCCAAGCCTTTACTTCTGTATTCTCATTCCCCAAAACTAAAGAATAAAATATATATGATAAAGATCTTGGTTGACTTTGGGTCAGTTTGTGCCAATGGAAGTTTATTTGTCTTTGCAGGAGGAGTAGAGAAAGCTTGGATCCCTCTCCTAAAGAAAATCCACTGATTCTGGTGTGGTTTTTACTGCACAGTGGTAATTTTGGTGAGGGTGTGGCCCTCTCATATTGATTTTCCATGCAATTTAGCAGGTATTGACTTAAATATGATTCATTCATCTGTCTCAGTAGAAACAACCTAGAAATATGTCTACATTGGCACTCTCCAGAGAAGGTGAGGGAGATGAGTGGCTGCGCCTGCACAGTAGCTGGTAGTTTTAGGTCAGGACAAGGTTGAGTGGGCCAGGGTTTTACTAACAACAGGATCCTGTGTGGTGCCTGGCTGCAGACTGGCACTTGGGGTGGGCAAGAGGGATGCCTGGCAGCAGAGGCAGGAACATGTGGGCATGATGAGGAGCCTAGAGCAGACAGACCAAAAGGATCTGTGCGGAGGCACAGGCAAGGTTTTCTGCTGCAGAACTCTGAAATAGCGTGGAGATGCATTTACAGCAAGTAGATGGGTGTAGGGTTTGGTCTTTTATAATGGGCTGCTTAAAGGGAAAGGATTGTTGGCCTCACAGACTCACACAGCTACTGAGGAAAACCCATCACAGTACCACTAATGAGTCCATGTTTTCCTTCATCCACAAGTGTAATTGGAAAACTAAGAATCACTAGATTTGAGCAAAACCCCATAGCATGAGAAAGGACCTAAGTGAGCAACAGAGCAAATTCAAGGTGCATAAGACACTTAAAAAAAAAAAAACAAACCCAAAGCTTATTTATTATCTTTAGATTTGAGAGCGTATTGTGCTACTATAATACAAAAAGGCCAATGTAAAAAAAAAAAATGAGGAGTCAGTAAATAATCAGACATAGGAAATTAAGCAATATCATGGCAAAAGTAAAATGTCAGTGGGTGGCCTGAGTAAGGACATAGAGAAGATTAACTGATCACAAAGATAAAGTCTAGGATGTAGGATAAATAGACAGAGGCGGAAGAGATGAAGAGTGAATGGAGAAATGTGAAGGACAGATCCAAGGGTTTGACATCCATCCAACTGCAGCTCCAGAAAGAAAAAACAAAAAGAAAGGAAATGAAGTCATTGGGCGGGGGGGAGGCAGCTCATTTTCTGAGTTGAGCAGTTGAATCTTCACATGGAAAGGTACATTGAAGGCTGAGCCAGATTAATCGAAAAAGAGATCCTGGATTAATGAAAAATATATATTTCAGAAATCCTAGGATAGGGAGAAAATCTTATAGGCTCCAAGAGAGAAAAATACATGTTGTCTACAAAGAAACAAGCATTATACCAACATAGACTGTTTTCATTATCAGCTTTGGGGGGAATAGATACAGAGCATTGTCTTTACAATTCTGAGAGAAAATGGTCTGAATCTAAAATTCTATATCCAGATGAACCATCAGTTAAGTTAAAGCCAAAATACATGATTTCAGAGTTTACCTTTCACATACCCTACATGAAAAAAATTACTTTAGGAGCTATTTTAGCAGAATAAAAAAGAAATCCACAAAAGAAGAGGTAGGTACCTAAAAAGGACATTATTGCATGGCCTGAGTGAATGAAAAAAGCTACAAAGAAATGAAAAGAGGTTTCATTAGACTTTGTTGCTTGGAATTCTCTTTTGTATGACATAGGACTTTTTTTTTTTCCCTTATGGGTCCAGTTACATCACTTGGTTCTTTCTATCTTTGAATCAACCTATAGACTCAGTATGAAAGACTTACAAAATTTATAGATGAGTGTTTCAGTATTATGAACCTCGACAGAACATAAATAATACTTAACCAATGTTAAAGTAATTGAGCAAGGATTCTATCACATGGGGGTGGCCCTAATGTCTTGATAGCTTACGTCAACAAACCAAACCCAAGCCAGGATAGAATGGCCAGAGTCAAGGCACTGGAATCAGAAAGTGAAACCCAGGGACAGCCAATCACAATAGTCAACTAGGCTTTCCCAAATAAGGTAGCCGAGTAAGCTGTGGCCAATCAAATACTTTCCTGTCTTCACTTCTGTGTCTTCTCTGTGAAAACCTCTCCCTAGCTCTCCTATAGATGGAGCATTCTTAACCACTTTTGGCTTGGTGCTGCCCTATTCTAATGGATAATTGCACAGAGCAACTCTTCAAAAATTTTAATGTGCCTCAGTTTACATTTTAACACTAGCAGAAGCAAGAGGAAGAAGGGGGAGATGTTGAAGTTTGTAGAAATGTATAATGTCTTTGTTGTTTATATCCCAATTTGATATTGGAAATCCAAAAGTATCTATATAAAATGGACAAAACAGGGAAGAGGGGTTTAATTACATTATTTCATATCTCAGGAAGAATTTTAAAGATTTTATTTATTTATTCGACAGAGAGAGATCACTAGTAGGCAGAGAGGCAGGCAGAGAGAGAGAGAGGAGGAAGTAGGCTCCCCACCAGGGAGAGAGCCCAATGTGGGGCTCGATCCCAGGATCCTGGGATCATGACCTGAGCTGAAGGCAGAGGCTTTAACCCTCTGAGCCACCCAGGTGCCCCCCTTCCCCCTTTTTTAAAAGATTTTATTTACGCAGGAAGAATTTTAAAATAAGCTGTTAATAGTGGCTGCCCATGGGGAGTGGGCCTGGGGGTTGAGAAAATGGGGTCAATTTTACTTTTTATAGTCTTCTGATAACATAAAATTTATTTCAATAGAAAACAATCTTTCCTTTGCTTTTTGTAAAATCTCAGACCATTGAGGTCTGCTAAATTCCAAGGTTTAAATTTCCCTGGGATTACTTCAAATCAGAGTGCTTTACATGACTTTCCCCTATGTGTACCCCTCAGAAACCAATCTCTGGTTTTGATTTTTGTTTTTGTTTGTTTGTTTGCTTTTGTTTTATTTATTTACATTTTTAGAAAATCTCGCTTGTCAGTCTTCACCCTAGAATGATTTACCTTCCACATGGATACATGTGGATGTTGTACAAACAAGTCTTTGCAAAATGAAATGCTTTTATTTCTAGTAGCTAAAATTCAAGATGAAAGACTGGTTATAGAATTTCTAATATTGGGATAAAAATAATTGCAAAGCAGCCCCATGTAATTAAAGAGATTATCATGAACGTGGCAGTGCTGGGAAAAGAGCCATGTATCACAGTCCCTTCTTACAGAATTCGCATCGATTCTGCTGACTTTGGACATCCTTCAGGAAACAGGCCCAGGTTTGCTAGGCCCTCTCACACAGGCAAGATCACTCATTTTTTTTTTTTTAAAGTGGGTCATTTATTCAAGATGCCAGACCAAAAAAAAAAAAAAAAAAAAAAAAAAAAAAGAGGAATGACTAAAACTAATGAGTTATCTGTGTACTTTGCATACAGACTAGAAGATTAATCTTTGTTAACTGCTTATTTAATGTTACAGTTAATAATTAGTTACCTTGTTGCCCTGGACCATCCATCATTTTATTGAACTTGTGGGGTTTCTGTTTTGTGGGTTTTTTTTTTTTCCACCTTCTAAGGTGGTTGCTTGTGGACAAAAGACATTAACCTGGATGGTTATTGAAAGAATTGTTGATGTTTGAGGAGACAATTTTCACACATAATGTTTTTGTTCCTTCTGGCTCCAGCGAAGGCCTCTGTGAGTTCCAAGAAGGAAGTGACAAGCGTGTGGGTTTCGAAATCAAACGTGAGCCCAGACTTGCCAGTTGGCACATGTAGGTTATCCAGCAATTGACATAACTTCTTTGGCCCTCAGTTTCCTCCTGTGTCAAATGAGGGGATTGTAGTAGAAGGCCTTGAAAAACAGCTCCAGCACTCACACTTTGTATATGATAAGCCAGGAATAAAGGTTATTTTGGAAGCATTTTTCTTTTGACCAAAAAAAAAAGAAAAAAAGAAAAGAAAAGAAAGAAAGAACAGCTTGCAGGGAGCTGCCTTAACAATATTCAGTGGAATATTAGTTCTAATGTCTGCAGTATCTCCAATCTCAACTAAACATGCCTTTTTTCATCATCAAAAGTAGCTATAGAAACCACATCACCACATCGATAGCGTCTATTGTAAGAAGCTTTAACATGTTCAGGGCTTTGGGAGATTCTGACAAGAAGGAGGGAGTAAACAATGGCTTTTGCTGTTACTGACTTCACTTTCAGTGGTCCGGCCATAGTGTCTGTGTCCTTTATTTTTTAATTTTTTTTAAGATTTTATTTATTTATTTGACAGACAGAGATCACAAGTAGGCAGAGGCAGGCAGAGAGAGAGAGAGGAGGAAGCAGGCTCCCTGCTGAGCAGAGAGACTGATGTGGGGGGCTCGATCCCAGGACCCTGGGATCATGACCTGAACTGAAGGCAGAGGCTTTAACCCACTGAGCCACCTAGGCGCCCCTAATTTTTTTTTTTAATTTTTTTTTTTAAGGGTGTCCGTGTCCTTTAAAAGTACCAAGGGTTCCTGTAGATTCTTCGATGTGGATTAGAGATTCAGTACAGGGAAGAGAATTCGGGGAATGAGCTGATGCCTGGGTCATGTTGATGCCTTTAATATTATGCAGACTTGGGTAAGGGATAGAAACCCTCTTCTTTGGTGTGGTCTTGGAAAGTAAAGGCAAAGCGAAACAAAGAGGCAAAATAGGAGGCTTCTCCTGGCTCCGTCATCAGCCAGCTGAGTGTCTCCATGTCCCCAACTGTGAAACAGCTTAGATGGCACTCAGCCATGGTTTAAACATTTTTTTTTTGACCCAAATCTATAGCTTTTGGAGCCCCAATGTAAGGAACAGATAACAGTGGGGCTGCCGTGGGTGGCTCATTAGTGGGGAGCCCCGGACTCCTGCCTATATCCATATATATCCTTGTTATCATCCTACCATAAAAAATAATGGCAGTCATCATAAAAATCATCATAAAAATGCTAATGCTGTGAAAAACACAAAAGCCCAGTTTAATGTCTAATAAGTAAAGACATATTACAGTATATATGGGATTATACTGGAAAGAGGAAGGAAGACCTTGGTGGAAGGGGGAATAAGGAAGGGCTGGGCTGCTTCTTTCAGGAGACAAGAGCCACAGGCACACAATCAGGCAGAATGCGGTGGGGAGCCCTTGAACTTCAGACCCTGTGACCAAATGTGCCTGGAGAAGAGGTTGCCTATGGGCATAATGGCAACGAGGACTGGGTTCTTCTAAGGCTTGCTGCACACAGCTGTGTAGTGTCCTTGTGTTCAGCTGTACCACAAGACCATGCTGGGAGAACAGTGCTGTGAATTGTGGCTTCTGCACTATTTTATGTTGTTCCCAACTTAACAATTGCTTATGAGTAAATTTGTATCACATGTTGCATGTTGCAGCAGATCACTCAGGTCCGAGGGGGTACATCTGTCTCCTGTAGGTCTGCCCCAGAATCGATGATGAACAAGAAAGAGGAGCCTGTCCACTTCTGGTTCTTTAAGCCCCAAACTCCACCTACATACCTTGCCCTCCTGGTTTCAAAAAAAGGAACTGCAAACTCCAAGAGTTTCCTGGACAATTAATTGTTGGAGGCTGCCACCAGTGTGTGTTCCCATGGCTTCCTCAGTAGGCTGGCATCTTTCTGGATCCAGGCCATCAACTCTTCCAATCTGGTGTTGGGGATCATATTTCTGAACATTCTTGTTAGGTATTCGTCATCCATCCATGCAACCACCATCTATCCTACTATCCATCCATCCATCCATCCATCCAACCACCATCTATCCAACCAACCTATCATCGATCCATCCATCCATCCAACCACCATCTATCCAACCAACCTATCATCGATCCATCCATCCATCCAACCACCATCTATCCTACCAACCATCCATCCATCCATCCATCCTTCATCCATCCATCCAACCACCATCTATCCAACCAACCTATCATCCATCCATCCATCCATCCACTCATTTTTTGGCCTTCATACCCCAAAGTCATTCCCATGGGTGAAGAACTCCCTGCATCAGCCACTGTAGTCACAGACAGCTGAGTCAACTTCCATCTTGCTCTCTGTTGGAAAAGGATAGATACTCAGTTAGAAATGGAGCTCAGGAGATTTAGACAATTTAATACCTTCATTTCCCTACCTCTTCTCCAGTTTCTCCAGCTGCTATTTTGTGATAATAATAATAATTTAAAAAGTGATGTTTACTACAAAGGTTTGGGACTACAAAAGCAATATTTCTGCAGGCAATTGGTCAATAACATAATCCATTTCTCTTTGGAATCTTTCTTTTAAGTCTCCAATGTCATCGTCTGGCCAGCTGTGCTATGCTGACAACATAGAAAATATTCACCTTTATTGTCCATTCAGGAGTCATTGGCAAGAACCACACATGGGCTTCTGGTGACAACAGAGTTTTAATTGCTTTATTGAACAGGTGAGTCTCCAGAAGGTGCAAGCAGAAAATGACTTTATTTTGCCCTTCCCCCCTCAATCCTGCTCTATCAGATATTAATTCCTGGCCCTTGGACAGTTTTGCTGGCGGAGCCCATAGCGTTCAGTCATTCTCAGGTGCAAGTATTAAAAAGTCCAGTCCAATCTAAATCAAAACACACCTTGTTCATCCTATTCTGTGCTTCTCCAGTCTCTCAGTGCAGGCTGACTGTAAAATTAATTGCATAAGGTGTGATGTGCACAACATGGTCTGTCCTACATCTTTCTCCATCCTACTCTTCTGACCCTCCTTCTCTGCCCTTGTGCGGCTTCTGTGCTTTTCAGGATTAGAGTTGAGAACAAGGAGAAAGGAGAAAGGCAAAGGCCAATATGACTGATGTTATTGAACCCTGGGCCATTTACCTCTCTGCAACAGAGTCCCAGATGCTGACTTTTCCATGGGGATATTCAGAGACCCACTCCCATTCTCCCCATCCTGTATTCTCTGACCCAGGCAGTGTGCTCACAGACAGACTTCTTATGTCTCCTCAGCTATTCTCCAGTGGTTTACCCTGCAAAGCCTTTGTGTTCTGAGCCCTCTTTGCTCCTTCCTGAAGTTGTTTTGAGGGAGGTCTTTTCAAGATGGCACACCGTGGGCAGTGGAACAGCTGCTCCCTTGCCCCTCCTCCAGCGAAAGTACAGATTATGCTTATTGAAGAACTGCTCTCTGTTTTTGGGGCAGCTCCAATCACTAGCCTCTGTACCATATCAGACTTTAAGGGTCAGAAGCCAAGCTGCCCCAAGAATTCTTTTTATCAAGTTCCTCTTCAGTAGCAGCATAGTAGAAGCTATGAATTTCTGCAGCCCTGAAAACATCCAGCTCTGGGGTGAGCCTGATGTCAAAAAGTGAATCCACTGAAGGTTTGCTTCTTATAGCCTCAGACTGGAGCGGGGAGCAACCTCCCATGAAAAGGAGAGGCATAGTGGCCCAGTTCTGTAGGCTGACAATTCTCTTCAAAGAAACTCGCCCTCTGATCAATCTCCCTTGAATTTCTCATTACTGTTGCCATTGTTATTATTATTTGGTATAAGCTGGAGTTGTAGGATGGGATATGGGTTGTAGAACCAGTTTTGCTGTCTCTTGGCAATCCTATAGGCACAGGCCTTCTCTTTAAAATGTGTGAGCATTGGTCATTTTTCCGAACACTGGAACTTCGACAGAAACTCAAAGAAAAGTCCCATGTAATATATGTTTTACAAAGAACTGTAAAAAAAAAAAAAGGTCAACATTTTATTTCAACATTAAATCCTTGTCATCATGGGGAAAACTGCTGACCATGGGAATGTCAGTGAACACTTTGGTATATAACTCAGTTACGTTAGCAGATCTAGATCTGGGTGAGGGGCTCTCAAGCCTTAGCATCACTGAAGGAGCTGGTTACAGCAGATTCTCTTCAGGACCATCCTCAGAGACTCTGAATCAGTAGGTCTAAGATAGGACTCAGGAATCTGCCTGTTACATAAGCATCCCTCTCCCCTTCTTCATTCTGGAATAGGTGGTCCTAGACCACAAGTTTAAAAAACTTCACTCCAGGTGAGTCTGGTGCCCTCGAGTCCATGCTGGAGGCAGAGGTCCACGTTATTCTAATCCCACACTGAGGACAAAAGGGCAGACCAGGTGAAAAAACTGGTTCAGGTCTGACTCTTGAAGTTCTGCTCCTAGGAGCAGGCTCCTAGCCAGGTAACTATTGTGCGCCAGATGCTTTAAGGTCACCTAGAGCTTGCTTACAAATGAGAGCCAGAGTTCTGTCCAGAGCACAGGCCTGGGGGCTGACCCTGCACTTACCTTGGACTGCATCTCTTCCCTCTGAGACGGTGGTAACTGTGGGTGAGGAGAGCACAGATGCACCGCCAGGATAAGATTCCAGGCCTGGCTCTTCCCCATCCAAAATTCCTTACATTTCTGGCAAAGGGTGTTGTTTCCCTTTGGTTCCTTCCAACTACAATAGGATTTCTAAAATTTGTGATTTGGATTGTAACAATTAATGTCATGGTGAAATACATGGTCTTTAAAAAAAAAAAACAAACCAAACTGGCTAACTACTTAAACTAAACTCAGTTTCCTTTCAGGTAAAAATCGATGAAGAAATATTTGAGTGCCAAAAATATGACTCATAAAAATGATTGCCTATTATTTATACTAAAATTAGAAGTGGACTAATATTGTTATATTGAATTATATATTTATTTTATTATATTATGTAACTATGTCTTATATAAAAAAATCATTATTTTTTTTCTATTTTCTACCCAAAGCTCTCCCCAAGTGTGCCATGAGCTTATAACAAACAAAAGTATATCTAACTCCTGTACTTTCTTTTTCTATTGTGAAAAGCATTTTGTTTGCCTCCTAAGAGCTATGGGAAGCTGTATGCTTAGAAATGAAAATAATCACCCTGGGATTCTAGTCATTATATAGTAAATGAGACTGGGATTTGGAATCAAAGGCAGAGGGTTGTGCAGTTAGGTCTTTATGACATGACACTAGGGAGATTCTCAAGTCAGAAGAAGAAAACAGAAGGGGATACTCAGAGGAAGAAAACACTCATTTGTATGTTTCTGATACAGCACAGTATTATTAGGTAGATGCTAATAACCCACAAAACTAGTAAGTAGCAAGCTAACAAGTCTTGAAAAATTAACAAGACAAAGGGAAAAATAAAGTGGAAAATAGTAAATATGGAAAGATAAAGAAAGGAATTAAAGACAAAACACCCTGTGGAAAAAATCCATAACTCTTGTTAATAATAAAATTCTCTCTGTAACTCCTATAACTCAACAACAACAACAACAAATGACCCAATTGAAAAATGACAAAGCACTTAAATAGACATTTCTCCAAAGAAGATACATAAATGGCCGATAAGCACATGAAAAGATGCTCAACATCATTAGTCATTACAGAAATGCAAATCAAAACCTCAGTGTAATAATACTCCAAACTCGTTGTGATGCTATTATAAAAAAAAAAAACAGAAAATAACCAAATATCTTGACAAAGATATGGGGAAATTGGAAGCCTGTGCATTGCTAGAGGGGATATAAAATGGTGCAGTCATTGTGGAAAATGATAGAGTGATTCCTCACAAAATTAAACAGAATTTCCCTATGAGCTAGCAATTCTACTTCTGAGCTTATACCTAAAAGAAGTAAAAGCAGGATCTCAAAGAGTTATTTGTATCCCTGTGTTCACAGCAGCATTATTCACAATAGCTTAAAGAAGCAATTCAACTGTCCGTTGACAGATCAATGGATTAACAAAATGTGGTATGTGCATATGACGGAATATTATTCAGCCTCCAAAAGGTGGAAAAAGTGATTCATGCTGTCACATGGATGAAACTTGAAGAGAGTATGCTCAGTTAAATACAGCAATCACAAAAAACAAATATTGTGTGCTTCTGCTTCATATAGTCAGGGTTATCCAGAGAAATAGAACCATATATGTTCACATGTATAAGAAAAGATTTATTTTTAGTTGGCCTATGATTTTGGCAAACCCAAAATCTCTTGGGGGAAGCTGAAGACTCAGGAAGTGGTTGCAGTTTGAATCCAAAGCCAGTCTGCTGGTAAACCAGCAACAACCAGTGTTGCAGATGAAGTCTGAAAGCAGTCTGCTGGAGAATTCCCTCTTGATCAGGGGAGATAATTTCTTCTGTTTGAGCCTTCAACTGATTGGATAAGGCCCATCCATATTATGGAGGACAATCTACTTTACTCAAAGTCGACCAGTTTAAATGGTAACTTAAATTTCATTAAAAAAAAAAAAAACACCCTCACAGACACATCCAGAATAATGTTTGACCAAATACATAGGTGGTGTGGCTCAGCCAAACTGACGCATAAAATTAACCCTCACACACTTGTATGAGGTTCTCAGAGTAGTCAAATTTGTAGAGACAGAAGATAGAATTGTGATTTCCAGGGGTTGAGGGGAGGGAGGCATGGGGAGTTAGTGTTTAATGAATACAGAGTTTCAGTCAGGGAAGATGAAAATTTCTGGAGATGGATGATGATAATGGTTGTATGAGTGTGAATGTGTTCAATGCCACAGACCTGTATATTTAAAATTGGTTAAAATGGTAAACCTTATGCTATGTGTACTTTATCACCAAAAAAAAAAAAAAAAAAAGAAAGCTTTTGCTTACTGAGCACCTATTACATACCAAGAACTATGATATGCATTTTTCCTTATCTGAACAACTACCAACTGGTATAGTTTTATTGCCCCAATTTTCCTACTCTAGGACAGAGCCAGGTCAGTAGTCAGTCCTTAGTGGAGCCTATTGGATCCAAGGTCATTCTCCCTCCAGTAAAAACACATTCGTTTACCTCACTGCTGTTTAAAAGCCTTACAGTGTGCCAGCACTTTCTGGGGAGGCCTGGTAGGTGTTGGCTGAATGAGAAGATTCCAGAGGTCCAGGCCTCTTGAGCCTCAATGAGACTGGGTGTGAGATCTCTATTAATTTCATCAGGACCATGTTTCCCCAGAGTGACACTTGATGAGCTCCTATATCAGGGCCAATAAAGAATTTGTTGAAGGTCTAGAATTCTGACCCAATCACACTCTTCCCAGGAATATGAATTTAATAGTTTCTGGGGCATTCTTAAGCACACTGAAGTTTCTGATTCACTGTACTAGAAGGCAGTGAAGGCTTTCAAGAACAAATGTGACCAGTGGGGGCAGCAATTAAACAGGCTAAAGGATGAGTGGATTCTTACCTGGGAATCCTACATTCTCATTGACTTTTATTTTAAAACTAGGGGTGTATTCACATGGAGGGAATGATCTAAGGGGCAGTTGAAAATTTGGATGACAAAGTTTCATTCCATTCTGCCATATTTAATGTATCTTCATTTAACTCTTGTACATATCATAAAGTGGAGCGAGACACAGTTCTGGACTTCTTGTGATTCTACTGAGTCTATTAAGAGGACAAGAAAATATACAATTAGCCATGTGAGAACTGTAGCAAGAATAGAAGTATGAGGGGATCACTGAGGAGGAGTTGACTAAAAGCCATTCCATATGGGTGGGGACTCAGGAAACGTTCCACTGAAATGGACATTCCAGTGAAAGTGATTTTGAAGGATTCAGAAAATACTCCATTGAAACAATGACTTTGAAGATAAATATGATTTTGTCAAATAGAAAAAGGGAAAACTCCATTCCAAAAGGAGAAGACACAGGAGCCAGAGGCAGAGGGTGTTATAGTTCACAAAGTGCTTTTCTGGACACTTTCTGAACTTTTACATAATCATAGCCTACAGGTTTATGAGCATATTTTGAAGATTACAAATAAGGCTTCTGTAGGTGATTGCCAATAATAATTGGCAAATTGGGAGTTGGCAGTCTTGCTGTGTCGTGGTGCATACCAAAGAAGAACTGAGTTCTAGGGTTTGTGAATATTTCTAGTTGAGAACTTTCTAGAATAATACCTCTCTGAGGTGAGAAGAAGAACTGGGGTGGCGCCAAGAAATCTCCTTGACATGCTCCTGAGATCATCTTTGTGAGAATTCTGTATATAGAGAAAAAGAGTAAAAACATGATTAATTATTATCGATACATAATTAAACTTTGTGAGCACTGTGTAGTGTTTCCTGATCTGCTGGACCCGGGAACTCCAGACACTGAGTTTGAACACTGATCTTTGTAAAAATTCTTGGAGGCGGCACATACCTTCCATTTCATGAAGGCATGGGGAAATCAAAGTCACTGCAGAAACTTCCTTACACTTGTCTGAATCTCACACATGAATTTCTAATCTAAACCGTCAGTCCCGCAATGCAACCTTCCATCAGTTGCTGGAGAACCATAGATTAAATATAATTCAGTAGGAGGTGGGAAGAGCAGAGAAACCTGTCTTGGAGGATATGCATATGTTTTAGAAGTATCACACAGAGATCTAAATGAGACTTTTATCAGAGAAATAATTGTTTAAGGGGACACAATGCTTTGAGAAAAAGTGATTCCTCCATTTCTCTGAACTGCAGAAAAATGAAGTGAGGACGTTGGCACCTTTCCCTAAAAGGTCCCACTAATGTTAGCTTTCCTCTGGTTTTGTATGGGAAAAGGAGAACAGAATTTAACAGGCTATTTTTCTGGTCAAAAGGAAACCTCAAGTTTGGTCTTTTGGGATAAGTAGGGGACATTATTATATATGAAATAACAAGGAATGTGAGGGGATACCACTGGTGTGTCTCAGCTCCGTTGAGGACAACATTTAAATTTGTCTTAAATTTGCTTGGTTTTCGATGTCAGTGTCTGATAAATGAATGCACGCTGGAAGCCTTTTGCATATATCGGGAGAGGAGACTTAACAGGCAGGTTGTGACTCTGTGGATTCAGCTGTGAGGCATTTGTAGTAAAAGGAATATAAAGCAACTTCTTTATGGCGATTCATTCCGAAGCAGAATTTCAAATGAGCATCAAGTAGTCTATTATATATTCCTGAATATATTTTGGGAGATGTTAAAATTTCTTATATCTTCTCCGTGGCAGTAACCAGCATTGAGCACGCTCTGAAAGTTCTGGAGAAGACCCCTGCAAAAACTATTTGATTGTGTTGTTCTTGGGTTGATCTTAGTTTGTGTCATTCAAAATCCCTTAAATTTCAAGATTGTTCCACCCTCCACATTTATGTGTAGACTCTTGGGAATATCAGAAAGGAGATGCTTCTTTGCTGTAGCAGGTGCATTGTGTGTGAGTTTTATAGAGTTGTCTTAATGGGGCACCCTGAATGATTGCATATGCAAAGAAAAGGTCCAGGCTAGGGAGGTAAAAGTAGACTAAAGAGAGTCGAGTACTAGTTCTTTTCCAACTTTCACCTTCTTCAATGACTGTAAAACTTTGCCTCCAGTCTTCTTTTCTTCCAAACTCCTCTCCACCCAGCTGCTGGAAAGATTTTTCCAGAACATGTCAATCTGATCAGACCACCGCTTCCCCAGTTTAGAGAATTTTGATGATTTCCTGTGTCCCTCCTTCCTCAGAGTGGGTGGTCCATGGGCTGCAGGGCACAGATCACCTGCCTTGTCCCCAAACTGCATCTCCTTTCACTCCTCAGAAGTTATGCTTTGCAGGGGGAGGTAGGAGTAGGTCACTTGTAGGGCCCTTAATATCTCCATGTCTTTCATACCTCGAGCTGTGTGGCCTATCCCATTTTCTCTGTACTGGGATGTCTTTGTTGCCCTTGTTTGATAGATAAATCTCTACCTTTTCCTTTGAGCTCTGATGTAAGCTTCTTCATTGAAGAGTATGGATCCTGTCTGGTTCACCCCGGGACTGCAGAGGCGGGCCTACTACCTGTTCTGGAGCAAACCTAGAGAAGCATGTGTTGGATGGATGAAGTGTCACCTCTGTTAGGTCCACCTGCCACAGTTAGTCCTCTATGCTTCCACCGCATTTTGTACAAACTCTGTTAGCCCTTACCATCCATTGCAGATCCCCATGATCTCTGAGCTCCTAAAGGGAAGGGGCACATGGAAGTATCTATTTCTGGTGCCCATGTAGAGCTTGCACTAAGATTGGGTTGGGGTAATGATGAATGAATAAGTGAACACTACTTACCCCAAATGAGTAGTAGGTAAAATAGTAAAGCCAGTTACTGTTGATATTTTCCTACTTCCTATGAGTAATCAGCTCCTTTGACAGCCGTTTTTCAAAAACCCTACACTCTTCCAAACAGGGTTTCTCTCTGATATGCACTTTTCCCAATCCCTCCATTTAATCATCAATAAAAGTTAAAAGATCTCTAATTTAACCCTACCTCCTTATTTTATGGATGAGAAAATCAATGTCCAGCAAAGGAGAGTGATTTATTCAAGTACACACTGGGAAATAATAGGACCCAGATCAGACCCTCCTTCTCACGCCCATAGCCTGGGTCCTCTTCCTATACCTTGCCCAAAGTCACTGCTGTCCGGCCACTCAGGTTGTGCAAGGGGCCAAGCTTCCCAAACTGGTAAAACACCCAAAGATGCCTTTAGTTCAATATGCTTCATCTCCAAGGTATCACCTTCATTTTAATGGGGACCTTCCGTTTCTTAATATACAGGTGCCTACCTGGGTTCCTGGCACATAGCAGATAGTCAATACATGTTCCTCAAATATGGAATAATGGCAGACTAGAGGGCTTGAGTTAAAAAAAGAGTGTGGGTGGGGTAGATTTTGGTAGGGAAGATGGGAAAGCTTTTAGCAATCATATTTGTCATTATAACAAAGATAAGTTGTAAAAAATGTACAATAGAAATTGTATTTTGCAAATCTCTGTATTATCCTTCCTTGGATTCCAGTCAAGTATAGTGGTTAGAAAGGATGATTTCTGAGGCTTGTAAATCACACACACACACACACACACATACACACAAACACTCATTCACACTCTTACTCACTCACTCACCTGCTCACTCACAAAACAGAACATGAAGTTGGTTCCTTAAGTCCAGGTCATTTCTGACTCTGGGTTTGAACGTGACAGGCATCTCATGCTCTAGGAGCAACTTCATACCTAGTGGCTTGGAAATGATATCATGCCTTCTGAACTCATCAGTCAATGAAAGAAACCTCATTTCCTTTTTCTACAATTGTAAAAAGCGAAAATTCAGACATTCATCCTTAAGTTAATTTACTAAGATTCTGTAGATTTTTAGATGAACATGACTGAATCCATCCTTTCTGGGAGAAAAGATAATGACTTTAGGGAAGTTGCAATGACCTTCACCCTGAGCTCCAGACCTGTACATACATCTGTTTGCTGTCATCTCCACTGGAGTAAGCCACAGGAACATTATGTTCTGTGTGTATAAAAGAAACCTTAACATCTTTCTGTCCAAAGCTGTTCCATGTCCTATGCTAATTATTCTGGAAATTGGGGCTACCATCTACCAAGTTGTCCCCTTTACTCTCCTTCCTCCTTCTAAATGGTTCTGAGATTTTGGCAGTAACTCCTTTTCCTGATGCCTATATGCCACCCCTACTCATCCTGTCCCAGGGCACCCTTCTAACAACCCTGCCCATTGACATCTCCCCATCCATATATCACCCTCTCCCCACAGACTCCTGAAGAAGCTTTACACCTGGCCCAGAGCTTTAAGAATGACCTTCTCTAATCTGGCCCCAATGAGGCCATAGTGAATTCTCTAAAATGTCCATCTTATCATGCCTATGGCCTCTGTCAGAAACTCTTCAGGGGCTTCTTGTTGCCTGTGGGACCCAATGCAGACTTGTTAATATGACCCAGGTGGCCCTCAGGGGTGGGGCTGGAGCCCCCGTGGGGCCTCAGGCTCTTGCATCTTAGAGATGTAGTCACTAAGATGACCATCCTTGCCTTTTAATGCTCTCCTTTGGCTGGTTGTACCTTTTCACTGAATCCCTACTAAGTGTTGAAAGTTTTAGTTCAAATCAAACACATTTTCCTCTCTGAACTCTTTTCTGACATCATTCTGACATTCTTTGTGTCCCAAACCTGCTTGGGTCAGACTGAGATTATGCACAGAGAAAACTTCAGTGCATTGATTTCTTTACATGGATTTCTTCCTTCTCCAGGACAAGAATCTTGTTCCCATCCTAATATCAATGCCTCTCCCAGTGCCTGGCACAGCACAGGAGAACTAGGATGAATGGAGAAAGCATAGAGAACTAGGATGGGAGGCAAGATGATTCCAGAGTAGAGTGAGGTTGGCAGACTAGGGCCTGCCTTCTGGAGAGGGCAGCCCCTTCTCCATTGTTCCATGGCTGGCTCTCAGGGCTGAGGATGGAAGTGAGAGCAAGTTCACAAGGATGGTGGCACCCTCTCCCCTCCAAGAAGGAAGGGGCTGAAGCTTGGGTGCAGCAAGCAGTGAAAAAGGGTCCTATTTGGAGGTCTTGGCTGTGTTTAGCCCACCCATGTAATTTGTTTGGAAGAGCTATACCCAAGGGATTGTGGCAGGAGGGAGTGGGAAGGAAGAATTTGAATTCCTTTGGGTTGGAGCATTACCCTTCCAGTTCATCACAGACTCCACCTCTTCCTACTTGTGGAGTTGGCTGTCTCCCCAGGAATGTGCATTTTTGACTCGAGGCTACTTTTTGTATATATAATACTTTTGTGTAAAATGTCAGATAAATTGCAAAATTTCTTACCCAGGGTGGCCGCAGTGCTGCTCCAGGGCAGGTGGCTGTGGGAGCAGAACAATGTCCAGTCCCCACTGTCCCCAACACCTACTCCTGCAAGGAAGCCTAGATTTGACTTCCCCTGTGACAGGCAGACTCTAGAACATCCTTCAGTGATCTCTACCTCCTGTTATTGACACTTGGTGTAATTCCCTCCTCTTGATTTTTTTCTAACCATAGAGTATGACAAAGGTGGTGGGATGGCACTTCAGTGATGAAGTTATAGACAATGGTGACTTCCATCTTCCTGTAGACTCTCCCCCATCTGGCTTGGATAAAGCAAGCTGCCATGTTGGTGAGGCCCATCTGGCAAAGGAAATGAAGGAAACATCTGGCCAGCAGCCAGCCCAAGAGAAAGGCCCTCAGGAACTGAATCCTATCAACAACCTTGTGAGTGAACTTGGCAGTAGATTCTTCCCCAGTCAAGCCTTCAGATAAGACCCCATTCATGGCCAAACATTGTGACTGTAATCTCATGAGATGGTAAAGCAGAGAGGTACCAGCTAAGTCATGCCCAACTTTTTTTTTTTTTAATTTTATTTTTTATAAACATATATTTTTTTTTCCCCCAGGGGTACAGGTCTGTGAATCTCCACGTTTACACACTTCACAGCACTCACCATAGCACATACCCTACCCAATGTCCATAACCCCCCCCCTCTCCAAACATCCCTCCACCCAGCAACCCTCAGTTTGTTTTGTGAGATTAAGAGTCACTTATGGTTTGTCTCCCTCCCAATCCCAACTTGTTTCATTTACCCTTCTCCTACCCCATTAACCCCCCATGTTGCATCTCCTCTCCCTCATATCAGGGAGATCATATGATAGTTGTCTTTCTCTGACTGACTTATTTCGCTAAGCATGATACCCTCTAGTTCCATCCACGTTGTCACAAATGGCAAGATTTCATTTCTTTTGATGGCTGCATAGTATTCCATTGTATATATATACCACATCTTCTTTATCCATTCGTCTGTTGATGGACATCTAGGTTCTTTCCATAGTTTGGCTATTGTAGACATTGCTGCTATAAACATTC